>NC_069787.1:34968768-35593768 GCF_027406575.1 Nycticebus coucang
CAAAAACAGGCAGTGGGCCTGATTTGATGCACAGCACTGTGATTTAGAGAATCTATGTTAGATTGGATGGTTAAGAAAAAACATTCTGCAGAGGTGACATTTAAGCTGTGCTCTTACATGGAATGAAGGGAACATTACCCAATTTATTCAGCCCAGTCTGGGGGCTTTCAAAATGAGGTGCCTGCAGCAGTAGCATTAATATCACCTGAGAACTTGTCAAAAAATACAGATTCTTAGGCTTTGCTTCAAACCTATGGAACTAGAACTCTGGAGGTGGTACCCAGCAGTCTGTTTCAGCAGAGCCTACAGGTGTTTCTGGTGCATGCTGAAGTTGAGAGCCATTGCTCTTGGGTCCTGGAGAAACCACATTGTTGGGAGTATATGGAGCCACATCTTGAGGCTGTGTAACTTTGGGCACCTTGGGCTTCAGTTGTCTTGTCTGTGGTATGGGGACGCTTACACCCAAGTCTAAATTAACTATGGAGAATAAGTGAATTGATCTCTGTAAAGAGCAGAAGAGAGCGCTGACATATAACAGATCCTCATCCTATGATAGATGTTGTCATCAGCACCATCATTATTTGAATCTTTAAGACCCTGAAGCAGATTTGCATGTGGATCTAGTGGGTACTAATGGAGGGTGAGCCCCAGAAGCTACCCCACTCCATCCCTGGCTTCTTGCCTGTTCTTCCCAGGACTGACATGCCCTGGATTTCACCTGGGCAGAAGAGAACTCAAGGTGAACTCAAAGAAGAACTCAAGGTGCTTTAAAAGTCTTTCACTGGTCTTATTTCTTTGGCTCCGTCCTCACCCTGTTAATGACACAGCTGTGACTCACCACTACTGGGTTGGGGCCACAGTGCCCAGCACCCAGCCTTACCACCCACTACTAGAGCTGCTGAGAGTCTGCTCTTCTTATGTGAGAAGCTACTTCTCCTAGGAGAGACAGAGGCAGGCAGATGCTGGGGGAGGGGAGAGAAGAACGACAAAATCGTTCATCACTCAAGGCCTACTGGGTGGTTTTGGCTCACGGGGGTGGGGGAGAGTACATGATCTAATAGCCCCTCTAAAAGTCATCATTAGACTCGCCAACCATTTGCAGAGTGTTGTCTTCATTTCATTATTCCATCAGCCCATGCTGAGCTCAAAATGGAATTTTATGGTGCAGGAAGATGCACGCCTCTCCAACTGAATTGGATTAAATTTCCCCTAAGCGGCATCTCCTAGTGAGCCCTCACCGTCACCCACCCCAGTGTGTTTTCAGTGCAGTTTGAGGGATGAGTGGAGAGAGGAGGCAGGAAGGGAGCAGGAGGAGGCCCCAAAGCACTCTGCCTCACAGTTCTCGGGAAGCCAGTTACATGAACAACGCTGTGTTTATCTTGGCTCCAGAAATGCACTGATGTCATCAGATGGCAATGGGAAATATGCTTGTGTGTGCAGCATTCAATAAAACTGCCTGCTGATAAACTTGTTTTCAATGGAGCTGTCAGAGATGAGACTGGAACCTGGGTTCCCAGGCTTTAGGGCCTCTGCCAGATGAAGTCAGCAGCAGCATGGCCAGATTCTACCAGCAGGGACTTGTCAGGGCTCACGCCAGGAGGAGCCAAGGCTCATTTGCAAACACGAGAAGGAAGACCCACAATTGGAGCTCTCAGCTTTCAAGACAGATGGCTCCGACCTTTACGGTAAATTCACTCTGGGGTCCTAAAGATTGGGAGCGGGCCTCTGACTTGAACGTCCTGCATAAATTCACAGCTGCATGCCTTTTCTGCTGACTGAGCTGTCTATACCGTAGGCTGGTATGAGAGTTGATATACTTACTACCAGATCATCTCTTCTGCCTATGACTCAGGAGATATTTTGAGCAACTTCATGGGATGGTTGGATGCATCCACCATCAAATTAAGACATAACTAACTTCCTTCCTCCATTTATCTGCATTCTTACATGGAATGAAGGGAACATTACCCAATTTATTCAGCCCAGTCTGGGGGCTTTCAAAATGAGGTGCCTGCAGCAGTAGCATTAATATCACCTGAGAACTTGTCAAAAAATACAGATTCTTAGGCTTTGCTTCAAACCTATGGAACTAGAACTCTGGAGGCCTCCATTCATTCATTTGTTCATTTGTGAATTCAGCCATTTATTCCTTTGACCATTGTTTATTAGTACCTATGTGCAAGCTGTTTGTATAGGTCTGATTTCAGTGTGGCAGTTTTCCAGGTCCAACATAAAACTGGAGATTTCCATTGCCAGCTTGTATATGGTAGAACTTCCATAGTTGACCACCTCCTTAAGTTGACCAATTTTCATAGACCGGACTGCACCACATGTATGTATCAGTGCAGCAGATCCAGTTCCCTCTGTGTGTTGACCAGTTTCTTATAGTCCCTTGGATGGTCAACTTACAAAGGCTCCACTGTCCTTTGCTTCATGTGGCCTAGAGCCATGGATGCAAAGGTAGATGTAGAGAGTCTCCTTTATGGAAGACCCATGCAGACAGGCTTCCAGCTTTGTGCTGGCCTCCAGTGGCTTCTGTCTTTTAAGTATCTATCCTGGTGGGCTCATAACGTTCAAGAGTATAATCTTTGATGTTAGCTGGCTTTGTGTTCAAATTTTAGCCCTGCTGCTTTCTAACATTAGCCAAGTTAATTCACCTCCATGAATTCATTTCATCATATAAAAAAATCAGGATGTCATTACTTAATTAAAGTGTAATTATCAGGATTAAGTGAGGCAAGGCTTTTAAGCATTGGGGCTTTAAGAGTGGCTGCTTTTAGTTTTCTTTTTCGTAATCAATAATTGGAAATAAGCCAATGTTCAACAGGTAAATGGATAAAAAAAATTGTACTGTGTTCATATAGTGGATATTATTCTGAAATAAAAGGGAATGAGGCCAAGGGTGATGGCTAATGCCTGACATCCTAGCACTCTGGGAGGCCCAGGCTGGAGGATCCCTTAAGCTCAGTAATTCAAGGCCAGCCTGAGCAAAGTGAGACCCTGTCTCTACTAAAAATGGAGAAATTAACCAACTGTGGTAGCACATGGCTATAGTCCCAGCTACTCAGGAGGCTGAAGCCAAGAGGATTGCGTAAGTCCAGGAGTTTGAGGTTGCTGTGAACTAGGCTAATGTGGTGGCGTGGCACTGTAACCCAGACAGCTTTCTCAGGTTTCATTCTGTCTCCAAAGAAAAGGAAAGGAAATGGACCATTGTTACATGCAACAAAATGAATCAGAATCTCAAAGTCATTATTCAGAGTGAAAGGCGCCAGGTCAAAAAGTACATAAATGAATATGATTTCGTTTATATAGAACTCTAGAAAATGCAAACTAATTGATAGTGGGAAACTTTGGGGATGGAGGAGGTGGGAGAAGTGAGAGGCAGGAATCACACAAGACCAAAGAAACTTCTGGAGGCGTCAAGTGTATTGGCCATCTTGATTGTGCTGATGCTTTCATGGGTGTGTGTGTGTGTGTGTGTGTGTGTGAGTGTGATGAAACATCAAATTATATACTTTAAATATGTGTGATTTATTATATGTCAAATATTTTTTTTTTTTTGGCCAGGGCTGGGTTTGAACCCGCCACCTCTGGCATATGGGACCGGCGCCCTACTCCTTGAGCCACAGGCGCCGCCCTATATGTCAAATATTAATACCTCAATAAAGTGACTCAGTGAATGAATGAAGGAAGTTGCTCCTCAGCAAACAAGAAAGCAAGCATCCCCCTCCCCCATGCCAACGGTGGAGCCTTCCTAAGATTTCATAAGTTACCTTAGGAAGTAACTAGGCCTTTTGGCCAATTACTGTCAG
Source organism: Nycticebus coucang (assembly GCF_027406575.1). NCBI lineage: Eukaryota > Metazoa > Chordata > Mammalia > Primates > Lorisidae > Nycticebus > Nycticebus coucang. The sequence continues at coordinate 34,972,581 of NC_069787.1, forward strand.
AAAGAACTGCTTAGTGTTAATTATGCACAATAAAAAGGATATTTGGGACAGAAACTCATCGACATCCAGATGGATGGTGTTAAAATATCAATTCCATGGGCTGGCTCATTTCATCATTTCTTTAAGTTCCCACGTATGGTGCTTAACATGTAGTTGGCACTCAGTAAAAAGTGGTGATAGTTATTGCTGTGGCAATTAGAAAGACTGATTAAAACTCAGTGATCAGATCTGGCTAAGGGAAGCTAATGATTGAAGTTGTTTCCAAACCTGCATTTTCCAGATCCAAAATAATAAATTAATAGGATATTAGCTTTAAAAGGCATCAGGTCTGCCACATACAATTAAATAGTCTATACATGGCACACAGGTGCCTGGCCAAGTGATTGGAGCCTGTTATTAACTGACATCTGATGATTCCAAGAGGAAGGAATATGTTTCATTTAAGATAATGCACCTTGCAGCTTACCTGGCTGTGATGAAGGACTCCATTTTCCTAGATTGGAAACTGACTTTTTCTACTTTGTAGTTGGGAGATTGTCTTTATCTATTTTAAGTGAAGGTTAAAAGTCTAGCAGTGACCTAGGAGGGTATATAAATGCCAACTTACCTGCAATCATGGGATTCTTGGAAATCTCCTTTCTGACTCTTAACCAAAAGGTGTTAGGAAAAAGAGGTGGTGTCCCCATCTTCTCTAGCATTGAGTGTTTGGTGAGGGATGTTATAATTTCCCCAGGATTGATGGTCAAGATGGTGAAAACTTTGGGGCTTTTTTGTTCTCTCATTCTGCTTCCATCAGTCTACAAATCATTGCAGGCATCATAGCCTTGGACAGAGAGGCAGCCAGGGGAAGGAGCTGAAATGCCAACCAACTAATTTTGCCAACTACTTGACGACTCTATTACTCATGTTTGTTGAGAGAGAGGGTGAAACAGTGTGGACGAATTTGAGGTTGGTCTTGCAGACAGTTTTTAAAACATCCATCTTCTCCTGTGTCCTTGCTGTGTGGATAGTCAAGAATTCATCTGGATGGTGAATATGGAGTAAACAACAGCTCTGCTGTAAAAGGGTCCATGTGTGGTCCTTCCAATGCATGGTAATTATTAAAAAAATCCCTGGCTGTGGCATCAGAAATACCTGGGACCTGAACAACTCTGCCATTTTCTGGCTGTATTTATAATCAGAGCAAATTATTTTACCTTGGCAAGGTTATTCTTCCTCATCTATAAAATGAAGATAGTAATGATTCCTGAATTATAGAGCACGTAATCAGTATCTGGCATTTCATGAAACATCAATTGGGAAGGCCAATTGATGTGAAAACACTTTTCTTGCTATGGCCCATCTAGGAAAATAAAAGTGAGATCTCAGTCTGAAGTTCTTGTCTAAAGATGGTGAGAGCAAGGACTATAGAATTCTAGAAGCAAAATAAGAAAGTACAGAAATTATTAAGCACAAACCTTGGATTTGATATTTTAAAAAACAGTCTCAAAGAAAGTACACAACTTTCCCATTGTTGCATAGAGCCAGAATTTAGGAAGTAGGTAATCTACTCACTATACTTCCCCTAAGGACATCATGGGAAATATGTGTACCCAAGGAAGGTAGACTGTGCAGATAGAGAGATTGGCTTCAGAGGGTGGTCAAGTGACCTTGACCGAGTTTCTTTGCATCTTCTAGCTTCTGTTTCCCATCTGAAATCTAAAGATGTGAAATATTTTCTTTCCATTATAAAGAATAAATAAAGCACTGTTTCCAAATCATTAGAGGAAAAGAAGATAGAGTTCATGAACAGTAATTGCTATTGATGTGATGTGATCTGTAACCTTCATTTTGTTTGTCCTTTTTATTTATCAATGCCTAATAGAGACATCTTAAAATCTTTCACTGCAGTTATTGAGATATTTCTCTTTCTTTTTCTGCTTTTGCTTTATTTACTGTATTTGAGACTGTATTTTTGGATACCTACAAGTTTATGGTTATCCTATAATTTTGATAGGTTATTTTCTTTTTTAATATTACTTTTAATATTTTTTGCAATTATTTTAACATAAAAAATTAGTATGAATTTTAAAAAGTTTATGAACAGCAATGTAAATGTTTTCTGAGAATACAAGTAGTAAATTAGGGCTAGTATAGAAGTGGTCCACAAATTTGTATCAGTAGTAATATTTTTTTCTTTTTTTTGAGACTGAGTCTTACTTTGTCACCGTCGGTCGAGTACCGTGGCATCACAGCTCACAGCAACCTCAAACTCTTTGGCTTAAGCGATTTTTTTGCCTCAGCCTCCCAAGTAGCTGGGACTACAGGTACCCACCACAAGGCCCAGATAATTTTTGGTTGTAGTTGTGATTGTTGTTTGGCAGGCCTGGGCTAGATTAGAACCTGCCAACTCCGTTGCATGTGGCTGGCTTCCTAGTCGCTGAGCTACAGACACTGAGCCATCAGTAGTAATTTTTAAATGACCAAAGATCTATTAATCAGTTGTAACATCACTTTTATTTCTCCTAATTATATTTGCTTAAATTCTGGTTCATATATTATTAACATAGCATACTAGCTTTCTTTTGGTGAGTAATTCCAAGATTATAGCTTTCTATCCCTTTATTTTCAAGCTTTTAGTCTTGTTATAGGTGGGGGTCTGTAAGCAGCACATGGTGGATATTGTATTTTTCCTTTTAATCCAAACTGTTTGTCTTTTAATTGGTGGGTATAATATAGTTACATTTATTATGGCAACTTTTACCACTTTTATCATTTCTACCACTTTATTTTCTATTTGCTATCTTTTTCTCCTTTTTCCTTCACTTCCATTTTTTAATGAAGTCTTTCCAGTTTTCCTCATTTTCCTTTGTTTGATAAAAAGCTATAGAATATATAGTAGCAGAACCTCCATAGTTACCACCTCCCTACATTGACCACATCCTTAAGTTGGCCTAGTTTTCATAGACCAGACATGCACCACATGTACTCTATGGAAGTTCCTTATGTTGACCACCTCCATATGTTGGCCAGTTTGTTACAGTCCCTTGGGTGGTCAACTTACAGAGGTTCTACTGTATTTCTATTCTTGGAGTGATCGTCCGCATTTCTTTTTTTTTTTTTTTTTTATTGTTGGGGATTCATTGAGGGTACAATAAGCCAGGTTACAGTGATTGCAATTGTTAGGCAAAGTCCCTCTTGCAATCATGTCTTGCCCCCAGAAGGTGTGGCACACACCAAGGCCCCACCCCCCTCCCTCCGTCCCTCTTTCTGCTTGTCCTCCCCCCCATAATTTTAATTGTCATTAATTGTCCTCATATCAAAATTTAGTACATAGGATTCCTGCTTCTCCATTCTTATGATGCTTAACTAAGAATAATGTCTTCCACTTCCATCCAGGTTAATACGAAGGATGTAAAGTCTCCATTTTTTTTAATGGCTGAATAGTATTGCATGGTATACATATACCACAGCTTGTTAATCCATTCCTGGGTTGGTGGGCATTTAGGCTGTTTCCACATTTTGGCGATTGTAAATTGAGCTGCAATAAACAGTCTAGTACAAGTGTCCTTACGATAAAAGGATTTTTTTCCTTCTGGGTAGATGCCCAGTAATGGGATTGCAGGATCAGATGGGAGGTCTAGCTTGAGTGCTTTGAGGTTTCTCCATACTTCCTTCCAGAAAGGTTGTATTAGTTTGCAGTCCCACCAGCAGTGTAAAAGTGTTCCCTTCTCTCCACATCCACGCCAGCATCTGCAGTTTTGAGATTTTGTGATGTGGGCCATTCTCACTGGGGTTAGATGATATCTCAGGGTTGTTTCGATTTGCATTTCTCTAATATATAGAGATGATGAACATTTTTTCATGTGTTTGTTAGCCATTCGTCTGTCATCTTTAGAGAAGGTTCTATTCATGTCTCTTGCCCATTGATATATGGGATTGTTGGCTTTTTTCACATGGATTAATTTGAGTTATCTATAGATCCTCGCTATCAAACTTTTGTCTGATTGAAAATATGCAAATATCCTTTCCCATTGTGTAGGTTGTCTCTTTGCTTTGGTTGTTGTCTCCTTAGCTGTACAGAAGCTTTTCAGTTTAATGAAGTCCCATTTGTTTATTTTTGTTGTTGCAATTGCCATGGCAGTCTTCTTCAGGAAGTCTTTCCCCAAGCCAATATCTTCCAGTGTTTTTCCTATGTTTTCTTTGAGGATTTTTATTGTTTCATGCCTTAAATTTAAGTCCTTTATCCATCTTGAATCAATTTTTGTGAGTGGGGAAAGGTGTGGGTCCAGTTTCAGTCTTTTACATGTAGACATCCAGTTCTCCCAACACCATTTATTGAATAGGGAGTCTTTCCCCCAAGGTATGTTCTTGTTTGGTTCATCAAAGATTAGGTGGTTGTAAGATGTTAGTTTCATTTCTTGGTTTTCAATTCGATTCCAAGTGTCTATGCCTCTGTTTTTGTGCCAGTACCATGCTGTCTTGACCACTATGGCTTTGTAGTACAGACTAAAATCTGGTATGCTGATGCCCCCAGCTTTATTTTTATTACTAAGAACTGCTTTAGCCATACAGGGTTTTTTCTGGTTCCATACAAAACGCAGAATCATTTTTTCCAAATCTTGAAAGTACGATGTTGGTATTTTGATAGGAATGGCATTGAATAGGTAGATTGCTTTGGGAAGTATAGACATTTTAACAGTGTTGATTCTGCCCATCCATGAGCATGGTATGTTTTTCCATTTGTTAATGTCCTCTGCTATTTCCTTTCTGAGGAATTTTCTTTATAGAGGTCCTTCACCTCCTTCGTTAGGTATATTCCTAGGTATTTCATTTTCTTTGAAACTATGGTGAAGGGAGTTGTGTCTTTAATTAGCTTCTCATCTTGACTGTTATTGGCGTATACAAAGGCTACTGACTTGTGGACATTGATTTTATATCCTGAAACATTACTGAATTTTTTGATGACTTCTAGGAGTCTTGTGGTTGAGTCTTTGGGGTTCTCTAAGTATAAGGTCATGTTGTCAGCAAAGAGGGAGAGTTTGACCTCCTCTGCTCCCATTTGGATTCCCTTTATTTCCTTGTCTTGCCTAATTGTATTGGCTAGAACTTCCAGCACTATGTTGAATAGTAAAGGTGACAGAGGACAACCTTGTCTGGTTCCAGTTCTAAGAGGAAATGCTTTCAGTTTTACTCCATTCAGTAAAATATTAGCTGTGGGTTTGTCATAGATAGCTTCAATCAGTTTTAGAAATGTGCCACCTATGCCTATACTCTTCAGTTCTAATTAGAAAAGGATGCTGGATTTTATCAAATGCTTTTTCTGCATCTATTGAGAGGATTATATGATCTTTATTTTTGCCTCTGTTAATATAGTGGATAACATTTATGGACTTGCGTATGTTAAACCAGCCTTGCATCCCTGGGATGAAGCCTACTTGATCATGATGAATGACTTTTTTGATGATAAGCTGTAATCTATTGGCTAGGGTTTTGTTGAGAATTTTTGCATCTATATTCATGAGTGAAATTGGTCTGAAATTCTCCTTTTTGTTTGGGTCTTTTCCTGGTTTTGGTATCAGGGTGATGTTTGCTTCATAGAATGTGTTGGGGGAAGATTCCTTCTTCCTCAATTTTTTGGAATAATTTCTGCAGTACAGTAATAAGCTCTTCCTTGAAGGTTTGATAGAATTCTGGTGTGAAGCCATCTGGACCAGGGCATTTTTTAGTTGGAAGATTTTTCATTGCTTCTTTAATCTCAGTGCTTGAAATTGGTCTGTTCAGGAGGTCTATTTCTTCCTGGCTAAGTCTAGGGAGAGGGTGTGATTCCAAATATTGATCCATTTCCTTCACATTGTCAAATTTCTGGGCATAGAGGTTCTGGTAGTATTCAGAGATGATCTCTTGTATCTCTGTGGGATCCCCTTTATCATTTCTGATTGAGGTTACTAGAGATTTTACTTTTCTATGTTTCGTTAGTCTGGCCAATGGTTTATCTATTTTATTTATTTTTTCAAAAAACCAACTCCTTGATTCATTAATTTTCTGAATGATTCTTTTGTTTTCAATTTCATTGATCTCTGATTTGATTTTGGATATTTCTTTTCTTCTACTGAGTTTAGGCTTAGATTGTTCTTCTTTTTCGAATTCCATAAGATGGCTTGTGAGATTGTTGATGTGCTCTCTTTCTGTTTTTCGAATGTAGGCATCTAAAGCGATGAATTTTCCTCTCAAAACTGCTTTTGCAGTATCCCACAGGTTTTGGTAGCTTGTATCTTCATTGTTGTTATGCTCAAGGAAGTTGATGATTTCCTGTTTTATTTCTTCCTGCACCCATCTGTTATTCAACAGAAGATTTTTTAATTTCCATGCCTTTGTGTGGGGTCGAGCATTTTTGTTAGAGTTGAGTTCCACCTTTAGTGCCTTATGGTCTGAGAAGATACAAGGTAAATTTCAATTCTTTTGATTCTGTTGATATTTGTTTTGTGTCCCAGGATATGATCAATTTTGGAGAATGTTCCATGGGGTGATGAGAAGAATGTATATTCTTTATCTTTGGGATGGAGTGTTCTAAATGCGTCTATCAAGCACAGTTGTTCTAGGGTCTCATTTAAATCTCTTATATCTTTGTTTAATTTCGTTTAGAGGATCTGTCCAGCTCTGTAAGAGGAGTGTTAAAGTCCCCTGTTATGATGGTATTATCAGATATCATATTGCTCAGACTGAGTAAGGTCTGCTTCAAGAATCTGGGAGCATTTAAATTGGGTGCATAAATATTTAGAATTGAAATGTCTTCTTATTGTATTTTTCCCTTGACCAATATAAAGTGACCATCTTTGTCTTTTTTGACTTTAGTTGCTTTAAATCCACATGAATCTGAAAATAAGATTGCAACTCCTCTTTTCTTCTGAATTCCATTTGCCTGAAAAATTGTCTTCCAACCCTTGACTCAGAGTTTTAATTTGTCTTTTGAAGCCAGGTGTGTTTCTTGCAGACAGCAGATGGATGGCTTGTGTTTTTTAATCCAGTCAGCCAATCTATGTCTCATCAGTGGGGAATGCAAGCCATTAACATTTATTGAGATAATTGATAAGTGTGGTAGTATTCTATTCGTCTTATTTGGTGAGAGTCCATTGCTTAGTTTTGTCTTTTGCATCAGTGTGGAGGTTAAGTTCTGTCCTTTAATATCTGAGTTCTTACTTTGCTGCTGATCCATTGTGGTGGTCAGTGTGCAGAACAGGTTGAAGTATTTCCTGTAGAGCTGGTCTTGTTGTGGCGAATTTCCTCAATGTTTGTATATCCGTAAATGATTTGATTTTTCCATCAATTTTAAAGCTTAGCTTAGCAGGGTATAGAATTCTGGGCTGCAAATTGTTCTGTTTAAGTAGATTAAAGGTAGATGACCATTGTCTTCTTGCTTGGAAAGTTTCATTAGAGAAGTCTGTGGTCACTTTGATGGATTTGCCCCTGTAGGTCAACTGGCGCTTACTCCTGGCAGCTTGCAGAATCTTTTCTTATGTCTTGACTTTGGACAGGTTCATCACAATGTGTCTTGGAGAAGCTCGGTTAGAGTTGAGGCGACCTGGGGTCCGATATCCCTCTGAAAGCAGTGTGTCAGAATCTTTGGTGATATTTGGGAAATTTTCTTTTATAATATTCTCTAGTATGGCTTCCATTCCTCTGGGGCATTCTTCTTCCCCTTCTGGGATTCCTATAACTCGTATGTTGGAACGCTTCATAAAGTCCCATAATTCTGACAGTGAACGTTCCGCTTTCTCTCTCTTCTTTTCTGCCTCTTTTACTATCTGAGTTATCTCAAGAACTTTGTCTTCTACCTCTGAAATTCTTTCTTCTGCATGGTCTAACTTGTTGCTGATACTTTCCATTGCGTCTTTAAGTTCCCTAATTGACTGTTTCAGTTCCTTCAGCTCTGCTGTATCCTTTCTATATTCTTCATATTGTTCATCTCTTATTTGATTCTGTTTTTGGATTTCCTTTTGGTTATTTTCCACTTTATTAGAAGTTTCCTATATTGTTTCCATCATTTCTTTCATTGTTTTCAGCATGTGTATTCTAAATTCCCTTTCTGTCATTCCTAACATTTCTTTATAGGTGGAATCCTCTGAAGTAGCTACCTCATGGTCCCTTGGCGGGGTTGTTCTGGACTGGTTCTTCATGTTGCCTGGAGTTTTCTGCTGATTCTTCCTCATGAGTGATTTCTTTTATCTGTTTCCTTGCCCTAATTTTCCTTTCACTTCCTCTTGCTCTGTAAGTTCTCGTGCCTGTGGACTAAGGTTTCGATGAGTCCTTTTGGTACAGGGCCAGAAGGATGAGAAGGTTGAATAGCAAGAAAGGGATGGAAGAAAGGAGGAACGAGCAAAAAGAAAACAAAATAGTTAAAGGAGGGGGGTGGGTAAAAGGAATATTGACAAAAAGAAGAGAGGCACAGAAAGAGGGAGACAAAGCAATATATGTGTACAGTACGGTACTTTGACACAATCTTAAAAAAACCCCACCTTCTGGGGGTGCCCAGTTGGGTGGTTCCCTTGAGGTCAGCAGCTCTTTGCTAACCTGGTCAGACACAGTACCCCACCTCCACCAAGTAGAGAGGAAAGACAAAAATGCTATAAATCTAACCAAAACAAGCAAACAAAAAACTTTATGGGATAATATTGGGTGAAAAATCAAATAATAGGTTAGAAACACTAGCAAAAATGAAGTTCTAGTTATTGAAAAAGGCAGCAATGGGAAATTATAATTACACTAGAAAAATTGAGAAAGAAGAAAATCTGTACAGAAAAGGTTGAAATTAAAAAACAAAACAACATCAAAATAAACAGAAAAACAACCAAACCAAAATAACACAACCAAAAACAAAGCAGTATGTATATGTTGTTGAATATTGTCTGGGCAACACGTGGTCTTCTGGGGTATGAGTGTTAATCACAGTGCTGATATGACTGGAGGCTGCAGATTTCTCCAACCCCAGCAGGTAGATACCCTAAATCTCTCTTCAGCTCTCTTAAAAGACACTTTGAACTTGTAAACTTGCTGAGTGGAAGCTTTCCCAGGAAAGTGCTTGTCACTGGAATCACTGCTGAAGTGGCCAGCCACTTACCCAGTGTGGCAAAACCAGTCTCACTCTGCCCCTGAGGGTTAGGGCTGCAAGGCGGCTCAGACCCTGCCCTTAGGCTACTCAGTCTCTGGGTTACCAGCTCCCACCCGATTCTTGCTCTGCGACCCTGAGGGCGGAGCTTGCTGGGGCAGATCATTCACAATGGCTCCCTGTGGCCCACAGCCAAACACTGTTAGCTCCGTCTGGCTCAGCGGCTCAGACTGGTGCCCTAGACAATGGCCAAAGTTTTTCGCACTCCTGCTCAGGCTCTCCCCAAGGCAGTTCAACTGAGTGCCAAGTCCAAAGACACAAAAACAGTTCACAGGTAAGGCCTTTCCAGTTTGCAGTCTCGCTGCTACTGTACTTACTTACAGTTGCTGGCGGGTTTAGACCGATTGAGCACACGCGACCCCTTGCCGGTTTTACACTGTTTTAGTCCTCCTCTTGGGGTCCAGAAGTCTCTCACTGACTCCCTGTATCCTCACAGGGATGATTATAGGCAGATCCCACCAGCCAGAGATGCCTGGAGTCCTATCTCCCCAGACTCACGGTGCCCAGATGTAAGGAAGCTGTTACTCGGCCACCATCTTGCTGCAAAGCCCCGATTGTCCATAATTACTTAATACCTAGCCACAATGGATCTTTTGTCACTTGTCTTAGTCCATATTATGGTTCTTTAACAGAATTCCTGAGATTGGGTATATTATAAAGAACAGATGTTTATTCTCTCACAGTTCTGGAGTCTGGGAAGTCCAAGATCAAGATGCCTACATCTGGTGAGGGCTTTCTTTCTGCATTCTCACATGGTGAAAGGCAGAAGGGCAAGAGTGGAACAGATGCTTAGGCCCCCACATGGCAGAAGAGTGGAGGACGACAAACCTAGTCCCAGAAACCATCTATATAGCAACATTCATCTATTCTTGAGGGGAGAGCCCTGATGACCTGAGCACCTCCCAAAAGAATTCACCACCCAACACTTTTGTATTGGAGATTTACATTTACAACATATGAATTTAGGGGGACATATTCAGACCTTAGCACTACTTTTCAAGATCACTAAGCTTCCTCAGGGCTTTGCCTTTGCTGTACGTAATGCCTTACTTTCCCACTTCCTTCATTTTCAACAAAACTCCAGTTTTTCATTGTTTCTGTCTTCCATGAAAAGTGAGTAGGGCACTGGCCCCATATACCGAGGGTGGTGGGTTCAAACCCAGCCCCAGCCAAACTGCAACAAAAAAAATAGCTGGGCATTGTGGTGGGCGCCTGTGGTCCCAGCTGCTCTGGAGGCTGAGGCAAGAGAATCACATAAGCCCAAGAGCTGCAGGTTGCTGTGAGCCGTGTAATGCCACGGCACTCTACCGAGGGCAGTAAAGTGAGACTCTGTCTCTACAAAAAAAAAGAAAAGAAAATATAATTGTGATCTCTGTGACGCACATCTTAATACCCCATCCTAGATTACTCATGAAAGACTTTTCCTCTTGTCTGGAACAATGTGAGTCTCAATATAGCTGAGTCACCGTACCTGACCTTGAGTTCATATTCAGTAGTGCTGAAGGAAAATCTGATTTTGGATTATTTCTCTTTAAAGCAGAATTCTATCAATACTAATCATTTTGGGATTATTTCATGTCTATTATTTTTCATACATTGTTGGTCTCTTTACTTAATACAGATAGAAACTGATTCTAAAACTCCCAATTTCCATAGGTTACTTTCTAAAAATATGAGTAAATGTTTTTTTTTTCTTTTTCTTTTATTATTGGGGAATCATTGAGGGTACAAAGAACCAGGTTACACTGCCTGCATTTGGTAGGTAAAGTCCCTCTTAAAATTGTGTCCCACCCCCAAGAGGTGTGTCTTACACCTTAACTCTCCCACACCCTCTCCTTCCCTCTGTCCTCTCTCCCTTTCTCCCATCCCCTACCATGTACTGGCACTAATTGTTCTCATATCAAAATTGAGTACATTGGATTCCACCAATCCAGGAATGGTTTAATAAGCTATGATATATGTATACCATGGAATGCAATTCAGCCACTAAAAAAAAAAAATAATAACTTTACATCTTTTTTATTAACCTGGATGGAGTTGAAACATATTCTTCTTTTCTTTTTTTTTTTTTATCTTTTTCATCCATTTTCTGCCTGGTTCCCAAAAAGGGTTTAAAAGAGCTTTCAGCCAGACATGGTGGCTCATGCCTATAATCCTAGAACTCTGGTAGGCCGAGGTGGGTAGATTGCTTGAGCTCACAACTAGCCTAACCAAGAGCCAAACCCCGTCTCTAAAAATTAGCCAGGCATTGTGGCCAGCCCCTATAGTCCCAACTACTCAGAGGTTGAGGCAAATGAATCGCTTTAGCCCAGGAGTTTGAAGTTGCTGTGAGCTATGATGCCACAGCACTCTACCCAGGGTGATAAAGTGAAACTCTGTCTCAAAAAATAAAAAACAAAAATAGAAGAGCTTTCAGTAGAATAACTAAAATAAGAGTAAAGAATGCTACAGACAACAAAAAGGCAATGGAGATAATTATGACAGAAAAACCAATGGTGCTAATGCAGGTCCTTAACTAACTTCATCATAGTATCCACTGTGTTTTGGATGCAGACCATGATAGCATGCGTCTGAGCATTGTTTTACACCAGATTGGGGTAATGTTGGGATACTGAAGAGCTGCCTCTGAGTGTAGTTAAAACACAGTTCTCTTCTCTCACAGTGTTGGCTAACACATTTGGTTGCTTGTCATGCCACTTCAAAGCAATCAGAAGACTGTCATGAGCTAGGAAGAGATACTAGATAATGGGAATTCTATGATCTGTGAAATATAATCAAGTTAATGGCCCAAGACTGAAAATTCAGAAGAAATAACTTGCTCAATTACCAATGGTGATTTATCTCATGGGTTTTCTCAATGGAAATGCAATGAATAACTGAATTTTTTGATCTTTTCATTTGTTATACATTCTAATGGCTGGGGCCAGTGTATTGTCTGTGGTCTCTAATTGTCTTAGTAAAAACAGAAGGAAAGTTGCCTATAAAAGGTCTTAAATGTAAGTATAGGATATGTCGTCCAGCTCATTCTTTTCCCCCATTGATTTTGACCATAATTTCAGAGAAGTGTTACCCCAAAGGAACATTTGGTCCCAACACATAATAAAAATCACTCCCAAGTTGTCAGATTCATAGAAACAGAAAGGAGAATGGTAGTTGCCAGGGGTTTGGGAAGGAGTGAATGAGAAGTTAGCATTTAATGGGTGTAGAGTTTCAGTGTGGGAAAATGAAAAAAGTTCTAGAGATGGTGATGGCTTCACCACAGGGTGAAGGTACTTAATATGCTGAAAAATAATCAAAATGGCAAATCTTTGTTGTATGTATTTTATCACAAAATAAACACAAACTACAATTAAATAAATAAAGGAAAATAACTCTTAGGAATTAGAGGTGCCACTTCAAGGACATGTGGCCTTTGTTGGGGGTGAGCCTAGGTACATTAACTTCTCTTGCACAGACCCCAAGGGAAAGATGTTTGTCAAGGCTGAGTCAGTCCACGTGGTCCTTATTACATAATCTTGCGTAATGTAGGCACACATCATTCAGATCATACACACTACTAAATAATGCAGTTGATCTTCTACCTTCTTTGGAGTGCTAGCTTATCTACGTGGCTTTTACAATTAAGCAGCCACTCTAGTCTGTTTATTATTCAGGGTTTTAGCAGGAACCACAAGCTCTAGGAATGAACTATGACCACACTGCTCATTGATTCATCAGATATGCTGGGTGGAGTATAATCTGTGACTAGACACAGGCTCCCCCATAATGCCTGGCTAGTTTTTCTGTTTTCATTAAAAACGGGGTCTTGCTTTTGCTCACGTTGGTCTTGAACTCCTGAGCTTAAGCAATCCACCTGCCTCGGCCTCTCAGAGTGCTAGAATTACAGGGTAAAGCCATTGTGCCTGACCAAATTCTTTCTTCAGATTATAGCACATCATTATGAATCACTTTGGACATTTAAAAAGTTGAATTGGTCCTAGGATTTCTTCTGTTGTTTTCTGAACTTTATTCAGACTGGTTTTGCATAATGTTTTGAAACTATACTTGCTAATGATTAAAGGGGGAAAGGGCTAATATATGTGGCATGTAAATTCAAAAGCAGTGATTGAAAAGACAGAAAAGATGACATGTAGGACACTCCTAAGGAGTCCACATAGGAAAGCGATATTCAGACATTCATTTGGAGACACATATTTTGTCATCCACTATTAGTATCTCCTCTTTTCTTACTAACAGAATTTGATTTTATTCTGGGCAGCAACATGCCCAGAGTAAAATCCTGGTAAAACTACATTTCCCAGCTTCCCTTGCAGCTAGCTCTATCCAAGGGTTCATAAATAGAAGTTTGTTAGTACAGTCTCCTAGTTGATCCAACTAAGAGATCTAGGCCTTTTCCTTTTACACTTACCCATCTTCTTACCTAAAACATGAATACAATGGTTGGAATTCCAGCACCCATTTTGCAATTTTGAGAATAGGTACCATGAACATGTTAGATGGTGAGTACAGAAAAGATAGGATGGTTTTTACAAAATGCCAAACCAATTCTATATCGCTATACTCAGATTATTATTACTAGAAGCCAATGCGATTCTAATTTCCAGTGTTATTGATATTTTCAGTAATAATAATGCTGATCTGACAGTTATCTACAGCCTTGTAATTCAGTGTATTTTCATTTGATTATCGTCTTTAATCCTCACAATAACTCTATGAAATGAATACAATTATTCTAGTCCTAAAGATGAGGACATTGAAACCCCTCAACGTTAGATAACTTGACCAAATTTGCAAATTTAGTATTTGCCATAGGACTCAGATACAGAACATCAAATGCAGTTTCTTCCTCCTAACATGATAGGTAAATTTTAACTTAGTTGATGCTTGAGTAGCTATCCCAGAAGTGGAGGATCTTTTTTTTTTTTCTCTTAGGTAAGAACCACTGACCTACTAGAACACAGTTTGACAATTATATACTGGTGTAAAAAGAATTTTATTAAGGTTTGACGTGGAGGGGGTTGTTATATTTCTTCTTCATGGAGAACTACAATATGTTCAACTCACATCCTCTTTAATCTGAGAAAACAAACACCTGCCAATACATTAATAATTTTGTGTTCTTCAGTTCTATATTATGCCTGGGGACTTAGAAAGGAAATAGGAAAAGAAAAAGGAAAAGATAGTATGGAGAAAGCACAAAATTTGGGAGAGATGCAGGGAAAAGGATGTGGAAAAGACTAGGAAACTAGAGAACTGAGCATTGTGAAATGTGTCAGGGGAGGTAGATAACTTGGCTTAATGTGCAATTTGCTAGGACCATTGAAGCCAGTGTTAGAGTTAGGCAATAGATAAATTATCATCATACCATTTGAAGTGTTCTTAGCCATTTAATCCTGTTTACAGCTCTTCTATTGCTCCTTTCTTTTTATTTTTTAAAGGAGAGTTTGCCAAGGAAACTAACCATATGCTGGAGCTTATACTGCCTTGCAAGAGCCAATTGGTCAATTTTCAGGAATTATGTAAATCGGTTATTAAATGTAGCCATTATAAAAATGTAACTATACAGACTTACAGGTGAATAAATTATATTAAAAACAAAGGTCAATACTCAAATTTATCCCTTCCCAATTCCTTTACCATTTACACAATTATCTTGAGGTTTCTTCATCTGTTATTTCTGTATAGTGGAATAGGTTACTATGCTACCATGCGTCTCTTCCCAATCCCTCATCCAGGTCACACATAGTGGGATTTTGTACCCCATGGAAATTGGCAAGTACTACAAGTCATTATTTGATTTATGCTTCTTTTGACTTTGTAGCGTTTTTGTCTGCCTCTTACAGCTTTTGCGTTACTTTATCTTTATATGTAGTTATTTGTCCACCCGTCTTATGCACTCTACCAGAATATAGCCTTTTGTAACCTCAGAGTGGTTTTTCATTTTTATGTGTGTCTTTTCCTTCAATACTCAATGGCTTCTTACACATACTACATCATACTAGTCTGTTCAGCTGCCATTACAAAATACCACACTCTAGGTAGCTTAAACAACAGAAATTTAATTTTCTCACACTTATGGAGGATAGAAGTTTGTTTTGTTTTGCTTCGTTTTGAGACAGAATCTCACTCTGTTGCCCTGGGTCGAATGCTATGGCATCATAGCTCACAACAACCTCAAACTCTTGGGCTTGACCGATCCTCTCGCTCAGCCTTCCAGATATCTGGGACTGCAGGCATGCGCCCCTATGCCCAGCTAGTTTTTCTGTTTTTAGTAGAGATGGGGTCTTACTCAGGATACCTGAAACTCCTGAGCTCAAGCAATTCACCCCCCGTAGCCTCCTACATCCAGCCAAGGATAGATATTTTAAGATGAAGGTGCCAGCACAGTTGATTTCTGGTAAGGCAGCTCTTCCTGGCTTGCAGAGGGCCATCTTCTCATTGTGGCCTCACATGGTATGTGCACTCCTGTGTCTTCCTCTTCTTATAGGACCACTAGTCCTATCAGGTAGGACCTCACCCTAATGAACTCATTTAACCTTAATTACCTTCTTAAAGTCCCTATGGATAAGTATAATCACATATGGAGATTAGGGTTTCAATATATAAATTTGGGGGTAGGAGCACAATTCTGTTTACAACATGGATATTTATGAATTATGCACTAGACTGCTTCAAAGCTAAGAAATATAGTCCTGTCCATGTGTTTGTCGCTGTGCTAGTTACATTGCATCATTTGAGCCTCATACACAGCTTCATAGTGGTTATTATTGTTCCCACTTTACACAAGGAGATATTGACTCTCTACAGGAGATTAAGTTAACTTGTCCAACTATGTACAGATGGTAAGTGTAAGATCCAGTTTTCAAACCCAAACAATCTGACTCTGGAGTCCAAACACTTAACCACTATAGGAAACTGCCATCCTGCTTTGTTCATAGGGGTGTGAGTGTGTGTGTGTGTGTGTGTGTGTGTGTGTGTGTATTTTGTCTAAAGGCAATATTGAAACTGTTGCATATATATATAAGCAACTGTTGGGAAATTTTTAGTAGGGCATATATGCAAATGTGCAGACATTTTGCAAAGAATGTTTTGGTAAAATTGTGGTAGGAGAATCTTTGTATAATTGTAGCTTAAATGAAAAGTGATTAACCCCCAAGATCTTCCATTTCTGGGGCTTTTTCTTTATGACAGGATAAAATAACTGTCAGATAATGCTCAAAGTAAATGGAAAATATTTTCTAAGTAAACATTGAAGTTTAATATCTTAATAAAAAAGAAAACTAAAAAGTTTGAAAAGAGAGTGAGCATGTGAGAGCTAACAGGCCTAGCAGCAGAACAACTCATGTGATTTTGAATTATAGTACCTGCTTAGGGCATAATGTGATTGTTTGCCTTAATTTATTTGAACTGCACTTGAAATACATTCCCTCAATTCTTCTGATATAAGTGGGTATTGTTCTTGCCTCATCCTCTTAAAGAAACAGTACAGTGACAGTTATTTGATGCACCCTTCTCTTAGTGCCTCCTCCACTCCTCCCATACCAGTAACCTTTGGTGGAAAAGCCAGTGCTTTGACAGAATGAAAGAGAAACTCGGTTTCACTCTGTTTCCTCTTGAAACCGCACCTGTGCATTCTCTTGCTATATGTGTCTATCCAAATCCTCTCATACCCCAGACAGGCATACAGATGAGCTTTAAACATAGCATGCATTCATTCAACGCTTACTGAGTACCTAGTGCATGCCTTTTCGGGGGTATATAGTGAACAAAGTCCCAGGTGCTCGCCTTCTAGAGGGGAGAGAGAAACAATGAACAAGTAGATCATTTGTCAGCAATGGATAGGTTCTTGGAAGAAGACTATGTTAAGGGTTTGCCATTCTCAACACTGTTAACATTTCCATTCAGATGATTCTTTGTTAGTGGGGGGTTGAACTATGCATGCAAGAGGTTTAGCGGCATCCCTGGCCTCTACCCCCTAGACGCCAATAGCAGTCTCCTCCCTAAGCTGCAATAACCAAAAATGTCTCCAAACATTGTCTAATATACTCTTAGTTGAGACGCACTGGGCTAGACAAGAAGGGATGAGGAGTGTGCTGATCTATTAGAATAGTCCAAGATGTGCTCAGCACCTGGAGCTCAGCGGCTAGGATGCCAGCCACATACACCGGAGTTGGCAGGTTCGAATCCAGCTCGGGCCCACCAAACAACAATGACAACTACAACCAAAACATAGCCAGGCCTTGTGGCAGGTGCCTGTGGTCCCAGCTACTTGCGAGGCTGAGGCAAGAGAATCATTTAAGCCCAAGAGTTTGAGGTTGCTATGAGCTGTGATGCCATGGCACTCTACCGAGGGTGACACAGTGAGACTCTGTCTGAATTAAAAAAAAAAGAATAGTCCAAGATGGCCTCTCTGATAAGTTGGTCATTGAGTAAAGACCATAAGGAATAAGGACCAGCACCTTGTAAATATCTTGGAGAAGAAGCTTCCAGGCAGAGGGAATGGCTGGTGGTACAAGCACTGACATGATTAGCAAGGAGGCCGTTGTGAGCAAGAGACCTGAACAAGAAGAATGTGGTAAAGTACATAGTGAGCCAGGTCTTGAGGCAAGGTCAGGATGCTGCGGCGAGGACTTTGAATCAGAGAGGGAGTGGGAGATCATGTGGGGTTTTGAGCAGAGCAGTGACATGCCCTGGTTCATGTTTGAATAGAGTTGTGCTGCCTGCCAAATAGGGACTCAGCTACAGAGGAGCAGAGGTGAAAGCCAGAGCAGCCAGGGCAGTGGTTCAGACCAGCGGTGAAGTCATGGCTAGACTGGTCGTGTAGGGGTGGTAGCAAGTGATTAGATTCTGGAGGATCTTGAACCTGCATTTGACAGGAGTTGCTGTTGAATTAGATACTGAGTTCAAGCAAAAGAAAAAATAGGAGTCTTTGAAAGATTCTTCTTTGAAAATACCCCAAATGAGCTTTTATTTCTGGTTTTGTTTGATCCTAATCCTAAGGGTGTTTAGCATGATGGAGACATTGTTTAGGCATTAGGTATTAGACTGTTGTTTCCTAAATTACTTCCTGAGTAAACCAATTAAAATTATAATTTGGGTCTCCAGGAGAAAAGGGACGATGCCAGACTTGGTATGATTTCCCCTCTTAAATGCCACTTAATGGCACTTTCCTATTGCTTGGGTAATGAAATTCTGGCAAGTAGGGGCAACATGAACAAAGGGGCCCTCAGAAGCAGCCCATCTCCACTTGTTCATGGCTGTAATGCTACCTGATGGTCCTCCAGGTCCCCATGTGGGAATCCGTGCACACTTTTCCGAAAAAGCACCACATGTTGCAAATTCAGGCAGTTTCTTTCCTTTCTCTGCACAGCCTGCCTTTCAAGATGCTCAGGTGTATTCCAGATACACTGCCTTCCCACATTGAGGTAGATTAAATGAGGTTCTATGCTTCCAAACTGCAGGTGAGGGGGGACATGAAATAAAGGCCCAGTTAGTCCCTAGCTTAAGCTGGGCTTTTTAAAAACCTTCTGAATGTGTCAGCTCACATCCAAGATGACACTTCAGGAGTTTTTGCCTTTACCTGGTCAAATCCCATTTGCCTTCTCCTTAAAACAGTGTTTCTCCTCAGAAACACTGTTTCAACTCAGTGGTGTGAGTTGTTGGTTAATGCAGAATTTGAGGTTCCTTTGCAGACCCAGAGAGATGCAAATGGCAATAATATTCATTAAAGGCCTCAGATGATTCTGGAGTATGATAATGTTTGAAAGCCAAGCCATGTCGTTTAGAAATTGTAGTCACTTCCTAGTAATAGAAATTATAAGTAAAGAAATAGTTTATTCCTCTCACTGTGAAAAGAAAAGAAGTTCAGAGATAGGCGATCCAGGGTTTGTCTGATGGTTCCATGGTATAGTTTTTAAAAAGCAAAAGCAAAACAAAATACAGGCTCCTAACTTTTTGTCCTACCATATTCAGCCTACAATTTCCATTCTTAAGGGTATTTCTTAAGATGACTGCTGGAGCTCTAGCCATTCTGTTTGTGTTCCAGACAGGAAGCAGCAAAAAGGAAGAACGGGCAGAAAGGACGTTGGCCAACTGCTGGCCTCCTTTAAAACTCTCCCAGGAGTCACACCCTTCTGTGTCATTGGCCAGAATCTATATGTTCATATGAAGCTACTAGGGAGGTGCTAGAAATATGGTTCTTAGCTGGGCATATTGATATTCAGGAAGGACAATGATATTAAGGAAGAAGAGGAAAAAAGATGTGAGAGGCAGCTACCCTTACAACATCAGGCTATGGTGTTATGGGAAGACTACCTAATTTGGAGAACATTGTTTACTTACTGTCAGTTTATTTGGGGTTTATTTTGGAGCTGTATGTTGGTTATGTTGTGGAGAATACCAAGGGAAAGTGTACCCATCATTTCTGTGGTCAGCCACTCAGACATATTGGGAACCCACTGTCCGAAACAAACTCTACTGTCTGGGGCTTTTTGCTTCTTTCCCAACCATCTCCCAGTCTCTATCTCTCTCTCCTTTTTTGTTTTCTTTGATAGACAAGGCCAGTAATCCATAAAGAATAGAGGGGGAGGAAGAGGAAGCCAAGTTCAAAGGTGGCTCTACCACTTTTTAAACTCTGATGAGTGTGAAATACTCATATCCAGGGTGTGGGATGGTTCATGAAATACTGTCCATAAGAACCCTTCAGGCATTTCAGTCACTTGGGAAATAAATAGTTTATTGATCCCTTCCTTCATTTAGTTGGTGAAGAACGATCAATTCTGAGATCAGTCAAGAAAGTCTGACTTCTCTTTTGTTGGGTTCCTGCTCTAAGAAAATAAGGATGCTTTTTATTTGTAAAATGTTCCTACCCAGAAATGTGAGCACTTCACCCTTAGGATGTCTTTTTTTGTTGTAGCTGGTAGAAATCTTCTTCTTGATTCCTGCAGATCATGTTGGACAGGGGGGAAAAAAATCTTCTGCTTAATCAGATATGTAGGTATGGAAAAAGACATCTGAAAAATTTGGTGAGTTCCACCACATTTTCTCCTCTTTTCTATGCTTCCTAGATCTCTTGGAGAAAATAGGAATCCTGTCATTTGCCTGGCAACTGCATGGGGTGGGTTGTTGATAGAAATAGTTGGATAGCTCTAAACTCCTACCTACAGCGTGGTCTCTGGACTAACCCAGGACCTGAGAAGGGGTTAGAAATGCAAATTATAGGGCCCCACCCTAGGCCTACTGAATTAGAAATCTGTGTTTTAAGAAATCTTCTAGGAGATTCTAACAAGCTATTGAGAACCACTGTTCTAGATACAGTGCTTTGCACGCTTTCTTTTATTAGCATACTTTTAAAAATTATTTTTAGCACACTTTTCTCCCAAGTGAAGAAATGGAAGAAAGGCCTTTATCTCTGCCCAGGCAGAAGTGCCATCAAAGGTGCAGCTCTGTCTAACAAGCCCAGTCTTTCCAACTGGGCGAGGCCTTGCTTTGTAGCCTTTATTTGCACACTGAGTAAAGCTCTTACAATCCCTGTGACACAGACAGAAGTTCCTGCCAAGCCTCCCTGTTGGGGAGTAACACCTTAAATAAAGGCCTTCAGCTATTTCATTTTCATAAGCCAGTTTATTGTGTTCACATGCTTTTGTTCAGGGGAAATATACCTAGTATGACTTCACCCAGGGCAGAATCACAGGACAGCTTTACCTGGAAAAGTCTAAATGGAGCAAAGTTTCTAACACATTCAACAGACCTACTTGGGAAGAAATGAGCTCAGGAAGAAAAACAAAATTATCATTATGCTGGGTAATAGCTTGATAATGATCATCATTGATAAAATTCTATTGGATTTGCTTATTTAATCCTAAAAATGAACAAGTGAAACATGTTTGGGCTGAAATGAGCAATCAGCAGGATTTTCAGGGATAGTGCCAGATTTAATTTTTTAGTGCCAAAAATATATACTCAATATTTTCCTGTTACCGTTGGTTTGGCTGGTGTTTGTTTGGGGCTATACAGTAGTTTATTATGGAGGATGCCAGTGGAAATGCATGCGGCATTCACATAGCTAGCCAGAGAATTCAGGAGACCTGTTTCTCCCTTACTCTCATCCATCTGTTAATTCCCCTTTCCTCAATGAAAATCGTGCAAAGTCCAGCACCCAAACACTAGGAAGAGACACAGAGCCAGCAGGAGAGGAATTACCTTCTCACCTGGACATGAACAGGCTTTGAAGAAGACTAGAAGTCTTGAAGGACTTAACTCATCCTCCTCCCTCAGAGTAAGCCAGATCACCTGCCATGTGATATGGGGTGATTGGGTAGGTTGTTCTTTAATATCAACTCATTTGTTTTTATAATGGGGCATCTCACTACCTAGGTAAGTTTTTAAGTTATTCATCAAATTATTGGTTGTCTTGTGAGAGAATACTTTAGCACATTCTATATTTCAGAGATTATTGGGATACTGGTAGAAAGGGTAATTTTTCATTGGTGATCAGTGGGATTGAATTATAAAAGATAACAAAAGATAGAGCTGTGTTCCCAAAGACTAGTCTCTAGTTCTGTTGACTTAAGAATTCAGAATCTTGGGTGGCGCCTGTGGCTCAAAGGAATAGGGCGCTGGCCCCATATACCAGAGATTGTGGGTTCAAACCTGGCCCCGGCCAAAAACTGCAAAAAAAAAAAAAAAAAAATTAATTCAGAGTCTTTAGGATGGACTCAGCACCCCAAGGAATTTATTTACTACTAAGTATCTCCAGAGATCTCTATCACTGCTGACTTCACCATCACCCAATCATGCCATGCTGGGATTCTTTTTTTCTGTAATCTTGTAATGTACTGAACTTCTTTAAACCAATCTCCAGGTGTGGGGCCTGCCCAAGATAGGGTAATCAGGGCCCTTCTCTGGGGAATCTGGACTCAGGAAAAGCCAGTCAGTCTAGAACAGGCTCTTGAGCCAAAGCTGTGTCAATTCAAGAGCTGTGGGAAACCTTCAGAGGTGAGAAGATGAGAAATAGCTCTGAGGAAGAGAAGAGAAGAGAGGTGAGAGGACACTGGGCTCAAAGAGAAGAGAAGTCTGGTGCCATCACCTTCCAGTGGCAGGATCCATTTTCTCATGAGGCCCCATTATATACGCTGCTGGATCTCTTAAGAGGACACTCACTATACCTTTATGACAATTTGCCTGTTTTTTCCCCCTGAAATCAAACTAGCTATTTAATAGCATTATATTTATACCCCTTGCAACCTATTTTTCTTGCATACACAAAGATAGGCAGCTTCTGGTATATGGTCTCACTCTAGAAGCCAATAGTTTTGCTATACATCTTGAAATGGAAGAAAGGCCAGGAAGCATCTGGATTATTCCATTTGGGATGGGCCAGGCTGGATAATATTGTTATGTGTTCATGTTTCTCATTGTCATTGAGGACCTCATGCTTTGCCTACACTCTCATGTCATTGTCATAGTCTTATGGTGGAGTCTTCTGGACAGCTATATAACTTGCTTGGGAACCTAAAGATGGGAAATAGCAGAGCCAGGACTTTGGGTTCAGGTCTGCCCAGCGATGCTGCAGAAGGTGCAGGGAAGATTCCACCATGGGCCAGCCTTATCAAAGAGGGCTTGGTTCAATGTGCCAATTCAGAAGGGCTCTCAGGGATGACCCTGATGTGGATGGTGGACAAGAAGATGCATAAGTAATGACAGGTAACCAAAAGGAAGGGTAAATCGAACTCAGACTACACGTTATCAAGCGTCCATAGTGATTCATTTCATATGAGCAATAGTCTCTAACATTCTATATGGGGAGTTGTGAGAATCACAGAGTGATACTAGAACAAGGCTTTTCTCTACAAGCAGTCTTCAGTCTTGGGAGGCGAGGTCTATTCCCCAAGACAAAGAGTCTGATGAGGCATATGGCACCTGGACTCTCCAAGGGACAAAAAGGTGTGCCAGTCTCTGATGGGCAAATTGCCAGCTTCTAATCCTAAGATCCTAACTTATGATCTGGGCTTTCTTCTCAGAGAGTGCTGGGAATCTGTGGGCTGCCTGCAAACCCCAGAGCCATTCCTTCCCATCCCAGAGCATGGCTCTCTGCCCACAGTGCCTTTAGAGAGGGGCCTTGCCTTCAGAAAGCCAGCTTTCCATGACAAAAACTCCGTGTGTAGTTGCCTTTGAGATTTGATTAAAAGGATGATAGGATGATAGGCATGTGATGGTGAATGGTTACCATCATTAGTTATAAAAATAAAGATGGTCTTCACGTATTTTAAGGCCTGTCATCACAAAGCCTCTTCTTTCTCTCTTCTAATACTTATGTCTTAGTTTCTAGAGGTCAGAGTAGACAGAGTTTTTACAACTCTTCACCCCAGCATTCCCAGAATGTGTGTTCATGTCCAAGCCTCCCTAAACACAAAGGAATTAGACATTTGTAGCATGTAACATATATGATAGGTTTGGGGCCACCAGTCTTCCACGTTCTCCATTTTGTTGAGTAAGCACTTTGTTTCGCAAGAGTTGGTTATGGTCCTAAGTAGGATACTTGAAAGTATTTTCCATGACGTCACCTGAACTTGTGGGAGGTTCTTTTTCCTCCCCTATATGATAGCATACTTTCTGTTTTGGTTCATTTTTTTCTTTCTCTAGTTTTGCATGTAGCTGGATGATAGAATGTCTATTTTCTTTTCTCAGGTGAAATTAGATGCTTGGTGCTCTTCCCCCATTGTTGATAGGATCGAATGAGCCTCGTAAAGTGCAGGAATGTGTCTTAACAGTCGTAAACAGGATGTTCTAGGATGTGCACAAATCCTCATGTTAATGACAATGTTTAATTACATCCTCTGCATCCCAGACTTAGCGAGTTTATTTCTGACAGATGTCATCTGCTGTGCACCTTACACAGGGCTCAAAACCTGGAGGGCTTTTAATGTAGGTGGAGGCTGAGATACCCAGGAGTTTGCCAAGTGCCAAAGACTGGCTTTAACTCCATTGCCGAGGCAGGTGCTGACATATTCCCTTGGCTAGGGAGGCATGTTACACGCTGGAGACAAACAGAGAAATGGTAAAGCCAGCTCTCAAGAGAGTCTGCCGAGAAAGCCCTACCCTCCGGGTTCACCAGTGTGTTTGCTGGATTCCCTTTTTCCAGGAATATTTACTGGCTTTATTTTTCCCTTCCAGAGAGACCCAAGATATGGGTGATTTGCTTGACTCTTTCTTTAGGAATGAATTCCTCTGCTTGCCTTAGGAAACTCATCTGCTGTTGAGTTTGGTGCAGGGGAGAGGGCTATGGAAGTCGGTTACCTCCTGCTGAGGGAATCATCTTTTCAGTAAGTGGGAACAGGCACGTGGTGTGGGAAATGGGTGAGTGATCCATGTGCTTGCTGCCCGGCAGGTTCACCAATATTATAGCTGTCTCCCAGAAGAGAAAGTCCCTTATGTCAACAGTCCTGGAGAGAAGCTGAGGATCAAGCAGCTATTACACCAGCTGCCGCCACATGACAATGAGGTAAGGGGCTGGAAGGGGCCTTATGAAGACTTTTCTTAGAACTTCCCATGAATTGTTATCTTTTTCATAATCATAATCTCTTCCTTTGATGGGTGAGATTACCAACAAAAAACTCTGGCAATTTATTTTAGGTTTTAGTAGCTTTCTTAATTAGAGGTGAAAGAAACTGTCCAAATTCCTTACTTCTAGAGAGTGTTATTGAAAAAGCAGAGTCTCATTATGAACTAGAGTAGCCTGTGTGCTATTTGGGGGTAACTAGGGGGCACTAAAATTTATAAGCTCAAGTCCAAATGTTCTTCCTTGAAGGAGAATGTGCCACATGGGTTGCCTGCATATGTTGGAGAGAGGATTGAAATTCCCTGGGTCATTTCAAGGCCTGCAAAAGCTTGGTGACTCTCTTGAATTTTCAGCATCATTTCATATTAAATGAGTGGGCAAGTTTTCCACATTGCACTGCAGTAGAAGTTACATGTCCAGATTCACAGCTCTGAACGTCTGTGTTTTTGTCATAATAAAGTCCAACTTGTCTTTTGTACTGTTGAAAGTGTGACTTGCAGCAAGAGGGACTTTACCTAACAAATGCAATCAGTGTAACCTGGCTTATTGTACCCTCAATGAATCCCCAACAATAAAAAAAAAAAAAAGAAAGAAAGAAAGCGTGACTTGCAGACTGTCCTTTTTCCTGAACCCAGACATGTGACACTGTAGAGAGGCATTTCTATCCCTGAGATCAAATTGATCATAAAGGGAAATCTGCAGACATGCGTTTTTTAAAATGTCATCACACTGGAATGGTTAGTTTGAACCAGAAATTAATTTTTAGGTATCTGGTTTAAAAAAAAAATAATAGTAATCCTGTGGAATTGAACTGTCTATTTTACATTCCAAACAAAATGTAATTTTAAAGTGAAAGGAGAAATAACCCCTTTAGAGAGCTAGACACCAGCTTTCTGCCAACTCATTCTGCCCTCAAGCTGGATCCCAAAAGCTCAGTCCCAAAGGAGATGAGTGTTTATTGTCTCATCATTCCATGTTTGAATAAAAGAAAATAATTTGAGAGCCTCAAAAATAAATTTCAGTAAGTAGGATAAAAACTTAAAACTGAAGCAAATCCCTCAAAAGAAAGCAACGATTTTTTTCTCTGCTGTTCATTTTAGACTTCATAAAACAAATACAAATCATGTTTTCTCCTTTAAATTGAAGACCAGGCATTGTACCTTGATGCTCAGTTAACTAATTTGGAAGGGAAAATGCTGGTTTTTACGAGCAGAAGGGGTGTGCCTGTCTTTAAAAGCATGTCCATAACATGTCAGTGGCATAATCTTGTCTTCTGGGATGTTGAGGTCACCACAGTTCTCTCTCTGGAATATTTACATGAAGACTTTTGGGCTTGTTTTTTGTGTTTTTATTTTTTACTTGATGGAATTGATTGGCTCTTCCCTGCTTTCAGTGGTTTGTTCTGCTCCTGGTCAACTGTGCTTTCATGAGAAGAGACACCATTCAAATTACAACTTAACTATTGGTGGGAATTCAGAATGTGTGACGGGGGCAGATTTGATTATTTGATATGACCCTCGTGAGGACAAAGGGTGATTGTAATTCTAAAGTAAATATTTGATTATCCTGTTTTTCACCCAGATAAGGCAATGTTGATATGTACAGCTGCACTGGTTTTCAAACTAGGATGCAACCTAATTCGCAGGGTTTCCTCTAACCAGCTGTATGAAAAATTATCTGAGCAATTATCCTGATATCCAGATTACTTCAAAGTAAGATGGGAGGTGGATTTAGGACCATATTTCCTACACGTGACTCTGAGTGGGACATGGACATGGCAGAGAACAAAATCAACCACATAGTAAGAGAATTACTGTCTTTTAAATTATATTTCATTTCAAGGAGGAAATTTCAGGCCCGGTACAGTGTCTCACATCCGTAATCTTAGCACTCTGGGAGGCCGAGGTGAGTGGATCTCCTGAGCTCAGGACTTGAAGACCAACCTGAGCAGAAGGGAGACCCCCATCTCTACTGAAAATAGAAAAACTAATGGGGTACCGTGGTGGGCACCTATAATCCATGCTGCTCAGGAGGCTGAGACAGGAAGATCGCTTGAGCCTAAGAGTTTGAGGTTGCTGTGAGCTGTGCTGCCATGGCACTCTAAGCACTCTGTCCCGGGCACAGAGCTAGACTCTGCTCAAAAAAAAAATGTAGAAGGAAATTTCAGCCTAGTACTAGCAGGTGTTAACACCTCTCTAACGCATAATAGTCTCCACTTTTAAGTAGGAGCAAGGGGGCTCCCCATTTTGGGATCTCCTACAAGCAAAGTGGCCACCAAGAGCCTAACCACAAGGTTCTGTCCTCACTCTGGTTCTGTGGCCACCTTCTGGTTTTTGCAGGTGATGGTAGTGGTCCACTCGTAGTCATCTTATACCTTCTTTTTAAATACATATATTCAAGTTTCTAAAAAGTAAGTCAGTATTAAAAACAGCATTAAGTAAATTATAGTTCAAGACTATAGCACAGTTTCCAAAGTGTGCATAAATACGGGAAGAGAATGAAAAATACTGGATTCAAATAATGTCTTCAATGCTCCCCCGCTCCCCCCCCAGTTCTTTGTGTTTCTGTGTTTAAAAAGTAGAAAAATGCTTTGGTTTTGTCCTGGCTCAACAAAAGCTCAGCAGGCAGCCCTTACCCTCTTGCACACAGATCAACATGCAGGAGCTTCTGTGCAACACCACGGAAGATGCCTCAGGACCCACTCCTTAGGCTCATGCCTTTGTTTCCCTATTTTTCCAAAATTGGGCAAGAAAATGTAAGAAGCTCTAAGCACATGGACAACTGTTCTGGCTCACTGACCGAATGTCATTCTTGCTATCAAAGATCATTTATATGGGGACATGGAGTTGGAAGCATCTAGTCTCTATAATCAGTTTGGAAGAAGGGGAACATTCCAGATAAATGATGGCACCAAAGCCACCCCAGATAATTTGATCTCAGTATGATGGGCAGATTGTGGCAGTAAGGGTGAGGAGCAGTTCCAGAACCTTAAGCCTGTGCAAGGCTGAGCTCGAGTTCAGAGCCTTTAGTAAGTAAGCTCTTTCGGCTGTACACAATCTTCACAGAGGTGAAGTGAAGATTGGTGGGGTGTTAAAGTTCAGGCCAAGGCTATAAAAGAAAATGGAAGCGTGTTTAATGAGAAAACACAGAAGCTTGAGCTTCAGGAATCTCAAGGAGCAAGGGTGACTTCCTCCTTGCCGTTCTCCGTGTCTTTTCAGGTCCGATACTGCAACTCCCTGGATGAGGAAGAGAAGCGGGAGCTAAAGCTGTTCAGCAACCAGAGGAAACGTGAAAACTTGGGCCGAGGGAATGTCAGGCCCTTCCCAGTCACCATGACAGGAGCTATTTGTGAACAGGTGAGTGTGGAGTCTGAGGAGTGCAGTGGCATTGTTCTGGCATCCTTTCATTCATTCATTCAGCACTTGTTTTATTGGGTAAAGTGTACCAGGCCTTGGAGAAAGATACAGCATCAAACAAAAGACTCCTTCTGAAGAGTCATGTTCTAGGACAGTGGTTCTTAACCTTCCTAATGCTATGATCCTTTAATACAGTCCCCGTGGGTCACAACCTACAGGTTGAGAACCGCTGTTCTAGGGGAAGAAGTCAAACAATAAATTCAATCAACAAAATGGAAACAATACAGCAGGGAATAGACTAGGAAGTACTGGATGTGCAGAGAGGCTGCGATTCCAAGCGAGGAGGTGACAAAGACCCCAGAAGGGAGTGTCTGAGCAGAGACACCAAAGATGTGCAAGAGGACGTGAGTCATGCAGATCTAAAGGCAAAAGGACCCTGAGGCAGGAGGCAAGCTGACCAATGTAGCTGGGGCAGAGAGAGTGAAGGGAGAGAGTCAGAGTTCATGGAGGACCATGGGGCCATTTGAAGGATACAGCAGAGAAATGACATGATGCATGTATATTTTAAAAATGAGTCCTTTAGAAATGGAGTTTGCCCAGGCCATGGCTTTCTCCTGGGGTCTTCCCAGGATCAGTGCCATTTAGTGGGGATGATAAATGATCTTAGCCTATGGTTCGGGAGGTCTTTATCTAGAGGTGGATGCAGCTCACTGCATTTTTCCTGAGACCCTACTAAGTTGAAGAGCCTAGATTTGCTTTTCCTCCTACCCGCTGAGTGCTCAGGGCATAGCGAGGGAGAGTTATAAAGGCAGAAAGGTGGGAATCCAGCCCACTGGGGTTCACCTTGCCCCACCTCTCAGCTGCCAAAAGCTTCCTGCTGTTGATCATCATTCTTGGCACTTCTAGAAGTCTTGCTGCTTTTTGAACAGCCCCACCTAACTTTGTAGGCTGTGAGTGGACCCAGCAGGGAGTGGGGATATGTCAGCTGGATCAATGAAGAGAACGCAGGATGCTACCCGAGGGAAGAGATGCCTTTTGGAGATTTCAGAGGGATAGGATGAGAAGGTTCAGCTGGGAAGGAGAAGTTACTTGACCAGAGATTTAGCAGTGGGGTCTTCACCATTAAAATCTCCCTTGGGACCTACTTTTGAGATACAGGTAGTCAGTGGCTATGATGCAAGATTCTTTGTGCTGAACTCAAGCCCCTTTCCACTCTCCAGTCTCCTGAAACCAGGCAAGCAGGGCTCACTTAAAGGGGAAGGAAGGTTGGGCATTCTCACGGCAGATGTAAAGAGTAGCATGTAATAGTGCTAAGATGGTGGAAGTAGAAAGATTCATTAGTTGCAGCCATGTTTCTGCCAGATGATCTCAGCCAGGTTACTTTTCCATGGTTTGTCATCTACCAACAGGGGATAACAAACGTTAGGAAATTATGATGAGAGTTAATTAGGATTATGTACGCAAACTTTAGCTCTAGGAATAGTACCGTGGAAGGTAGGGATGGTACAAACGTGTTTGGTCATACAAGTGGCTGAGGTCCCAGAGACTATTTCATGAGGACTTTACTTCATTTTATTTGATACATTTTGATCCATACCACGTCTATGGTGTGGGAAAGGTGTGGAAGTACCTTCTCCATTCTTTCGACATTGTCCCCAGATCTCAGCCACTCATGTGGGAGCCTCATACTGGACTCAGGCTGTCAGGTTTGGCACTGACTCATGGCCTGTGCCAAGATCAACAGAAAGCATCTCCTTGGACCCACTTCTTCACATTTCCCTCCAAGACCCACAAACCATATTCTTTTTATCCCAACCCCCGCTGTAAATATGGGTCATCAGGGATTCTGCCTTGTTCCTTTCTACATAGAGGAGGAAACTTTGAAAATGAACAAGAAAGTAGGGAAGGGATATGAAAGAAACCCCTTGCATAGTCTGGCCTTACAAGAGATGCCTGTCAATCAAGACTGTGGAAAAAGATGGAGGAAGCAGGATAAAAGCAGGCCTGAAAGCAAGGCGCATGGAAGGCAGGTAAAAGTGGGCGTGCTTTGATGGACTCCTCTGCCCTATCCAACAGCGCAGGCTCCACCCCCTCCCTGTGGGCTTCTCCTGGAGTTAAGCTGGGCTGTGCTTCTGCATGGAGGTTGTATAGCTAGAAGATAAGGGGAACTTCACTCGGTGCCAGATTGCCTTCTGCCTACAGAGCCCCTGTACATTATTATGCTAAAAGAGCTTTGTTTTTTCTTTCCTACCTTTCTGATTTTTTTATTCTCCCAGTTATTTTATCTCCATCTTAACTGTGGGCCCTTGGAAAGGAGGATTGGGGAGGGCAAGAGAAACCTGCCTTGCCCTGTGTGAACCTAAGTGCTCAATGACCAGCAATGAGCGGTGGCAGTTTGTCACATGTACACCGCACTTAGAGATGGGGGCTGGTGTGGGTACTGATTCTTGTGTTTGCCTTGCAGTGTGGAGGCCAGATTAATGGCGGGGACATTGCTGTGTTTGCCTCTCGCGCCGGCCACGGTGTCTGCTGGCACCCGCCGTGCTTCGTGTGCACTGTCTGCAATGAGCTCCTGGTGGATCTGATCTACTTTTACCAGGATGGGAAGATATACTGTGGCAGGCACCATGCCGAGTGCCTGAAGCCACGCTGTGCAGCCTGTGACGAGGTCAGAGCAAACTCCATCAGGCTCTCAGCCCTGCCTCTCACCCCCTCGGTTGCACCATAGCCAACAACACATGGTCCTGTGGTTTCCTGCGCAGAGGGAACCATAGCCACTCCACCCTCTCGCAGTAACCCTTGAGAGGGAGAGAGAAGAAGAGAGAAGCCCCCATCCTGGTCACTAGGATGTTTGGGTTCAGCTTTACTGAACATAACAATCTCATAGCCTCTGGTGGGAAGACAGTTTCTATAGCCAAGGAGATCACCAAGTGACACATCAGTGGCACTAAGACAGTTCTGAACTCTTATAGAAAAGAAAGGGCTAGGTGCAGCTTTAAATTTCAGCCCTAATCCCAAGCAGTAATCATGAGTGATGGAGTGCAGCTTAAATCTTAAAATTGTTTCATTTTCCGAGATTCAGGAGGACAGGTTGGTTAGAGAAGAGAAGGAAATGGATACCATTATTATCATCCAGGAGTTCTGATTGGAAATTCAGGAGCCAGATGCATACCCTATCTGGACGCCTCTGCCCCATGCCCTGAGAGCTTATTTGAATTTACTACCCCGGGTAAGAAAGCAGAATAGAACACAAGGCCCCTGCCTGGCTTCCTGCCCCACAGGACAAAGCTAAATCAGGTCTTTTGGATCACCATAGTGGGGGCTTTGTCAATTTAAGAGCAGAAAGAATAATGTTCTAAACCTGACTACTTTCATGAGAATAATTAGGAAAAAGGTGTTGTCCAAGAGTTCCCTCCTGTGCAGAGAAATGTTTTGGGGTCTGTCTGACCTTGCATACAGCCAGTGTAGGAGGTAACACTCCCGCATTCAGTGGGAGAATGCACTCTCACTTGCGCTTTTTTTTACCAACTGCCTTTGAGGGATTAACTCTTCTAGGAGGAAGCTGGCCTGCCTAATGCAAAAAGTGGTATTCTAGACTAGAGCGATCCCTAGGCAGATAGTTGGAAAACTGAATTCAAGTCCAACTCTGATTCATGGCTCGATTTCCACGTCTGAAAATCAGTGCTCATTGTACAACTTTGTGAAGTTCTCCAATGGTGATAGAATATGAGGACTTTAGAATTTTCATTTGGCTCAGCACCCATAGCACAGTGGTTACGGTGCCAGCCACATACACCGAGGTTGGCCAGGTCGAACCCGGCCCGGGCCTGCCAAACAACAATGACAACTGCAACAAAAAATAGCCGGGCATTGTGGTGGTCGCCTGTAGTCCCAGCTACTTGAGAGGCTGAGGCAAGAAAATCACGTAAGCCCAAGAGTTGGAGGTTGCTGTGAGCTGTGACGCCACAGCACTCTCCTGAGGGCAACTCTGTCTCACAAAAAAAAAAAAAAAAAAGATTTTTTTGCTTATTGTGATATAATTCGCCTAGCCCTAAAGTTCACCTTTTTAGGATATACAGTTCCTGGGGTTATTAGTGTATCCACAAAACAGTGCAGCCATCACTACTATCTTACAGACCATTTTCACCAACCAAGGAGAAACTCTGTATCCATTAGCAGTCACTTCCCTTTTCCCCCTCTCTCCAGCCCTGGCAGCTACTATCTCTTCTGTCTCTGTAGATTTTTACAGTCCCGATATTTCATATAATGAAATTATGTAATGTGTCTGTCACCTGTTGAGTCTGCTGCTTTCACTTACCATGATGTTTTCAAGGTTAATCCAAATCATAGTCTGTATAAATACTTCATTTCTTTCCATGGCTAAATAATTTTCACGTGTATGTATATATCACATTTTGTTTAGCCATTTATCAGTTGATGGACATTTAAGTTGTTTCCACTTTTTAGCTTTTGGGAGCTATGCTGCTGTGAATATTCACACACAAGTTTTGTGTGTACCTATATTTTTAGTTCTCTTTAATATATAGCTAGGTGTAGAATTTCTGGGTCATACAATAATTCTGAGTGTAATTATTTTAAGAAATGCCAAACAGTCTTCCAAATCAGCTGTACCATTTTTGCATTCCTACTATGAATGTATGAAGGTTCCAGTTTCTCCACCTTCTCACTAACACTTGTTTATTGTCTTTTTGATCATAGCCTTTCTAGTGAGTGCGAAGTAAGATAACATTGAGATTTTGATTCACATTTCCCTAACAGCTAATAATTTTGAGTGTCTTTTCATACATTTATTGGCTATTTGTATACCTTCTTTTTCAAAGAAATATCCTTTTAAATCCATTTCCCTTTCTTCACTTGGGTTATTTTTCTATTTATTGTTGAGTTGTTAAGAGTTATATACATATACTAGTCCAGATATATAGTTTGTCAGAGATATGTCTTAGAAATATTTTCTTTTCTTTTTTTTTTTGAGACAGAGTCTTGCTTATTAACCCTCTGTAGAATACCATGGTGTCACAGCTCACAGCAACCTCCAAATCCTTGGGCTTAGGCGATTATCCTGCCTCAGCCTCCCGAGTAGCTGGGATTACAGGCGCCCGCCACAACGCCAAGCTAGTTTTTTGTTGCAGTTTGGCCGGGGCTGGGTTTGAATCCACCACCCTCGGTATATGGGGCCGGCACCTTACCCACCGCCTGCCTGTCTTAGAAATATTTTCTCCCACTCTATAGTTGTATTTTTTTCTTTCTCCAGATGCCCTTTGAAACAAAAGTTTTTCATTTCAACTCGGTGTGCTTTTCTGTTTTTTCTTTTGTTGCTCTTGCATTTAGTATCATATCTAAGAAACTGAAGATCCAAGATCATGAAGACTTTTATCTATGTTTTCTTCTAAGATTTTTATAGTTTTTTGCCCTATCAGTCTTTGTTCCCTTGAGTTCATTTATATATATAAATGGTATGAAGTAGACATAAAGAAAATTTATTCTTTGACATAAGGCAATCCAGTTTTCCTGACTCCATTTGTTGACAAGACCATTCTTTCCCAAAGGAATGAATTGGTCCTGGCTCCCTTCCAATTAATTGACCCTATTTGTATTGGGCTTATTTCTGGACTCTCAATTTTATTCTTTTAATTTATTATATTCGGGGTGAATTGAGCATCACCAAAGCAATGCTGCTTCCTAGAAGTTGTCTGGCTTCCCAGACTGTCTCTTGCTACTAAGGGGACTTCTTCCCTCTGCTGATCTGTGTATTCTGTACTTGTATCCTCAAAAGGAGAGGGGCCGTGTCTCTCCCAGTTTCCAAGGCTGTTCCTCCAAATAGGAATCTTATCAGTGTTGCTTTGGTGATGCTTAATCCAGGTTACTTACCTGGAATAATTATAATAAGTTATAATTATTCTTATAATTTATTATATTCACATAAAATTCATGTGTAATTTTAAGTTGCACACTGTTTTAAATTGCACACAAACTTCATGGCCACCCTGTGTATATCCATCCTTATACCAGTTATACACTGGCTTAATTACCATAGCTTTGTAGTGGATTTTGAAATCTGCGATTTGAAATTTTAAAATGGTATGTGAAGGGCCAAACACAAATGCTCTTGAGGGCTAGGCAGGTATTATAAATGAAGATGAGCTATTTTCAAGCAATGGGGAAGGGTGATTATCATCACAAATTAGAGAGCTCAACACTCATCTGAAAGCACCCGTCCCTCTTACTGCTAACTTCTTCCCACATTCGGGAAGGTGTGCTGAGCATTGCCAAATGTGTGCTTGTTAGATAAATCCAGGTGTTTAAATGTTGCCCACTTTTTAAAAAATGCTGTGTACAGGCCAAACGAAGCAGATATGTATGTCCAGTGTGCCTCTGAGCTGTCAGTTTTTGATCTTGCTTTGTATTCTCAGGGTAAAGCATTCTTTCTCTTATTAAAATATTGTTAAGTCAGTCACTGGCTGGCACAGAAACCATGTTTAATTGTGCTTTAGACAAATCCTCATACACATAGGAGCTGATGTAGATATTAATAGAATAAACATATATATATACACACACGCACACACAGAGACTTCTTTTAACGGTTCACAAGCGGGCCTGCTTCCTTACCTTTCTAGTGTGGGGTCCCCATAAATTTTCTTGCTTCAAAGTGTGTTCTTATGTCTGGGTCTCAAACACTGACCATTTGGCTTCCTATCTCCAGATTATCTTTGCAGATGAATGCACAGAAGCCGAGGGGAGGCACTGGCACATGAAACACTTTTGCTGCTTCGAGTGTGAGACGGTGCTGGGCGGCCAGCGCTACATCATGAAAGAAGGGAGGCCCTACTGCTGCCACTGCTTCGAGTCCTTGTATGCGGAATATTGTGACACCTGTGCCCAACACATAGGTGAGCCAGTGCTTGGCACTCAGTTTGGTCTTTCTGTGACTAGATCTCCTTTGTGTCTAGTATAGTCAAGTATCTTTGGTTGCAAGTGATGAAGCTAAACTTATACTAGCTTAAGTGAAAAGGGTAATTTCTTGGCTCATGTTACTAGAAAGGCCGAGGAATGTACTGGCTTCAGGTAGGGATAGATCAAGGGTTCAGACAGAATCTGTATTTTTTTTTCTCTGTGTCTCAGTTCAGTTTGCCTTCTTTTGGCATCATTTGGGAATAAGCTATTTTCACCTGGTAACCAAGATGACCCACTAGTTATGCCTAGTCTTGGTACTTGTATTCTCAAAAGGAGAGGGACTATGCCTCTTCCAGTTTCCAAGTCTGTTACCTCCAAATAAGAATCTTATCAGCGATGCTTTGGTGATGCTCAATCCAGGGGTTGGGGACAGTCTCAGAAGGAAAATCTGAAAGAAAAATGTAAACAAATGTCTTCCATAGCCTCCTTGGGAAAAGTCATAGATCAGCAGAGGGAAGAAATCCTCTTAGTAGTCAGGGGCAGTCTGGGAAGCCAGACAACTTCTAGGAAGCATGTCTTTAAAAAAAAAAAAAAAAAAAAAATGAGCAAAAGCTACTCCAAGTAAATGCAAAGCAAACAAACCTCAAGTAACTCAGAAGCTGTTATTAATTCCCCAAATAAGCAGCAAATCCGAGATGGTAAAGATCATTTTCCCTTTGCAAATAACTGATTCATTCAACCCTTCAACATTGTCCCAGATCACCCAGCCTTGTGGCTTCTTCATTCAACTTGCCTTTTCTGGCACCTTGGGAATGAGCCAACCTGTCACTTGTGCAATCCCAAGAAGTGTGTTCGGAAGCTGCCAGCTTCTTACCTATGGTGAGGAGTTGTGGAGGGAATCTGTTCCACAGTCTATTTGGTCACCCGTAAAAGTTTTTATGGGGACCAAAAAAAGAAGAGTCTTTGTCTCCCTGGTTCATCAGGAGTGATGTGTTCAAATGAACAGTATTTGGAGAGCTCTGGGTGCCCATAAAACTTGGGGGCAGAGTACCTACCACATGCTCGATGGTGCCTTGTCATGGGGCGATCCTGTCCCACGGACTCAGGCCTGTTCCTATGAGGCCTTTCCGAGCTGCAGTCTGTCAGCCCAGGGCCAGGCTCTGCTATGGAGACTGTAGTGCAGCTGCATTCTCCCTGGGTTGATGGTGGTTGGTCAGTCCCTTTTCCCCTGACCCCTGAAAACCTCACTCTTCTCACAGCCTGATGCCTCAACTTTATACCCAGGAGCTTTCAGTCCTCACAGGATTAAAACAGTCAAACAGACCTTTCGAGCTAAGGGCTAGGAAGGGTGGAGGGAGCTCAACTGGCCATGTGAGGAAGGGGAGGGAGGCTGGTGTCGGGAAGGTGGTGCACCCCGTGCCCAGTATCGCTCCCCTCAGATTGGGTTCGAGTCTGCAGAGAAATGCTGGCTCGGATGTGCAGAGCTGAGTGTGCAGAAACGGCCCATGGCAACGATGCCCCATCCCACTGGTATTTCTGTTTCTTCTGTCTCTTTCTATGAAGGCTGAAGGCCTCTCTAGAAACGGCCACTTAGAATTTTTGCTCAGTGCATGGGAGAGAGAAAATCTATCTCTGTCCGTTGCTGTGACATGTACACCTCAGGTGGCTCCTGGTTTTCGTCTCTTTCTGTCTTCTCCTGATTATGTAGGACTTTTATC
Organism: Nycticebus coucang; assembly: GCF_027406575.1. NCBI lineage: Eukaryota > Metazoa > Chordata > Mammalia > Primates > Lorisidae > Nycticebus > Nycticebus coucang. The sequence goes on from NC_069787.1 coordinate 35,009,274, forward strand.
GGCATTCCCTTCTCCTTTCCTCTTAAATCCATAAAAAGGCATCAGTGTTTTATCAGAAAAGGGAGCACGATGCCTGCAGTATCTCGCGGCTGTAGTTAAAATGCTGTCCCTGTTTGTTTTACATCCACTTTTCTGTAAAACGTGATTTCTTGCAACATTGAAGGGTGTGCTCTGTGTATCATAGATTCCTCAGTCGCTGGGTGCGTTACCTCGGACCATACTGTACAAATATTCCATATTTATACAGTCGCTCAGAGCAGCCCCTGCATCGGCCGCTGTTGCTAAGGCAACAGTACTTTTGCCTGCGCACAGCAGAGTAAACAGTCCTATAAACAGACCGAGGCTGTGGCAGCAGTAGACACATCCACCCTCAGAGAAGTACTTAAAGGGCTTAGAGAGGGAATAAAAAAGGAACGCTTAGATCTTGGACAGCAGAGCCCTTTTCCAGATGTTTAGAGTTCAGGAGCAGTTCAGAGGACCATCTGACATCGTTGATGCTTATCAGGGGCCACGGTCTGCTGCCGGCTGGGGCCGATTTAACGACCTGCCTCCCCTCTGCAAGCCCATCCTTGCCTGAGGCCTCCCATTCCTGGGAACTAGGCCTTGCCGCTGCGTCTGAGCATGTTTCCTTGCCAAGCATGGAGAAGCAGCTGGTGGCAGGCAGGCCGCGGGGACTGGACTTCCTGTGCATCCCAACAGGGAGCGGGGAAGGCCGTAGCTGCTTGAGATGCTGTGCTGAGTAGGGACACAAAGAAGGACTCGGGGGTAAAAGGGAGTGGAAAGAAGGGGAAGGAAAATGGGAGAGGGGAGGGGAAATGGAGACGCCTCCTAGTTTTCTCAAACTGCACATAGGCAGTGACCCTTAGCAAAGAGGGAGATGACCTTTCAGACCTATAGCAAATAATAGAAGAGGAAGAAAAATAGTTGTCACCCAGGTCTCAGCACTGTGTATGTATTAACTCTGAATCCTCACAACTAACCCTGCGAAATAAGTATTATCATCCTCACTGTGCAGCTGAGGAGACTAAGCACAGAGAGGTGAAGCCACTTGCCTAAGGTCACACAGCTAAAATGCTCCAGAATCAAGATTGTGCACAGGAGATAGCCTTTAGCATCTCTGCAACCAGCAGTGATGGGATGGAGCTGGGATTTGAACCTGTGTCAGTCAGAGTCCTTATGCCTCTTAACAACTGCAGAATCTTGTGTCCCTGAGCTGTCTGCTCCTGCTCCCTCTGCAGGGCCTGGGGTGGAAGTGTCTTTGGGGTCCCAGCCAGTTCCTTGTCACAGGTGCTACGAGGATGGAATTGATCCATGCAGTGTTCCTCCCACTTGGGGAGCTCCTTGTGGCTACTCCCATCCCTATAAAAATCCCTTCATAGTCCCTAAGGCCACTTCCAAAATGAAGAGAGAACCCCTTAGTCTGAGAAAGAGCTAATGAGGGAAGAATTTACCTCATGCCTCTTTCCTGGGCGACACAAACGTAAGCTGGGGAATAGACAGGGGAGGGGAGAGCGAGGCTGCTTTGACTGTGGCCTTTTGTTCTCACAGTTCTCTTTGTCTCCCCAGCCTCTTGTTCCCTTCCTCTCTAGACAAGCATCCAGACCTTACTCCTTGAAAGTCTGAGGTCAGGAACTCTCAGCCACTGAAGGTGGCTCTCCCTGGAAGGCCGTGTGTAGTTGTGGGTCCGGACTCCCACAGAGGTCCCTTCCCTCCTGAGTCATCAGATGGGGCTGCATGTCCTCCTGGCCCTCCCCAGGGGAACCCCCAACAGTGTGTGCTTCCCTCCTGCCAGTTTGGCAACTTCTATAAGAAGAAAGTCTGCTGTGTCAGTGCCTTAACAAAAGTCCAGGGGACCCTCAGATGAACCAGTCCCTGGGGACTGGGACAGGGCTGGGCCTGGAGGTGTCTCTAGCCTTACCCACAGCTCGTGGCCTGAGGAAGTCAGGGAGGTGGTGTCCCATGGGGAGAATAAGTCCGATAACTACTCAGAAGGAGGCGGAAGATGACGGAAACTAGGTCCCCAGGGGGTGTGGGAGGCTCCTTTGGCATGTAGTATGGCTAGATTGTGTAAACCAGCACAGTGCTGTCACAGAGAAGCCTTGTGAAGAAAGGGACACTTGTGCTCATGGGAGGCTATATCTTTTAAAGACCATATCTAGGGCTGGGCATGGTGGCTCACACCTGTAATCCTAGCACTCTGAGAATTGTGGTGAACAGCCTGAGCAAGAGCAAGACCCCATCTCAGCTAAAAGTAGAAAAACTAGCCAGCCATGGTGGCAGGCACCTATAGTCCCAGCTACTTGGGAGGCTGAGGCAAAAGAATCTCATGTGCCCAAGAGTTTGAGGTTGCTGTGAGCTAAGACACTATAGCCCTTCTACCCAGGGTGACTAGTGAGACTCTGTCTCAAAAATAATAATAAAAATAAAAAATAAAGACCATATTTAGGTTTTCCTTACCAGGAGTTAAAATCTACTTTTTTCTTTCCCACTGTTTGGTCTGTTATAACAGAACACCACGGACTAGGTGGCTTATAAAGAGCAGAAATGTGTTACCCACAGTTCTGGAGGCTGGGAAGTCGAAGATCAAGGCTTCGGTAGATTCGGCGTGTGCTGAGGGCCCATTTCCTTTACCAATGGTGCCTTTTTGCTGGGTCCTCACATGGCAGAAGGACAAACAAGGTCCCTTGGGCCTCTTTTCTACGAGCACTAATCCCATTCATGAGGACTCTACTCTTATGACCTGATCACCAGCCCAAAGGCCACATCTCCCAGTGCCATCACCATGGGTATAGGATCTTAACATATGCATTTCAGGGGAGACACAGACATTCAGACTATGGCATCCACTGAGCTGCCACAGTGACTCACCCCTGCAAATGGCACACACTGGTGATGGGATTCAATACATCTGTCCATTCACTAATCAAAAAACCGTTATCAGGCACAGGCCACATTCCAGGTCCTAGAGATGCCACTAGGATCTGTGAGGACAATTACTGTGTCCTCACAGAGCTGCACTTTTAGGGGGGCAGATAAATAATAAACAGATGCACACATGTGATGGTGCAATGTACCCACCCTAAAGTGAAGAAAATCTGGCAGGTTGGGGTGAGAGTGATGGAGAGCTGCTATCAGGGTGGACTTCACAGAGGAGTTGGCTTTTAAGCAGACACTCAATCAGAGTGAAGGAGGCAGTTAGAAACAAGACTTCTCTGGGTACAGATCTCATGTCTGATTCTTATATTAACTTTGCCAAGTTACTTAACCTCATTTGCCTCAATTTTCTGTTGAAAAATGGAAATATTAGAGACCAACTTTGAACAGTGAGTGATTAAATGAGTTAACAAAGATAAACTTCTTAAAGCAGGGCATTATCATTTGTTAGTATTGTTATCACTGTTTATCTGGGGAAGTGTACTCGGGGCAGGAAGATTCACAAGCAGGCCATTTTTCTCTAGATTCTCTGTGCTGGGAGTGAATGAGTTAAGAAGGCGCTTACTGTCTCAACACAATAATTAAGAAAATGCCAGGAAGGCTATGTTAAGCAGTGTGATGAAAATGTGTCAAACGGTCTATAAAACCAGTGTATGGTGCCCCATGATTGCATTAATGTACACAACTATGATTTAATAAAAAATAATAATAATTAATTTAAAAAAAAAGAAGAAGGAGCTTACTGGTGGAATAAGGGGTGGAAACAGGACATGAATACCACTTACGTGGGGGCCTGAGTTCTGATTTATTGACAACTTATTCTGCCACATCTAGAATCCTGCTGTGTATTTCACGTCACAATGCAGAGCTTAGGCAGCTCATCAGCCTCTTCCATGTCTTCTTTTTCTTCAGGGATCGACCAAGGGCAGATGACCTATGATGGCCAGCACTGGCATGCCACCGAGACCTGCTTCTGCTGTGCTCACTGCAAGAAATCCCTCCTGGGACGGCCATTCCTCCCAAAGCAGGGCCAGATATTCTGCTCACGGGCCTGCAGTGCCGGGGAGGACCCCAATGGCTCTGACTCATCTGATTCGGCCTTCCAGAACGCCAGGGCCAAGGAGTCCCGACGCAGCGCCAAAATTGGCAAGAACAAGGCCAAGACGGAAGAGCCCATGCTGAACCAGCACAGCCAGCTGCAGGTGAGCTCCAATCGGCTGTCGGCCGACGTGGACCCACTGTCACTGCAAATGGACCTGCTCAGCCTGTCCAGCCAGACACCCAGCCTCAACCGGGACCCCATCTGGAGGAGCCGGGAGGAGCCCTACCATTATGGGAACAAAATGGAACAGAACCAGTCCCAGAGTCCCTTACAGCTCCTCAGCCAGTGCAACATCAGGACGTCCTACAGTCCAGGGGGTCAGGGGGCCGGGGCCCAGCCTGAAATGTGGCCCAAGCACTTCAGCAACCCCAAGAGGAGCTCATCACTGGCCATGAAGGGGCACGGCGGCAGCTTCATCAAAGAGTGCCGTGAGGACTATTACCCAGGGAGGCTGAGGTCCCAGGAGAGCTATAGTGACATTTCCAGTCAGAGTTTCAATGAGACCCGAGGTAGCATCCAAGTCCCCAAATACGAGGAGGATGAGGAAGAGGAGGAAGGGGGCATAACTGCTCAGCAGTGCCGGACCCGTCATCCCATCAATTCCCTGAAATACACAGAGGACATGACACCCACGGAGCAGACCCCTCGGGGCTCTATGGAATCACTGGCCCTGTCGAATGCAACAGGTAGGTTGTTTTCCCTCAGAAAACTCAGGCTTTGGATGGCTTCTGTCTTTGATGAGATTCCCTGGACACAGAGCCCAAGTCGGGTCTGGATGCCTGTGCTGCATTGAGATAGTGTTCCCAGGAGAAAGGGAGCGAGAGAGACAGCAGGGCAGGGGGAGGAGGCAGGGGAGGAATGAGGTCTCCATTGGAGTCTGGCTTCAGCCTGACCACAGAGGGCCCTGAAGGGTGCATTGCACCCTGCATTTGGTTTCCTTTTGTGCTAGTGGGGCTGATGTTTTGTACCACTATGTCAGTTAGTCATTGACTTTGGGCTGCCAGGGAGCAACTGTGGGATGAGTTCGTGACTGTGGGCTCGGGGAAGACCCATTGGCCGAAGGCAGCCTTCAGGAGCAAAGCTCAGTTGTGAACTGTTAGCAGTACTTGCAACACCTGGGGCCCAGCTGACCCAGCCTGGTGCTACTTGGGACTATTTAGGGTCCAAAGCATCCATGACAGCTTCTGAGACTGTTGTGAACCCCAGTTTCTCACCAGGGAACTGATTTTAATGTGCAGATAAAGACATAAGAAATATGTGGCTTAGACAAAGAGAAAGCCGACTAGCTGAAAAGGACAGAAGCAGAGAGAGAGGACACTCCCATGGTTTCTATCTCCAACCAAGTGGTCCAACAGGTTTGTGTGCATGTGAAAACCAGTGTAGGTCTCTAAGATGGTGCCGCTCTAAGTGGAGTCTGAGGATCACATTGGCCGAGCCCCATTACCCACCAGCAGGGAGATAAGCACTGAAAGTGCTTAGAAACTCTTAGAGTGGTTCAGCATTGCTGGCACATCCAAGTGCATGTTCAGTGGGCTCGTGTTATTAATCAAGGCATAGACCCACCAGGGCACTGCAGAACTCACGGGATGAGTTGTTTGTATCACATGCTGTGTATCAGTAACATAGGACCACATATCATTCCATAATGGACTGAAAATAAAAAATTGGTTCTTTACTACTAATAGCTTAAAAAGTAGTACTCTAAGGTACACTAAGTGTATCTGTCCCTTTACAGACAGGGTACCAGAGGAGAGAGACGTCCATCTACCCCTTACTACAGGGATTCTGTAATCGAAGGTGTCTGGATGCTGATGGTGATGAGCTTGTGCATATCAGCCCCTTCTAAGGGGACAGCCACCACATAGCTCCAGCTGCGCCTTGTGTAGGGATATTGATTTATTCATTGATTTATTCAACTAACTCTTATATAGCTCTTACCATATGCCCAACTTTGTTCAAAGCCCTTTAAAACATTAGCTTGATTAACTCAATTTTCTCAATATCATAAGGGAAGTATATTGTTATAATTCTAATTTCAGAGTTGGAGAAACTGAGAAACAGAAAGGTTGAGGGATTCACCCAAAGTCAGCCAGCATTTAAGTGATAGAGCAGGGATTTGAACCTGTGCATATGATCCCAGAACTCCGCACTTAATCACACCATCCTGCCTACTTAACATGCGCCTCATCCTGTCAGAACTTTTAGTTTTTCCAGAGAAGTTTAAAATGAGAATTACTTTAACTGCAAAATCCCAAGATATGTTCCTTTTATGCTTTGTTTATTGAGGTTTTTTTTATCACGAAAGTGTGCTGGATTTTGTCAAATGCTTTTTTTGCATCTATTGAGATGATTATATATGGTCTTTGTTTTTGCGTCTGTTTATGCAGTGAATCACATTTATTGATTTATGTTTATTGAACCATCCTATCATCCCTGGAGTGAAGCCCACCTGTTTCTGGTGGATTATTTTTTCTGATGTGCTGTTGAATTCAGTTTGCTAGTATTTTATTGAGGATTTTTGCATCTATGTTCATAAGGGATATTTATTGTTCTATAGTTTTTGGTTGTTGTTGTGCCCTTTCTTGGCTTTGTATCAAGGCAATATTGGCTTTGTAGAATGAATTGGGGAGGATTCCCTCCTCTTCATTATTGGCATAATTTCTGTGTTGTAGATACCAGCTCCTTTTTGTTGGGGTTTTTTTAATTACAGTTTTGATCTCAATCCATTTAAATTCTGCTAGGCAAACAAAGCATGGCCCTGCGTTATAAGATGTCTATGCAATACCTTTTACCTTCTGTTCCCCTCAAATATTTTCACATCTGTGTTCCCATTTGTCTCAGGACACAGAGCAGATATCCTCACCCCCATATTTTAGATGAAAAACAAATGAGGCCTTGGTGACTAAGCACCTTGTCTGATGTCGTAGAAGTGAGCAATTAGTGCAGAGTGATGACTGACTGGCTTTCAGCCCAGGTTGTGTTATTCTCAAAAGATTTATGTGCTATAATTATTTAAGAGGCCAGCAGATAAATATATACTTCAGCCTCTGAAGCAGAATTTCTCAAAGCCAGACCGCCTGCATTAGAATCATTGGGTTGTTTGATTAAAACACAGACTCCCGGGCCTTCTCCACAGCCTGCATCAGAACTCTACAGAGGCAGGGCCCAAGAACCTGCATTGCAGCAGCTCTCTGCTCATGCCTATTTGCATTATTGTCTGAGAACAGATGCACCTGGGTTTGTCTGTTCTGACTGTATTGCGTTCACATTATGGCTTATGAGGAAATCAGGAGGGTGAGAGCTTAGTATTGGAAAGTCTAAGGAAGGAAGAATGGAATGTACAACTTCCACGCCTGTGGAAGAGATCGTGGGACATTTATTCCTGTGATTTTCTAGGGATCCTTGGGTAAAGCAACTATTGTCTCTTTGCCTTAGATTTGTAGAAAGCAATGCTGACTGTATGTATATATACTTTTGTATATATACCTGTCATGCCTTTTGTATGACAAAACTGAGGGAAAAAATAATCCTACAATCAGCATTATCCAATATAGTAGTCACTAGCCACATGTAGCTATTGAAATTTAAATGAATTAAAACGAAATGAAATACAAATTCCAGGCCAGCAGTTGCACAACACAGAAAGTGCTTAATAGTGCTACTTAATTCCAGTAGCCACATGTGGCTGGTAGTAACGCTGCTGAAAGGCATAGATGGCAAAAGTGATCTGATAGGATGGACATGATATCGAGCCCATCATCAGTTTCTGGAAGTCCTCACGTGCACCCTGAGTTTTTGGATTCTCAATTGATGATTAGGAGTACTGGTTCTGGAGTCAGGTTCCCTGCGTTCAGAGCGAGGCATCATCCTTTAGGAGTTATGCAGCCTTGAACAGTCACTTCAACTTTCCTCGTCTATGGAATTTAGTGTTAGTGAATAATAGTACACAACTTTTCTTGTAAGGGTTAAATAATAAATGCCTTTAAACTCATTAATGCAGTCTTTGACATATATGACCTTCTGTAATGGTTATCTGATAGTTTTTATTATCATCAATTCCTTCTCCTCCTAACCATGTCATTTTGGCCTGTAAGAGTGTTTGGGCTACTAACTTCCCGCTGTGCAGATTTGCATTTTAGGTTTGAAAATTCTTCTGTGGGCTCCTCCTTTTCCTAACTAGCATGAGAAGAGCGTGAGAAGCAGGTATTAAAGAAATTCATTCTGTGTCCTGGTGTTTCTGTGGACCTGTCAGCCAGGGCAGTGTGGAAGAAAAACTGCTACAGATTGTCTGAGCATGGCCTGGTCGTTCTTCACCAGGGCAGACCCGCAGTAGCCTTTCACATCCTACGCTGCACACGTACACCAGGGACTAGACTTGGAAGGCTGATATTTTTGCCTCTGTCCTTCACTGTTACATTTGAATTTTGCTAGAAAATTCAGTGGTCTTTCTGAACCATCTGGGTCTAGCAGTAGCCTTCTAAACTGCCTGCATATCTTTAAATCCCAGAGTCATCATCTGAATACCAGGTACGTCTCAGAGAAGTCTTAGTGAAAATACCTTGATCCTTCAGCTAAAGCTGGATTTCAAGATAATGGATTTTTGTTTCTTCCATGGTCAGTAACTTATGTGATTGAGTAAGTCTTCAGTGTTTAATCTGGCACGAAGCATGATCTTTTTGTGGGCAGTATTTTGCCTCAAAACAAATCTGAAAAAAAAAAAAAAAAACAACCTGATAGCTTCAGTGGCTTGCCAGCCTCAGATCTGGGCTTTGGCACCTCCCAATTTGTTTAGAACTGGGAGTGTACAGTCCCTTCTCCCCGGGAAAACACAATCCATCCCTTATGTTCACACAGGGTGAGTCAGACAGGCACAGTCACCATTTACACCACCACAGTGTGGGAGCCTTGCAAAATTTCCTTAACCCTGCCCTTCCCTATGAAAGTTTCTAAAGCAGCTCTCAGCCTGGGGGAGGAGGGAAGGCGATTACTGGGAGGAGGGAGAGCAGTTGGCAGAATCTCACTTAATGTACACAATGTGAGGGTGTTCAGCGCACCCCCTGGGTGAAAGGCTCAACTACAACCGAACTCTACCTTGGACATGAGAACAATGTAACCTGCACTTGTTCCCCTCTCCCATCCCACTCCCATCAGCCCTGGGCCACCTCCTCCAGTTCTTCCTCTTTTACTAAGTAGTTGGTTAATTTGGAGAGCTGACTGGCACCATGAGGGTGGGCAAGCAGAGCTGAATGGGGGACTGCCCACAGGAGCATGTACATATGGAAAAACAGGATGGCAGTGGACTTTTTATGATATAAGAATTGTCTTAGTACAACAGCAGCAACAAAATTTGTTCCCTTATAATTGGAAATAAATAAATAAAATTATAATAATCTGAAAAAAAGAAATGACGATAATAACATTAAGAACAACTAATATGGCTTGGCGCCTGTGTCTCAAGCGGCTAAGGCGCCAGCCACATACACCTGCGTTGGCGGGTTCAAATCCAGCCCGGGCCACCAAATAACAATGATGACGGCTGCAACCAAAAAATAGCCGGGCATTGTGGCAGGCTCCTGTAATCCCAGCTACTTGGGAGGCAGAGGCAGGAGAATCGGTTGAGCCCAGGAGTTGGAGGTTGCTGTGAGCTGTGATGCCACAGCACTCTACCCAGGGTGACAGCATGAGGCTCTGTCTCAAAAAAAAAAAAAAATAAAGAACAACTAACATTACTGAGTGCTTAGCATGTGCTAGATACTATGCTAACCACTTTACACAAACTCACAACAACCCTATGAGGTAGATACAGTTACTGTTCCCATTTTACAGATGACAGAAGTGAGGCCCCAATGAGCTAAATAGCCCAAGGCCCCACATATTGGAAGTAGAGGAGCAGGATTTAAACCTGGGCATTCTAGCTCCAGAGCATGAGCCCTCAACCACCACTGCACTATGACTGATGGGAGTCAGATGCTGCAGCCACTGATGGTTGTGATCACAACTGATAATAGTCACAGGACACCATTGACTATGACCTGGCCTGCTAATGACTTCACATACAGCATCTCTGCCATCCCTCACAACAGCCTTCTGAGAAAAGTCTGATTATTATACCTATTTTACAGATGAGTACACTGAGGTTCACGGAAGTTCTCATTTCCCCTGTGGTCGCCACAGATGGCCAGCACTTGAACCCAGATGTGGCAGACTGCAAAGTCGTGCCCTTAACCGTTCTGATACTCATGCTCACAAGCAGGATCACCATAAAGAGGTTTGCACAAAGATTCTATCTGAAGAAGAAAGATTTCCCTTTCTTGTTGCAGCTGGTGTTGATGTGTCTGTTTTGACTCTGGCAATGCTGAGAGCACAAAGTTTGAAATGACAGCTGAATGACAGAGGACAGAAGTGGCAGTCTAAGATGATGAGCCAAGGTGAAAGGTAGGGAAAGAGAAGGCAGACATGCACCAATGGTCCAGGGGCTGGTGCCTTGGCAAGAGGCGTCTAGGGGAGAGGAGACCACAGCTATAGCTGTAAGTTAGGGGGGCAGGGTTAGACTCGGGTGTGTAGTAGAGTTAGAGTTGGGACTGCCTCAGGCAGAGACCACGCCACAGTGCAACTAGAAAGCGTGAGCTGGTCCTAGTGAAGGACACTACTGCAAAATGGTGAGGCTGGGAATGTGACTATTCCCTGAAAAACAGTCAGACTCAGTAAGAGGTAGTTGGGTCAGAGAGAGTTTGGGATCTCTAGGAAGAGAATCCAGATGTGGACAAAAGAAAGGGAAAGATCATTTCTGTTCATTTATTCAATCATTTGTTCATTCAGCAAATGTGACTTGAGTGCCTACTCTGGAAGTTACAGCAGAGTGTATGAGAGTGTGGCCTGTAGACCTGTCTGCCAGAGTTAGAAATTGGATTTTGTGGTTTAATGGCTGAGTGACATTGGGCAACTGAATTATCTCTTCTGTGCCTCAGTGTCCTCATCTCTGAAATAGAATGACAACAGTGCTCTACATTGCAGGGTTGTAGTGAGAATTCAGTGAGTTAATTCATACAAAGAATTTAGAACAGTGTCCAACACCCTCTCTCAATGAGAGTACTCATTGAGTATTAGCAGCTATTAGTATTAGTAGGTGCCATGGCCTATGTAAGGTGCTAAGGGTGCAATATTGAACCAAACTGCACATGGGCCTTGCCCTTCTGGGCCTCATGGTCTACTGGAGTTGGTTTATAGTAACTATCCAATTGTACAATAGAAAATAGCATCTATGATAGGTGTGAGGATAGGGGGCATACAAAGAGGCTGACTCAGGGAAGTCAGAGAAGTCATCTTAAAAACATGATGCCTAAGGGATAAAGGAAGGGGCATTCCAGGCAACCAGAGCAGCATGTGCAAAGGTCGTGTGGTAGGACTTTGTGGCAAACATGAAGAACTGAAACAAGGCCCTGTGGTTTGGTAGAGCACAGAAAGTAGTAAGACTAGGATGGAAGGCAAGGGCGAGGTAGTGCAGAGCCATTTAGGTATACTTTAAAGGCTTAAGCCTTTCTACTATGGCAATGGAAAGCCCTTAAAATATCAGGCCAACCAAGGAGGGACATGACCTCCAATTTGCATTTTGAAAAGATGGCTTCAGCTGCCACATGGAGAATTGATTGAATAAGAACAAGTGCTGGTGCAGGCAGTTTGGGACTGTGCAGCCCGGGCTAAAGGTGAAAGTTAATAGCATCCAAGGTGTAAATAGGACGAAGTCTCAAATAATAGGACCCATAGACAGTGACTTGAGGCATACAGTGTCCCAGGAGAAAGAGTCCTGAGAAACAGAGAATGATAGATTTGAAAAACATTAGAAATGATTAAAGGTTTGCCAACTCTGTGATTTTTGATTCAGGCCAGCATTAGCTAAAAATGCCTGTGTCATTGGCCTGGATGGTGGAGACACGGTAAGAGAAGTCTGAAAGGGCTTCCTGCCTTCTTTGATCACTGTTGCACGGTCCCATGCCTTTGACATGCATCAGCTATGAGGCGGCTTTGGCAGGGGAAACATTTGTGCAACGCCCAACCAAAGCAGTGATTGCTAGGAGGTAACAAGGTAATGAGTTAGCATTGCTGGAAAATCAGAAAAGAGAAAGAAAACAAGAGCATGAGGATCTGAAGCAACAACTGGCACAATTCAAGAATGTCTGAAATGTTTGTTAATCCCTGTAACACAAAACATTTCTGTATTTAATTTGGAGTAAGGACATTCCTCCTCTTCTGCATAACTTGGATAGCTATCCTCTAACCCAGTAGTTCTCAACCTTCCTAATGCCGTGACCCTTTAATACAGTCCTGAGAAGTGCTGTTCTAACCCAAATTTTATTTTTTCTAAGAAGCAGTTCACCATGAGATTTATTAAATTGCATTCCCAATTTTTGCGGTTTTATTGCACCAATTTGTTGAACAGTCTAATGCAATATATAATAAATAGACTTTTCTATTTAAAATGGTTAATATTTTTATGGTCTTGTTTTTGTAGATCCTCATTTCTCCTAAATTCCAAATTTTATTTATATAGTTGGATAAAACCTCTTAGCCAGCTGATACCAGTTACTTGAGTGGCCACACCTCAGATGTGCTCATGAATTGTATGGCCCAGATATTTTCATTCATTGCCTTCACTAGGAAAGATGGGTAGCCCAGTCTGGAATTACAGATATAAAAACCTAGAACTCAGCCAGGTGTGGTGGCTAATGCCTGTAATCCTAGCACTCAGGAGGCTGAGGTGGGCGGATCGCTTGAGCTCCCAAGTTCGAGACCAGCCTGAGCAAGAGCAAGACCCCATCTCTTAAAAAAATATCCTGGTGTTGTGGCAGGTGCCTGAAGTCCTAGCTACTTGAGGTTGAGGCAAGAGAATTACTTGAGCCCAAGAGTTTGAGGTTGCTGTGAGCCGTGACACCGTGGCACTCTATCAAGGGCAAGAAAGTGAGACTATCTCAAAAACAAACAAACAAAAAACCCTGGAACTCAACTTAAATTCTATCCATTGACCCCAGGGCCAGCCTGGGATATACTTGGGAACAGCATAGGGATTGGCTTTGTTCCTTGGATTACAGATCTCTTTTATTTGGAAATGTCAAAATCTTGTTTGCCATAAACAAAATTTGTTTTTGATCAAGTAACTGAAATTCACAGATTTTTAGTTCCAGGGGCCCCAGTGATGTCATGAGGACTCAGTTTCTTTCCGTCTCTCAGTTCTTATTTCCTCCTCCTGGCTTCCTGCTCAGGCAGGCTCTTCTCAGGGATAGCAAAGACGGCCATCAGCTGCAGCAGGCCAACATCTGTTAGCATCCACTTAAGGGGAAAATGAATTTCTCATTCCTAATAGTGTCACCCAAAGTGCCAGAATCAAGTCTCATTTGCCGGCTTGGGTCACCTAACAATTGTTAAACTAGCCTCTATGGCCAGGAGGAATATTGCTCTCGTAGATCAGGCTAGAGTCATGTGTCCATCCCAGGAACTAGGCAGTGAGGTCACACTCATCAAAACTGTAGGACTGAGAATGGAGAGGAAGGGATTCTCAAAGGAAAATCGGGCTTTTTAAAGGAAGAGGATGTGCTCCAAGGAGGTAGAACCACAGGCGTCTTCTCTTGCCCCAGAGGTGTCCCACTGACCTGGGCTGACCTCCTGATCTGACCCCTTTCTCCAGAAGCCCCGCCATATTGGAATTTGACATCAACTGTCCATTATATAATTTAGCTGTGGTTTTCTGTACACAAACTTCTGGGGTATGCCTGTGGTGATTTTAATGTAGTGTTTCAGGCCAGTGAGGAGATATTTTGGAAGGGGATATTGCATGGAGCCAACCCTCTCACTTAGTGCTTAGGCTGTCCAGAAGAACACCTTCCCACTGGTCCCAGGGGACGATGTCCTCTGTGATCACAAGGAAGCTCTGCCCTCTTGGTGCATTTCATGGCTATACAGGTCACCCCTGCATCACAGACCAGGACGCAGCATGAAAAACAGCAGAGTGAAAGTCAGGAGAGAATCTGGCCCTTGTTTCTTTTCCTGGTTGGGTTTTCTGGAATGTAGGGAAGCAGAAGACAACCTCAGATGAAGGTGGGATAGGAGGTGAATAGAGCTCAGCCTAGAGTGGCTGATACACCCTTGCTATATGTCATGGTCTTGCTGACATTTTCTGAGTCCAGAGAAATTTTTTCAGTGTTCTGATTTTTGATAACTGTTCAAGAGGCTTATTTATAACCTCCTTGGGTATGAGCAGTCATCTATGCCCAGAGTCAGTAACCACGACTGCTGTACGAAGAAAAGATTGTTGATTTTATTCATTTTATTCCTGAAAATATAAGACTAGAAAAATGGGTCCAGGGTGAAGGCCAGTGGTGGTGAATGGGGTATTTTGATGGCCTTTTCAGACTGTTGCAAGATTTTACAGGATGAATTTTTCAAGAATATATACATATTTCTTTTGGAAGTTTGAACTTGAGATTCTCAGAAAGGGGAATGAAATAGCTCTCCTCTACTTGTAAAAGGCTTTAAAATTCAAGTTTGTATATTTTGTTTTTAAAAATATGCATAGTAAGGAAAACAGAAGAGAAAAATTTAGGAAAAAGATAGAAACAGAAAAAAATACCCCAAACTCACCACTTGACCAGTGTGCGTAGTTTAGTGAATTTTAAAGTTTTACCCTGATATATTAGTGTTTTGTTTTGTTTTGTTTTTACTAATTTGGTTGAAGACATTCTGAAAAGGTTGCATCCTGAATTTCTTCATTTGTATTCTATCATTTGCTTATTTTCATGGCTTTGTAACCATCATTTTTAATGACTGCATTAATATTCAACTGAATGGGGATTACCACACCTCTAGAATTGGACATTTAGGCAGTTTTCAAAATAATATGTGTTCATTTTGTTTTTTATTTTATTTTATTATTTGAGGCAGAGTCTCACTCTGTCACCCCTGTCACCCAGCCTAGAGTGTAGTGGTATCATCATAGCTCACAGCAACCTCAAACTCTTGGACTCAAGTGATCCTTCTGCCTCACCCTCCCAAGTAGCTGAGACTACAGGTGCATGCCACCACACCCAGCTAATTTCTCTATTTTTAGTTCAGATAGGTCTTGCTCTTGCTTGGGCTGGTCTTGAACTCCTCAGTGCAAGGGATCCTTAGGCCTGGGCCTCCCCGAGTGCTAAGGTTATACTTGTGAGCCACCACACCTAGCCTAAATGATTTGTATTTAAATCTTGATGTCCTGGCTGGGCACAATGGCTCATGCCTATAATCCTAGCACTCTGGGAGGCTGAGGCAGATGGATCTCTTGAGCTCAGGAGCTTGAAACCACCCTGAGCAAAAGTGAGACCCCTGTCTCTACTAAAAATAGTAAAAACGTATGGCACCCATGGCTCAGTGGGTAGGGCACTGGCCACAGACACCAAGGCTGGTGGGTTCAAACCTGGCCCAGGCCAGCAAAAACAATAATGACAACTGCAACAAAAAAATAGCTGAGCACTGTGGTGGGCACCTGTAGTCCCACCTACTTGGGAAGCTGAGGCAAGAGAATTGCTTAAGCCCAAGAGTTTGAGGTTGCTGTGAGCTGTGATGCCACAGCACTTACCAAGGGGGACATAGTGAGACTCTGTCTCAGGAAGAAAGGAAGGAAAGGAAAGAAAAGAAAAAACTAACTACCTGGGCATTGTGTACAGGCAAGCACCTGTAGTCCCAAGTAGGGGACTTAGGCAAGAGTATCATTTGAGCCAAAAAGGCTGAAGTCACTTACTGTGAGCTATGATGATACCATAGCACTCGACTCATGGCAACAGAGTGAGACTCTCAAAAAAATCTTGATGTCCTTTGACTTCCACCAACAAATTTGCTTTTTTGACCCTCCCTTTTCTTAAAAACAAACTTTGTGACTATCTTGTCTCGAGGCTAGCCAGATCCTGGACCTTCCAACTTGGCCATGTGGAAAAGCCTCTAAAGCAGTGGTTCTCAACCTGTGGATCAAGACCCACAGGAACTGTATTAAAGGGCCGCGGTATTAGGAAGGTTGAGAACCACTACTCTGAAGCATCTTTCCCCAAATGTTCTGGTGGTAGCATGAGGTTTATTGGTGATTTTGCACTATCACCTGTCTTAATCTCCCCTCCTCTGCCCATACGTGAAGTGCCTTGTGGAGCAATGGAAAACCCCACCTTCTAGTACAAACACCCTAGAGCCAGCTTTGGGAACTATGGTTCTCTGTGTAAATAGTAAACTATCTACTCCATCAATTCTAGTATTCTAGTGATCACCCACATTATAGTCATCTGGAATGTTTGTTGATTATGCAAATTCTTGGCCTCCACCCCATAGCCATTAACAGAATCTCTCAGGAGTCAGACTCAGGAATCAGCATTTTTAAGGTGCACCCTGAGAACGCATAGGCCTACTATGTTTGAGGACCACTGAGCAAAAGAAACCCAGACTCCTTATTTTGTATCTGGGTGATGGACTGACCATATTTATCAGCTCATCTGTTGTTAGAACGTGCATCTCTCCTTCAAAGCCCTTTTACCTCTTCCCTTAGCCTTGAGTCCAGCCTCCTGCTGAGATAAAAGAAAATTAATTTTTCCGCTTCTCAAAAGTTTTGAGGATGTCCATGGTATCAAATAACTCTTGGTATAGAAAATAACATCTCACCAAGTTAAGAGCACATTATCTGAAGCATATGGATAGTATATTTCTTAAATATATAGCATGGATTAAATATGAAAGAAGGTGATATTTGCCAAGAATATTTAGTGGATTTGGTATCTTCACTGAATGCATTAAAAAAGTAGACAAGAAAATGCTCTGATCTTCATACAAGGCCTGTTTCAGCTCTGGAATCAATGTGAAAACCAAAAAGGTCTTTGAGACCAAAGTTTTATTAAGGTTGGTTGGTTCATTGTTTATTTGATTGTTTAATCTAGAGAGTTTCACCAGCGCTCTACAGTTTTCTACCATCACTGCCTTGAACATCCCAGGTAATTGTGTGTGTGTGTGTGTGTGTGTGTGTGTGTCTAGCCCTGTTCTGTTGGGCATCTCTTCCAATGCCCACCCCAAACCAAAACAAGACTATGACATATTTCTGGGAGACAGCAGTCGGAAATCAAGCTGAGCAAATAGGAGGGCCACCATTTAGAAGATAAAGTCTATATCTTCTATCACAAAATCACTAGTGTTTTCTTTGGCACAAAAACTTTTTAAAAAACCTTTTTAGGGCAAGACACGATTGCAAGAGGGACTTTACCTAACAAATGCAATCAGTGTAACCTGGCTTATTGTACCCTCAATGAATCCCCAACAATAAAAAAAAAAAAAAACTTAAAAATGTCATGCTGAAATACCCAAGCATTGTGGCAGGTGCCTGTAGTCCCAGCTACATGGGAGGCTGAGGCCAGTGAATCACTTGAGCCCAAGAGTTTGAGGTTGCTGTGAACTATGATGACACCATGGTACTCTTCCTAGGGCGACAAAGTAAAACTCTGTCTCAAAAAAAAGACATGCTGAATTCCTCATCCACTTAACTAAAACAAGTATGTGCCTCACATTCTTTCTGTTCCCTAAAATAGTCTTTCTCAACTCTTGGCTCCCCAAGAATTTGGCATTCTAGTTTGCAGAGAACCCAGACCTTGTCTCTTCTTTTATCTCTTATTTTTCCCACATACAAAGAATGAAGGCAAAAATTTGTTCATTTTGCTTCTCGCCCAGTGGAGTAGAGACCATACTTCCATGCAAATCTGTTCTATGGGCCTTTCCATGAAACTCGTCCTTGACTCTCAGCTGTGCTAAGGATTCTTGCTTCCTAGAGTCATTTCTCCAGCCTGGTCAAATCTGTCTCTCTGAGAGTGTGATCAGTCCAGAGACACCCATGGGAATTTGCTTCTCATTCTGACACTGTGCTTTGATGATAGCATCTCTGGCAATGACTCTATGCTACCTAGAAGTAAGCAGTCCATACCTCACCATGGCAGGAGCATAATTGCCAGTGGCTGCCTTTGAAATCAGAAGGTGATTCTGTCATAGATGGAAGTGAGAGGAGATTGAAATAACTCACCTTTTTCATGTCTTTCTTTATATTTGAATAGTGGGTTCCAGGTAGAAAGATTAGGCAGGAAGTTGCCTTTACCTGAGAAACACACTCATATGGACACACTGCTCCAGGAAGAGTAGAGGGGTCTAATCAGTGCTGCTCAGTGGAGGTGGGTGGCTAGGGCTGGTGATTTTCCCATTTAGTGAACATTTGGCCAGTTTGGAGACATTTTTAGTAGGCACAGCATAAGCTTCTAATAGGTAGAGGTCAGGGGTACTGCTAAAGATTGCAGGCCCTTCACCCCCAACCAACAAAGAATAGTCTACCCCATAAGCCAGTAGTACCAAGACTACAAGAAAACCAAGCCTAGATGCAGGGAATTCCATTGGAAACCATTAGTCCCCATCTAAGTCATTCTGAGCCAGATCTGAGGAGGACATGATGTCACATGAAGGGACCCCCACCCTAGCTGGGCATTGCTGAAGCCCCCCTCTGCAGCTCAAAGAGCCCTGTTGCTCCTTGGCCAGACCCTAGCTGCAGCGCACATTTGGGTTTAGCGTTAAGGGTCAAATTGACCTGTTTGCAATCCCACCGCCTCTCCAGCTATGTGACCCCAGGCAAATGGCTTAACTCTCTCATCTTCCTGAGTGAATGTACCACATGTCACGTGGGGCTGCTGGGAACCATGAGGTGGAGTGCATGAAACCCTTCATCGCCTGCCTGGCCCACGGCAAACTCAGTGTTTGAGAGTGCTTCTTACTCTTTTTTTTTTCTTTTTTAAATCATAACTGTGTACATCGATGCATTTATGGAGTACAGTGTACTGATTTGATATACAAATGTGAAATGCTTACATCAAATTGATTAACACATCCATCACCTTGCTTACTTATTTGTTTGTGCTAAGACAAGTAAACTTTTTTTAATAGTTTTGAAATTTACCATTGCATTATGCACATTAGGTGAGGTCTCACCAAATGCCCTCCTTCCCTTTCCCTCCCCCCCTCCCTTCCTCTCTCCCTCCCTTCCTCTCTCCCTCTTCTTCCCTACTACTTTCTGGACTATAGTTATGTTTTACCATTCATATGAATGTGCAGGTGATTATATTGATTTCATAGTAATATTGCTCTTATCATTAGGCACCGGAGTGCCTACGTACCTGCCACCTTCCTCTTAACTGACTCAGGCCATGGCTCACTTAACAGGAGGGAAAAAAGATTGAACTTGGAATCATTCCATAACAGAAAGGGATAGACAGCAAGGGTGGGAATCAGTGGATCAATGTGAGGTCTGGTGATTCTGCAGACATCATCGTCGTGATCTGCACCCATGCTGATCACAACTAGCAAGTATTACTTGGATTAACAGGAATGTTTGTAGCCAGAAAGAAGAGTCTCTTCTCCCCGTATCTGATTTCCAACCTCGTCTGAGCTGAAAGAGGCTACCAGAATCTGTGGCCTAATTATGCCTGTGTAACACCTATTACCACTCATGGAGCCCAGCCTCACCACTCAGCCTCCTGCACCAGTCCCCTCCTTGCCCCCACCCACCCACCCAGTAGCAATTAACTTCCTGGAGAATTCCCATTTGCCACAACTTAGAGGAGTTAATTTGTTCTTTGAGTCAGTGGATGAGAAACAGGCCCTGCTTTGGGCCTGAGCAAGGAAAGCAGCAAGGGAGAAAACACAATGGAAGCTTTCCACTGAGATAACTATCAGCTCCAGAAACAGGCCCAGCCAGGCCTTGGCTGTGGATCTGTTTCAAGCTCCTTTCTGCAAGGAGAAAAATTCCAGCCAGATCTCAGCTTCTTTTCAAGCTCTCCTTGCTGAAATGCAAATCTCACCATCC
Source organism: Nycticebus coucang (assembly GCF_027406575.1). Lineage (NCBI taxonomy): Eukaryota > Metazoa > Chordata > Mammalia > Primates > Lorisidae > Nycticebus > Nycticebus coucang. The sequence continues at coordinate 35,029,202 of NC_069787.1, forward strand.
CCCAGAGAACCATGAGCCATAGGAGGCCAGGCTGTCTTCACCTGGGTAGACATCAACACTCCTTGTGGCCCACTCCGTTGGTTAGAACTACCTACAAAGCTGACAGCTTCTTCCTTCTCTTTCTTCCTTCTGAAGCTGTTTCTTGGCTGGGCATTTTGGAGTAGGGGCATCCGGGTGACACCCTTTTATCTGGCAATGTTAGTTGGAGGACTATCTGAGCCGAGGACTGCTGCAAAAGGAGAATTCTGAAACCTCTTAGTGGGTTCTTAAAGCTCTATCCCCACCCTGTTTCCATCCCCATTGTCTTCCAGAGCTGAACTCAAAGCCCTCCTGGGGGATGAAGTTGTAAATACCATTGGCTCTCAACCCAGCTCCTAATATTATGTCTGTCAGTTGCAGAAACTGCATAGGATGCCACTTCCTCCCACACAACTTCCCTCCAAAATATGTCTGTAATGTGCTGGATTTCTAGAGGTGCCATTTAAGAGGAGGAGGTTCTGGTAGGCTGCTTCTCCCACCCTGAATTTCAGCCACCCTAGTTTATTTTTTTTCTATACCAGAGGTTCATGTAAGATCTTCCTGGAAACAGAAAGAATGGGGAAGGAAAATATATTTTAAAAACTTTAATTCTGAATTGTTTTATATACATGTATTCAACAAATATTTATCAAATGTCTACCACATGCCAGGCCTTCTGCTAGTTGCCAAGTGTATCTTGGTGAATAAATCAGGCCCAGGCCCAGGCCCAGTGTGGGTCAGGGCCCCAGCAGGAAACAGATGGCATACTCAAGGGGTGATTAAAGCTTAACGAAGGGCCACTGGATAGGCACCAAGGCCTTAGGTGGAGGGCTGCAGCAGAGCTGTACCCCGGTAGGAGGGAGCCAAGGAAATAAACTTTGGCCTCTCTCACCTCTGCCTGTGATCTTTACCCAACTAGCACCCAAGGGCAAAGGAGCTACTGATGCAGCTTTCTGAGCAGAGCATAATCTGGCTAGGAATATACATGTGCAAACAGAGAACAGATAGTGACAAGTGCAAAGAAATGAGCCAGGAAAAGAACAGAGAATATCGAGGGTTAACTACTGAAAAAGAATGGTGAAGGGAGCTCTCTGAAGTGATGTGTGAACTAAGACTTGGGTAAAGGACTTGACCTTGCAAAAGAAGGGAGAGGGAGGGAAAGAAGGTTATCAGCCTGACATGCAAAGGCCCTGAGGCAAGAGAGAACTCATCCGGTCCCAGAAGCTTAAAAGAGGCCAATGTGATGAGAGTACAGTTGTCCAGAGGAGTGAGCTATCTTTGGAGTTGTAAGGCACTCACATTTTACTGCTGGCTCAAATTCAGCCCCCGGTCCCCTTTTTTAGTGGAGTGTCTTAAAGTAGAAAAGGTCAGATGACGTGCAGAGGGGTTGAGAAAGCAAATGCAAGTCTATAAGGAAGCAGTAGGTCAGAGAATATTATATGTATTGAGGGCGGAGAACTTGCCATTTAAAATGGAAAAATCTGAACTCTTACTGTTGCTCTTTCTCTTTGTCCTTTCAGGGTTGATTTCTCCTTAAATTTCTATCTTGGATTTCATATACACGGTACATTTGAATTTTACCCCAGGTATCCTGACTCAGCCAAGTAACTAAATACATAAATCTGATTAAAGCAAAAGGCTTTCCTAGTAAGCCTTGAAGATATGGCTAAACAGAAGTATAATTCACAAAATCCTGACTTTTCTTGAGCAAAATGAACAAGTATTGGCCATAGCAGACTCCAAGGCTGTTTGGATATACATCCCTTGGTCCTCAGGAAGAAAAATGAAGCAGTTTTGTTATTTTTCCCTGAGTGGATGTTGCCATGATTATAGAAGGCTTTCAGCTCTCTCTCAGGCATCTTCCACTTTATGTTGAAATCCCTTTCTAAGGTCGAGGTCCAAGAAGTCAACAAGAACATTTTTACATACTGGGTGGAAATCATCATGGGATGTTGTCATCCTACGATCGCATTACTTGTCAGGAAACAGGAGGTGAGAGCAAGTAAGCTCAGGATTGAGGACAAATTTGGTGATTAGAGACCAAGGCTCAGCTTTAGCAATGTCAAGAGCATCACATGTCTGAGGTCCTTGGGAGCCAATACCTCGTGGGAATTCCTACCTTGACCTCACTAGTGATCACTTACCACTTCCTCTGAAGAGTCACCAAGTCTTCTCCTTTCTTGTAATAAAGAGTTAAATTGGGCACCCACTGGAAAGATGTAAGGTAGATGCAAAAAATACTCAGCACTGGTTCTCAAACTTGGCCACATGTAGAATCATCTAGAGAGTTTAAAAAAAATACCAATGTTGGGGCGGCGCCTGTGGCTCAGTCGGTAAGGCGCCGGCCCCACATACCAAGGGTGGCGGGTTCAAACACGGCCCCGGGTGAACTGCAACCAAAGAATAGCTGGGCATGGTGGCGGGCTCCTGTCGTCCCAGCTAATCGGGAGGCTGAGGGAAGAGAATCGCTTAAGCCCAGGAGTTGGAAGTTGCTGTGAGCTGTGTGATGCCATGGCACTCTACCCGAAGGGCATAAAGTGACACTCTGTCTCTACAAAAAAAAAAAAAAAGAAAGAAAAAAAAATACCAATGCCTACACCGCACCCTTAAGACTCCCAATTTTACTGATTTGGTGTTTGGTCTGGGTAGGGAACTGTTTTAAACGCTCAAGTAAAAATACCAGGCAGACAAGATTGAGAAATACTGTATTAAGGCAATCCAAATTCTTCAGATGGCTTTGTTTCCAACTTCTAGAATAAGTTGTGATTAGTTCTGTTTCTAGTACCCTAGTCTGGGTCTCTCTCTCCAATTAATACACATTCTAAGAGAAAGAGAGCTCATTTCTGAGCGTACAAAATGCTCTCGAGTGATAGCTTTGCTCTACCAAATCCTACCCAAAGCACCTAGAAATTGCAGAGGGCAATGACAGCATCATATGGCCATTCAGGTGATGGCGTTGAGAGTTAGATAGACCCCTATAAATTCTCGGCTCTTTTCATTACCAGCTCTGTGACCTTGGGCAAGATTTCTAAATTCTATGAGCGTGAATTTTCTCACTATAAAACCTCTTTCATGGGTTTAAAGGAGAAAGCAATGTAATACCTAGATCACACTAAACACCTAAAAACATTTGTTGTTTGTGTCATCAACAGAGACATGGAACGCTCCCAGGACTTCAGGCGTTGTTATTGATATGGCAAAGGGCTGAAAGGGAAAAGCTAAGTCTTGGAGATGAGGGAAAGAAGGATCAGAGTCTAAGGTCATACAGCTAGTGAATGGGTACATGGGAGTTAGAGGAATTTGGCCAGTCGACACTTGGAACTACTACTCCATATTTCTCTCCATAAAATAAAAGCTTAAGAAGGAGTGGGCTTTGGTGACTTTAGCTCTTAACCTTAAAAGAGGCTTAACATAAAGCTCAACTCTTTTCTGATGGGAAGGATTTTCCAGCTGGATGGAATCCAGAATGGGCTGGGTTCACTGACGGCCACAGGCACTGTCAGAATCATCTTCCACCTTCTTTCGTCGTTTGCTGCCTTTCCTCCTGTCTCTCCAGCCCATATGGCACCTCTCAGCAGCCAGGGCATGAGCACTGGACTAATATTTAAATCTGATTATGTAAGTATTAGAGCCTGAGCTCAGCCCAAACAACCTCAGCTGCTGCCAGCACAAGATTAGACCCGCCCACCCCCAGCTGGGTGGGTCTCTCCCTCCTGGTTCCTCATCACCTTCTGTTTCTCTAGTGGGAGAAAGATCCTCTGCAATTCTTTCAGCAGCAGTGGTTCAGACCAGTGTTTCTCAAGTCTTGTTTTAATGAGACATTCTGTCTTTTAGCAAACTGAAGACCACATTCTCATCACCCCCACCTGATCCTTTGCATTACCGTTCTCATATCCAGAGACTATCCTCTCTCCATCCCCAAGGTGACAAAGATCTATTGTCACAAGTAGAGCTTAGCCTGTGAGGCCTTTTAAGTGGGACACTGTACTGACCACTAACGTATCATTATCTTGGTTAATCTTTATAATAATCCTGTGAAGCATATGCATCATATGATCTCCAAGTTGCAGAAAAGGGAACCAAGACATGGAGATGGTGAGTACACGTTCAGTCAGGATCATTAACTTGCAAGTGGATCAAACCAGACATCACAACACTTGAATCCTATATTTTTAACCGTAACTATTAGGTTCTCAACCTGGGTGATTTTGCCCCAAAAAGGGGACATTTGACAATGTCTGGAAACATCAGTTGTCACAGGGTAGGATGCTACCAGCATCTAGTGAGTAAGGCCACGGACACTGCTAAATGTCGTAGGAAACAGGACAGCCCCACGGCAAAGAATCATCCTGCCCTAAATGTCAACAGCACTGAGGTTGAAAAACCCTGCCATTGTCCTAAATGACTAAGCTACCTTCTGTGGGAGGTGGTGTGTTGTGAAAATATGGTTATTTTATCTTTTAAAATATACTATGGCAGGGCGGCACCTGTGGCTCAAAGGAGTAAGGCACCAGCCCCATATGCCGGAGGTGGTGGGTTCAAACCCAGCCCAGGCCAAAAACTGCAAAAAAAATATATATATATATATATACACACACACACACACACACGCACACACACACACACACACTATGGCATTCTAATATTGAATATGCATTTTAAAGTGCCCACAGCCCCCCTCACCCTGCCGTTTTCCCCTCACCAGGAAAGCAAAGCTGTTCCGCTCCCCACTTGGAGAATCCCTGGTTTTGCTATTGTCAAAATCACTGTATCGTGTTAGCCACAAAAGCTGAATCTGTTTTCACATGTTTGATTTTGTTAATTTTGTTTGTTTGGTTTGGGCCAAACTTGTTATTTAGTAATCTATAGTTGTTTAACACACCCTTAAATAGTCTTGCTGAGAGAAGGGAAAGGGGAGGTTCTTGCAGATTCCCAAGGAAATGTCAGAAAGGTACCATATGGCCAGCATTACCCATTTGTTTTGGGTTTCCTGGATGAATAGCACTTTCTTTATATAGGAATTTGATCTCAGGATTTTCATACTGAGAACACTGAGATTTCAGTTTGAAGATACCCTGAAATCCTAAGAGTAGCATACCCCAGCCACCCTCTAATTGCTATCTTGTTTGTACAGGCAGAATGATTCATCTCTTCATTTCAGATGGCTAGATATTTGTGAATGATCTTAGAATTGCTTGCCTTATTTACTGGGAAAAATCAGATAGGAAGTGGCCTTTCAGGACACTTTTACATGGAAAATTACAACACTAGTACAAGTTAAGTCTTATCCATTTAACATTTGCCTAAATTCAAATAAAATTAAATGTGTTTTACTTTCTTCCTCACAAGAATATAAAAATTATGCAGGGAAACTTAACAGGAAATTTAAGAAATATAACTTTTTCCTTTTAGTAGTCCTTGGGTAGTTGTGACGATAGTTTCCACTTTTTGTCAGTTTTTCATTTTTGGTTTTTTCACTTTGTTGCCCTCGGCAGAGTGCGGTTGCATCACAGCTCACAGCAACCTCCAGCTCTTGGGCTAAGGCCAGGCATCCTCAAACTTTTTAAACAGGCGGCCAATTCACTGTCCCTCAGACCGTTGGAGGGCCGGACTATAGTTTAAAAAAAAAAAAAACTATGAACAAATTCCTATGCACACTGCACATACCTTATTTTGAAGTAAAAAAACAAAACGGGAACAAATACGATTCACACTGCTTCATATGGCCCACGGGCCACAGTTTGAGGACACCTGGCTTAGGCGATTATCTTGCCTCAGCCTCCCAAGTAGCTGGGACCACAGGTGCCCACCACAATGCCCGACTATTTTTTGTTGCAGTTTGGCCGGGGCAGGGCTTGAACCCACCACCCTCCGCACATGGGGTTGGCACCCTACTCACGGAGCCACAGGCGCCACCCGATAGTTCCCACTTTTTGTTTGTTTCTTTGAACAGGGATTTTGGTCCAAAGTTTTGTTCGTTTCTAGTATCTGCTTTTGCCTCCCCCTCTATCAGATCAGCTTACTCTGTGCCCCCACCTATTGGTGCTCTGTGGGTTGAACTGCTGTAGGAATCATGTGGAGGAGGGTTCCCCCTTTCCATAGAAGGGGGAAGCCCTCTTTCTTATCTGCCAACCCCATCATGACCATTTGAGTAGCGATCACTTTAGGTGCTTGAGTAACTGTCTTGATTTCCACTATATCCATCATCTGAGCTGCTGTAATCATAATAGCGACTGTTCCACTGTAAGATGGCAAGGGGCCCTGGTGCAGGTGGAATACTATGTGAGTTGCCATGACTCTCATATGAGTCTCTAGGAACCTCCACTCAGATGATCTGAATAGTCATGAGCACAGCCATATCCATCTCTGTCGCTATAGCCTCTGGATGGATAGTCAACACGTGAACTGGAATGACCATAAGTATAATGTCTTCGTGGTGGTGCATAATCTCTTGTATCTCGAGAACTTGGGTAATCTCTGCTTGAGTAGCTGTCTTTAGTAGAATATCTATCATCTCTTGGGGACAAATAAACATCTCTATGAGAGGGCAGGGATTCTCTTTGAGGTGGGCCTCCATAACTGTCTCTTCTGTGTGAAGCAGGAACGCTTCCTCCCATTCCACTGCTACTGCAAAATGGTCCTTAAGGGGCGGATCTTTAAGGAGAAGGACCCTCACTTTGTAGTCGTGGTCCTCTTTTTGCTGGGAGTGATCCCCTGGAAGAACCCATGTTAAAATTCATGGACTATTCCCCAGCATCCATGTGCCCTTCCCAAGAGGGATTCCCCCTGGTTCCTCTAATTCCTCCTCTTCCACCCCTAAGACCTCTTGGAGGCCTCTGCTGCTTGGAGGTGGAGGTGGTCCAAATGTATCATTTTCAAATGATAGTTCAGTAGCTTGTTCCACTTTGATGGCTTTTCCATCTAAGACAGTGGTTCTCAACCATCCTAATGCCATGGCCCTTTAATATAGTTCCCGTGGGTCACGACCCACAGGTTAAGAACCACTGATCTAAGACTTTACATCATGTCTCTGGGTACGTCCTTTGCATCTGCTGGGCTTTCAAAGATGATAAAAGTGAATCCTCTTGGTCTTTCGTCAAAAGCACTTCCACTATTCGTCCATATTGGCCAGATGCTGCTTCAAGAGCTTTCTCATTTGTTTCTGTATTAAGCCCACCAAGGAAGAGCTTTCCTGGGCAATCTGCTTCAACCAATTTTTTCCCCAGTGAGTTAGAGGTGTGACAAAGATCTCAAGTTCCTACAAGCTCGCTGACAGGGCTTCCTAGCCACTCAGCATGAGCAGTGGCTGTCCAGCTCAAGGACTGAATGTAAAATCCACCAGCAGGACTGACTGCCCACTGAGAGGTGTTTCATTTGCCTGGGGAGCACCTCAGTTGTTCCAGGTGTAGAGAACGCTGTCACCCTCTGAATCTGCTGTGGGCACTCTCAAACCATCCCAGCCCTTCCTGCTCCCTACCATGGTCATTCTCCTCCTCCTGCTCCCCCATGGCCACCCCTGACACCACCTCTTCTCCACAAGGCTGAGAGCAGCCCCAAAAGGGCAAAAGGGCAGTGAAAGAACATGGAACTTTTAAAATCATATAAAACATGAGGAAATCTGGTTGATTGACCTTCACTGTTCAGTTAATCTACCCCCTCAACCCCCAGTCCACTGGTGAGCGTCCCAGTTTATTCAGCGTCTACTGCTGACTTCAGGCAGGAAAACCCATTTAAGACAGGCAATTGAGTCTGGCTGGGTGAGAGACACGAAACCACAAATCAGAATCAAGAGAGAAAGCAGGTGAGGTTTCCACGTCTGCCTTTCCAGGTTGTGCTGAGCAGGGTGGTCTGGAATAGCTCAGCAAGTAGGTGGCGCCAGAGGGCACCGCAGGCCGACGGCTCAGGTCCTCAGGAAGGCAGGGCTGCTCTGAGCTGTACACTCCACGCACTCCTGCTTTGGGGCCCCCAGAGGCCGAAGAGCTCCTCTGCTGAGAACTCAAGGCTTTGGTCAGTCTAACCAGGATTTGAATGTTCCCTGTGATCTGGGTGACCCCAACAACCTCTTTGAACTTCAGCTTCCTCTCTTGATAAAATGAGAGTAACAGTATCCACTCTTAGGGGAGGGTTGGTTCATGAGAATTGAATGAGTTTGGATATGTAAAATTGCTTGGCACCATTGCTCACAAGAGTGCCTCCTGTTAGATATCAGTGGGAAAAATTGGCTGTGGGGAAGAAAGGGGAGAGAGTGCACAATGGTGGCAGTGATAGTAATAGTGGTATTACTATGGGAGGGACCTCTCCCAAGACTATTATGTCAGGCGTTATCTCATTGTGAAAGGCTGGGTTCTTATTCTCTGAATGTATTCCACCGCAAACCACTCCTCTTACCTCCTCCCCGCCTTATTTTCTCTGTAACACTTAGCACTACTTGGCATAGTATATATTTTACTTATTTGTTTTATCTGTTGCCTGTCTCCTCTTGGAATGAAAGCTCCTTGACAGCAAGGGCTTTCATCTGGTTTGGTTTTGTTGAAGCAGCTGGAGTGCCGTCCAACACATAGTAGGCATTTGATAAACCTGACACATGGTGGTCATTCACGAACTACTTGTTTAATCAATGAACAGAGGAGAAAACAAAGACTTGGAGAAGTTAAGAAATCTGTGCAAGGTCAAGTAGTTAATGAGAGGCAGCCCAACTCCAGGGCTGTTACCCACTGAAGTAAACTGCATCATGCAGCCTTGTAGGGCTGATTTTGATGACCATAGATAAATGTCATGGCTCCTACTTAAAGCCAGCTACAGAGGCAGTGGGTCCTTTCTTTGGACTCAGAGCCTTGAAGTAGAGGTATGGGTGGAAATGGGATGGTTTGAGATGCCTGCAGGATCTGAGACCACCTGCCCTGGTTTCTCATGCCCCCCATCACCTCCTCATTTGCAGTAGTGAAACAGCGCTAAATAACTTAGCATAAGATTTGAGAAGAAATTCTTTTTATTTTTTATTTTTATATTACCTTTTTTTGGCCATACCTCATGGTATCCCAGAACTGACAGACCAGACCTGGGGGCTAAACATTCTTGTTCCAGGCTGTTTCATCTCCCAGAGAAAGGTTCCAATTCTATTAGGAAATAAGTCAAGGTGAGACTTGAAAAAAACAAAAATAGCTTTTGAAAAAAATCATAAAACTACAGAAATCCATAATGTATAAATTGAAACTGTCCCATAATTTCCCTCCCTCCCACTGACTATTCCTTTGGTATTTGTCTCTGGGCACATGCTGACAGTAGTATAATTAAAAACAAAAACAAATCATCATAATGTTTTAGAATGTGTTTTTTTCACCTAACAGTATATCGCTTATCTGAACTGCTTGGGATCAGAAGCATTTCAGATCTCAGATTTTAATGGATTATGGAAGGTATGCATATCTCAGAGCTGTTGCAGGTCTGGTTCCAGACCACCACAATAAAATGAGTCACATGAATTTTTTCAGTTTGCCAGTGCATATAAAAATTATGTTTATACTATACTGTGGTCTATTAAGTTGCAGTAGCATTATGTCTTTAAAAACCCAGTATACCTTCCTTAATTTAAAAACACTTCATTGCTACAGCTGTGATTTAACAATAAAAAAAAAAAAAGAAAAAAACTTTATTGCTAACAAAATGTTAATGATCATCTGAGCCTATAGGGGGCTGTAATCCTTTTGCTGGTGGAGTGTCTTGCCTCAGTGTTGATGGCTGCTGACTGATTAGTGTGGTGGTTGCTGAAGGTTGCAATGGCTGTGGCAATTTTTAAAAATACGATGACAAAGAAGCTTGCCACATTGATTGACTCCTCCTTTTGTGAAAGATTTCTCTATGCCACAAGATGCTATTTGACAGCATATTTCCCACAGTAGAACAATTTTTAAAATTGGAGTCAATTCTTTCCAACCCTACCACTGCTTTATCAAGTAAGTTTATGGAATTTTCTAAATCCTTTGCTTTCATTTCAACGTTTACAGCATCTTCACCAGGAGTAGATTCCTTCTCAAGAAACTACTTTCTTTTCTCATCCTCCAGAGCAATTCTTCATCCACTGATGTTTGATCATGAGATGGTAATTCAGCACACCTTCAGGCTCCACTTCTAGTTCTGGTTCTGTTGCCGTTTCTGCCACATCTGCATTATGTTACTTGTTCCACTGAAGTCTTGAACCCCTCAGATTCATCCATGAGGGTTGGAATTAACTTCTTCCAAACCCCTGTTGAATATTGATACTTGGATGTCCTCCTATGAATAACAAATGTTCTTAATAGCATTTAGAATGGTGAATCCTTTCTAAAAGATGGTGAATTGAAGATTTTCAGTTCACTTTGCTCAGATCCATGAGAGAATCACTTTCGATGGCAGCTGTAGCCTTACGAGATGTATTTCTGAAATAATAGGACTTGGAAGTTGAAATTCATCTTTGGTCTATGCAGAATGGATGTTGTATTAGCAGGCATAAAAACAACATTCATCTCCTTGTACTTCTCTGTCAGAGCTCTTGGGTAACCAGATCCATTGTCAAGGAACAGGAATATTTTGAAAAGAATCTTTTTTCTGAGCAGTAAGTCTCAACAGTGGGCTTAAGTTATTCAATAAACCATGTTATAAACAAATGTTCTGTCCTGCAGGCTTTATAGTTTCATTTACAGAGCACAGGAAGAGTAGACTTAGCAAAATTCTTAAAGACTATAAGGTTTTAGAAATGATCAATTAACATTGGCATCAACTTAAATTCCTGAGCTTCATTAACCCCTAACAGAAGAGTCATGCTGTCCTTTGAAGCTTTGAAGCCAGGCATTGACCTCTCTCTAGCTATAAGAGTCCTAGGTGGCTTCTTCTTCCAATATAAAGCTATTTCATCTACCTTGAAAATCTTTTGTTTAGTGTTGCCAGCTTTATCGGTGATCTCGGCTAGATCTTCTGGATCACTTGCTGCAGCCTTCCAGCAGCACTTGCTGCTTCCCATTGAACTTTTATGTTTTAGAGATGGCTTTTTTCTTTAAACTCCATGAACCAATCTCTGTTAGCTTCCAACTTTTCTTCTGCAACTTCCTCACTTTTCTAAGCCTTCACAGAATTGAAGAAAGTTAGGACCCTGCTCTGGATTAAGCTTTGGCTTGAGGGAATGTTGTGGCTCTGGATTAAGTTTGACTTGAGGGAATGTTGTGGCTCAACAATATATTGCTTTTTCCCTCTCTTACATTAGTATGGTCACTGAAGTAGACCTTTAAATTCCTTCAAGAACTTTTCCTCTGCCTTTATGACCTAGCTAACTGATGCAAGAAGCCTAGCTTTTGACCTGTCTCAACCTTCACAGTGACTTCCTCCCTAAACTTAATCATCTCTAGCTTTTGATTTAAAGTGAGAAACACACAACTCTTCCTTTCACTTGAATGCTTAGAGCCAATTATAGGGTTAGTAGTTGGCCTAATTTTAATACTATTTTGTCTAAGGAAATAGGAATGCCTGAGGAGAAGGAGAAAAATGGGGGAATGGCTAGTCAGTGGAGCAGTCAGAACACGTACATTTATAGATTAAGTTTGCTGTCATATGTTGGCACAGTTCATGGCACCCCAAAACAACTACAATAACAACATCACAGATCACTCTAATAGATATAACAATAATGAAAAAGTTTGAGATATTTTGAGGCTTACCAAAATGTGACACAAAGTGGGCACCTGCTGTTGGAGAAATACCACCTATAGACTTGTTCAATGTGGGGTTGCCACAAACCTTCAATTTGTAAATAAAAAAAAAAATCTGTGAAGTACAGCAAAGCAACACACAACAAAACAAGGTGCATCTGTATTTGCGTTATACGCGTATTACCAGGTAATATCCAAATACCAAATACCAAAAACCCCAAATCCAAAATGTTCATTGGCACTCAAAGAGTTTCAGTTTGGGAGCATGTAGAGATGCTCATCCTGAACCCCTTAACATCCATTCTATCTTACTGCAAATGATCAGAACACATCAATCATAATATTTCATATCCTCTGCTAGAAACTAAGATAAATATGGGCCAAATCAAGGCCAAAAAGAGGGGTGAGGGACTTCTAGGGAATTTTTTTTGTTTATATGAAATGGAAAGAACTTGACCTTTAATGAAATTGTAGAATTAATGTATCAACCAGATCCAAACCTGTCCTACTTTAAAACTTCCAATTATGTGAGATAAAAACTGTCTTTAACATGTGAGCAACTTTAATTGATGCTTCTATTAATTGAAGTTCATCTTTGTCTGTTGATGAACACAGCTGTAAGTCATCTGCAGTTACATAGTATTCCATTGTACCTTAATTCTTTTAACCCGTCCCCTGCTAGGCATTTGGATTTTTCCCAGTCACAATTTGTGCTGTGGTAAACGATTTTTTACTTGCATTTGTGTATTTGATCAAATTTTTCCATGGCATAAATTCCTAGAAATAAGATTGTTGGCACAAGGGGCATGCACGTTGTAAATCTGTGTAGATAATGGCAGATTGTCCTCTCAAAGATTATATCGATTAGAGCATACTTCCATCAATAGAGTAGGAGCTCTGAGTTGGGTGCTTGAGAGAACCAAATCCTGCTGAGAACAGGGGCCATGTGGCATGCCCAGAGTGGTCACCTACCTGCTCTGATATTTGGGGGTTTTAAGTGCTGACAGAACAGAGCACAGCTTTGATGGCCAAGGGTAGAAGGCAGACCCAGCCAAGTGCTTCCCTCTCTACCAGGTCTCTAACATCCTGTTGAGTTTCTCAGGTACCAGCCATCTGAACAGATTCCAGGGGAGCTGCGTGGCCATCTACCCTCGCTGGGTTGGCACAGGGTCCACACTTAGTGACAGGAGCCGGGGAATTAAGTCATCAGTCTTTACCAGCCAAGATCTGGTGGGAGGAGTGACACAAATTGTCCTAGAAAGCCTGCCTCTGACGGGACTTGGCGGGTCACAGTATCCTCGCACATTGCCTGGCACTGGCGAGACAGAGTTACATAACAGGCAGTTTTTCCAAGTCCGTGTTCCAGGGTCACCTACAAGTGAGAGAAGCTGGTACTGAAGACCTGATTATTTATTCACATGACTTCAAAGCAGTGGTTTTGGATCTTGAACGCATCGAAATCAACTGAAGAATTTGTTGAAAATGTAGATTCTTGGCCCCTGCTCCCAGAAGTTCTGGTTCAGTAGGTCTGGGACAGAGCCCAGGAGCCTGCATTTGAACAAGCACCCCGGTGATCCCGACATGGTGTGGTGCCCACACTATATCCTGAAGTAAGCCTCGGCCATCGGGTTATGAATTTCTGGGGGCAAAGTACAGCCTCGCAGGTGTACCCACTTGAGATGCAGCGGTAGGTTTGGACTAAGGGATGATAATGAGGTAGACAAGTCATGAGTCTGGGTTTCTCTTTTTCTTTTCTTTCTGCTAACAAATCATGCCCCCCAAAGGTCTCCCATACCTGTCTAGGAACCTCCTGTTTCAGATCCGACCTCTGGCAGCATGCCGGAACTCTCTTCTCTCTGCTTTCTACCTCCTCTAGCAAAACTTCCTCTGCCGGGGACTGTTCCCTCAGGGTCATGCTCTGCAAAGATACCTCTGCCATAATCCTTACTGATCTGATAATGGGGGGTTATCTAGCTTAGACAGTGGGATCAAAATCATAGACTCTGTGAGGAGGGGCTTAAAGCTTCTCTGGTAAGAAGGTCAGAAGCAAGAGCCAAGACTCAGAGAGGAGTAGTTTATTTGGGATCTCACCGGTATTTTACAGGGCATTTTTGCCCTGCTTTCCAAGCCAGTCACTTTTTCCAATACCTTAGTAAACATAGTTTTATAGTAAATATACAATACATGGAATTTCACAAATGAAAATCAATATTTGAGCCAATGCAGTGGTTCATGCCTGTAATCCTAGCATTCTGGGACGCTGAGGTGGGTGGATCACTTGAGCTCAGGAGTTGGAAATCAGCCTGAGCAAGAGACCCTATCTCTACTAAAAACAGAAAAATTAGCCAGACATCATGGCAGGTGCCTATAGTCCCAGCTACTCGGGAGGCTGAAGCAAGAGGATCACTTGAACCCAGGAGTTTAAGGTTGCTGGGAGCTGTGATGCCATGGCACTCTATCATGGGGCAACAGAATGAGACTCTGTCCCCCCCCCCCAAAAAAAAAAAAGAAAGAAAATCAAATAAACATTTGATTAAGGCAGAAGGGAAGTAGCCTGTCTGGCCAAGTAAGTCACCCTAATCATGGCTACATAAGTTCAAAGAGTGCTGAAGAGCTCAGTAATTAAGGAATATTTTAATGCAATATTTTAAGAATCAAAATTCATGCAAAAAACATCCATAATTAACAAAGTATGCAAATTGTAAATAAAAACAGAATTCACTTTATTTACTTTTTTTCCTTTTGCCTTAGGCTCCAGTTTGAGTCTGCATAGGCAAATTATAGTAACTGACACAGAATTGTAAGCAGATATGTTTGGATTTTAACAGGAATCAATGTTGGTAAAATTTCCCAAAATATGTGCTTTGAATTAGGATGGGCCTGGGTGGGGAAGGGGTTCTAATCTCAAAGTATGGAAAACAATGCCTTTTCTATCTTCTCTCTGAACATTGTACAGCATTTAAGCCAGTTTTTGAGAAGTACTGTTAGAATTTCCAAACTGAATTGCCAGCACAATCCTTTTTTGCATAATCCAGAAAACCCACTTTGGAAAGACTTCTTTGACTCACAAACTGGGTCCATGTGGAGGTTTGCAAGATGGGAGGGGAGAGGGATTTGAGGGCCCTGGAGAACTCTCCAGGTGCTTAGCTCCCACCAGGTAAGCAGCTGCTTCTGCGATCTGTGCACAGGCTGAGCCCAGCCAAGCCCGGTTGCCAGAGGAAGCCAGACAAAGGGCACAGGCTGGCTGATGCAGAAATTAGAAATCAAGAGCAGGAAAAGAAGTTTGCCCTGCTCAAGATCTTTATGCTCTCTAAGAATCTCATCCTAGCTTTCTTGTTTGTTTTGTTCATTTGTTTGAGGCAGAGTCTCACTCTGTTGCCCAGGGTAGTGTGCGGTGGCATCAGCCTCGCTCACAGCACCCTCAGTCTCCTGGATTCAAGTGAGCCTCCTACCTCAGCCTCCCGAGTAGCTACAGGCGCCCTCCACGCCACTAAGACCAGCTAATTTTTCTATTGTTAGTAGAGACGAGGTCTCTCTCTGGACCTTCCAGAGTGCTAGCATTACAGACATGAGCCATGTCACCTGACCGACTTTGTCATTTGTTGACAGATGCAGAATAATAGGTGGTGGCAGCTTCACTTTTATTGATGCCAGGAAGAGGAAAACACAAGAAACAGGAAGAGCAAGGCCATGCTTTCTCTCCCATTTGAGGTTCCCTGGCTCCCTGAATGGAAGCCTGGGAGCACAGCGTTCTCGGGTGAAACCCCCAGTTGGTTCCATGACATCCACCTCCCCGGATGTGTTACAAGGAACGGGGACAGGCTTTCTTTTCAAACTTGTGAGATAAAGGAGAGCACCCCAGGCCCTTGCCGTTCCAGATGTGGTCTGTAAACTAACAGTATCAACATCTTTTGGCAGCTTGCTTGAAATTCAGAATTTCTGGCCCATCCCCAGATTTAAAGGATCCCAATCTTCATTTTAAGAAGATCCTGGGGTAATTTGCATGCCTGCTGAAGTTTAAGAGTCTCCCTCATGAAGTCTAGAGAATTGGTTCCATTGACCTTGGGCAATGTGCTCTTTTTTTTTTTTTTTTTCTTCTTCTTCTATTTTGAGTTTCTCATCTGCCAAAAGGCCATCCCTACTGTCCTTTCCAGATTTCTGGAGACAGCAATGTATTTTATGCTCTAGAAAAGTATAAAGATTTCTGTAAGTGCAAATAAATAGTAGAAGCAGTAACAACCTGAAAGCTTAATTTTAACATAAAAATTTTATTCCATAGCTCATATTTTATCAGAGGTTGGCTTTTTTAAAAAGCCCAAAACTGTGTCTCTCTTTTAGTACATGCATACTGTAATATTCATGTATTGATTAATTCATCCATCTTTCCATTTATTCATCCCTATCTTTTCATCTATCCTTCTACCATCCATGCATCCATTTAAACACCAACCTGGTATGTTGGCCACCAGTTAGAGCTATGAGTACTAGGCATACAAATCTTGTTCGCTAGACATGTGTTGAAGAAATCTGTGCGTGTTTTGGGATAGGAGTAGTGAGTTCTGCATATTTACCTTTTAAATTGTCTAGAGTACATTCTTGTCTCTCTGGTAATTTCCAATAAACATTTTGTAGATGTATAGCACAGAGGAATATGCATAAATCATAAGTTGCAGCTCAGTGAATTTTTTTTAGACAGAGTCTCACTGTGTCACCCTCTGTAGAGTGCTGTGGCGTCATAGCCTATAGCAGGCTCTAACTCTTGAGCTTAAGCAATTCTCTTGCCTCAGCCTCCCAAGTAGCTGGGACGACAGGCACCTGCCACAATGCAGGTGTAGCAGGTAGCTGCCACGTGACCTTGGGCTAATTATTTTTAAAAATTGCACTTGAAAAAAATTGCATAGCAATGCCTGCCTAGCAATTTCGTATGTGACAACATGTGTAGAAAGAAAGGCTTTAGAAATATGGAGTGAAGAACAATAAGAAGATTGAACATTTCATCTGGTGCCACAGTACCAGCACTGTTCTAAGTACTCTGTGTATTAACCCAACAAATCCCTTCTCCTTAGATTGTAGGATTATCCCCCTTTCACAGATGAGGGAACTAAGGCCCACGGTAGCCCAGGCTTGCCTGAGGAGGCACAGCTATGAGGGATGGATGTGGAAGGTGAACGCCGTGGCCCATGCCGTCACCATTCCCCTGTGCCTCTCAGATGCTTTTCTTTTACCCACAGCACAGGAAAGACACTGTAAAAACCCAAAGTGGCCAAGGAGGAACCTCCTCCAGGCTCCTGTTTACTCCCAGCTCCATCCCTGTGGCTTTTCTACTTGCTCCCAGCGCTCCAGGACCGCTGCACTTCTGCTGTTTCCTAGAACACGTGTAATCTTCTCTGGTCCAAAATGACCTTGCTTCCTGCGCTAGCACATTGCCCTGCCCTCTGCTGGGCTGGCTCCCACTCACCCTCCGGCTATCACCCCGAGTATTGCCAACATGGTGTTCTTTGCCAGCACTATAAGTAGGTCCAGTCCTGCTGGTGGCCTGCCCTTTTTCCCTTCTTAGTGATTATTATCTGTGATAGTCGTGTTGCCATGCTGATTTAGTTACCTGCTTTTTCCCTGCACAGTGTAATATCTTTGTGCAGTATTCCCTTAAAGGCCTAGTTCACATCTGTGCTCCCAGTGCCTGGCAGTGGCAGGGCTGCGTCACAAGTCTTTGAAGAAACTAAACAAGTCTTCAGGCCCCTGGCTGCCCGCTCTTCACCACTGGGGAGCCAGTTAGCTTTGCTCCTGTGTCATCAAGTGTTTCCTGAGCAAATATAACGCGGTCTCCTTGTTGACTCAGACTAATGGATTCTAGAAAGCAGCATGGGGTCAGTGTAAGCCCAGAGCAAACTCTGGCAAACAATCTTCAACTGGTTTGAATTTTTTGTGCATCCTTTCAATTAGCCCTATGCTTTGTGGCAAGACAACCAGACCACCCCGCCGAGCTTAGTAGTAGTAGTTAAAATTGACTCTATGTGTTTCTAGAAGACGTTATCGTCCTGGTTTCTCCCTTCACTTTTACAATTCCATCTTACTGGGATAACTGGTTTATCAGGAAGTTAATAGGATATAAGAAAGATGACAAAGGTAAGAAGCCTCCCTTCCAAACCCCAGTTTGTATCAGGCTTGTCTTTGTAATTGTGCTATGTCTGTAAGCAGAGCAATTTGATTCCTATTGCAGCGTTTATCACTTCTCAACCGCTGGTTTAAAGGCAAGTCTCTAGAATGAATGTGGCTAAAGAACAAAGCCTCCATTGTTGGGAAAATTAAAATCAGCCTTGACCCTCCTTGGGACCAGCTGGTTGTAAAGAGGCTGTTTTTTGGTTTCCCCTAAAGAGCCCTTCTCTGAGAGGGAGAGGCTCCCCGACTCCAGGGGCCCGAGTGTGCAGTGAGAGGTACCCACCCTCCCAAACCCCCCACCCCCAGCTGGCCTCACAGCTCCACCTGCCCCCCACACTCCCCAGACGCAGCTGACAGAGGAAAATGGGGCATAGTCTGCCCACACTGTCCCTGGTAGTGCAGGACCAGATGGCAGACGCGTGGCTGCGAGGTGACCTGTGACCTGCTGTTCACTTGGGACCCGCTAGCTAGGCTGGCGACCAGAGGAAGGAAGTAGAAATGATGCATCCTAAACCCAGGATTTCAAAGGCTTCAAACTAACTAGTGAAATAAGACAATGACGGCCTTTTAACTCCAGAAAATTCTTCAAACCCACTGAGGGAAAGACAGGTAAATTTGTGGAAAGGAGTTTAAAGATAAAACAGCTTTGCAGTTCTGCCGTTTTGGAGACACACCACAGCCAGCCTAGCAGAGTGCTGTTAATCCTTCCCTGGAAAGCAGTATCAGCCCCACAGCGATGGGGCTCATGTTTGCAGTGTATGGCCGAGCAGGTTTAACCCACTGCTGCTCTCAGACCGGCAGACACAGAGTTTTCTGTGGCCTGTGGGCAAACGCAGCACCAGGTCTGTGAGAGCAGTGGCTCTCTATTAGGGGCAGGTTTGGAGACAGGTTGTCACAACCAGAGGGGTATGCCACTGACACTAGTGGGCAGTTACCAGGGGTGCTGCTAAACACCCTCAAGTGCACAGGACGGCCCGTATGGCAAAGAATTTTCTGACCCAAGATATGATTAGTGCTGGTTTTTTAGAAGCCACCTTTAGTTGCAAAGAAAATTGTCCTTGAAACTCCCTTCATCTTGACCAGTGTTCCTCTAACTCTTACGGGCAGGGAGATCACCAGGAGATGTTGTTCAAATGCAGGCGTGGATTCAGCAAGTCTGGTTAGGGCCTGAGAGTCTACAGTTTCAACCAGCTCCCAGGAGATGCCAGCAAGGCGGTCCACAAATCGCACTTTGAGTAGCAAGGCATTTTGATTGTGTTCATTGCCTCTCACTCTCCTTCTCTTTCTGTCCCCACCTCTCCAGCCTTCTCTGTCATACTCTGTGTGAGCCATTTCATTCCCTGCCACCAAGAAATGTGCTGTGGTGGTAAAAGCCTACTGCCCAGATAACAATTTCTCTCTAGCTGTCGTCAATTTGAAGTTGCAGCATATTGATGAAATCAATTGACTTATTGGGAAGAGGATCCCAAGGGGCCTGATCAAGCTACCCACACACCACTTCCAACAAAAAAATCTGTACCTCAAGATATTTTCCACATGGTCTGAAAAGCTTAGACTGTAGAGAGCAGTGTTTTTCAGCCTTTTTTTATCTCAAGGTATACTTAAACTCTCACGGCACCCTTTTATTGATCATAAATAAAGAGAAAAAAAGAGAACATAATTACTGTCCTTTGAGCTTCTTTCAAAAATAATTTAATCTTGGCTCAGTGCCTATAGCTCAGTGGTTAGGGCGCTGGCCACATACACCAAAGCAGATGGGTTTGAGCCCGGCCCAGACCTGCTAAAAAACAATGACAACTGCAACCAAAAAATAGCCAGGTGTTGTGGCCGGCGCCTGTAGTCACAGCTACTCAGGAGGCTGAGGCAAGAGAATCACTTAAGCCCAAGAGTTTAAGGTTGCTGTGAGCTGTGATGCCACAGCACTCTACCAAGGGTGACATAGTGAGACCCTGTCTCAAAAAAAAAAAATAATCTTTAAACATTTTCGCAGCACACCTAAGATCCTTTCATGGCACACCAGTGTCCCATAGCACACTGGTTGAAAAGCACTGATGTAGCGGCTGTGACTTTGGTGATGTGCAGGCTTGCTAAACCCAGAGGTTGACAGTCTGTTTCTAAGTAGGGCCAGAAAGTAAATGGGGCCTGTAGGGTTGGCAGGTCATACTGACTGTAACACAACTACTCAACTCTTGAAAGCAACCGTAGGTAATATGCAAATGAACAGGTGTAGTTGTGTTCCAATAAAACTTTATTTACAAAAACAGGCAGTGAGCTGGATTTGCCCCACTGACCACCATAGTTTGCAAACCCCGGTTGTAAACAATTCCAATTTCTTCTGCCTCGGCGGGGGGGGGGTTGGAGAGGAGGGAGTCATATATGAAAAACCCTGCTGAAAGGGAGCTGAATCAATTAGTAGTATGAATTATAGATGTCTAGAGGGGAAAGATGAGTAGATAAATAGTATTTCTTTTATTGCACAGAAATGTGAATATATCCTTAAAGTTAACAGAATGGTCTCTGTCTTCCTGTACTCTTTTTTTTTTTTTTTTATTTGGGAGTGGGACAAAACAGGACAATAAATAAGAAACAGAAACATGTGCCAAAGGTGTGCCATTCAATTCCAGCCTGCATTTTCCTCTTTCTGGACTTGAGTACCCTTAGAATACATGGGAAAGAGAACACAAGAAAGATGGCCTTTCTCTTCCATTAGACTCGGAGCATTCTTACAAAGGCATTGATTTTTTTTCTCAGTCCCCAGTCTCTAGGAGACCTGTTTGTAGTGAGGGAAACTGTTCAGACAGTAATGCCACCACCTCTCAGAGCACTCTGGGGCACCTTCATGGTGGCACTTTAACCACAGAGAATGGCAGGCTGAATTCAGTACTCACCTCTCCTTGTAGGAGCAAGGCCAAAAGGTCCTCTCGGGAACGCTCACCCCTGCAGTGCACAGATGTTTGTGTAACTCCCAGCCACACTGATTTCTAGGGTAAAGATAAATCAAGGCTTATAACTCTGTAGTCACCATCTAGCTCCTCTCACAGAATCTACATTATTTGGAGAGCAAAAAGCCCTGTGGGTTTATTAATAAAGCAGAGTTCCACTTGAGACAAAAATGACCTGGCATCTGTGTCTCCTTGCCATCATGTGGGATTCTTCTGCCAGGTGTTTCAGAACATGTCAGGGCAATAATAATGCCGCCAGACTATGTGTTGCAGCCAGAGCTTCTAGGAAATTTAGTTTTCAGTTCCCACCTCTCCTGTGTGCTTGAGCACATGTGTGCACATAGACCACATGGCTTGAGCAGCAAGAAAAGTACATGTATTGCAGAGAGGGAGGTATTTTGGAGCTTCGTTTGGTCAAACTCTGTTT
Source organism: Nycticebus coucang (assembly GCF_027406575.1). NCBI lineage: Eukaryota > Metazoa > Chordata > Mammalia > Primates > Lorisidae > Nycticebus > Nycticebus coucang. The sequence goes on from NC_069787.1 coordinate 35,050,426, forward strand.
TTGCAGTATTTTCACACTGAGACTGATTCTACAGAGACAAATGGAACAAAGACTTGAACTTTATCCCTATAGAGAAGAAATCTCAGCTGCAGTTTGATGGCACAAATGATTTATAACAGTGGCTTGTATCAACTGAACATCACTATGTCAGGCCCTATGTGGGTCGTGTTTCTTAGATTCATTCATTCATCTTCATTCATAGAATCATGCATCCAGCAAGTATCTGTTTGCCTTTAAGTTTAGCTGGGTATAAAATTCTTGGGGCAAATGCTTTGTTTCATCAGGGACTTTCAGGCCTTACTCACCTTCTTCCTGCATACTGACTACTAAGTTCAAGGCTAACAAACAGGAGCGCACAGTTCCTTCCTTTGTAGGACTTGTGGTCTATCAGAAAGACAGAAAGAAAATAAAAACCACACAAATCATTTACAGTTGTAATGAATCTTGAAAAGTACCTTTTTTTCTCCTGAAATTATAATTACAGGTTAATACTCAGGTGCTACTATTCTGCTCATTTTGTGGAGGCAGCTCAAGAGGTTTAAAAATTACCTCTAGTCTACTTGGCGCCTATAGCTTAGCAGCTAAGGCATCAGCCCCGTACACCAGAGCTGGCGGGTTCAAACCTGGCCCGGGCCTGCTAAACAACAATGACAACTACAACCAAAAATCCAGGCATTGTGGTGGGCACCTGTAGTCCCAGCTACTTGGGAGACTGAGGCAAGAGAATCGCTTAAGCCCAAGAGTTTGAAGTTGCTGTGAGCTGTGATGCCACGGCACTCTACCGAGGGCAACATAGTGAGACTCTGTCTCAAAAAAAAAAAAAAAAATTTACTTCCTGTCACTTAGCAAGAAGCAATGCTCAGTATCTGTCCATAGTAAGAGAGGGAGGGCACTTCTCAAGTTGGAACGTGAGGATAGTACAGTTCCATCTTGGGAACTTGGGAGCTGCTAATTTAAACAGATCTCTGGAGCTGTGATTAATAAGGTGATGATGTTTTTGCCATACAGAGAGCTTAATTATAAACCACACATAGTTTGACTTTAATATTGGAGAAACCCCAGTTGGTGGTCTAGATAATGAAACCCCACCAAAAAGAGATTGACAGGTATGATCATGGTATTTTGTTCCTGGTGTTTGGAATCCCACCCATCTGAATCACATCACTCGCCAGCTCCTGGTCAGAGGGTAGTTGCATTTTGCCAACCTGCAGGCAGAATTCACTTACCTTTATTCCACAAATGTTTACTGAGCATCAACATTGTGCTGAGCACTGCTAGCCCTGAATGGGTATAGTGAACTAGGGGACAAAATCCCTGCACCCATGGATCCATTCAGCTACAGACTTATGTGCCCTTTTATGAAATTAGGATGAGTACCATATTTTGCCGTGTAAAATGTGCTCCTGTATATAATGAACTCCCACATTTCTGGCCCAAACTTTCAGGAAAGCACCCCTCAAGTAGCCAACTGTCAGCCAGCAGAAACACAGGCGGGAGACCTAACATTCCCCTGGTAAACGTGCGGCTTGTACCACCCTCCCACAGCTGCCCTCTCTGTGAAGGCTGCCCTTTCTCTCTCCTGGAAGCCCTTGCCTCCCCACAAGTCAGGGGTCTGTGGCTGAGATGGCCACATCTGTGACCAGTGGGGTGGGAGCTTATGAGGCTACCCAGCCCACAGGCATCCAGGCGGGTCCCTGGGGCCTGCAAAGGGTCCTGGTCCTCTCTACGTGGCCGGGCCCCTGATCTCAGCCCTTGCGCCACACAGCCATGGCTCACCTTATCGGCCCCGCCACCACCCCCTCCCCTGTTTGCGGCCTTGGTAGAGTCTACTCTGGCCTGTTCCCATCAGATCTCAGGTCCTCCGAGACTGGAACCCCAGGCACCAGTGGCCCAGGCGGGAGGGTACGACAGCCCTGTGTATGATACACATCCTCTTTTCCCTCAAAAATTTTGGCCAAAAAGTATGCATTACACACAGTAAAATATGATAGTTTAGAAAAGGCTTAGGTGCAAGGGTGGTTGGCTGGGGGATAACCGACTTTGCTACTTTAGAAGCAACGGTCAGGGTAGACACCACCGAGGAAGTGACATCTACGTGAGAACGGTTATGACAGAAAAAATCAGCCATTCAAGAGGGAGAGTCCAGGGTGACTGGAATGAGCTCATTAGTATGCTAAAGGGGGAGGAGGAGGAGGAAGAGGAAGGCAAGTGCAAGTTGAAGCAGAATAAACTAACAAGAGCATTCCATGGATGACCTTGAGAGCAAGAAGGGAGCTAAGTGATGCAGTGCCTTAGGTCTGCATAGGGACTGTAGATTTTGACAGTAATGACATTAACCCCAAAACCACCCTTCTCAGAGGCAAGCACGTAGTTATTGCTCATCTTGCACAACACTGCCCTTTCTGTTCATTCTGTGTGTGAGAAGACCCTAGAGGAAAATCGGAGTTAATGAGTCAGGAGAGAGGCATGTCTCCTCTCCGGGCTGAGCAGGTAACATTTCCAGACCCAGCCACAGATCCCCGGAGGAACGCATAGCTTATGTTTAGGTAAAACTGATAGCAGATGCTGGGCTTGAGCAGCAGGGCCCTCCAGCTCCAGCCAAAGCCCTGGTCTCTTTCTGGGGATAGTTCTGAGGATACAGAACTTCAGTGTGAGAGGACAGCACACTGCCCAGCAGAACGGAAGCTGCTCTTCTGAGACAGAAATCTATTCACACCCAGGATACTCTTGAAAATGTTTCACTTCCAGGCTCATAAAAAACAGACTCAGGAAAGCAGCTTGTTTTAGAGTTTATGGTATTTGCCAGGTTATTTATGCTGACCCTAATTCTACTCAAAATCTTGGGTAGAAAGCCCCGCAAAGGTCATTGCACCTACCCACATGACTTGTTTCTTGGTGTGATTTTGAAGGCATTTTCTCTCCATCCTTACTGGAGTTCCTGTGCTCAGACTACTCATTCATCATCTGAGGTTGTTATTATCCTCTCCTCTCCGCCTTGAGGTTGGGGAGGCTCTGGAAGTGATTACACTGTTGTAAATCAGCTTTTATGATTTGTATGTCAGAGATAAGCAGCAGAGAAAGCAGCGCTTGAAGGACCCAGCTCCTCCTGCCCTAGCAATTATCCCAGTAATGAAATTAAAAGAAAAAATTACTGGAGAGCATAATACTTGGCAGAATAGTTTCTCTATAGTCATATCCAGTGTTAAAATTGAGCTCTTTAACAAACATTGCCTCCTCATTTTTACACCCCCTTTTATTTGAGGTGCAAGATACATGAAGTAAAGCAAACAAATATAAAAGCGATACTTCAGTGAGTTTTTACATGTGTGTCCTTTCGTAACCACAATGCAGAGCTCCCCATAGAACAATTCCAGTGCCCTAGAAACTTTCTTCATGCCCCTCCCACTTCCCTGAGCTCTGTCACCACAGGTAGCTTTTGCCTGTTCTTGAACTTCGTATAAGTGGATCATGCAGTGTATATTTTTGTGTGTGTCTTCAAGCATTTTCTATGAGATACCTCCGTGTCATCACATATAGTTACTCATTGTCATTATTGCATAGTATTCCATGATGTCAAGGTGTCTCAACGTGGCACTGTTGACATTTTAGGCTGGAGAATTCTGTAGCAGGGAATTCTGTGTCTCAAGGGAAGCTTTCCTGCCTGTCATAGTGTGTGTAGCAGCATCTCTGGTCTCTACCTACTAGATGGCTGTCATTCCTCTTCCCCATTGTGACGACCAGAAATATCTCCAGGAATTTCTAAATTTCCCCTGGAGTTGAAAACCATTGCATCCTATAAATATGCATAATTTTTAAAGAATTAATTTTTAAAAAGCTTTTTATTTGGAAATCATTTCAAACTTACTAGAAAGCTGCATAAATAGAATACACAGCACCTGCAATGTTCTCTTCACCTATTGTGAACATTCTGCCCTGTTGGTTCTCATGTGTTCACACACAAACACGTTCAAGAGCACAATTTATCTCTGAACTGTTTGAGGGTTGCCTCATCTGGGCCATTTACCACCATTACCCTTCTGTGTATATTTCCCAAGAATCTTCTCCCACATTATCACAATCATTGATTAACCACAGTAAATTTAGCATAATGCTTTTATCTATTGCCAATGTTCCAGTTTCTTCAATTGGCCAAAAATTATCCCTTGTAGCACTGATTTTCCCTGCAGAGCAGGTTCCGATTCAGGATCAGGTGTTACGTGTTTTGACCTTTTTCTTTAGTACCCTTTAATCTAGAATTATTACATCAGCCTTTTTTTCCTTTGTGTCTTAAGTCTACCATCTCTTTTTTTCTTAATGGAATATTTCTCCTCTTGGGATTTGTCTGATGTTCCCTCCTGCATACATTTAAAACACACATTCTTGGCTGGAATACTACAGAAGGGGCAGTGTTACCCTTCTTAGGACATCCTATCTGACGGTGCACGATGTCCAGTTGCATCTCATCGGTGATATTTAGTTTGAATTCCATGTCAAGGCATTGTCTGATTTTACTATTGTTTAATTACTAATGCTTTCTTTACAACTAATAAGCAATTTGTAGGTGAACACTTTAAAACCGTGCTCTCCTTTCAACTTCTACCTCCTTAATTTAGCATACATTTTGATTATCACATGATGCACTCTTAGTCTCCAATGGTTACAAAATGGTTTTCCAAATCCTTCCGTCCTCATGCACTCACTCTGTATATAGAAGCCCTTTCTGTTCACCCATTCATTCATTTATCAATGTTTTTTACCAGTTATCAGTATGGACTTGTGAATTTCTATTTATTTCGATGGAAACTGCCCCTAAATATTTTAATGCTCAAATTGTTTAGGTTTGGCCAGTGGAGCCCCTTCCAGTTGTGCCCTGTGTTCTTCTGACAAACCCTCATCATATTTTATTGTTAATCTCTCACATAATAAGATGTTCTGGGTTCATCTTTTACATTCCTTTTATCATGGAATTATTTTTCCAAAAGCCTTAGTTTCTTTTAACAGTAGTAAATACCACAGTTTATTCATTTTTCTACTAATGGACATTTGGATTGTTTCCAGTTCTGGGATATAAAACCTTTTTTAGACCTTTGCAATAACTTCTGTTGGGTATATAACCAAGAGTGGCTATGTAAAGACATAAAATCTCCACTTTTGGTTATATACTTTTGTATACATGGTTATATACTTTTTTACATAGCCACTCTTGGTTATATATTCAACAGAAATGAGCATGTAAGTTCACAAAAAATGGACAAGGATATTCAAAGTGGCTTTATTCATAATTCATATATGGATATGCATGCATATTTGGCTTCAGTAGATGTCACCAAATCATTTTCCAAAGTACTCGTAACATTGCTTTGGTTTTGTCAGGGAAGAGGAAGTCATGGGCCTCCATAGGTGGCAAGAATAATCAGTGGCAGGGGTGATAATGGTCCATTGCAATCCAAAGTGTGTTGTACATGACCAGAAATGGATAAATTGAGGGACAGAGAGGTTCTTTCAATGTATAATGAGAGAAAAATGCTGACTTTGCCACCTGGCCCATTCTTGAGTATTTCCTTAGAGACTGCTGCTTTAAGATGAACAGAATGAAAGTTACTGAGGTCACTGTTTCCTGCTACCTTCAAAATAGTTTTCATCCCAGGGATGCCAGGAGCTCATTTGACAGCACCTAGGAAATGAAGGTCCAATTGCTAGGAGCATCCACTGTTAGAGAGCATTAGAGTCACTGCTTTATTTTTAAAAGTGCTTCCCTAGGGGATGGAGGGATGTCCCAAGATTTCATTCAAATCCCCTGGCTGCTAGCGACCTATTTATAACTCTGGAGAATTCACTAAATGGACTGAGAAAGTAAATATTCCTCTAACTACACTGAAGGAGTCACTTAAGTATCCAATTCAAGACATTTAAGATAGAGAGCTCCCTGCCACTTGGGGACAGTAGGCAGAGTGGGAAACTGCTGTAGGCTAGAGGAGAAGTGAGCTAGTGGTCTAGTATCGTGGAATGAGCGGTCAGTGTTGCTAAGAAGAGCATGGACATGGCTCAGCCTCTGTAGCTTAAACATTCCTCATCCAAAACATCTGTCATACAGAGCTTATAGTGCATCATTAGAATCAAAGAAGTAATTGAAGTACTCTGTAAAATGAAACACTAAACAGAGGAAACATCATGCATAAATTACACAGTGGGCACTTAGGAACTTTGGTGAGCCTCTGAAAGCTTGAGTAATTAGTAAAATGCATCTCTGCGGATGCATTTGAAGCCAGTACCTGCTGTAGGTGGACACTGACCTACTTTGGAGTGAGAAGAGCCCCTTTCACATATGTGCCATCTGAGAGAGCCCTTGTGCAGTGCAAAACTGCACAACCATTATGTGATGACTCTAGAACAGTGATTTTCAACTGGTGTGCTGCAAGAGGATCGTATGTGTGCCTCAAAAATTTTTAAAGATCATTAATTAAATTATTTCCAAAAGAAGTTCAACATCACCACTATGTATTACACTATTTCTAATTTTCATCACCCCCAAATGGAACCTCATACTCAAGAGCAATCACTCCACATTCTCTACTCCCTCAATCCCTGACCATCTTTAATTTTTATTTATTTATTTTTTTATTGTTAAATCATAGCTATGTACATTAGTGCAATCAAGGGGTACAATGTGCTCGTTTCATATACAATCTGAAATATTCTCATCAAACTTCAACGTAGCCTTCATGGCATTTTCTTAGTTGTTGTATGTAGACATTTGTATTCTGCATTTAGTAAGTTTCGCCTGTACCCATTCCAAGCTGCACTGTAGGTGTGGCCCCACCCATTACCCTCCCCCCACCCAGACTTCCCCCCTCCTGTCCCCTCCCTTGGCCCTTTCCCCATATTCTTGTGCTATAGCCTTCATATGAAAGCTATAAATTAGCTTCATAGTAGGGCTGAGTACATTGGATACTTTTTCTTCCATTCTTGAGATACTTTGCTAAGAAGAATATGTTCCAGCTCCATCCATGTAAACATGAAAGAGGTAAAGTCTCCATCTTTCTTTAAGGTTGCATAATATTCCATGGTATACATGTACCACAATTTGCTAGTCCATTCATGGGTCAATGGGCACTTGGGCTTCTTCCATGACTTAGCAATTATGAATTGGGCTGCAATAAACATTCTGGTACAGATGTCTTTGTTATTTTCTGATTTTTGGTCTTCTGGGAATATACCTAGTAGAGGAATTATAGGATCAAATGGAAGGTCTATTTTTAGATCTCTAAGATCTCCAAACATCCTTTCAAAAGGAACGTATTAGTGTACATTCCCACCAGCATTGTAGAAGTGTGCCCTTTTCTCCGCATCCATGCCAACATCTCTGGTTTTGGGATTTTGTTATGTGGGCCTCTCTTACTGGGGTTATGTGATATCTCAAAGTAGTTTTGATTGGCCTTTCTCTGATGATTAAGGATGATGAGTTTTCTTTCGTGTGTTTGTAGATTGTGTGTCTGTCTTCTTTAGATCTTCAAGTCCTTTGCCCACCCTGAGATGGGATCACTTGTCCTTTTCTTGCTAATACGTTTGAGTTCTCTGTGGATTCTGGTTATTAAACCTTTATTACAGGTATAACCTGCAAATATTTTCTCCCATTCTGAGGGCTGTCTGCTTGCTTTACTTACTGTGTTCTTGACTGTGCAGAAGCTTTTTAGTTTGATCAGGTCCCAGTAATGTATTTTTAATACTGCTTCACTTGCCTGGGGGGTCCTCCTCATAAAGTATTCACCCAGGCCGATTCCTTCAAGAGTTTTGCCTGCACTTTCTTCAAGTATTTTTATAGTTTCATGTCTTAAGTTTAAATCTTTTATCCAGTGAGAGTCTATCTTAGTTAATGGTGAAAAGTGTGGGTCCAGTTTCAATCTTCTACAGATTGCCAGCCAGTTCACCCAGCACCATTTGTTAAATAAGGAATCTTATCCCCACTGAATGTTTTTAATTGACTTGTCAAAGATCAAATAACGGTAAGTGGCTGGATTCATCTCTTGGTTCTCTATTCTGTTCCAGACATCTACTTCTCTGTTTTTGTGCCACAACCATGCTGTTTTGATCACTATCGATTTCTAGTACAGTCTCAGGTCTGGTAGCGTGATTCCTCCTGCTTTGTTTTTATTGCTGAGTAATGTTTTGGCTATTTGAGGTTTTTTCTGATTCCATATAAAACAAAGTATTATTTTTTCAAGACCTTTAAAATATGACAATGGAGCTTTAATAGGAATTGCATTAAAATTATATATTGCTTTGGGTAGTATAGACATTTTAACAATGTTGATTCTTCCCAGCCATGAGCATGTATGTTTTTCCATTTGTTAACATCTTCAGCTATTTCTTTTCTTAAAGTTTCATAGTTCTCTTTATAGAGATCTTTCACGTCCTTTGTTAGGTATACTCCCAAATATTTCATCTACTTTGGCATTACTGTGAAAGGAATAGAGTCCTTGACTGTTTTTTTCGGCTTTGTTATTGTTGGTATATATAAAGGCTACAGATTTATGGGTGTTGATTTTGTAGCCTGAGACATTGCTGTATTCCTTCATCACTTCTAAAAGTTTTGTAGTAGAATCCCTAGTGTTTTCCAGATACACTATCATATCATCTGCAAAGAGTGAAAGTTTGATCTCTTCTGACCCTATGTGGATACCCTTGATTGCCTTTTCTTCCCTAATTGTGATGGCTAAAATTTCCATTACAATGTTAAAGAGCAATGGAGACAATGGGCAACCTTGCCTGGTTCCTGATCTAAGTGGAAATGATTTCAATTTAACTCTATTCAATACAATATTGGCTGTGGCTTTGGTGTAGATGGCCTCTATCAGTTTAAGAAATGTCCCTTCTATACCGATTTTCTTAAGTGTTCTGATCATGAAGGATGCTGGATATTATCAAAAGCTTTTTCTGCATCTATTTAGAGAATCATATGGTCTTTATCTTTTAGTTTCTTTATGTGCTGAATTACATTTATAGATTTACGTATGTTGAACCAGCCTTAAGACCCTGGGATAAATCCTACTTGGTCATGGTGTATAATTTTTTTGATGTGTTGTTGGATTCTGTTTGTTAGGACCTTATTGAATTTTTTTGCATCAATATTTATTAGTGATATTGGTCTATAATTTTCTTGTTGGGTCTTTCCCTGGTTTAGGGATCAAGGTGATGTTAGCTTCATAGAATGTGTTGGGTAGTATTCCTTCTTTTTCTATATTTTGGAAGAGGTTTAGTAATATAGGTACTAGTTCTTCTTTAAAGGTTTGGTAGAATTCTGACGTAAAGCCATCTGGTCCTGGGCTTTTCTTTTTAGGGAGATTTTGTATAGTTGATGCTATTTCAGAACTTGATATAGGCCTGTTCAACATTTCCACTTCGTTCTGGCTAAGTCTTGGTAGGTGGAGTACTTCCAAGTATTGGTCAATTTCTTTCAGATTTTCGTATTTTTGAGAGTAGAGTTGCTTGTAATATTCATTAAGGATTTTTAAATTTCTGAGGGGTCTGTTGTTATTTCGTCTTTGTCATTTCTGATTGATGACATTAGGGATTTTACTCCTTTTTCCTGGTTAGGTTGGCCAAAGGTTTATCTATTTTATTAATCTTTTCAAAAAACCAACTTTTGGATTTGTTGATCTGTTGTATAATTCTTTTGTTTTTGATTTCATTTAATTCTGCTCTGGTTTTAGTTATTTCTTTTCTTCTACTGGGTTTGGGGCTGGAATGTTGTTCCTTCTCCAGTTGCTTGAGATGTCCCATTAAGTTATTAATTTCTTCTCTTTCCATTTTCTTGAGGAAGGCTTGCAGTGCTATAAATTTCCCTTTTACGACTGCCTTTGCAGTATCCCAGAGGTTCTAATAATTTGTGTCTTCATTGTTGTTTTGTTCCAAAAATTTAGTGATTTCCTTCTTAATCTCATCTATAAACCATCTATCCTTCAGCATATGGTTATTTAGCTTCTATGTTTTTGTATGGGTATGCAGATTGCTGTTGTTATTGAGTTCAACTTTTATTCCATGATGTTCTGAGAAGATGCAAGGAATAATTTCTATTTTTGTTTAATTTGCTGAGGTTAGATTTGTGGCCCAGAATGTGTTCAATTTTGGAGTATGTTCTGTGGGCTGATGAGAAGAACGTGTATGCAGTTTTGTTGGGATGAAATGTTCTGTAGATGTCTGTTAAGTCCAGATGTTGAATGGTTAAGTTTAAATCTAAAATTTTTTTTGCTTAGCTTCTTTTTGGAGGTTCTATCCAGCACTGCTAGAGGGGTGTTAAAATCTCCAACTACTGTGGAACTGGAGGAAATCAAGTTGCTCATGTCTGTTAGAGTTTCTCTTATAAATTGAAGTGCATTCTGGTTGGGTGCATAAATATTAATAATTGAAATCTCATCATATTGAGTATTGCCTTTAACAAATATGAAGTGTCCATCCTTATCCTTCCTTATTTTGGTTGTTTTAAAGCCTATTGTATCTGCAAATAGGATTGCAATGCCTGCTTTTTTTTGCTTTCCATTTGCCTGGAGTATAGATGACCATCCCTTCTCCTTGAGTCTATATTTGTCTTTTAATGTAAGATGCGATTCTTGTATGCAGCAGATATCTGGCTTGAGTTTTTGTATCCAGTCAGCCAACCTGTGCCTCTTTAGAGGACAATCTAAACCATTCACATTAATTGAGAATGTTGATAAGCCTTTTGAGGGTCCGGTGGACATTTTTAATCCTTATGCGACTATGGAAGTTGGAATTTGATCAAAATTTTCTGGGTGGGTTTACTTTTGTGGTGGAGGATTACGCTGGTCTTTATGGAGGATAGGTCTGAGAATATCCTGGAGAACTGCTTTAGTTATGGCAGATTTCTTCAACATGTGAATGTCATTAAAGTATTTAATTTCACCGTCATAAATGGAACTCAGTTTAGCTGGATACAGGATCCTGGTTTGAAAATTACTTTGTTTTAGGAGATTAAAAGTTGATGACCATCCTCTTCTAGCTTGAAAGGTTTCAGCAGAGAGATCTGCAGTTATTTTAATATTCTTGCCCTTGTAGGTGATGGTTTTCTTTCGTCTGACTGCTTTCAGAATTTTCTCCTTCATATTAACTTTAGTGAAATTGATTATGGTGTGTCTGGGGGATGTCTTATTTGGGTTGAGTTGTGCTGGAGTTCTGAAACCGTCTGGTATCTGAATTTCAGAATCTCTTGGCCTGTCTGGAAAGTTCTCTTTCATAATCTCATGGAGAAGAGACTCTGCGCCTTGTGAAGCCACTTCATTGCTTTCGGGGATCTCTATAAGACGAATATTGATTTTCTTCTAATTATCCCAGAGCTCTCTGAGAGAGTGATCTGTTTTTGCCCTCCATTTCTCTTCCTCTGTGAGAGTTTGGGAGTGTTCGAAAGCTTTGTCTTCAGTGTCAGAAATCCTTTCTTCTGCTTGCTCCATTCTGTTACTGAGGGATTCTACTGTGTTTCTCAGATCTTTAAGGGCTGCAACTTCTTGTCTCAATGTGTCAAAATCTTTGGTCATTTGGTCCTTGAACTCTTTGAATTCTTGAGATATCTTTTGGGTTACTGGTTGGAATTCTAATTCTATCTTATTTGCTATCCAGATTCTGAATTCGATTTCTGACATCTCAGCTATTTGTTTGTGCATGGGATCTTACACAATTGACCTTGGGTGAGTTGATCTACTCTGATTAGTCATATTGCCAGAGTTTATTCGTTGAATTCACCTCATGATTGTTTTTTCACTGTGGCCTCTAGCTGTCCTCAGAGTTGGGGAGGTGCCTCTCCAAGATTAGACCCCTGCGAGATCACTCTATTTTTGCTGGATCTTTGTAGGGAGTGACCATGTGTAGCTCCTCTGGGGCTGCCCCAGCCAGGGAGTTCTGGTTGTGGCAGCAGCTCCAGAGTGTGACACACCCGGATCCAGCAATAGGGCATAGGAGTGGGGGGGTGCACATGGTTCTGGGAGTGCCTGGCGCCCACTGACTTTGGCTGAAAGAGCCCAAGGCTCCAGCAGTCTCTGGCCAGGAGAAGGGCTCTGCACTGAGGCAGGAGAGCTCCGGAGGGCAGGCAGCTACCAGAGTTCCTGGCCAGACAAGCAGGCCAGTGTGGAGGCAGGGAGGGTACAGAAGGGAGGACGCGGGGTTGCACGGCTCCTAGAGTTCCTGGTCAGGGCCTGCGGAGGCCCAGCAGCACAGCTCTTACCAGGGTCTGGGCGGGGGCAGATCGCTGATTGTGGTACAGCTGTTACAGAGGTCCAGGCGCTGATCACTGATTGTGCACAGCTCTTACGGAGGTCTGGGCCCATCTTTAATTTTTTTTTTTAATTCTGTTTAATGTGAGGCCACAAACAACCAGGTCAAAATATTTGAATTTGTTCTATCTTGTAGTTATGTCCCAACCCGGATAGAGTTGAAACACATTCTTCTTAGTAAAGTATCACAAGAATGGAAAAGGAATTATCCAGTTTACTCAATACTAATATGAAGCCAGTAGATGATCTAATTCACATCCACATAAGAGAAAAACTCATTTCAGTTCAAGCTGGGGCGAGAGGCAATAGAGGGGCACATTCCCAATGAATGGGCTTGGCATGGAGATGTTTGACCAACATAATTTAAGTGTGCAGTGGTAGTTTAACTGTAGGTTCAAGTGTGCGGTGAGATAAAAAAGGTTGAGAAACACTGCTCTAGACAGGTGACTAAGAGCAATAGTCACCCCATTGCTGCACATTGGCATTAACCTCTGTGTTCCTCTGCTTCCTCCCTGCCAGGCCTCTCCGCTGATGGCGGTGCCAAGCGCCAGGAGCACCTCTCCCGATTCTCCATGCCTGACCTCAGCAAAGACTCTGGAATGAACGTCTCTGAGAAGCTGAGCAACATGGGCACTCTTAACTCGTCCATGCAGTTCCGGAGCGCAGAGTCTGTCCGCAGCCTGCTCTCTGCCCAGCAGTACCAGGAGATGGAAGGAAACCTCCACCAGCTCAGCAGCCCCCTTGGCTACCGAGACCTGAAGTCCCACGGAAGGATGCACCAGAGCTTCGATTTTGATGGGGGGATAGCAGGCAGCAAACTGCCTGGGCAGGAGGGTGTGAGGGTCCAGCCCCTGAGCGAGCGCACCCGGAGAAGAGCTACTTCGCGAGACGACAACCGCCGCTTCCGACCTCACCGGTCCAGGCGCTCCCGGCGCTCTCGCTCGGACAATGCCCTCCACCTGGCCAGCGAACGCGAGGCCATCTCTCGGTTAAAAGAAAGGCCCCCTCTGCGAGCCAGGGAGGACTATGACCAATTCATGCGCCAGCGGAGCTTCCAGGAGAGCCTGGGGCAGGGATCCCGGAGGGACCTGTACGGCCAGTGCCCGAGGACTGTGTCGGACCTGGCCTTGCAGAATGCCTTTGGGGATCGGTGGGGACCCTACTTCACCGAGTATGACTGGTGTTCCACGTGCTCCTCCTCTTCGGAGTCTGACAATGAGGGCTACTTCCTGGGAGAGCCCATCCCCCAGCCGGCCCGCCTGCGCTACGTCACGAGCGACGAGCTGCTGCACAAGTACAGCTCCTACGGCCTCCCCAAATCTTCCACGTTAAGTGGCAGAGGACAGTTGCACAGCAGGAAAAGACAAAAGAGCAAAAACTGCATCATTTCTTAATATGATTGGGATCAGGGAATGGGGGGAGATGGGAGCTGAGAATGTAAATTCAGGAACTTGCACTGTTTTAAGTTTTAGAGCGCTTTTGGGGGTGGTTCATGCGGGAGAAAAGGAAACTGCTCTCAACTGATGAGGCAGAGTTGCAGATTGAGTAACTAGGTAGTCACAGTTCTTGGCATGTTGAATATAATTTGCACATTTCACTTTGGAAACACAATAGACTCTGTGGAGGCCAGGGTTGGTCACCTCCTTCCCACTGGTTCTGTGTCGAGTTGCCACTCAACTAGATGGCAAACTGTTCCCTGCGCGCTTAACATCCTCTTCTCTGGTTCTCATACTTTTAGGACCCTTTTTTCAGTAAGTAATTTGTTTATTAGCCAGGACCCAAGACTAAGTTATTTACATGTCCATTGTAAATGCAATGTAAATGAGAATTCTGATAAAATATTTTTGTATTTTGTAATATCAAAGGAATTTCTATATCGTAGGACTCAGTGGGGACTTGCATGCACAACCACCATTGTCTCTGAGGAGTAGTATATTAAAAGGTGGGCCAGGACCACCTTTTTTTTTTTTTTTTTTTTTCTTTTCTATACAAGTTTGTTACATGTCAGTGAGACCTTTTTCAAAGGGATATATTCAATTTGGCTTTTTATGGCTGAAAAAATAACTATTATACCCAAAAGTGTTTTATGCTCCATTCCATCTTAAAGGAGCCATCCTTAGGTCTGTTCCCACCCTCGGTAGAATTTCTTCTTACAAAGTGGTAGTATTTTTCTTTTAATGCAAATGTAACTTTCATTAATTAGAGAAACCAGTCAGTGTCCGTAAAGTTCTGTGAGAAATGTCATCCCTGCTGGGAACGTTGAAGTTGCTTAATGTTGATCTATCCCTTGGGGAAAGTAAAAAGTGACTGTGAGTGGTGCCGTTGTGTGATGTCAGCATGACGTTGTTTTAACTGTGGCATTATGTTCTGGTGCTCATGTTTTCTGGATTGTGTTATCTGCTTTCCTTTACCAAGGCAGACGGAACTGCTGCCTTAGCCTGACAACCGGTTGTCCTCAAAGCAAATGAGCTTAAGCACTTGGAATGGAGGGACGGAGAGGTTCTGAGGGGGCTCTGGGAGGGATGGTGTGTTGCATGTTATGTGTGGAGAAGGAACAAGACAGTTTGCAAACAGAAAGCAGGACAAGGGTAGAAGTCGAAGGGGACTCTGAAGGAAGGGACAAGGAGCATTTCTGGAAATGAAATAGAGGAGAGGTGACAACCACCTCAAATAGCCCCCAGTGCTCATGGAAAGAAGCCAGTTTACTAGGATCAATAACCAGAGAATCTGGGTTGCACAGGAAGAATAAGCTGCTGAGATTTCAGTGTCATGACTTTGAAAAGCAGACTTTGTTAAAAGGGGCATTTCCATGTTGAACTTGGAGGACTGTTGGTCAGACAGAAAATGAGCTCAAAAGTGAGTTTGCTTAATGAAGACATTTAACGGTTGTGCTGTTTATAGTAAAATAAAACTTCCTTCCTTGCTTCAATTAAAAATGAAGCGCTTGCTTTTTCTCCATTCTCTTCCTCCCCTTAATGGATTGTGGCAGTCGAAATAATCCATCGGAGGATCCGCCTTTAGTGAGATGTACTGTTGACATAGTACACGGTGTGTCTCAGTGGTCGCCTGCCATGGTGAGGTGAGCGTGGTCTCTTTTCAGTATAGTAGTTAACATTTTCTAGTATTTTTAATGGAGAGAATGTACAAAGTGGCTGTCAGACACCATCCCAAGTGGGTCTGGGGAAAGGAAGACTATAAAGGATATAGTTAATGGCACTCCATTCAGGATGTATTAAAATAATTTGCTTTTCAGGTATTAATATGACATTTGTCATTGTCACTGATTTAAAAAAAAAGCAATGCAAATGTTGGTTGTGGCTGTTTTCCGCATGCTATCTTCATATCTAAATGCTTCATTAATTATCCAAGCCTCCGGAGAATTAACTCTATTACGTTTGTATAGTAAGTTTGTAAACTGCTTGGCAAACTGATTAAGAAATAACATGTAACACCATGCTACTAAAGTGGCAAGTTTCTGGTAGAAATTGGATGAGTCTAATCTAGAGTTTTGAGTTCTTTGATTGATGAGAGTCAAAAGGCATTTCTGGAAAAAAAGAAGAGGGAGGGGAAAGTAGATCACTTAACTTGGCAAATGGCTGAAAATAATGTCTGTCCTCTGTGGCCCCAAATCTAATGAAAGAAATTCTCCCGATAAAAGTTGTTTTCTAATTCTGTTCTTCTTAGAGTACCTCTTACATTTCCCACAAAGGGGCTTAGACCCCATCAGCAGAAAGCAGGTGGCCTAGCAACTGACACATAACCAGTACCCAAAGAGGGTGTAAGTCCTAAGACGTAAGTAATTTCAGGTCTAGGTACCCAGAGAGCATCCAGGGACTGAACTCATCACAGCTTGAGAAACATTGAGATACAAGGCTCAGGGAAATTAGCAAGACCCCCTCCATTCATTCTACCACTGCACATCTCTTCTCCCCACCCCAAGTGCAGCCAGGTACCTTCCAGAGAATGCCAGAGGAGGAAAGGCCAGTTTCTTACGATGATGGTGACAACTCCAAGTCAATGCCCTGTTGAAGGTAGGACATCATTGTACTGGGAATGTCACCTGTTAGTGGTAACTTATACATAACATCCCAGAATTTCATTCTCCAAACTTTAATGCATCCTTTCCTGAGGCAAGAACTTAAGGTCTTCACCTGACTCCTCCCTCTATCACCATCCTTATCTCTTACCAGTCAAGTTTCTCCTGTGTGGGGGGCCTGTATTCACTTTTTAGATCATCGTTTCATCTTCAGTAGACTGATTCTCAGAAGAATAATCTTTTCCCAGAGTTCTTTCTTCTCTAATGCCTTGGTTGTTTTGGTTTTGTTTTTTTCCTACCTCTCCTCCTAATACTGGTCTTGTCTTTTGGTTAGAACCACAGCTTTGGAATTCAATTCATTTCCTATCACTGCTCAATTTGGCAGCCACATAGCTGGCTCTTTCCCAAGACAAAGAAGGGTAAGTCATTGCCACTTTCCTGAATGGCCCTGCCAATACACACGTAACCTTGATACTGTGAAAAACTTTCTTAGCATCCAGGTGACATTGAGCATGGCATTTAGGGAGCCTTCCTTCTGTCCAGTAGTTCTCTACCAAGTGTGAAGGTGAATGAGGTGAAGGAGATCAGAGCCCTGCTTCCGATTTCTCATATGTGTAAGAGAGAAGTTCTGATGTTGGTTGTTTGACGCCTCCTTTCTCTTTTTGCCTTTTTCTTCCCTTTCTTCCTTTCCATTCCCAACCAGCTAAGCAAACAGGCGATTTCTTGTTTCTAACTTGGGACCTGGAGGCAGCACTTTCTCTTCCCAAAGGAGGCTTCTGCACTGTAATAAGATTGTATCTCCTGGGTGGCGCCTGTGTCTCAGTGAGTAGGGCGCCAGCCCCATATACCAAGAGTCGCGGGTTCAAATCCAGCCCCAGCTGAACTGCAACCAAAAAATAGCCAGGCGTTGTGGCGGGCGCCTGTAATCCCAGCTGCTCGGGAGGCTGAGACAGGAGAATCGCGGAAGCCCAAGAGCTAGAGGTTGCTATGAGTCCTATGACATCATGGCACTCTACCGAAGGTGGTAAAGTGAGACTCTGTCTCTACAAAAAAAAAAAAAGATTGTATCTCCTGCTTTCTGGTTCTTGGGTGCTGCCTGCTGTGGTTGAGTTCAGGAGGACCAGTGACAGCACATACTGTGGGGTGTGCTGTGCACTCTCTGTAACCCGAGCAGATGTTAGGAATGCCCAGTGAGTCCCCATGTGCTTTCCCAGAGAAGATGGATGCAGCCTCAGAAATCGCTGCAATGCTCTGACCAGCCAGCACCGGTCGCTCAGAACTCATCTTATTTGTCTGATAACAAATCTCATTTGTGAAATGATTCTTATCTGTCTTTCTGCCCTTGGCTCTCATGCCATGGAACAAAAAACAAAACACCAGACATTTAGGGAGCATTGTTCATAAGTAATTCGGAGAATTCGGAGAGTGCAATTTCCCTGCCCCTTGGATGATGGGGGGCCTAGAGGAAACTGACTTCTTAGGCTAAAGGGTAACAAATGTCTTTGGCCTCTGCCAGCTATCATAGGCAGACTTCTGTTCACTATGCAGAGGTCAGATAAGACCCCATCTTACTCTTCATCTAAGCCCACCTTCTAACAAAAAATACACAAATATGTAAATTCTGAAAAGAAGTGCTCTTTGTGTATTTCTAACAGAAACCAGATGCTAATGCCTAAGAAGGAGGATCCATCTTTGACTAAGGAAAGTGGAAAATTAAACCAGTTATCTGAATACTTCATGCCAGAAGTGTTGCTAATAGCAACTGTTAGCACCTTCAGGTCTTTAAAATGGGCTCTGCCAACAGCATTCCACACTCAGGACTCAGTAGCCAAGCCTCCACTGCCGACTTGGAAGGCAGTTTCAGAACGCCACCTTTTGAGGTATATTTCTTTAAGCACAAGAAAAGGACATGACGGGACCTTTGCCTTGTCTCCAGAAGTTTGTCTCTCTGGGGACACCAGACACCAGAGCTTGTTTGTATGACTATTGGGAAGTAGTCAGCAAGGTCAAAATCATGAAAGGATTGGATTGTTTTTCCATTTTCTCATAATAATTGCCCAGTCAACACAGGACTCCCAGAAAACATGACTCAATCTTGGGAGCGATACTATTTTATAAGCTTACTTCCTGCTGACAAAACTAGCTTTCCTCAAGGGAATAAAAAAAGAGAAGGGGAAAGTCACACAGTGTTAGGAAAACGTTTCTGTTACTTAAACATGATGAATCTATAGGATAGAAAAGTTGTCTTGTTCTATCCTGTGCATTTTCTGAGCTATCCCTTCACCCTATGCAGTATTTGGCCTTGGTTGTTCACTGACCAAACTTTCTAAATTTTTCAGAGAGAGTTTCTTGCCAATAAAGTCTGTTCTCAAATCTTAGGTTTATTTTTCCCATGAAGTGTTATGATTCTATCAGTGGGCCCTGATGTAACGTTCTAAGCTTCTAAGGCCTGTGAGTCCTCTTTGTTTAGCAAATTAAGACTTAAGCAGGTTTCCTCTCCTGAACACATTCTTTCCTGCACAGGATTGCTTTGCCCATCTCCTGCTTTAATTCTCAAGTGCATAACAAACCTCAAAGGGCCTGAGAAGGTGAGGCAGGCCAGAGTCTGTGTTACGTGTCGAGTGTCAAGCTATTTGTTAAGAAGGTCTGCAACAGGCCTTTGGTGTGGGCTCTGCCAGAGACTGTTCTGAACACTTTGCTTGAGATCTGTGCCCTGTAAAATGAATATGATGTTTTACTGATGTCTGTAATACATTTGTAAACTTCCAATAAATTTGAATAAACGAAACGTTGCCATTCTTCTTGGTCCTTTCTCACTTTCTAGATTTTTGGAGAGTGAGGTGATCTTTGCTTTTGAGCATCTTAACAAAGGGAAAGGAATGAGATTTACTGTGAAAGATGAACCTGATTATTTAAATCAGAGTTTCTCAACCTTGCCTTATGGACATTTGAGCCAGTTAATTCTTTGTTCCAGAGGACGGTCTCGTGCATTAAAGGACATTTAGCAATGTCACTGACCTCTGCCCACTAGAGCCCTCAACAAGTTGTGACAACTAAAAATTTCTCTACGTGCCTCTCATTAGGATAGCTACTATTTAAGAAAAAGAAAGAAAATAGCAAGTGTTGGTGAGGATGCGTAAAAATTGGAACCCTTGTACACTGTCGATGGGAATATAAAATGGTATAACACTGTGGAAAACAGTATGGCAGTGCCTCAAAAATTAAAAATAGAATTACTACCATATGATCCAGCAAAAATTCTGGGATATACCCAAAAGAATTGAAAGTAGGGTCTTGAAGAGATACTTGTACACACATGTTCATAGCAGCGTTATTCACAATATCCAAAAGGAGGAAGCTGATGTATGGATGAATGGATAAACAAAACATAGATACATATGATAAAATATTGTTCAGCCTTAAAAAGAAAGATTTTGTCCTCGCTGCTGCAATGTGGATAAACCATGAGGACCTAATGCTAGGTGAGATAAGCCAGTCACAAAAAGACAAATACCATATGATTCCACTTATGTAAGGTACCCAGGGTCAAATTCATAGACACAAAGTCGAGGAGTGGTTGTCAGGGGTGGAAGGGAGAATGGGGAGTCCTTATTTAATGAGCACAAAGTTTCAGGGTTGGAAAATGAAAAAGGTTCTGGAGATTGGTTGCAAAGCAATGTGAGTAAACTTACTACTAATCTACACAGGGTTAAAATGGTAAATTTTATATTTATTTTGTCACAATTAAAAAAGTATCTCCACATATTGCCAAGTGTCCCCAGAGGACAAAATCACCCCTAGTGGAGAACCACTGGTTTAAATACATTGCCCACTTAGTACCCTTGTTCTTTGAGGATTCTGGAAACGTTTTCCTATTGGAGCCACATGGTTAATTTTCAGTCATTAGCAAGAATCAAAAACAGTAGAGGACCCTAAAAATATTTGTTTGCTGTTAAGCAAATGGTAAATGGTTTGCCTACAGGGTTACATGCTGTGTTCTGCTTAGGATGGTGTTAACATTAACTCGGAGCCAGGACCGGGGCAGCATGTAAATCCGTTTTTCCCATGTCTGACCACAAGATCTGGGAGTTTCTGGATGTTCCAAAATCATTTATTCATCCGTTGGACAAATATGTGTCGAGGACTTACTCTATGCCAGGCACCGTTCTAGGGAAACAAATAAAAATCTCTACCTTAAATGAGATTACAAACTTTACCTTCAACTAGGCAAGAAATCTGAAACAGTGGATAGTCTTACCCACCTAAGCATGAGGACTTGGGAATTGCAGACAATGAATTACTTCATTCTAAGGTACAGCGGGAGGCCTGGGATAAGAACGTGCTGGAAATGGTAAGTGCCACACCTATCCTGCTCGCAGACCTGCTAGTGTCACGGCCTTCTGGCAACCATGGTTTTTGACCATGTCACCTCCTTCTTCCTCCTTTTCCGCCAAAATAATTGGAGTCAAGCACAGCACAGCAACCTAGAAGCAGGTCAGCTGGACTAATCAGGTTCTTGTCTCCCAATAATATAAACTAAGAAATTCTGAGATAGCGAAGCCACTGGCAGTGGCCACTGCAGTTAAGAGGAAGGAGACAGAATGTGGAGCCAGGCTGTGAGCATCTCAGTAAAGGAGGAGGCAGAAGCAAGAGCTCAGGCCAAGAACAGGTCCAAGAACAGAGAGGGACGTGACAAACAGATGAGAACTGACTCTGGGGAGCTGGCCGCCAGGACTTCCTCACCCCAGACAGACCCCACTTCCTGCCCCACAGCACCTTCTAGGATTACCTTGCAGTCTGGGTCCTTCCCATTCCCTCCCCATGGTGCTGGGCATCAGTACCATGCACACTCAGACTCTGACTTGGGCTCAAGCGCTCAACAACATATGAAGGATGAAGTCTGAATGCCAGCTGTGCCTCTTTTATTTAGGCCCTGCTCCCCTTTGACTTTTTTTATTGAGACAGAGTCTCACTTTGTAGCCCTTGGTAGAGTGCCATACTATCACATCTCACAGCAACCTCAAATTCTTGGAATCAATTGATCCTCCTGCCTCAGCCTCTCAAGTAGGTGGGATTACAGGTACCTGCCACAATGTCGATGTTTTTTTCTTTTCTTTCTTTCTTTCTTTTTTTTTTTTTTCTTTTTTGTAGAGACAGGGTCTCACTCTTGCTAGGATTGGTGTCAAACTCTTGAGCTCAAGCAATCCACCTGCCTCGGCCTTCTAAAGTGCTAGGATTAGACGTGTGAGCTACCATGCCCGGCTCCCTTTTGACATTTTAAATCCCATCTCAACCACTTGCTGGTTGTTGATTTTGAGAAATGTGAATATCCTCTTAAGAGTCTCGGTTCTTTTTTTGTTTGTTTCAAATTAGAAATGGAGTACAAATGTTTTTGTTACATGGATATCTTTTATAATGCTCAGGTCAGAGCTTTTAGTGTGCCTATCATACAAATGATGTTCATTGTACCTAATAGGTATCTAGTCTAAGAGTGCACATCATCTTTTGTTTTTTAATGTAAGCCTTAAACAGGATTTGGGGATACCCAAGGAAGGTCTGAATCTTTACTATGTGTGAGAAATGCCTGCAAGCTCATTAAAAACTTACCGAATGCATCCATGGTGTGTGTGTGTGGGGGGGGAACAAACGTATTGAAAACTCCTAGTGCTCCCCACAGAGGTTCTGGTTCAGCAGATCTGGGGTAGAGGTAGGAGCTTTGAGAATCACAGTTCAGGAAGTTTGGCCTTAGCTTTTCTTTGCTGTTGTCTTCCAACTCTTTGGAAAAAATAAAACACACATCTCCCCGTCCCCTCTGCTTCAGGAGAATCTAATATGCCCACTGATCTGGAGGGAGAAACTTGAACCAGGGGTTTATAATCCAACTTTGGAGGATCTTGGATGTGTTCACTTTTTCTCAGGAGGATAGTCCTTAAAAATGGGATCTACTTCAACTGACTTGAATTTTTCTCATGGTTGTGTGTACACGCCGGTACTGCATTAAAGAAAAGAAGGAGTTTATTGTGAATTATAGGCTGAAATTATGCTTGCATTTGAGAATTGCTATTCTTGGCTTATAGCCAATGTTTTCACACATCAAAATTAACTAGGTTGATTATTTAAAATTCAGAGTCCCTGGTTCCATCCCTGGAGAGTCCAATTCAGTAGGTGTCTAGCAAGGCCTGGGTAACTGCATTTTTCCTAAGCATCCAGGGATCTGAGACTGGATAAATAATATAAAGAGGTTTATTCTGAGCAAATGTGTGTGACCATGATCCAGAGAGCCACCCCCAGGAAACCCCCAGCAAGTGGTCTTTCCATGATTGAGTTACTGTTTGGCTTTGTACATTTCAGGGAGATAGGACTCACATGTAAAGTCATAATACATGCAAGCTGTATTGATTAGTTTGGCCTGAAAAAGCAGGACATCTCAAAATAGGGAATTACAGGTTATGGGTGGATTTAAAGATTCTTTTGATTTGTAATTGGTCAAAGAGATGAAGCTTTGGCCAAAGGCTTGGAATGTTTCAAGTTAAGGATTCAAGCAATCTGTTAAGTAAATTGATGACCTGCAGGTGGAGTTTAAGTCTTGCATAGACTTGGACCTGTTAATAAGTTATGAAGGATATCGCCAAGAAGGGAGGGAGGCATGAGGAGGCATGTCTGACCTCCCTTCTCATGGCTAGCCACCCAGCTTTAGGGTATTTCTGCAGTTCCTATGGCCAGTGGAGGGGGTCCATTCAGTCAGGTAGCAGGCTTAAGATTTTGTTTTAGTTCACTAGCTTCTCACCATGTGAAATCCTTTATCTTCTGTGAGCCCTGTGTGTGAAAGACAGTCCAGCTTGTGTTATAGAGCTTCAAGGTGAAAGGGGTCTGCTTCTCAAATACTCCTCTACTCTCTGTATAAAAAACAAACTAGTTTATTTTGGGCCTAAAATGAGAAACACTGGCCCCTTTGGAATACCCATTCCAGAGTAACTTATAAATAAGACTAATTTTGACTGAGAAATGTCCAGACAGGAAGGCAACAAGGTCATTTTATTGGAAGATGCAATAGGTAATCAAAAGGAAACAGTCTGAAGTTCAGGGGCAAATGGTTAAGCTATGACTGACACAAGCTGATTTAAGAGCTTGCTCAGCAAAATGCTAGCAGATACTTGTTTCCCTGTTGGGTTGGCAGATTCTGGAGATAAAACAGATCAGCAAGGTTGATGGATGGCTTTGTGCCATTCCCAGCCGTTCACACACATCAAGTTAGCAAACAGACAGGTCCAAAAGTATAAAAAAGGAAACTCAATAACCTGAGGAATTTTGGCCATACAGGGTCACTTCTTAGGCCGGGTTCTTTGGATTTTAAGTGACCAAAATTCATTTCAAACTAACTTGAGCAAAGGAAAAAAAAAAGTGTGGGGGGGGGGAGTTTGTTTGAAAAATACCATGTATCTTGCAAGAAGCTAAGGACAAGAGCTTCATGAAGGCCTAGAAGCCAGAATAGGCAGACCACCAAGAGATCAAAATTTTCTAGCCTAATTTTTTAAATTCTGCTTTCTTTCCATTGCATAATCTTCTCTCCTTGATAATCTGCTTTTGGAGCTTTGGGGAGCTCAAAGACAAATGTGACTTTCCACAGCTCCTGAGTTGCCATCACCTTAATTTAATTTCTTATTCTTAAAAGATACTCTGAATGGCCCAATTTGAGTTAGGTACTCGCTCCTGGCCTGATCAACCTTTGGTGGACCAGGGGTGGAGTCCTAGGTGTTAGCATGCCAGCAGACTGCTCACTTTTGTGGATGAGGGAATAGTTTTCATGGTCTGAGCAGACATCAAAAATATCTCCTATAAAAATGATCCTAGTAACAACCCAAAAGGAAGAGCGAGGGTTACTATCTACTGGATGTATTTCTAAACAGCCATTTGCACTCAACTTACCAATTGGAGCTACAATCTCATGAGCACACCCCTATAACCCTACAAACTCTAAGACTCCAACTAGCCCAGTCTCAGCCAAGTATTGCATTTAAAGGAAACAATTCAGGGACCTGAAAGTCTCATTAATCTAAACTGAACATTTCAAATCTGTCCCATTTCTCAAGGAAATACCGAAGGAGGTCAATTCTTTCTTTTTTTTTTTTTTTTGGCCCGGGCTGGGTTTGAACCCACCACCTCCAGCATATGGGACCGGTGCCCTACTCCTTGAGCCACAGGCGCCGCCCAGGTCAATTCTTAATGTGACATCTTACAAAGTCTCTGTCCCACATGGCTGCCCCTGTCACTCTCCTGCATGTGGATCCCAGCTTTACCCCCCAATTCTGTCTCTACTCTCAACTTGCACCCCGCAAACATACTCAGTGCACAGACCTTTTCTGTCACACTTCCCTGTTTCCCTTGCCTGCTCTTTATTATGTAAATCATATTCACTGCTCTGTCCTGCTTTTTTCATCTCTGCTTCACTCAGTACCCAGACTCCCTCAGGACTGTCTTGCAACACTAGATGAGTTTTATTCTCCCAAGATGCAGGGAACACAGAGGTCTTTTTCACTTACTTCGTAGCCCCTATGAGTTTCATCCAGCTGGAGACCTCATGGCAGATAAGAGGATGGCGGGGGGGAGTTGTGTCCATTGTCATGCTCAAGGCACAAAACCTGCTCGGAATCCTTTGTGGTTGCTGAGGTCTCAGGTCTGGCACGTTCTCTTGTTTGTCTCTGTCTCTCAAAACCATAAGGGCCAGAAAGCATTGCATGAGTTTGCACAATGAACACATGTCAGGAAGGTCCACCAAACTGATCTTTCTGTTTCTCGTTATGGTCTCTTCCTTGAGCCCAGGACTTTGCACTTGCTTCTGCATCCATTTAAAACACTCCCATGCCTACCTTCCCTGTTCCACCTGTTCTTCACCTGGCTAACTCCTTCTCATTCTTCAGGTGGCAGCTAAGACATGCTTCCTCTAGGATGAAAAGTCCCAGCAAGTTGGAAATAGGATTTCTGCCTTGGGCTCCTATGGGACTGTGCATAGCCCCTAGACCACCCATTAGAACCTGCAGTCCTTGGGGACAGGGAGCTGTCTTTTCAGCACTGTTTCTCTGGGGGTTAACACATAGTAGATGCTCAAAGAATATTTCAAAGGAATGTCAGAAGGAAGATTTCTAAAAATCCTGGTTCAGTAAATTAAAAGGAGGAAGGGTGAGTTTGGGTTTCATCTTTTGCACTCAAAGGAACCATATTCTAGACTTTCTACCAAGACAAAGGCTTTTCCCCTCTGGATGACAAGCTGCTGCAAGGTTTCTATGACTGGCTGTGTCTGAGATCAGGTTTGTATTACTGAATTTCTCCCTAATTTTTTTTTTTTTTTTGAGGCAGAGTCTCACTCTGTTGCCCTGAGTAGAGTGCCATGGCATCATAGCTCACAGCAACTTCAAACTCCTGGGTTCCAGCAATCCTATTATCTCAGCTTCCTTTATGTCTGGGACTACAGATGCCCCCAGAAAGCCCAGAAAATTTTTTCTATTTTTCATAGAGACAGGGTCTTGCTCTTGCTCAGGCTAGTCTCAAACTCCTGAGCTCAGTTGATCCACCCACCTCAGCCTCCTGGAATTGTAGGATTATAGGCATGAGCCACTGCACCAGGCCATGTTTTGTTTTGTTTTGTTTTTAATAAACTCCAGCTAGGCAATAGTGTTTTCCAATTTCAAGGAGTAATTGTGCCCTTGGACTCTATAATGAGGTTACCAACATTTCAAGTACTATCAACTACAAATACAAAACACAAAGTCAAGAGTTCATGCCACTGAATCATAATCAGATGGTTTGTAATATAATGAGAGTACCATCACTAGGAAGCGAAGATTTAATAGTCAAATCCATATGGATCTGAAAAATGCTACCATGGCATACACTTATATTAACAAATGGAGAAAATGATCATATTTCGACATATTTTTTCAAGGGTCTAGCGCTAATTACAATACCATTGTTTATTGGAAAATGTGCCTGAGCAAGCAAGGACAGAATTAGGGCATACTTAGTAGGTAATAGAAATCTGCAGCTGAATGAGAAATAAATGAGATGTTACAACACTTAATAAAAGCCCCAATGGCAAAGGAAAAACGCAAAGAAAGAAGTTGATCCTTTCTATCCAGTAATGAAAAGTGAATCTAGCAAAAGCAAATACTACTCTAACATTTCAGATACAACCAGCTGAATAGTTACTATAAACAGGAGTCCAGTGGACAAAGGTTTGCAAAGATGAACATTCAAAAGGTAGATAATGCTACTACTGCATAGAGTTGTTGGAGATATTAAAACAAATTTGCCTGTTCTACAATCTGGATGGAGTTTTCTCTTATCTCTTTTTACCAGGATGAAAAAGTAGGTTTTGCCATCTAAAAATGTGCAATGTAAGATGAAGTTTTCCTGACCTAGGAAAGAAATCGAAAAATGATGGTGAATTCCCTCGGCCTAGAAAGAGGAAGAACTACTTATATTCTTTTCATTTTAAAATTAGTCCCAGATAAAGATCTCAGAAAAGAAATTGGCCAACTTATTTGAAAAATCTATTTTCCCTATCCCATCTATTGACCATTACAAGGTTGTTTCTCAGTTCTGTGGAGTGGTGATTCAGGAGTTTTGTGTAAAGAATGGGTGTGCCTGAGACATTTACTTCTCACCAAATATCAACATGTTCCCAATCATGTCCCAGCTTCCTTGCACTAGGGTGGAGTCATGTGATCAGTGCTGGCCAAAGAACTGTGAGGGGAAGTGAAATTATCACTTCCAGACTGAGGCAGTGGTCTATCGCCATGGGGACCTGGATGCCAAGGGTTGAGATGCTGAACTATTAGAAGCAGATCAGATGCCTAAGTCACTGTGTGGATGAACCATCCATAATTAGCTTTGCTCAAATAAGAAATATACCTCTGTGGTTTTAAACTGAAGCGATTTCAGGGTTAATTTGTTACTGCAGCATAGCCCAACCCACTGTGACTACTACATGGGGACTAGTCTAGAATGACCTAAGTACTTTCTAACGTACAGGACCTAATTATATGTATCCTGTGATAGCTACAAGAAGTTCTGAAGGTCAAAGGGACAAGTGTTTTAGGAACAGTTTTTTGTTTTTCAGTTTAGTTGGTTGGTTGGTTACTTGCTTTGGTTTGGTTAAACTGATTAGTTAATTAAAGCATACCGCCACGATGATCCTCTTGTAGAGCTAAACCTCCTGAGACGCAATGTGCACACCTATTTTCCTCACCATTACATTCACAGGTGCTAAGCTCAGTGCTGCCACAGATTGTCAATAAATACTTGGAAAATGAAAGCAATCAAGAACTAAATAAATAAAATGGCCCATGCAAAGATTATGTAGCTTCCATGGAGCCCTTAGTCATCCCAAGCACTCCTCTTGAAAGACAGGGGAAACATTCCCCCTTCATACAAAAGCAAAGAATGTGGAAGAAATCAGTGAGCTGAGTTGTCTGGACAGCATATCCTTTCCTCATGTATTTACTGAGCACACACTGTGTGCATTATTTTAAGGTTGAGGATAAAATAATAAGTCAGACAAATTTCCTGTCATCACAGAGCTCTGCTTTGCTTTTCTTACATGTCTTTTTTTAAAGCCAGAGTTTGGCCTACAAACACAAAATTCCTCAGTTTTCTAATTCCATGGTGTGAAAATTAGGGCAAGGCAAAAGGCCCAGGTAGCCCAGCAATGTGTCAACTCAACAAAGCTGCTCCCCTGGAGCCCTTGCTTACTCACCTGCCTTGATTTACCTTTCTGCTGCTTCCACTTGGAGACTCCCACCTCCCATATTCACATTTGACTAAGCAAGTGACTCCCCTTCCTCCTTTGCCCAACTTCATTATTAAGAAAAGCCATATCCTTCTGTGAGCTCCTTTTAATCTCCTCCAGGGTCAATTTCCTGCTATTTTCTGTGATGGGTGGTTTGGAGCTGGCCTGCTAACCTGCCCTGTGCTAAACACCCGCAGCCAGCAGCTCAGAATGTTCAAGTGTTTCCAAAAGGGTCACTGCATCTCCCACTAAAGTCAGCACTAAACTGGCCAAAGTACTCAAGAAAAAAGTGTCCTCTATCTGTTGCTCAGAGTCCTGCCTGAGACTGCACCAAGCATATGGGAGCAGGGAGGTATGCTGAGAAGGACAGCAACACAGCTGCTAATCACCCCCTCTCGGCCAGTGCTTTCCTGCCCCACTCCTACCCCCTACAAGGGTCACCAGACAGCTGTAAATACAAGCTGACCACCCTCGAGGAACTGGAATGCTGGGAGATTTTTCCAGCATCAAATCCTGCTTTTGCACCTTTCAAGTGCTCATTCAGTATTTTGAGTAGACCCAGTGTAAACCCCGAACGTGTGTTCTCCTGAGAGATGTCTCCCTGACATCATCAGCTCTCCTTATTTTCTCTCACCTCCTCCTCCTCTTCTTCCCCCTCCTCTTCTCAGCTCTTTGTTCTGAAAATAATGCCATCCAAACTGTCCTTTACATGAGTTGCTTTTTAAAAGACGAGGGCCAGTGCTGAGAGCTGGGCACAATAACCCAGAACATACCAATTCAGGGCACAAACAAGGTTTCAACCTCATGTGCTCTAAGTAAAATCTTTACGGTGGGCAGTAAAGTGCCCTGCAATGAACAAGTTATGGAGGAGGCCTAGAAAGAAATAGGATCCCAAGGAGCAGGGACGCTGGGCCCTCCAAGTCATCTTCTGCTTCCTCTCATTGATACCTCCTACCCTGTCTTGAAATGTGCCCTGAACCAGGAGGGAGACCCATGAGGGATACCACGGCTTCTTTCTTTTTTGCTGGGCTGTCCAGGCAAATGACAGGTATAATAAGAAGTGAAATAAGAATGTTGGCCACGCACTGGACAAGAAGCCTTTGCATTAATTTCACCAAAGCAAGCATATGCCTCCTTACAAAATCCTATGAACCAGATTTTAGCCAAGAATGTGAGTCAGCTAGATCTTCAGGAAAGGTGGGAAAAGAAAGTAGAGGGAGGGACTCAAGCTCCTCCAGTTCCCAACACTACAATGGGTCTGTAAGTTTGAAATCCAGACAGGACTTACCCGCCCTACAACCTCTGAACGGGTCTGATAAAAACTATGGTGATAGCAGAGGAAAAGCCCAACTCTAGATTGGACCAAGTATATTATTTAACTTTCTCAGATGATGACTGAGCAAACTTCTAAGCAGTAGGCGTCTATTATTTTTTGTATGGATCATGTTCAGTGGAGTGAAATTAAGGGAGTCATCTGTATTTTGTGCATCTAAACAATTCTTTTCTTTTTTTTATTAAATCATAGCTGTGTACATTAATGCGATCATGGGGCACCATACACTGGTTTTATAGACTGTTTGACACATTTTCATCACACTGCTTAACATACCCTTCCTGGCATTTTCTTAGTTACAGTGTTAAGACATTTATATTTTACATTTACTAAGTTTCACATGTACCCTTGTAAGATGCACCGCAGGTATAATCCTAGCAATCACCTTCCCTCTGCCTATCCTCCCCCCTCCCTCTCCTCCCTCTCCCCCTTCTCTCTATTCTTACCTTATAACTGGGTTATAGCTTTCATGTGAAAGCCATAAATTAGTTTCAAAGTAGGGCTGAGTACATTGGATACTTTTTCTTCCATTCTTGAGATACTTTACTAAGAAGAATATGTTCCAGCTCCATCCATGTAAACATGAAAGAGGTAAAGTCTCCATCTTTCTTTAAGGCTGCATAATATTCCATGGTGTACATATACCACAATTTATTAATCCATTTGTGGATCGATGGGCACTTGGGCTTTTTCCATGACTTAGCAATTATGAATTGGGCTTCAATAAACATTCTGGTGCAAATATCTTTGTTATGATGTGATTTTTGCTCTTCTGGGTATATACCTAGTAGAGGATTTATAGGATTGAAAGGCACATCTATTTTTAGATCTCTAAGTGTTCTCCAAACATCTTTCCAAAAGGAATGTATTAATTTGCATTCCCACCAGCAGTGCAAAAGTGTTCCCTTTTCTCCACATCCACGCCAACTTCTCTGGTCTTGGAATTTTGTGATATGGGCTAATCTTACTGGAGTTAGATGATATCTTAAGGTAGTTTTGATTTGCATTTCTCTGATGATTAAAGATGATGAGCATTTTTTCATATGTCTGTAGGCCGTGCACCTGTCTTCTTCAGAAAATTTTCTCTTCAAGTCCCTTGCCCAGCCTGCAATGGGATCACTTATTCTTTTCTTGCTTATACATTTGAGTTCTCTGTGGATTCTGGTTATTAAACCTTTGTCGGAGACATAACCCGCAAATATCTTCTCCCATTCTGAGCACTATTTGCTTGCTTTACTTACTGTGTTCTTGGCTGTGCAGAAGCTTTTTAGTTTGATCAGGTCCCAGTAGTGTATTTTTGAAGCTGCTTCAATTGCCCGGGGGGGGGGGTCCTCCTCATAAAATACTCGCCCAGAACGATTTCTTCAAAGGTTTTCCCTGCACTCTCTTCTAGTATTTTTTATAGTTTCATGTCTTAAGTTTAAATCTTTAATCCAGTGAGAGTCTATCTTAGTTAATGGTGAAAGGTGTGGGTCCAGTTTCAGTCTTCTACAGGTCGCAAGCCAGTTCACCCAGGAACATTTGTTAAATAGGGAATCTTTTCCCCACTCAATGTTTTTAATTGGCTTGTCAAAGATTAAATGACAGTAAGTAGCTGGATTCATCTCTTGGTTCTCTGTTCTGTTCCAGACATCTACTTCTCTGTTTTTGTGCCAGTACCATGCTGTTTTGATCACTATCGATTTATAGTATAGTCTGAGGTCTGGTAGCGTGATTCCTCCTGCTTTGTTTCTATTTCTGAATAATGTCTTGGCTATTCGAGGTGTTTTCTGATTCCATATAAAATGAAGTATTATTTTTTCAAGATCTTTAAAGTATGACAGTGGAGCTTTAATAGGGATTGCATTAAAATTTATATTACTTTGAGTAGTATGTACATTTTAACAATGTTGATTCTTCCCAGCCATGAGCATGGTATGTTTTTCCATTTGTTAACTTTTTCAGCTATTTCTTTTCTTAGAGTTTCATAGTTCTCTTTATAGAGATCTTTCACATCCTTTGTTAGATAAACTCCCAAATATTTCATTTTCTTTGGCACTACTGTGAATGGAATAGAGTCCTTAACTGTATTTTCAGCTTGACTATTGTTGGTATATGTAAAGGCTACCAATTTATGAATGTTGATTTTATAACGTGAGATGCTGCTGTATTCCTTGATCACTTATAAGAGTTTTGTAGTAGAATTCCTGGTGTTTTCCAGATATACAATCATATCATCTGTGAAGAGCAAAAGTTTGATCTCTTCTGACCCTATTTGGATACCCTTGATCGCCTTTTCTTCCCTAATTGTGATGGCTAAAACTTCCATTAAAATGTTAAAGAGCAGTGGAGACAATGGGCAACCTTGCCTGGTTCCTGATCTGAGTGGAAATGATTTCAATTTAACTCCATTCAATAGGATATTGGCTGTGGGTTTGCTATAGATGGCCTCTATCAGTTTGAGAAATGTCCCTTCTATACCAATTTTGTTAAGTGTTCTGATCATGAAGGGATGCTGGATATTATCAAAAGCTTTTTCTGCATCAATTGAGCGAATCATATGGTCTTCGTTTTTTAATTTGTTTATGTGCTGAATTATACTTACAGATTTACATATATTGAACCAGCCTTGAGACCCTGGGATAAAACCAACTTGGTCATGATGTATAATTTGTTTGATGTGTTGCTGGATTCTGTTTGTTAGGATCTTGTTGAATATTTTTGCATCTATATTCATTAGCAATATTGGTGTCTGATTTTCTTTTCTTGTTGGGTCTTTTCCTGGTTTGGGGATCAGGGTGATGTTTGCTTCATAGAACGTGTTGGGTAGTCTTCCTTCTTTTTATACATTTTGGAACAGGTTGAGTAATATAGGTACTCTTTAAAGGTTTGGTAGAATTCTGACATGAAGCCATCTGGTCCCAGGCTTTTCTTGTTAGGGAGATTTTGTATGGTTGATGCTATTTAAGAACTTGATATTGGCCTGTTCAAAATTTCCACTTGATTCTGGCCAAGTCTTGGAAGGTGACGTGCTTCCAAATATTGGTCAACTTCCTCAGATTTTTATATTTCTGAGAATAAAGTTTCTCGTAGTATTCATTAAGGATTTTTTGAATTTCTGAAGAGTCTGTTGTTATTTCATCTTTGTCATTTCTGATTTATGAAATTAGAGATTTTACTCTTTTTTTCTTGGTTAGGTTAGCCAAAGGTTTATCTATTTTATTGACCTTTTCAAAAAACCAACTTTTGGATTTATTGACCTGTTGTATAATTTTTTGTTTTCGATTTCATTTAATTCTGCTCTAATTTTGGTTATTTATTTTCTTCTACTGGGTTTGGGGTTGGAATGTTCTTCCTTTTCCAGTTGCTTGAGATGTCCCATTAAGTGAACGTCCTCTCTTTCCATTCTCTTGAGGAAGGCTTGCAGTGCTATAAATTTCCCTCTTAGGACTGTCTTTGCAGTATCTCAGAGGTTCTGATAATTCATGCCTTCATTGTCATTTTGTTCCAAAAATTTGGCAATTTACTTCTTCTTTTTTTTTTTTTTATTGTTGGGGATTCATTGAGGGTACAATAAGCCAGGTTACACTGATTGCATTTGTTAGGTAAAGTCCCTCTTGCAATCAGGTCTTGCCCCCAGAAGGTGTGGCACACACCAAAGCCCCACCCCTCTCCCTCCTTCCCTCTCTCTGCTTTTCCTCCCCCCATGACCTTAATTGTCATTAATTGTCCTTATATCAAAATTGAGTACATAGTATTCATGCTTCTCCATTCTTGTGATGCTTTCCTAAGAATAATGTCTTCCACTTCCATCCAGGTTAATACGAAGGATGTAAAGTCTCTATTTTTTTTTTAATAGCTGAATAGAATTCCATCTCATCTCTGACCCAGCTATCATTCAGCATAAGGTTATTTAACTTCTATGTTTTCGTATAAGTATGCAGATTTCTGTTGTTACTGAGTCCAACTTTTATTCCATGGTGGTCCGAGAAGATGCAAGGAATAATTTCTATTCCTTTAAATTTATTGAGGTTAAACTTATGACCTAAGATGTGATCGATTTTGGAGTATGTTCCGTGGGCTGATGAGAAGTATGTGTATTCAGTTTTGGGGGGATGAAATGTTCTGTAGATGTCTGCTAAATCCAAATGTTGGATGGTGAGGCTTAAATCTAAAATTTCTTTGCTCAGCTTCTTATTGAAGCATCTATCCAACACTGCCAAAGGAGTGTTGAAATCTCTGACTATTATGGAGCTGAAGGAAATTAAGTTGCTTATGTCTGTTAGAGTTTCTCTTATAAATTTAGGTGCATTCTGATTGGGTGCATAAATATTAATAATTGAAATCTCATCATATTGAGTATTACCCTTAACAAATATGAAGTGACCATTCTTATCCTTCCTTACTTTTATTGGTTTAAAGCATATTGTGTCTGCGAATAGAATTGCAACACCTGCTTTTTTCTGATTACCATTTGCGTGAAATATGGATGACCATCCTTTCACCCTGAGTCTATATTTATCTTTTAAGGTAAGATGTGACTCTTGTATACAGCAAATATCTGGCCTAAGTTTTTGTATCCAGTCAGCTAACCTGTGCCTCTTTAGAAGACAGTTTAAGCCATTCACACTAATGGAGAATATTGATAAGTCTGGTAAAATTTTGGGTATCGAGTTTTTTGAAAGTCCAGTGGACATTTTTAATCCTTTTGCCACTGTGGAAGTTGGAGTTTGATCAAAAGTTTCTGAGTGAGTTTACTTTTGTGGTAGAGGATTGGGCTGGTCATTATGGAGGATAGGTCTGAGAATATCCTGAAGAGCTGATTTGGTTATGGCAAATTTCTTCAACATATGAATGTCATTAAAGTATTTAATTTCTCCATCATAAATGAAACTCAGTTTAGCTGGACACAGGATCCGGGGTTGAAAGTTGTTTTGCTTTAAGAGATTAAAAGTCGATGACCACCCTCTTCTGGCTTGAAAAGTTTCAGCAGAGAGATCTGCAGTCATTGTAATATTCTTCCCTTTGTAGGTAATGGATTTCTTACATCAGGCTGCTTTCAGAATTTTCTCCTTCATATTAACTTTAGTGAAGTTAATTATGATATGCCTGGGGGATGTCTTATTCGGGTTGAGTCATGCTGGGGTTCTGAAACTGTCTGCTATCTGAATTTCAGAATCTCTTGACATGTCTGAAAAATTCTCTTTCATAGTTTCGTGGAGAAGGGCCTCTGTGCCTTGCGAGGCCACTTCATCACTTTCAGGGATTCCAATGAGGCGGATATTAGCCTTTTTTGAATTATCCCAGAGCTCTCTGAGAGAATGATCCGTTTTTGCTCTCCATTTCTCTTCCTCTTTGAGAGTTTGGGAGCGTTCAAAGTCGTTGTCTTCAATGTCAGAAATCCTTTTTTCTACTTGCTCCACTCTGTTACTGAGAGATACTACTGCATTTTTCAGATCTTTGAGGGCTGCAAATTCTTGCTTCAGTGCATCAAAATCTTTGGTGGTTTTGTCTTTAAATTCGTTAAATTCTTGAGACAACTTTTGAATTTCTCCTCGAATTTCTAATTCCAACTTTTGAACTGCTCCTTGAATTTCTAATTCCAAATTTTCCTCCATTCTACTAATCTTGTTTGCAATGCAA
This sequence comes from Nycticebus coucang, assembly GCF_027406575.1. Lineage (NCBI taxonomy): Eukaryota > Metazoa > Chordata > Mammalia > Primates > Lorisidae > Nycticebus > Nycticebus coucang. Next base: position 35,085,480 of record NC_069787.1, read on the forward strand.
ATTCTGAATTCGATTTCTGACATCTTGGCCAGTTGTTTATGAATGGGATCTTCAGTTACATCTGCCATGTCTTTCCTTGGGGGGTTGATCTATTCTGGTTATTCATGTTACCAGAGTTTTTCTGCTGATTCTGCCCCATGATTATTTTACACCGTTTGATTTTTCCCCTGGAGCTTTGTCAAGGACCCTTACAGTGTGATAGCCTGAGAAACTGGGGACCTGTTTGGTGTGGTGGGGCTAAGTCGTTCTGCCTTGTTTTCAACTGGTCTCTGTCCAACCCTAGTGAAACAGTTGCTCTAGGTTGAAGTCTCAGCTATGGAGAAATACCAGCAATTAAGTCACCCCGCCCCCCACAGCCAACAACTGGAAAAGGAAAATCAAACCTTCCTACAACCACACACCCAGGGCACCACTTGAATAGTCCTCAGGCGATTGGCTCAGTTCAAAAGGTCTAAATCAATTGTCTCAGTCAGCACCTGTCTCAGGTAGGAGAGTTTAAAAGGTCTCTGGCAACTGGATCGCAGGGGTCTGGTGACAACTCAGATATGGCTTGCTCCAGTACTCCGTGGAGTCAGGATGACCCATCCGGCAAATAGATTAGTCTGGGAAGGTTGATGCCTCCTTCCCCACCTTGCACCTCTGTCACACTCAGTCACTGATAGCCCTGCAGGGCTGTGACCCAGTTGCCTCTACTGAACAGATACTCCTGGGGTTTGCACCTGCCTGAATCTCAAGGAAATCTTTTTCTGTTCAGGCAAGCCGCTGCGCTCTGCCTCTATCCAGCAGGGGGAGGTGAGGCCTGACAACCTTGGGCGCTTGATGGAGGCTGGGGGGTGTTCACTCAGTTCCAGCCCCGCCCCTGATTGATGTTACTGACAGAACAGAACAGAACAACTTTGTGGGAATTTGTTTCTGTCCCTGCTAAATTCCTCTGCAGAAGAGAAGCTGTTTTGAGTTCCCAGAGCCTGCACCTCAGGTCCTGTCTTTGCTCCTGCAGGTTTGTATTCAGTTAGCTGTCAGTTCTAGCCTCCTGCCTTCCTTTGTCTATAGGCTGACAATCCCCTGAGGGCCGGGTGCATCTTAGGCTCAGTAAAGCCATCCTCTGGGTCAGCCCCACCCTGGGAACTTCCCAGCTCTGTGCTTGCGTTTCTAGTCCCCATGCTCCACCCAGGCCAGTACCACCTCAGGCAAACCCTTTACTCACGTGGCCTGTGTTTCCATCCCAGATCTGTTCTGCAGTGGTTCTTCTGAGGGCATCCTGAGAAGATGCCCGGCCTCTTCTGGTTGCCCAGAGAGACAGGGGGTGTGGCTTCAGAATATCCGGGAGTGAAACCTATTGTTGCCAAAAATGGCTGCTGCTCTGCGCCTCAGGACACTGCTGCTCCCGTGTGGTTCCCGCTCAGCCAACCATCCTCTCCTCACTCCCATGCCGCAGAATCAGCACTGACCAGCTGCAGTCTAGGCGCTGTCCACACCCCTTGAGAAATCACCCAAGAATCTGTACTCATGCAGGACAGGCCTCAAGACCTCAGAGTGAGAGTGGAGGGGAGTTCTGGGTGCTCAGAATTGCAGATGGAGAATGTATATATGGCTTTATACAGTTTTATGCCTGGCAGGGGAACGCCGTGGCACCCTAGTAGGGGAGGTAGGTCCAGTTTTTAGAGGGTCTCTCCTGTGGAGTGGAGTGGGAGGACCTTTGAACTCTCCTTGTTTGTGGGGCACTGCGAGCCATTCTCATGGGGGAGGGGATAACCATCCCCTTGGTGATAGATTTTGTACCTTTTGTTTGTATCCTTGGGGTCTCAGCTCACCTTAGCCAGGTTGATGTGCATTCTTCAACCTTCTCTCTTGGTGCAGCTCTAATCCGCCAGGTTACTTGCTAAATTCTGTCCTTTAACTCTCCTTCGGGATGGGAGCCTCTGTGGAAAGCTGGCTTCAGTCAGCCATCTTCTCTCTTCTCTGAACAATTCTATTTTATATTTTCTATTGGCTATTTGATTTTTCCCTCACCCTCCCTTCCCTAAGACTACACCATGAGAAAGAAACATTGGTTGTAAATAGAGGGCTCTTGCCTTGCATCTGTCATCCAGCCTCAGAAAGGATGGTGGTTTAGCAGTTAAGTAGCCACTTATAACACCTGTGTGATAGAAGTGCTACATTCAGGTGCACCTGGGACTGCAATGTGATGCAGGATCTGCCCCTTTGTACACCAAAGGATGTTAATGACATTCCTGCATGCTCACGTGTGTGTACATACTCACTACAGATTTGCAGGCATCTGTTTTTTTCAGGAGTTGTAAATACCTGTTAAAGCAGATAGATTTAGTGTGTTGTCGTAAGTCCATCAATAATATTTTTGATTTAGGACTTCTTATATGAGAGTTTTATAAAAATTCCACCTTTCTAGTCTTTCTTAGAAACAAGCTTGTTGCTAGAATGAGGCACATGTGACTGGAAAACACGCATGTATCAGCAACTGACAAGGTGCTGTGGGTGAATTGGAATGAATTAAGGGTGCTGTGATAGGAGAGAAAGCATTCTCCATTCAGCCCCAAAGAATATCCTAAGAGTGCTTCTTGTTAAATCTCTATGTCTCTAGAGCAGGGGTCCTCAAACTACGGCCCGTGGGCCACATGCGGCGGTGGGAATTGTATTTGTTCCCGTTTTGTTTTTTACTTCAAAATAAGATATGTGCAGTGTGCATAGGAATTTGTTCATAGTTTTTTTTTTGTTTTAAACTATAGTCCAGCCCTCCAACGGTCTGAGGGACAGTGAATTGGTCTCCTGTTGAAAAAGTTTGAGGACGCCTGCTCTAGAGCCTAGCAGAGAGCCTAGGTAGGTCCATAGTAGGTAATCAGTAAAGCATTCTTAATAAAACATCATGTGGAACTTGCTGTGTGCCAACTATTGCAACAGGCACCATTAAAAGGATCTTGAGGATATTTGGGGGGAACAAATACCTAACGTGCAAGATGCAATGGTACATTTCAAAACTATTAAGAAAAGAGTATAATTGTGATGAATGTTAATCAATTCAATGTAAGCATTTCACATTGTATATCAAATCAGTACACTGAACCCCATAAATGCATAATTTACACAGTTATGATTTAATAAAAAATAAAAAATAAAAAATAAAAATGAAATCTGAAAAAAATTAAAAAATAAAAGGATCTTGTGGTATCCATCTGACAAGAGGAATAGTCATAAAGCTTTCTCAAAGGGACAAGCTGAGTTGGATTTTGAAGAATGTGTAGGCGTTCAGCAGGGGGAGACAGAGTGGAAGGATGAGCTCTGCAACATGAAAGGGTGAAATATTTAGGGAAGACTGTGTCTAGGATCCTAGGTGCCAAGAGATGAGCTCAGAGAGATAGATGGATAGATGGCAAAAGGTCTTGGATACCATGCAAAGTTCTTTATTTGAGCTACATCTTCTGGGCAGTGAGGCACCTCTAAGGTTCTTAAATAGTAGCAGAAAGTGATTTGACGTGCTTAGTAGAAAGCTTACTCTGACAGCAGCATGAGGTATAATTTTGGAAAGGAAAGAAATTGAGATCCCAGGGAAGAGAAAATGCTTTATCAATCTAAGCAAAGGAAGTTGAGATCTCAAGGTTTGACCTGTGGATTAGGCATCAGAAGGGAAGCCGTGGGAAGAAAAGTTAGAGACATTGATAAGGAGAGGCAATGTGATGAAATTATTGAAGATGGGCAATGGGAAGATCAATCTGTAACCAACCAGGAGATAGAGTATTTTACTTGGGATGTCTCTTTGAGTAGCTTTGGCCTTATGGGGGCTTGGGATCACTTTCAAGGGAACCATGCCACTGATTCAGACTGTTCACGTCTTCTGCCTTAGCTCTGTCCCTTGACAGCTGTGTCCTCTTAAGCACTTTGTGGCTCTCTCTATCCCCTGATACACATACATATATATATGTATACATATAGATATATGTATCTGTGTACACACACACATACACAAACAGTAGAACCTCTGTAAGTTGACCACCCAAGGGACTGTTCAATGTGGAGAGGTGATCGACTGTGGGGGAGCTACTCTGTGTGTGTACATATATGCTGGGAGTGCAAAAAATGTATAAGTATTTGAAGAGATTATCTATATATTACTTTTCATTTGCTGTAATCAGAAGTGTCTGGCGCTGATGGCAACAACTTTGAGCACCTCTTGTAATTGCAGGAGTCAAACGTAATTTGTATTTATCTTCTGCTATTGGTGTGTATTGAGTACCACAATTTTAGTACTGTTTTTTCCTTTCTTAAAATGTGTATATTTTGTTTGGCACCCTCTGTATATACATGTAAAACACACAAGAGGCATAGAGAAGCTGTCGAGGGGGTAGGTACAAATGGAGCCCTCGTAGGCAGAACCAAGGAAAGAGAAAAATGAGTCAGCCTGGCTGATCCTGGTTACTTTTCCTCACTCTTACCGCACGGCTTTGTTTTCAGGTGACATTCATCACCCAGAATCTACACCTGGGAGTGGGCTCTGCTGGGGAATGTGGACAAAGAAGAGGAGACTTTTCTGAAATTCTGGTTTAACTGCAGACAAACAAGTCTTCATTTATTTTCCTGTGAAACACCATATTGTTTCCTCTCACTCTCTTCCAACAGCAACTATCTAGGAAGGGGCAGGACCAGATTATCAGGACTTTGGATCTGATCCATGTGGCATCCCATCTGTGAGCCCCAGGGAGATTCAAAGTTGGCCAGTGCTGGAGGCCAGTAGTATTTATACCATTTCCATATGGCCCCCTGTGATTGACAGTTGGCAAGCACATGAGTAAGTTTACTTTCCTTTTTCACAAAACTATATTTGTTCCCAACACTGTTATGTCTAATGCCTACAAATGTCTTCTAATTATCATATCTGTAACAAGAATAGCATGGGTAAGGTTACATAGCATTTAGTTGGGATCTGTTAGGATGTCAGAGTTTTGGGAGTTATCTTCCTGGGCCATGGCATCAGACCACAGCCCTGAAGGTAAGGCTGGGTAGGGCTTCCCCTGAAGGGAATGGATGGCCCTGTTAACAACTATTTTAGACATTAGTCACCCCTGAGGAAAGGGAAAACTTCCTTCTGGGTCAGGCTGGAGGAGAGTCAGGCCAAGAAGCATGGGGTGGTCTCGAGAGTGGAATAGGCTGTCTGGCCATGGGAGGGCTTTGGTTGTACATGGCCTATGAGGAACTATTCTCAGAGAATATGATGTGAATGGTACCACTTGGAGTCATAAACTAGGGAAGCCCTCTACCACCAGAGACACAAAAGTGATTCAGTAGGCTTATGCATAACTTGAGAGGGCCCGTAGCCAGGCTTAAGTGATGTGGTAGAAAAGACCCTCACCCACTCTTGCCCTGACTGCACTCAGACTGGAGGAAGACAATGACCAAGACATTGAAATTATCTGTGAGCCCCAGGGAGTGGGGTCCAAGTGAGCAGGAGTGGGGCCTGGAACACAAGGTCAGCGCATAGTAAATCTTCGCTTTGGGGCATAGGTACCAGTTCAAGGGCAATGAGTATTTGAGGTAGTAGGGATGTTCTTCAGCTTCAGTGGGGCAAGTTGCACCTGTGAACAACCAGGTGTTTGGTCACATGAAGTGAGGAAGAAAGAGGGGCTCTTTTAAGTGTTTAGAGACAAGGCGTCACCGTACTTTGGAATATCAGTGTGGGGTAGGAACGCCTATACTCCAAGCTGATAAACAGACATCCTAGTTACATGTGATTCTTTTGGTTTTTTGCCAATGGAAGGAGGAAAAATTATCAAATGTTGTGGATTTTATGTTTGCTTACTTGTAATAGAGGCTTATGAGATTTATAAAGATGTTGGATTCCAGCATGTTGGACATTGTGATGTGCTTCTTTTGAACCCCCAGAAAGATGATGATGTCCCAAGTCTTAATCCCACAGTACCTGTGAATGGGACTTTATGTAGAGTCTTTGCAGATGTCATTAAATTAAGGATCTCCGGATGACACCATCCTGGATTTAGGGTCTACCCTAAATTGGTGCTCTAAGAGAAGGGAAACAAAGACAAGAGATAGAGAAACACACAGAGAGGGCCACGTAAAGATGAGGCAGACAGTGGAGCTGGGCCATCACAGCTAAGGAATGCCAGGGCCCACGAAGCTGGAAGTTGAGCAAGGACTCTCCCCTAGAGTATTTGGAGGAAGAGTGTCCTTGCTAACACCCTACTACAGACATCTGGTCTCCAAAACTGTGAGAGAATAAATTCGCAATAATTTGTTACAGCAGCCCTAGGAAACATATTAGGTGTTTGCTGGTATGAAGGTGAAGACTGATTCCTGATTTCATGCCCCTGTTTCCAAAAGGAGATTCTAGGTTGGGAGCACGTGCCTGATTCGTTTTGTGTTCTAGGCACCAGTTCTCAACGTTGAGTGTGTATCAAACTCACCTGGGGAGCACATTAAAACAGATGGCCGGGCCCCACCCCCAAGTTGCTGATTCAGGAAGTCTGTTAGGGCCTGACACTGAATTTCTGACCAGTTCCCAGGTACTGTGGATGCTGCTAGTTTGGAACTACACTTTGAGAACTATTGAGAACTAAATTTGCAGCCACTTGGGGCAAATGAGTTTTCATAATTTTAAAAACAAAACAGAAATTCTGGGAAAAGAATCCCACTTGGGACAAACAGATCATGAAAAGAGCAAAATTTATTTATTTAATTAATTTGCTGTGGAACACAGGGGTCAAAGTTATAAATCAAACAAACAAACAAAAACTACTCTCTCATGTCTGTCTCTACGCCCAGCTAAGTCCTTGTTATTTTCCTGAGTGTAGACACGTCTACAGCTTGGAGGTGCTGGGGAAAGTGGCAGATCCATCCAGTTGTCACAAACTTGCTCACACCTGCAGGAGTATTTCTTACTGCACTGCACTGGTCTCGGACATCACTTCACATCCTCTTAGTGCAACTTCTTATGCACCTGCTCTGGGGCCAGTGCGGCCAGCGCAGGCTGCAGCCTGGTAATGCTTTGCTGTGGGTCTTGGCCCTGGGCTGCTGCCTCTCACTTCCTGCCCTTGATCTTCTCTGATTCTTTGTAAACTGAAGCGGAAGTATGGAATGCAAGGAGCGCGTGCCCCTGAGGCCATTCTTAATCAGAGGGAACGGAGCTTGATAGATAAGTATTTCCTCTTTTCCATTCCTAGGTGGACAGTTCTGGCTTCTCAGTCATATCTCTGCCAAAAATGTCCTATGTGTTATTTATTGTTCATCAAGTTCTCCAACTCAGTAACAACTCTTAGCATGATCTATTGCTCCCTCCCTGTTCACCCCATCTCCAACCTTTAGTCCTCCTCCCTGTAGTCACTTCTCAAATAAACTTACCTGCACTCAAGCCTTTGTTGTAGGCTCTGCTTTTTGGGGATCTCAGGCTAAGACACTTAACCTGTACCCACCTTCCTCCTTTCCCATCTTCTGGTGATTGATGATTATCCAAAGATTAGCAGTGTATATGGGCATGAAATTTGGAGTGTCAGGAGGCGCGAACGCTGACCTTTATTGGCTTCTAATTGACATTAAGAAATAAAATTACCCATCAGTTGGAGCTGGAACATATTCTTCTTAGTAAAGTGTCTCAAGAATGGAAGAAAAAGTACCCAATGTACTCACCCTTATTATGAAACTAATGTAGGACCTTCACATGAAAGCTATATCCCAGTTATAACCTAAGAATAGGAAGAAAGGGGAAAGGGAGGGGAGGGAGGGGGGAGGGAGGCGGAAGATGGGGGACTAATGGGATTACACCTGCGGTGCATCTTACAAGGGTATATGTGAATCCTAGTAAATGTGGAATGTAAAGGTCTTAGCAAAATAACTAAGAAAATGCTACAAAAGCTATGTTAACTAATGTGATGAAAATGTGTCAAACGATATATGAACCAAGTGTATGGTGCCCCATGATCATACTAAGGTACACGGCTATGGTTTAATAAAAAAAAAAAAAATTACCCATCAGTGAACCATAAAAGTGGGCATCAGGAGCTGTAATGGCCCTCATCTGCCACCATCCTTGCAGAAAGACCTTAGACTTCACTGACTGGTTTCATCAAAGAGAGTCCTTTTATTGGCTCAAGCAGATATCAAAAAGGCTTGAAGTTTATCTGTAACCACAACTAGCTATATCCCAAAAGTACACCTTAGGCTTTGTTTTGGTTTAAAGATATCCTGGCTGACAGTGATGCCAAACTCACCTGCACCTGGCTTAGCCCTACACGGGCGATGTCGTGCAAACATTTTGGCTTCTTTAGACTCTGAAACTTCTAGAGCTGTTTAATAAGCTAGTCCAGTGTTTCCCCCAAACTGCTCTGGGGACTTACTGCTTCAAAATCAGTGAGGGAGCTTTTTGCTTTTAAAAAAAAATGTATTGTGGGCAGCGCCTGTAGCTCAGTGGGTAGGGTGCTGGCCCCATATACCGATGGCGGCAGGGTCGAACCCAGCCTCGGCTAAACTATGACAAAAAATAGCAGAGCATTGTGGCAGGTGTCTGTAGTCCTAGCAACTCGAGAGGCTGAGTCAAGAGAATCGTCTAAGCCCAGGAGTTGGAGGTTGCTGTGAGCTGTGAGGCCACAGCACACTACCAAGGGCGATAAAGTTAGACTCTGTCTCTACAAAAAATAAAATAAAATAAAATAAAAGTATTGCAACCAAATACACATAATATAATAATTTCCATTAAATTTTAACCATTTTTAAGTGTGTAATCCACTGGCATTAAGTGCATTTGATTGTTGTATCACCAAACCTTTTTCTTGTCCCAGACAGAAACTTTGTAACCATTAAGCAACTCCCTGTTTTCCCAACCCCTACCGTCTGGTAAACTCTAATCTACTTTCTCTTGCCTGAATTCTAGATTCCTCATATAAGTGGAATCACACAGTAGCTGTCCTTTTGTGTCCTTATGTTTCATTTAGCCTAATATCTTCATAACATTGTAGCTTATATCAGAACTTTATTCTTTTTTATGGCTGGGAATATTCCATTGTATGGATATGCCACCATTCTGTTTGTCTATTCATCTATTGATAGACATTGAGAGTATTTCCCTTTTTGGCTATTGAAAATAATGCTGCAATAAACATGGGTGTGTGCATCCATGTTTGAGCCCCTGTTTTCAATACCTCTGTGTATATACCTAGAGTTGGAATGGTTGTATCATATCATAATTAATTCTGTGTTAACTTTTGAGAAACCACTGCATAGTGTCCACATCAGCTGTACCATTTTACTTTACCATCAGCAATGCAAAAAGGTTCCCATTTCTCCACATGTTTGCCAATGTTGTTTTCCTTTTATTTTTTATAATAACCTTCCTAATGGCTTTTCCCAACTAATGATGGTGAACTGGAGTCTTACTGTGGCTTCGATCTGCCTAATGACTAATAGGAAGCTTTTATTTATTTTTATTTATTTATTTTTTTTGTAGAGACAAGAGTCTCACTCTATTGCCCCTGGTAGAGTGCCATGGCATCACACAGCTCACAGCAACCTCCAACTCCTGGACCCAGGCGATTCTCTTGCCTCAGCCTCCCGAGCAGCTGGGACCACAGGCACCCAGCTATTCTTTTTGTTGCAGTTTGGCTGGGGCCGGGTTTGAACCCACCACCCCTGTTACACAGGGCCAGCACCCTACCCACTGAGCCACAGGTGCCGCCCTAATAGGAAGCTTTTAAACATATTCCTAGAGCTCTACCTCTGGAGATTTGGGTTGGGTCTGAAGTCGAGAATATGGACCCAGGACAGCGTCCCACACAGGATAGAAATCTATTTTTGTAATTCCCCAAACACATCTGCACACATCTCTAATAATATGGAATTTACTGTCTTTTAGGGAAGCCCATTCCATTTTTACACTTTTAGTTATTTATCTTCTAATCAAATTTTGTGGAATTTATGGGCACTGACATTGCCTATGAACTCTACAAAATCTGTGTGGCACATTCATTGCCTTAAAAGTTCTAGACCCTCACCCCCACTAAACCTGGTTCCTTCACCCTATAGCTCTTCTGAAAGCTTCCTCAGACCCTCCCCACAGCCAGGCTGCATCCTGTGAGTTTCCGCTGTGCTCCCATAGCAACTTAAGGTTCCTATACCACGGTGTTTCCACATGTGTCATAATTTCCTGTTTACTTGTCTGTCTCCTCTATATCACTTTGAGCTCCTTGAAAGCTCACAGCTGTCTACAACCCTGTTCACTGATGTTTCCCCCACTGCCCACTAAAGAAGGGAGACCCCCCCCAAAAAAAACAGCATTTGACACATTTGTTGAAAACCATAAGCCCTGCGCTAAATGCACAAGAACATATTTCGGGTACTCTTCCGTGTATAATTAGTTATGCTTGCTATCATTAGGAGCTCCTCAATAAACAAAAAAGAAAACGTGTATTAAAACCTAGACAATTCTTCAAATCAGATGATGGAATCTTAAATCATTAAGAAATAACATCTGTCGGCACAAGAAAGCTGGAGAGGCTGACTTTCTCTCTCCATTCTTCTCCCTCCAACAGACTTCTTACAAGCACATGCAATATTTGTTCAACTTGGACTTTCTGTGTGCTAAAGAAAAATAAAGCACCATAGGGTATATTTAAACAACCACACAGTTGTATTTTTACTTGTGCATTTTACCTACAGTATTGGAAAAAGTAATTTTGTCTCAATTAAAGTAGGTCTTTTCAACTGCTGACACATGTTTGTAGAGCATCTGGATATAATCTGATTAGCATCTGGTATAAGGCTGTGAGATACTATCTCCTGAGGTCTCCCATGGAGAATGAAATGCATAAACTTGCCCTCAGTTGGACCATTCCAGTGTTGACATCTGCTTTTGGGTCAAGACATTTGGGCCTCCCATCCTCCAGCACATTGCCAGAGTTCATTTGGACAGAGAGCATCATCCCAAACTCTCAAGGTCCCACTTTAAATGGAGTAGAAAATGAGTGTTAGCATTCTGGCCAGTGGGAGGGAATCCCAACATTCTTCTCTCCTCTCTTCCTCTGCATATGTTAGAGCCAGCATGGAATAACTCACTCATATCTAGACAAAGAAGTGTCTCAGTAATTGATATACTCTCCTGCCCCAGCTACAAACATTGCTAGGTCTTTGGTTTATATATTCCTCATTCACCTTCAATTTGCATCTTCAGATAAATTTGCATGATACATCTCTTGAGAATTCTCTTCCTATTTTGTCTGGTTTTTTTTCTTTTCTTTTTTCATTTTGGAGGTAGAGATTTAAAGAAAAATAGCTTCATAGAGTGTATTTGTTTTTAAATTAGGTTTTAGTTTTTGTTTTAGAGCAATAGAACTGGCTTCCCAAAAGGTAAACAATTGGATAAATGGGTATCCTCACATGTGATTAGTTATTGATTAATTATATGCTTGATTAAGGCATACAACTGAATTAGGGATAGGGAGCAGCTACCTTGCATCCATTACTGAACTCCTGAACTGGGAAGGCATAGAAAGGCCATTCTGTATAAGAAGGGTGGGGAAAGAGGGAAGAGATGCTTTTAGGTATTGACAACTGGCTAGTTGGGCAGGTTCTGATATAATCCTAGATCCATAACTTTTGTGCTAGAGAGAGGGTTGTTTGAGTCTCACACATTCTTTCCCTATTTAAGTTTATAGGGCCAAACAAACACCCTGACTTATTTTAGAGATTTGAGAAATAAATATTTACTGAGTGCTTCTAAGATGTCAGGCACTGGATTATATGCCAGGCATAGAGAGGGAGCATCTGTCCTTACCACAGATGGAGTCTAGCAAGGAAGACCATCCATCAGAAATAATGACAGATCAACATAGTGTCCTGAAATGTGTGGAGGTCATGAGTGAGAATTTAGTGCTCAAGAAGCATGGGGGTGAGAAGACACTCTATTTAGGTGGTGAAGAAAGGCCTCTCTGAATTTGTGACATTTCAGCTGACACTTAGAGGCATCAGGAGCAGAGGAAGAGAGTTCAAGGCAGTGGGAAGAGCCTGGCACAATGAAGGAAATGAAATAATGCTGATGTAGGTGGAGCAAAGAATGAGAGCAAGAGGGTAGAGGATGGGACGTGAAGGATAGATACTGCCAAGTCACACAGGCATTCTAGGTGTTACTAAAGATTGTCATCTTGTCCTGAGAACAATTGAAGCCATTAAGGACATTACATTGGGAAATATGGTATAATGTAGTTTAGAATAAAAAATGTTTGTTTGGAGAGTGAATTGTAGGAAACAATAGTAAAAACAGAGAAACAAGTCAGTAAACATGGAAGAGAGGGGGCAGCGCCTGTGGCTCAAGGAGTAGGGCGCCGGTCCCATATGCCGGAGGTGGCGGGTTCAAACACAGCCCTGGCCAAAAACCACAAAAAAAAAAAAAAAAAGAAAACATGGCAGGGAGGGCAGATTGCCCACGTAATAACCTTTTTCCCTCTAAAACTGATCCCTTGTCTTATTCCAGTTGGTGATGTGATTATATCTTCCTAACTTTCTTGCAGTGAGAAAGAAAGAAAGGAACAAACAACATACAAAACCATCAAAAAACAATTAACAACATGATAGGAATAAGTTCTCACTTATCAATAATAACTTTGAATGTAAGGGGATTAATTTCTCCACTTAAAAGATAGAATGGCTGATGAATTAAAAAAAAAAATTTTTAAAGCCATGACTCAACTATATGCTGCCTACAAGAAACTCACTTCACCTGCAAAGACATACAGACTGAAAGTGAAAGAACAAAGATATTCCATGCAAAAGGAAACCAAAAGCAAATAGGAGTAGCTATATCAGATAAAGTCAGATCTACTGACTTTAAGTCAAAAACAATGAAAAGAGGTAAGGTCATTATATAATGATAAAAGAATCAATTCAGCAAGAGGATATAAAAATTTTAAATATAAATGCACCAAACACAGGCTCATCCAGATACATAAAGCAAATATTAGCACATATTTAAAGAAAGAGATATACTCCAATATAAAATAGTTGGAGACTTCAACATGCCTTTCTCAGCATTAGACAGATCATCCAGACAGAAAATCAACAAAGAAACATTGTATTTAAACTATGCTTTAAACCAAATGGACCTAAGAGACATTTACAAAACACCTTTATCCAACAGCTGCAGAATACACATTTTTCTCATTGGCACATGGAATATTTTCCAGGATAGACCGTATGTTAGACCATAAAACAAGTCCTAGCCAATTTTTTTTTCTTTTTTTTTTTTTTATAGAGACAGAGTCTCACTTTATGGCCCTCGGTAGAGTGCCATGGCCACACACAGCTCACAGCAACCTCCAACTCCTGGGCTTAAGCGATTCTCTTGCCTCAGCCTCCTGAGTAGCTGGGACTACAGGCGCCCACCACAACGCCCGGCTATTTTTTGGTTGCAGTTTGGCCGGGGCCGGGTTTGAACCCGCCACCCTTGGTATATGGGGCCGGCGCCTTACCAACTGAGCCACAGGCACTGCCCGTCCTAGCCAATTTTTTTTTTTTTTAACTTTCTTTTTTTTTTTATTGTTGGGGATTCATTGAGGGTACAATAAGCCAGTTACAGTGATTGCAATTGTTAGGTAAAGTCCCTCTTGCAATCATGTCTTGCCCCCATAAAATGTGACACACACTAAGGCCCCCCCCCTCCCTCCATCCTTCTTTCTGCTTCCCCCCCCATAACCTTGTCATTAATTGTCCTCATATCAAGATTGAGTACATAGGATTCATGCTTCTCCATTTTTGTGATGCTTTACTAAGAATAATGTCTTCCACGTCCATCCAGGTTAATACGAAGAATGTAAAGTCTCCATTTTTTTTAATGGCTGAATAGTATTCCATGGTATACATATACCACAGCTTGTTAATCCATTCCTGGGTTGGTGGGCATTTAGGCTGCTTCCACATTTTGGCAATGGTAAATTGAGCTGCAATAAACAGTCTAGTACAAGTGTCCTTATGATAAAAGGATTTTTTTCCTTCTGGGTAGATGCCCAGTAATGGGATTGCAGGATCGAATGGGAGGTCTAGGTTGAGTGCTTTGAGGTTTCTCCATACTTCCTTCCAGAAAGGTTGTACTAGTTTGCAGTCCCACCAGCAGTGTAAAAGTGTTCCCTTCTCTCCACATCCATGCCAGCATCTGCAGTTTTGAGATTTTGTGATGTGGGCCATTCTCACTGGGGTTAGATGATATCTCAGGGTTGTTTTGATTTGCATTTCTCTAATATATAGAGATGATGAACATTTTTTCATGTGTTTGTTAGCCATTCGTCTGTCGTCTTTAGAGAAAGTTCTATTCATGTCTCTTGCCCATTGATATAAGGGATTGTTGGCTTTTTTCATGTGGATTAATTTGAGTTCTCTATAGATCCTGGTTATCAAGCTTTTGTCTGATTGAAAATATGCAAATATCCTTTCCCATTGTATAGGTTGTCTCTTTGCTTTGGTTATTGTCTCCTTAGCTGTACAGAAGCTTTTCAGTTTAATGAAGTCCCATTTGTTTATTTTTGTTGTTGTTGCCATTCTCATGGCAGTCTTCTTCATGAAGTCTTCCCCCAGGCCAATATCTTCCAGTGTTTTTCCTATGCTTTCTTTGAGGATTTTTATTGTTTCATGCCTTAAATTTAAGTCCTTTATCCATCTTGAATCAATTTTTGTGAGTGGGGAAAGGTGTGGGTCCAGTTTCAGTCTTTTACATGTAGACATCCAGTTCTCCCAACACCATTTATTGAATAGGGAGTCTTTCCCCCAAGGTAAGTTCTTGTTTGGTTTATCAAAGATTAGGTGGTTGTAAGATGTTAGTTTCATTTCTTGGTGTTCAATTCGATTCCAAGTGTCTATGTCTCTGTTTTTGTGCCAGTACCATGCTGTCTTGAGCACTATGGCTTTGTAGTACAGACTAAAGTCTGGTATGCTGATGCCCCCAGCTTTATTTTTGTTACTAAGAACTGCCTTAGCTATACGGGGTTTTTTCCGGTTCCATACAAAACGCAGAATCATTTTTTCCAAATCTTGAAAGTACGATGTAGGTACTTTGATAGGAATGGTATTGAATAGGTAGATTGCTTTGGGAAGTATAGACATTTTAACAATGTTGATTCTTCCCATCCATGAGCATGGTATGTTCTTCCATTTGTTAATATCCTCTGCTATTTCCTTTCTGAGGAGTTCATAGTTTTCTTTATAGAGGTCCTTCACCTCCTTCGTTAGGTATATTCCTAGGTATTTCATTTTCTTTGAAACTATGGTGAAGGGAGTTGTGTCCTTAATTAGCTTCTCATCTTGACTGTTATTGGTGTATACAAAGGCTACTGACTTCTGGACATTGATTTTATATCCTGAAACATTACTGTATTTTCTGATGACTTCTAGGAGTCTTGTGGTTGACTCTTTGGGGTTCTCTAAGTATAAGATCATGTCGTCAGCAAAGAGGGAGAGTTTGACCTCCTCTGCTCCCATTTGGATTCCCTTGATTTCCTTGTCTTGCCTAATTGTATTGGCTAGAACTTCCAGCACTATGTTGAATAGTAAAGGTGACAGAGGACAACCTTGTCTGGTTCCAGTTCTAAGAGGAAAAGCTTTCAGTTTTACTCCATTCAGTAAAATATTGGCTGTGGGTTTGTCATAGATAGCTTCAATCAGTTTTAGAAATGTGCCACCTATGCCTATACTCTTCAGTGTTCTAATTAGAAAAGGATGCTGGATTTTATCAAATGCTTTTTCTGCATCTATTGAGAGGATCATGTGATCTTTATTTTTGCCTCTGTTAATATGGTGGATAACGTTTATGGACTTGCGTATGTTAAACCAGCCTTGCATCCCTGGGATGAAGCCTACTTGATCATGATGAATGACTTTTTTGATGATAAGCTGTAATCTATTGGCTAGGATTTTGTTGAGAATTTTTCCATCTATATTCATGAGTGAGATTGGTCTGAAATTCTCCTTTTTGCTTGGGTCTTTTCCTGGTTTTGGTATCAGGGTGATGTTTGCTTCATAGAATGTGTTGGGGAAGATTCCTTCTTCCTCAATTTTTTGGAATAATTTCTGCAGTACAGGAATAAGCTCTTCCTTGAAGGTTTGATAGAATTCTGGAGTGAAGCCATCTGGACCAGGGCATTTTTTAGTTGGAAGCTTTTTTATTGTTTCTTTGATCTCAGTGCTTGAAATTGGTCTGTTCAGGAGGTCTATTTCTTCCTGGCTAAGTCTAGGGAGAGGGTGTGATTCCAAATATTGATCCATTTCCTTCACATTGTCAAATTTCTGGGCATAGAGTTTCTGGTAGTATTCAGAGATGATCTCTTGTATCTCTGTGGGATCAGTTGTTATTTCCCCTTTATCATTTCTGATTGAGGTTATTAGAGATTTTACTTTTCTATTTCTAGTTAGTCTGGCCAATGGTTTATCTATTTTATTTATTTTTTCAAAAAACCAACTCCTTGTTTCATTAATTTTCTGAATGATTCTTTTGTTTTCAATTTCATTGATCTCTGATTTGATTTTGGATATTTCTTTTCTTCTACTGGGTTTAGGCTTAGATTGTTCTTCTTTTTCCAATTCCATAAGATCTCTTGTGAGATTGTTGATGTGCTCTCTTTCTGTTTTTCGAATGTAGGCATCTAAAGCGATGAATTTTCCTCTCAAAACTGCTTTTGCAGTATCCCACAGGTTTTGGTAGCTTGTGTCTTCATTGTTGTTATGCTCAAGGAAGTTAATGATTTCCTGTTTTATTTCTTCCTTCATCCATCTGTTATTCAACAGAAGATTGTTTAATTTCCATGCCTTTGGGTGGGGTTGAGCATTTTTGTTAGAGTTGAGTTCCATCTTTAGTGCCTTATGGTCTGAAAAGATACAAGGTAAAATTTCAATTCTTTTGATTCTGTTGATATTTGTTTTGTGTCCCAGGATATGATCAATTTTGGAGAATGTTCCATGGGGTGATGAGAAGAATGTATATTCTTTATCTTTGGGGTGGAGTGTTCTATATACGTCTATCAAGCATAGTTGGTCTAGGGTCTCATTTAAATCTCTTACATCTTTGTTTAATTTCTGTTTAGAGGATCTGTCCAGCTCTGTAAGAGGTGTGTTAAAGTCCCCTGTTATGATGATATTATCAGAAATCATATTGCTCAGACTGAGTAAGGTCTGCTTCAAGAATCTGGGAGCATTTAAATTGGGTGCATAAATATTTAGAATTGAAATGTCTTCTTGTTGTAGTTTTCCCTTGACCAATATAAAGTGACCATCTTTGTCTTTTTTGACTTGAGTTGCTTTAAATCCACAAGTATCTGAAAATAAGATTGCAACTCCTCTTTTCTTCTGAATTCCATTTGCCTGAAAAATTGTCTTCCAACCCTTGACTCGGAGCTTTAATTTGTCTTTTGAAGCCAGGTGTGTTTCTTGCAGACAGCAAATGGATGGCTTGTGTTTTTTAATCCAGTCAGCCAATCTATGTCTCTTCAGTGGGGAATTCAAGCCATTAAGATTTATTGAGATAATGGATAAGTGTGGTAGTATTCTATTCGTCTTATTTGGTGAGAGTCCATTGCTTAGTTTTATCTTTTGCATCAGTGTGGAGGTTAGGTTCTGTCCTTTGATTTCTGAGTTCTTACTTTGCTGCTGATCCATTGTGGTGGTCAGTGTGCAGAACAGGTTGAAGTATTTCCTGTAGAGCTGGTCTTGTTGTGGCGAATTTCCTCAATGTTTGTATATCCGTAAATGATTTGATTTCTCCGTCAATTTTGAAGCTTAGCTTAGCAGGGTACAGAATTCTGGGCTGAAAATTGTTCTGTTTAAGTAGATTAAAGGTAGATGACCATTGTCTTCTTGCTTGGAAAGTTTCATTAGAGAAGTCTGTGGTAACTCTGATGGATTTGCCCCTGTAGGTCAACTGGCGCTTACTCCTGGCAGCTTGCAGAATCTTTTCTTTTGTCTTGACTTTGGACAGGTTCATCACAATGTGTCTTGGAGAAGCTCGGTTAGAGTTGAGGCGACCCGGGGTCCGATATCCCTCTGAAAGCAGTGTGTCAGAATCTTTGGTGATGTTTGGGAAATTTTCTTTTATAATATTCTCTAGTATGGCTTCCATTCCTCTGGGGCATTCTTCTTCCCCTTCTGGAATTCCTATAACTCGTATGTTGGAACGCTTCATAAAGTCCCATAATTCTGACAGTGAACGTTCTGCTTTCTCTCTCTTCTTTTCTGCCTCTTTTACTGTCTGAGTTATCTCAAGAACTTTGTCTTCTACCTCTGAAATTCTTTCTTCTGCATGGTCTAACCTGTTGCTGATACTTTCCATTGCATCTTTAAGTTCCCTAATTGACTGTTTCAGTTCCTTCAGGTCTGCTATATCCTTTTTATATTCTTCATATCGTTCATCTCTTATTTGATTCTGTTTTTGGATTTCCTTTTGGTTATTTTCCACTTTATTAGCAGTTTCCTTCATTGTTTCCATCATTTCTTTCATTGTTTTCAACATGTGTATTCTAAATTCCCTTTCTGTCATTCCTAACATTTCTATACTGGTGGAATCATCTGCAGTAGCTACCTCATGGTCCCTTGGTGGGGTTGTTCTAGACTGGTTCTTCATGTTGCCTGGAGTTTTCTGCTGATTCTTCCTCATGAGTGATTTCTTTTATCTGTTTGCTTGCCCTAATTTTCCTTTCACTTCCTCTTGCTCTTTAAGTTCTTGTGCCTGTGGACTAAAGGTTACAGGACCAGAAGGGTGAGAAGGTTGAAGAGCAAAAAAAAAGGGGATGAAAGAAAGGAGGACTGAGTGATAAGAAAAAAAGAAAGATAGAGAAAGGAGAGGGGGTGGGTATAAGGAATATTGACAAAAAGAAGAGAGGCACAGAAAGAGGGAGACAGGGTAATATAGGTGTACAGTAGGGTACTTTGACACAACCTTAAAAAACCCCACCTTCTGGGGGTGCCCAGTTGCGTGGTTCCCTTGAGGTCAGCAGCTCTTTGCTAACCTGATCAGACACAGTACCCCACCTCCACCAAGTAGAGAGGAAAGACAAAAATGCTATAAATCAAACCAAAAGAAGCAAACAGAAAACTTTACAGGGATAAAATTGGGTGAAAAACCAAATTATATCGGTAGAAACACTAGCAAAAATGAAGTTGAAGTTATTAAAAAAAGCAGCAATGGGAAATTATAATTAAACTAGGAAAATTGAGAAAGAAAAAGGGATCTGTGTGGAAAAGATTGAAATTAAAAAAACAAAAGAATATCAGCAACGTCAAAATAAACAAACAAAAAAAACAACCAAGCAAAAAAAGAAAGAAAAAAATACACAACCAAAAACAAAGCAGTTTGTATATGTTATTGAATATTGTCTGAGCAACACGTGGTCTTCTGGGGTATGAGATGTTAGTCACAGTTCAGATACGACTGGAGGCTGCTGATTACTCAAACCCCAGCAGGTAGACACCCTGAATCTCTCTTCAGCCTACTTAAAAGGCACTTCGAAGTTGTAAACTTGTTGAGCAGAAGCTTTCCCAGCTTTCTTGCTGGAATCGCTGCTGAAGTGGCTATCCACTTACTCAGTGTGCCCAAACCGGTCTCACTCTGCCCCTGAGGGTTAGGGCTGCAAGGCGGCTCAGACCCCACCCTTAGGCTACTTGGTTGCTGGGTTACCAGCTCCCACCCGTTTCTAGCTCTGCGACCCTGAGGGCGGAGCTTGCCGGGGCAGATCGCTGACAATGGATCCGTGTGACCCACCACCAAACACTATTAGCTCCGTCTGGCTCAGCGGCTCAGACTGGGGCCCTAGACAACGGCCAAAGTTCTCGCACTCCCGCTCAGGCCTTCCCCAAGGCAGTTCAACTCAGTGCCAAGTCCAAGGACATCAAAACAGTTCACAGGTAAGGCCTTTCTGGTTTGCAGTCTCGCTGCTACTGAACTTACAGTTGTGGGCAGGTTTAGACGGATTGAACACACGCGACCACTTGCCGGTTTTCCACGGATTTAGTCCTCCTCTTGGGGTCCAGAAGTCTCTCGCTGACTCCCTGTATCCTCATAGGAGTGATGATAGGCAGTTCCCACCAGCCAGAGACGCCTGGAGTCGTATCTCCCCAGACTCACGGTGCCCAGATGCAAGGAAGCTGTTACTCGGCTGCCATCTTGCTCCGCCTCCGTCCTAGCCAATTTTTAAAAACTGAAATAATATCAAGTATCCTCTTGCAACACACTGGAATAAAATTAGAGACTGGAAATTAAACAGCATGCTCTTGAATGACTACTGGGTCAATGAATAAATTAAGAAAGAAATCCAAAAAAAGTTTGAGGGACAAGCTGGCTCACGCCAGTAATCCTAGCACTCTGGGATGCCAAGGAGGGTGGATTGCCTGAGCTCACAGGCTTGAGACCAGCCTGAGCCAGAGTGAGATCTTGTCTCTAAAAATACCCAGGTGTTGAGGTGGGTGCCTGTAGTCCCAGCTACTCAGGAGGCTGAGACAAGAGAATCGTTTGAGCCCAAGAGTTTACGGTTGCTGTGAGCTGTGATGCTACGGCCCTTTACCAAAGGCAACAAAGTGAGATTCTGTCTCCCCCCACCCCAAAAAAAGTTTAAAACAAATGA
The DNA here is from genome assembly GCF_027406575.1 of Nycticebus coucang. NCBI lineage: Eukaryota > Metazoa > Chordata > Mammalia > Primates > Lorisidae > Nycticebus > Nycticebus coucang. Next base: position 35,106,077 of record NC_069787.1, read on the forward strand.
AAATGTAAATGCAACATGAAAAAACCTATGGCATGGGATATAGCAAAAGCAGCTATAAACACCTACATCAAAATAGTAGAGAGATTTCAAATAAACAACCTAATGGTGTACTTCAAGGAACAAGAAAAGCAAGGGCAAACCAGACCCAAAATCAGTAAAAGGAAAGAAATATTAAAGATCAGAGCAGAACTGAATGAAATAGAGACTAACAGTATAATACAAATGATTACCAAAATGAAAAGCTGTTTTTTTGAAAAGAAAAGAAGCAATAACCTGTTAGCTAGACTAACCAAGAAAAAAATAATCCAAATAAACAAAAGGAGAAATGAAAAAGAAGATATTACAACTGATACCACAAAAATACAAAAGGTCATCAGGGACTGCTATGAACAACTACGTACTAACAAACCAGAAAACCCTGAGGAAATGGATAAATTCCTGGAGACATACAACCCACCAAGATTGAACCAGAAAGAAATAGAAAACTTGACAGCGGCGCCCATGGCTCAGCGGGTAGGGCGCCGGTCCCATATGCCGGAGGTGGCGGGTTCAAACTCAGCCCCGGCCAAAAAAAAAAACCACAAAAAAAAAAAAAAAAAAGAAAACTTGAACAGACCAATAGTGAGTTATGAAATTTAATCAGTAATAAAAAGTCTGACAACAAAGAAAAGGCCAGAACTAGATGGATTCATTGTAGAATCTACCAAAGGTATAAGGAAATAACACCATTTCTTCTCAAATTATCCCAAAAAATGGAAGAGGAGGGAGTTCTTCCTAACTTATTTGACAAAGCTAGCCTTAACCGGATACCAAAGCAAACAAGTACACAACAACAAAAAAGAAAACAACTACCCCTTATAAGAATATAGATGCAAAAATTCTTCACAGAACTAGCAAACTGAATCTAAAACACATTGAAAAGATAATACAGTATGATCTAGTGGAATTTATTCCTTGGGCAGTGCCTGTGGCTCAAAGGGGTAGGGCGCCAGCCCCACATGCCAGAGGTGGCGGGTTCAAACCCAGCCCCGGCCAAAAACTGGAAAAAAAAAAAAAAAAAGTGGAATTTATTCCAGGATGCAGGATAGTTCAACCTGCATAAACCAATAACTTGATATATCCACATCAATGGAATGAAGAACAAACACCATAATTCATCTTGAGAGACACAGCAAAAGCATTTAATAAAATTCAATATCCTTTCATAATTAAAAACTCAAAAACTAAGCACAGTAGGGACATACTTCAATGTACTAGAGGCCAGATATGACAAACCTACAGATAATATCATACTGAATGAGAAAAGTTGAAAGCCATTCCTTACTAACTCGAACAAGATAAGCATGCTTACTTTCATCACACCTATTCAAAATAGTACTGTAAATTCTAATTAGAGTAGTTAGGCAAGACAAAGAAAGAAAAAGCATCCCAACTGGAAAAAATGAAGTCAAATTGTTCCTCTCTGCAGATGATAAGGTCTTATATTTTTGAAAAGCCTAGACATTCCACCAAAAAAATTCTCAGAACTGGTAAACAAATTCAGTAAAGTTGCAGGATACAAAATCAACACACAGAAATCAATAGTATGTTTATATACCAATAATGAGAAAGAAATCAAGAAGCCAATCCCATTAATGATAGCTGGAAAAAAAAAACAAAACAAAAACACCTACAAAGGCAATCAGTGTAACCTGCTTCTGTTTATCCTCAATGAATCCCCAAAAATAAAAATTAAAAAAAAAAAAACAAAAAAGAAAACCTAGGAATACTTTTAACCAAAAAGGTAAAGCCTCTAATTGTACAAGGAAAACTTAAAAACATTGATGAATGACTGGGCATAGTGGCTCATATCTATAATTCTAGCACTCTGGCCGGCCCAGGCTGGATTTGAACCCGCCAGCTCCAGTGTATGTGGCTGGTGCCCTAGGCACTGAGCTATAGGCACTGAGCCATGGCAGGAGGATCTTTGAGCTCAAGAGTTCCAGACCAACCTGAGCAAGAGTAAGACCTGTCTCTACCAAAAATAGAAAACTTAGCTGAGCATTATGGCAGGTGCCTGTAGTCCCAGCTACTTAGGAGGCTGAGGCAGGAGGATTCCTTGAACCCAGGAGTTTGAGGTTGGGTGCTGTGAGCTAGGCTGATGCCATGGCACTCTAGCCTGGGCAACAGAGTGAGACTCTGTCAAAAAAAAAAAAAAAAGCTGAAAATCAGATGTGTTTCAGTGATAAATTAGCAATCAAAAATACATACATATTTAAAAAATTGATATGATTAAATAGGCCTATTCCATCATCCTGAAACCTACTTTTCTTCCTTTCCATTCTATTAAATCAAAATGTCACCGTAATCATCTTGATGGCTTTCATTTATCTTTTGATTGTCCGTGTATGGCACTTGTAAGATTCTTCCCACCATCTTTGTTTCTTTTTGCGACTCTCTCCCTGCTTCTCCTACTTTCTGTCTGTTCTTCCAGTGAGCACTGATGCATGCTAAGAGCACTCTTAGCTCTATGGCACTGACCCCATGTCTCACCCCTGCCCCACCCGCAGGAGCCCACATAGATCTAGGGCCTGTTAAGTTAGAACATACCTTGAGAGGTCACCGAGGATGTCTGGACTGGCTAAGACAGGCAAGAGTGTTGGAACCACCCAAGAAGCTCTGACCTTCAGGCAAAGTCATCCTGCAGCTGCCCTTGGCATCTTCTTCCAGGATTTGTCCACACCAGCAGCCAGGAATTTTTCTCAAAGACTCACCTAAGTCATACCACGCAGACTTGGCAAAAACAGTGGCCATTCATGCTGGCGTCTCCCTTTCCAGTTGTCCTTTCCAGAAATGAAAAGCTTGGACTTCCCATCCACACACACCCTCTACTCTGCTCCTCCAGGGGTGAGAAATTTGGCTCAGGAATCGGCTCAGGGCTCCCAGCCTCAGCTGGCCATCTGGCATGACTGCTGTCTCCAAATTATGTACACGTCCATGGATAACCAAGTGGATTCTCTCCAAGAATCATCTTCTCAGTGAGAAGAGAGGAGGCGGAGAAAATATCACGTTCATTTCTTGCCTGGAAAAGACCGCTGACATCAGCTATTTGCCCTTGCAGGCAATAACATTCGGTTCCTGCTCCATAGTACAAAGCCCAAACCAGACTTATTAGTGTCAAATTAAAGGGCCCTGAAGGGTAGCCAGGGTTTCCAGAATTGGCATTCGTTGCAGTCTGGCATGGTAATAGAGCTGACAGGCCTCAGCTTGGAAGAAGTCAGCAAGGGCTTAGAGTACCCCGAATGCCTCTCTGGCCCATTAACTACCACGGGTATAATTAAGACACTTGTCCCTCTATTTCTGGATACCATCCCCTTCTTGACAAGTCGTTCAGAGAATGAGAGCTGCTGTTTAATAATTAGCCCAAGCAAAACATTATCGAGGAAGCAACTCTGGGAGAAGCACAAAGTCTTGCTGGCCTCCCTTAGCACATGATAAAATCAATGTCAGTATGTATAGCTGGTAAGAATCTCTGCCCATAAACTTAAGATATACAACCATTCTATACTTTCCCGGAAATCAGTTGTTCTCAACCAGATGCAATTCCCCTCCCGCCACTCCCAGGGAATATTTGGTGATGTCTGGAGACATTTCTGGTTGTCACAACTTGGGGATGCTATTTGCATCTAGCGGATAGAGGCCAGGGATGCCACTAAATACCTTTAGGATGGCCCAAACAAAGAAGTATCCAGCTCAAAATGTCAATAGTGCCAAGGCTGAGAAACCCTGCCTTAAATCTACATGGTTTCCACATCATGCCTCTGTTCAGCTGTTAGGACAAGTAATGTCATTTATCATTTGAGTTTTGACCCAGAGCTATACCAGAATTCCAAGGTCGTAGGCTGAACCAAGGTTAGGTGGGATGTGCTGTACTTGATAGTGGAATCTTTGGGGAGGCAGCCAATGGTTCCAGCTGCCTTTTCTTTCCTGCTTGGGTCAGTTCAGTGCAATCCAGACCCTGGGACACCCACAGTTCTTTCTCCTCTTTGTCCCTAGCATGAGACAATCTCTTTATCTTGTCTCTTTCCCTGGCTTTTTCTGCCACTCTGCCTCTTCATGCAAACCCTGTTCTTCCTCTCAGCACTTGGGAAATCACCAAAGTTTCTGTATGAGGCAAGGAATCTCCCAGGCCACTTCTACTTTCTTTTTCCCCTAAGAGCCCTACTTGAATAAAAGAGGGGGGAAAGGTCAGAGATAAATACTCGAAATACCATGCAGCAGTCACAGAGGCAGAAGTGCAGTCAAGCTAAGGAGCTCGTGCCATGCTTGCCTTGGGTTGATCAGGAGTCCCAGCCTTCTGCCCCCAGCTCTGCTTCTCATGCCTGTGGGTGTTGTGAAGTTGTTAACATTGGTGATCAGATATGTTAATCTAAGTTATCACATTTGAGTGAGAAATAGTTTAAGGTCTCAGCCCTGGGGAAGGTTCCTTGTCAACATTTCCATATTGGCATGAGAATGAGAAATTTCCTTTTGGACTCTCAATAATTAGAGCTGACCCAGTTTTGCCAAAATCACCCTAAGAACAGTGATCTGGCAACATCTGTTAATATTATAAATAACCATACTGCCAAACTCCAATATCTTTTGTTCTGGAATTCTATGCAGTGGAAATAATAGGATTTTGATACGTGACTATTCTTTATAGAAGCAAAAAGAACACAGTGGTGGGGAATAAGCAAACTGAAAATCCACTAATAGAGAAATGAATTGGGGTATGTCCATATCCTGTGTGATGGGTTAATATTATGTGTCAACTTGGCTGGGCCATGTGTCTAGATATTTGGTCAAACATTATTCTGGCTGTTTCTATCAAAGTGTTTTTTGGATTAGATTAACATCTATTTTATTTTATTATTATTATTTTGAGACAGAGTCTTAAGTAGCATCATAGCTCACAGCAACCTCCAACTCTTGGGCTCAAGTGCTCTCTTGCCTCAGTTTTCCTATTTTTATTCAAGGCAGGGTCTTGCTTTTGTTCAGGCTGGTCTCAAACTCCTGAGTTCAAGCAAACCACCTGCCTCAGCCTCCCAGAGTGCTAGGATTACAGGGGTGAGCCACCACTGCCAGCTGGATTAACATTTAAATTGGTGGACTTTGAGTATAGCATATTACCGTCCATAATGTGGGTGGGCTTCATGCAATCAGATGAAGGTCTTAGTAAAGCAAAGACTGACCTCCCCTGAGCAAGTAGGAATTCCACCAGCAAACATCATTTTGGGGCTCTGACTGCAACTCTTTCCTGGGTCTCTTTTAGGCTGACCAAGCTTTCACAATGGCATGAACCAATTTTTTAAAATAAATCTCTCTGTCTGTCTCTGTCTCTCTGCATATCTTGTGTTCTGTTCCTTGAGAGAACCCTGACGAAAACACATGGAATGCTATGCAACTATGAGTTAGCTCTAGACCTAGGAACCGGGAGGGATTTCCATCTTATATTATTAAATGAAGAAAACAAGATACAGAGATACATGTTGTAAAAGAAGCCACATAAAACGTGTGTGTGTGTGTGTGTGTGTGTTGGCATACTGTGTAGAAGCACTGACAACAGTGTGAAAGTGAATACAACAAGTTTTGACAGTGGTTATGTGAAAGTGGGTAGGGAAATAAAAAAACCGTTAGTGAGACAGGAAAAGATCCATCAGATAATGCCAATGAAAATTGTAGAACATTAAGTTCTCTGATATTACTAAAAAATATGAAAGTGCAAAATGTGCCCCATATGCAGGGATTAAAAGTTAACATGAAAACATTTAAAAATTGATAATGTTTTTGAATTGGGATTTTGGCCACTCTTTTTTTCTTAGATTTCTGATTCATTAATACTATAATGTTTTAAAAGAGATTCTTAGATACCAGCCCTGGTAGAGGATGCTAGGAATCAGTACTTGAATAAAAAAAGGGGGGAAATCAGAGAGATTATTGTTATTATTTTATTTTTTTGAGACAGTCTCCCTATGTAGCCCTTGGTAGAATGCCATGGCGTCACAGCTCACAGCAACCTCAAATTCTTGGACTTAAGAGATTCTCTTGCCTCAGCCTCCTAAGTAGCTGGGACTACAGGCACCTGCCACAATGTCCGGCTATTTTGTTGTTGTAGTTGTCATTGTTGTTTGGCAGGCCCCTGAGCCAGGTTCAAACCCACCGACCCCGGTATATCGACCCGGAGCCCTTCAGGCATCGAGCCCAGAGAGATTCTTGATGCATGGCTGGGGCTGGGAACTATGGCTGGGCTAACTCGATAATTATTATTTCAAGTTAGAACACTTGAATTTTCCCTGAAAACAATTAACAAAGGAGGGATCTCAGTGTGAAGAGGAGGGAAATCCTTGGTTAGCTCCACAGCTAAGTGTTCTTCCCCCAGATCCCTCCTGTGCCCACTGGGAAGGTCTGCTAGACTGGGATCCTGTGGAAGGGTGGGGGGCGGTCAGACTGAAGGGCAGGCCATTTCCTGCTCCCCCAACTCCACAATCACACCTGCTCACTTGCCACCTCTGCCTTTTTCAATGACATCTGTCTTTTGAGAAATGCAGACATTCATAGCGCACTGTGCTGTGACTTCACGTACATTATCTTATTGAAGCGTCACTAGTTCCTGGCAAAGTTGATACAGAGCTGTTGGTGCTACCATCTCTATCTACAGACGGTAGCAATGAGTCTTAGAAACTAGTTAGATGACCTCATGAGACCCAACTATACCATGGAAAAAGAAATGGTACTTGAATCTCAAGTCTGTCTTCAAATTTCTTTTTACCCACACTCACTCACCTTGCTGCCTTCTCCCATTATTGAAGTTATTTGTTAAAAGACACCCTCTTTTCCATTCCTTAAATATCCAACCTTTAATCTTGGATAATTAGATGCATTTTCTTATGATTGGCAGAGGACTTGACGCGTGCTATTTTATTTTTGTGTTTGCTTTCGTCGTTAGCTGTTTCACATCTGCCTTTATTAGTCATTTCATGTGGGGGTTAACTTTGTACTGTATGCATCACAGATTATTCAGGTTGGAGAGCCTTATAAACGTGTTTGGGACAATGCAAACTGAAATTGGCAAGATGTATTTTTTTTCCCTAAGTGGAAACTATTGTTCCCTTCATGGGGTGGTTTGTCTTCTTCATTTTAAGGACACTTGAACAATGGGTTTGAAACTTGCTTCCCAGGAGGCAGAACAAACAATACCACACCTGAGAATTAGAGTAGAGAAGCATCTTGAAATTTGTGATCAGAGTGTGGACCTCTTTTAAGGAAAATTTCCCTGATTTAAAAAATATATACAGCATGGAGGGCAGCCAGGCCCACATGCAGAAGCAAATCATCACTGTTAGCAGAACGCTCTGGGACTTGGATTTTTGTTGCTGACAATATGGGAAAGCCTGCCTTTTGGTCATAGAACCACTTTGCCAGTGGAAAGCCCAAACATATTTTCAAAGTATTTCCCATGAGTCAGCGACTGGTAAGTAAAAATCACTCCTTAGTCAGCAAAGTAGAGGAAGGAAAGGGGCTTTGAGTTAGGGCAATGCATAGCATTTTGATTACAAATCAATGAATTACACAATAGGATCTGGCATTCATGGTAGAATCAAGGCAGTTGATGTATTTCTTAATGAACTGTGGTGATTGTGTCCCTTCTGCTCAACTCGAAGTACACTTGGATGGGACCTTTAGCTCCCAGAGGGTGGTCGCAGAGACTGATGGTGGTGTCACTAATGCCTCAGTCTCAGCTACAGTCTCAGTAAATATCCTTTCTTGTGACGCCAGAACTTTAATAGCCTGTAGAATATATTTCTTAGTAACTTGGGAAATGAGACCCACCTCATTTTCATTCCTCTCTCCTAAAAATCAAAGGCCTTGAGATTGTGTCTTGGTCTTTTTTAATGTCATATCTAAGAATAAAGTCGAAGGAAACATCAGTTTGGCACAGGCTGGTGTCACTTGCGAAAGAACCAGTGACCTAGAGATAGGTCTGCAGGCCATTTTGAAGGTGAAGTCCAGCCTATCTTGTCCGGGAGGTGGAATAGCCTTGTCTTAATCAGAAGTGAGATGCCACAATACTGCACAAGAGAGGGGGAGAGGCACAGTACAGAAAGGGACCTTATTAATTTGACCTATGGTGACTATTTTCTCAGCCTCTTATCTTCCCACTTCTCACTGGCATTAACCACTTTAATTAAGTGATCCAAACTGCCTGGCCAGCCTATCTTTCTGAAGGGCACTGAATAAGACCCCGGCTTCATTTCTGTATTATCTTTCTAAGGCAGATGGGAAGACAGCCTCTCTTGCCATTTCCACTAGATTGGTAAAGAAGAGCCTTCTGAATCCAGTAGTTTCTGCCTAAGTGAATAACAGAACCACCTAAAACAATAGAACAAAGGCCTTTGGAGTCTTATCAATACAGAATGGACTAAAATGGAACTACTAAGGTATAGAGCTTTAGTATCAAACAAGTTGCCATGAATGTTTTGTTACTGACCTTCCTCCAGTGTTAGCATTAGACATTAATGTGACAACAGTTAAAATGGGCCCACTTCAGCACGGGCTGTGGTTTTCCCCACTCCTACTCTATCCAGGGCTCAGGAAAAGACAGCATCATGCTTTGCTTTACAGTTTGTCATACACTTTGACACGGAGTAACTCACTGGTTCATCACAGTAATGCCATGGGTGGCTATTCTTTTGCCCATTTTACAGATAAAGATGGTGAGTCTCACAGGGGCCTTAGGTATTATATTTGCACTCAGTTGCTCCAAAAGCACGTGAAGAACTGGCATTTGCCCTGCTCCCCCTTCTCAGACTGGTCAGTCACCTTACTGTGCACCCAACTTATGGAAAGTGATTGCAGCTGTTTTTTTAAAAAATAAGGTGCGTCTCTGGTGCACTAACATGAAGGAATTGCACAATGCTGAGCAAATACTGAGAAACCACAAGTATGTGTATATATGTGCAGGTGATGAATTGAAAGAGCTCTGGAAGCGCGCCCACAATAGGGAACAGCCGGTCCTTCCATGAAAGTCCGTGTGATGAGGCGCGGCATATCGTCAGAGTTCATTTCAAATACTTACGTGTCAATTTCCTTCAGATTTTCATATTTCTGAGAATAAAGTTTCTTGTAATATTCATTAAGGATTTTTTGAATTTCTGAGGGGTCTGTTGTTATTTCATCATTACCATTTCTGATTGATGAAATTAGAGATTTTACTCTTTTTTTTCTGATTAGGTTACCGGAGGTTTATCTATTTTATTGACCTTTTCAAAAAACCAACTTTTTGATTTATTGATCTGTTGTATAATTCTTTTGTTTTCAATGTCATTGAATTCTGCTCTAATTTTGGTTATTTCTTTTCTTCTACTGGGTTTGGGGTTGGAATGTTCTTCCTTTTCCAGTTGCTTGAGATGTCCCATTAAGTTGTTGACTTCCTCTCTTTCCGTTATGGGGAAGGGGGAGAGGAAGGGGAGGGAAGGGGGAGGATGGGCGGAGGGAGAGTGATTGGTGGGATTACACCTGCGGTGCATCTTACAAGGGTACATGTGAAACTTAGTAAATGTAAAATATAAATGTCTTAATGCAATAACTAAGAAAATGCCAGGAAGGCTATGTTAACCAGCGTGATGAAAATGTGTCAAACTGTTTATAAAACCAGTGTATGGTGCCCCATGATCACATTAATGTACACAGCTATGATTTAATAATAAAAATAAATAAATACTTATGTGTCATTTGGGTTTTTAAAGACTGAGTATGTTACGAGTGTAATAAAATTTCCTTTTACTAAAGATAAATAACAAAAACATCTTCTCTATCTCCAGTCTCTTGCTGTCTCCAAGTCTGCAGACCTGCAATAAACAAAAAGGATATTGTCCTCTGTGTTCAGATTAACCCGTGACGATAAGCACTGATGCACACAACCAGGCCCCACAAGACCCCGACACCTGCCATCATGAGATTCAGTCTGTGAACTTCAAAGCATGAACTAACTGAGGCTGACTCCTTTGTACGTGTGTACATATGGACAAGACGCTTCCCATGTTTGCTGATTTGATCTTCTCACTACTTATATAAAGAAGGCTTAATTAGCATCGATTCTAATGAAAAATGAAAAGTCCAGAACTCAGGAAGAGCAACTTGCCCGTGATCACCCGTAATGTGTAGTAGAGCTTCGTTTCTGCCTGTTGTATATAGCACAATGGCTCCTGGAAACTACCTCCATAAGAATCGTTTCTTGTGAAACATAAGATTCGAAATAATGATTGTTTGGTTTTTATCTTGGTTTTTACGAGACCATTGCATTTAATTCCTCTTGGCAATAATCTAGATGATCCTGGCTTATCACAATGAAGAAGTCCCCCAGGAGCAAAACAGAGCCATGGATTAGTGTGATTTTGTTCAATATAAATTTTATGAGCTAAATAAAATTTTTGGTAGCAGAGACATTTTGAGTTAGAATTGATGATAGAAGCTCTCACAGCATCTCAAGTTGCCTCTTAGCCCAGAAACGTTCACTATATGTTGTTTTTCTCCCATGGTTTTTTCCTTGCCCAAGCCTGTCCCTAGAAGCAGGGACGCACAGGGTCCCAGCTTGGGAGGAGTAGACAGGTTGCTACTCAAGGGGCATCTTTGTTCCAGACAGGATTGTGATTTCTCTCCACCCGCAAGGGTCATAATAAAAAATGTTCACAGAGAAAAGAAACACATTTAATTTTTATTATGTTATTTGACTTTTCCAGAGGTCTTTAGCTTAAATCTTGCTTAAATGATAATTGGACACTCAAGAAATAGCCCCAACTCTCTCAAGTAAGTCTACTGACTTGTTAAGAACCACAAAAAAAAAAAAAAGAAAAGAAAAAAAAGCAGAAGGGACAGTCAGCAAAATATTAACAGTGGTTGTGTGAAGTGACAAGATGACTAGTGCTGTTTTTAGTCCTTACTTCACACTTTTCTATTTTTAACCAGATTTTCTATAATGAACATGTATTCACTGTTAATTAAGAAAAAGACCTATTATTTGTTTAAATTCTGAAAAGTGGGATGCAAAAAGGTTTACTTACAGTATTATCCTAGTGCTGTAACAACGTGCTACAAAGTTCCTGGTGCGAAATAAGGTACAATGTGCACAATGTCTGTTCCTAGTAAGAGCACTGGGGTTGATGTTTTTCTTTATATTTTTATGTGTTTTTAAAATTATCTCTCTAGAGGCTTTAGAACGAACATATTTTTAAAGACTTGAAATTTGATGAGGAATGTGAGGAGGGAAGATCCTGTGAAATTCCACAGTGGTGGTGTGATTTCTATAGTAATGACATACCCCCCTAATTCCTGGAATAATTGAGATTTATCCAAAATACCTAATTTGTACTTAGTAAATAATATATTTATCTTTTAGGATCAGGGCCCCAAATATTCTAATTTCTCCTAAATTGATCCAGACCCCATGGTTCTGCTTGAAGTATTCTCGCCTCTTCAGATGGTCTGTCCTTGGCGTCTCGGGGCTGCTCCTGTATGGATGCTGGGCACGGGGCTATGATTCACGGAAGGAGACCAGACAGATACCACAAGGCCATTGTGCTCTCTCTCTCTTTTTTCCTTTCTTTTAATGTGCTCTGGGCTGCAGTTATTTTTACAGGGCCAGTCCCTGTTACCATAAATGTGATTTCACATCTGAGACAACATGATGATCTTTTGACTTTGCAAGTCACCACCTAACTCCATTTTAAAATGGTATTAAAGGCAGTAGTTGGAGATGAGAGAGGAGACCACACAAAGGATTTGGAACGTCAGCCCTACCTTCCTAATTCTCTGAATCTCCTCTTTGTTCATCATTGAAATTATGACCATATCTTACACAGCAGTCACGTCTTAGAAAGAACATTCCTCTGGCCAGCTGCCTCTCATTTGAGACCTTGTTACATTAAATATAGTAAAGGTCTTTGACATATCTATGAATTAATGTATTAGACCAGATCATTTTTTTAGACATGTAAAGAGTTCTGATTTTAGGATTTGCTTTAAAGCCAGAATTCTTTGCATTAAAATGAAAGCTTTACTTAAAAAAAAAAAAAAAGGATGAGGGAGAAGAGGGCTGTCTTTTCTAGGAGGAGAAAACCGTGACTGGAAATTGCAGATGTAAATCAGAGAAGCTCAGCAGCATCAGAAGAAGAAATCTGTTTGTGGAGTTAAATATTCTTCTGTTGACACAATACAGTAAATGCAATATGGTGACACAAACCATTTAAGTAAATACCAGCTCTAATAATAGCCATGTATCAATTGGAAAGTATTTTTACCATGTGTGTGCTAGCTCCCTAGCTGCAGCCTTTAAAAAGCAGAACAAAATGTGTGATCACTCTGTCCCCATTTCAGAAAAAGAAGTGATTGATTGTTTGATCCCCGGAAGCATTGATGCTGCTTAATGGGTCCTCAGCACTAAGAATAATGGAGGAGAAAGCTCTGCGTGTCATTTGATAACCTCCCTGGCTAGAGAGAAGTGTTTGGGAGGAAAAGGCATAGACTAAGAGAAGATGAAATTTAATTCTCCAATTAATCTCACTCTGTTTCTGACATAATTCTGGATGGTACTGAATATTTAAAATTGGCATGTTCGCATTCCTGCTCTTCCCCTCCTTCCCCTCTGGGCTGTCTCCTATCCATCTCTGTCAGATTCTCTTTGCAGAATGGGGACAGGACTCGCCAAGGACTTGTGGAGAGAGAGGGGAAAAAAACATGAGTTTATTCTTAAATTTTACAATATTTGATTCAATGTCCACTTGAAGTTCAAAATTATTTCACCTAGATTGCAAACTAATACAACATCTTTGGAAAGAAGTATGGAGAATCCTCAAAGAACTCAAAATATATCTTCTATTTGATCCTGCCATCCCATTACTAGCTATCTACCCAGAAGAAAAAAAAATAATTTTATCATAAGGACATTTTTATTAGATTGTTCATCACAGCTCAATTTATAATTGCCAAGATGTGGAATCAGTCTAAGTGCCCATCAACCCATGAATGGATTAATATACTGTGGTATATGAACACCATGAAATACTACTCAGCCATAAAAAAGATGGTGACTTTACATCTTTTGTACTAACCTGGATAGTGTTGGAGACATTCTCTTTAGTAAAGTATCATAAGAAGGGAAAAGCAAGTATCCAATGTATTCAATATTAATATGAAGCCAGTAGACAAACGAATACACACCCACACAAGAGAAAAGCTCAATTTAATTCAAGCTGTGGGGGAGAGGGGAGGAGGGAAGGTGATTGGTGTGCTCTACCTAATGGGCACAATGTAAGGGGATATGGCCACCTCCTGGGTGAGGGGCACAACTACAACAGGGATCTTACTTAACAAATGCAAACATTGTAACCTAATCATTTGTCATATTAATCTCAAAAAAAATTTTTTTAAACCCCCAAAATTATTCCACCTAAGGTGGTTCTACGAGATTAAAGGTGTTCTCACAGTGATAGTTTTAAATATGCCCACACTCTCTGATATTTCCCTTAAAATCTGGAGTCTAATTCCCATTTCCTTGAATGTAAGTTGGATTTAGTAACTCACTACTAACTAATAAGACATGACAGAAGTGATAACATGAGACTTCTGAAACTCAGTCTTAAAAACCCTGTGGTTTCCTCCTTTCTCTGTCTTGGATCATTCAATCTCAGGGAAGCCAACTGCCATGTTGTGAGGACACTCAAGCAGTCTTTTCAAGAAGGCTGTGTAGTGAGGAATTTTTGCCAAGAATCAGCAAGAAATTAAGGCCTCCTACCAATAGCTATGTTGGAAACATATCTTCCAGCTACAGTTAAGACTTCAGATGAGGCTGGGCGTGGCTGCTCCTAGCACTGTGGGAGGCCAAGGCAGGTGGATTGCCTGAGTTCAGGAGTTTGAGACCCGTCTGAGCAATAGCCAGACTCTGACTCTACTAAAAATAGAAAAATTGGCTAGGTGTTGCTACTTGGGAGGCTGAGGCGAGAGAATCACTTGAGCCCACGAGTTTGAGGTTGCTGTGAGCTATGATAATGCCATGGCACTCTACCCAGGGTGTCAGAATGAGACACTATCCCCCCCCCAAAAAAAAAAAATTTAAAATTAAAAGACTTGAGGTGACTGCAGCCTTAGCAAATAGCTTGGCTGCATTGTTAGGGGAGATTTTGTGCTGGAACCATCCAGTTCAGCCACTCCTAACTTTCTAACTATACAAAACTATGTGACATCATAAATGTTTATAGATCTGCCTGCTAAATTTTCAGGTGATTTATTTCACAGTACTAGATAATAATATATTCACCTTTCTTCTTGAGAACATTGATAACAAATTTAAGTCTTGGACTTATGATTTACCATAAAGATACATGTACTTTCAAATTCATATACCTGAGGTAGCAATATATTCCCTAACTGGTTTCAAACAGACTTAATTATACTTTTATCTTTCATCTGTGCAGTTGCCACATACAGTTTGGTGGCCAGATGCAACCATCTTTTTTGTATCCTCATTCTTTAGATACATCTTACGCCCAAAGCTAGTGATAGAGATGTCAATGTTTGGTTCTGATAAGGATCATTTTAATAATTTAAATGTGGTGGGGCTTAAAAATGTATTAGTAACAGAGATAAGAATTCATCTAAGGCTGAAAACTGTCTCTGGAAAAATACCCTGATGTGACTCTAGGGTCATAAGAACGATTTGGCAGAAGTAAAGTCAACTACAGCTAAACATTAGTGTATTGAAAAGAATTCTGGACTGGGTGCCATGGCTCACACCTATAACCCCAGCACTTTGGGAGGCCAAGGCAGAAGGATTGCTTGAGGTCATGGGCAAGACAAGCCTGTGCAACATAGGGAGACCCTATCTCTGCAAAAACTAAGGTCAGGCATGATGATGTGGGCCTATAGTCCCAGCTACTCAGGAGGCTGAGGCAGGAGGGTGGCTTGAGCCCAAGAGTTTGAGGCTATAGTTAGCTATGATTGTGCCACTGTACTCTAGCCTGTGCAACAGGGTGAAAACCAGTCTGGAGGAGGAGGAAGTGGAGGAGAGAAGAAAGAAGAATTTCATGTAACAGTGGAAATCATGGTGGGAAGAAGTGAGAGAAAGACAAGGTTACTACCCTGTTTCCCCCAAAATAAGACATCCTCCGAAAATAAGACCTACTTACAGGAAAGATAAGATGTCCCCTGAAAATGAGACCTAGTGCATCTTTGGGAGCACACCTTAAAATAAGACACTGTCTTATTTTTGGGCAAACAGGGTAGTAAGGGGATTGGAATTTTCTAGCATTAAATTTGGAGTAGTTTTCATTTCTGCAGTAGAATGCCCAAGGCTTCCAGGAAAATGCTCTACTTTATGTGAGTGATTCACTTAATGGAAATTCAGAAGAAAGGACTGATCAGCTTTGGGAACTGAGGCCACAGGGGAGTTATTCAACAGAACCAGACACTAAGGCAGTGGGCAATACCTAAAGCTCCCAGAGGAATTTAGAGAAGCCTTAGGGACAGCACCAGCCTCTGCAAAATCTATGAAAAGCAGGTCTGGTTCAAGCAAAGTGACCCAGCTGCCATCTGTATTATGTGCACAGCTCATCTCAGCCTCCCAAAGGATTACAAATCATGAGTATAAACTTCTGCTTTGTGTTCACTTATTTTCTTTTGTATTTTTAGAGTCCTGTCTGTACTGATTGTGTTATTACCTAGATACAATTTTTTATGACTTCACTGGAAACATACACCTGTAAATATCATCTAATAATGACTCTTCAGTTGTGTGATACATGTGGGGCTGTTTGTGAATGGGTTTCTTGGCTGCTTCTAAAGTAGTTCAACCTTTAATCCACAAAACAACTCTTTGAGGTACACCTGATGTTTTAGTTTGTTTACGCTGCTATGTAAACCACAGACTGGGAGGCTTGGATATAAGTCTTTATTTCTCACACTTCTAGAGGCTGGAAGTCTGAGATGAGGGTGACAGTGTGGTCAGATTTTAGGTGAAGGTCCCCCTCCTGGCTTACAGATGGCTGTCTCCTCATCGTATCTTCACTTGGCTGAGAGCAGAGAGAGTGAAAGGAAGTAAGTTGTAAAAGGGCACTAATCCCAGCATGAGGGCTCCACTCTCATGACGTAATTACCTTCCAAAGTCCTCATCTCCAAGTCTTGACACATTGGAAATTTCCACATTTGCATTTTGGAGGGACAGAAACATACAGCCATAACATACTGGCATCATTTTACAGATGAAGAAACTGAGGTTTAGTTACATAAATGTTTCAAGATACACAGCTAACAAACAGGGAGGTCAGGATTCAAATTTGAGCTTGTTCAGCTAAATAGTCAAAATTGTGAAGCACTGTGGCAGGTCACCTTCCTACTGAAAATGGGTGAAATCTAGCAAGGGGAGAGAAAAAGCCCTGATAATAAGGCAATGGGCTGGGTGTCAAACAAAGTAGCAAGAGAAAAAAATAATTAAAATGAACAGTGGGAAGGCTTTCCTGTGAGGGTGGGACTTGAGTGCTGAAGAACAGATGAGAGAGAGAGAGGGTGGCACCCGTGGCTCCAAGGAGTAGGGCACCAGCCCCATATGCTGGAGGTGGCAGGTTCGAACCTGGCCTGGCCAAAAAAGACCCCAAACTGTAAAGTTGTAAAAGAGAGAGAGAGAGAGAAAACATTCTAACTAGGAAAACTGCTGGTGGCAATTATGGCCAGAGAGGCAGGAATGACCCGATATATTTGCAGAGAAAACTGGGCTATCTAGGGAGGAGGGAAGAGGCTGGTATCCTGGAAGGGCAGAGCAGATGAAGATGGATGGAAGAGGGCAAGTTACCGAGGATGCTGGATGCCAGGGAAGGTGTGAGGGGGAGGTTTAGGCTCTTGGGCTGGGCCATGGACATGCATTCATGTTCGCCCTATTCCTGAAATGTGGTCATGACCTCCTGAATGGTTTCTCTTAATAAGAACAGAAGGAATGTCCTGTTCTTCCTGGTATCTACCCTTGTTTATAGCATGGCACCTGGCATACGAAACACATTCATTCAAAGATGAATGAGTACATGAATAAAAAAATAATCACAAAATGAAGAAAGAGGGAGGGGCAGCGTAGAGCAGCGGTAGAATCAGACAAACCTGACTGTCTGCTCATTTTCCACTTACTGTCTGAGTACCTTTGGACATGTTTCTCCCTAAGCTTCAGTTTCCTTATCCACCAAATAGAATTAGTAGTAGCTGTAACCTCATTGGGCTGTTGTGAGGGTTAAATGAAATAAGGTGTATAAGACATTTACCATGGTGCCTTCTATATTATAAGCATAGAATGCATTACATCTCTATAGGATACAGTAGGGTCTTTTAGTGATTAGACCAAAAGAGCATAAACCCTAGACATTAGGAAAAACCTTGAGAAGACTGATAGACATTCCTTAGGACACAAAAGGGGGGATCAAGCTAAATTTTGTTGAAGTCTCAAGGGCCATACTGACCTCAGGTGGCCTCTGGAACTTAATTGAAGAAACACCTCCTGGGAATGTGATTGCACATGGCCTTGAATGCTCTGCCAAAATGGTTTTTGACTAAAGCAGTGACATATTTCAGAAATGTCTTTCCAGTGGTCATGTAGATGATGGCTTAGGGACCCATGGGACTAGAAAGTTCACTAAGAGACTACAGCAGTAGTCCTAGCAAAAATGATACAGGCTTAAATTAATGATGTGACTATAATGCTGGAAGAAAGAGGTTAGATTTAAGGGAGTAGGAGAAGATACTGCACTGTATTTAGAGAGTGTAGGGGGCAAGAAAATGAACAAAGACGCAGGTAACTGAGGATTTCAACTTGGGGCACCAGGAGATTTCATTAACTAATAAACATAATAGGAGGAGATAAATCTGCTTTAGCTCATGACAGTTGTCTCCTTTTGGGAATTGATGACTACTATACACACAATAAAGGCTTCACCTGACTTGCCCAAGAAAGTTCCAATGGACTTTAAGAAAAAAAAATATCCTAAGACAGTCTTCATATTTACATTTCCTCTGGCACCTCCCTTCAACCTATTTTCACCTTTGGTCTTGTGAGGGGAGAACTTGGCCTCAGGGAAGCCCTTGGTTACAATAAAAATTTCTGTGTGGTGGGATGTCCTCTGTTACCTTCAATGGATGACCCACCTCTCAGCGGTAAGATTCAAAATAAGTAAATGTTGGCATCAAATTCCTACCCAACAAAAGAATCAGTAACTGGATTTGACTTGTGTGTGCATGAATTTGTGTGTGTGCATTGCCGCCAGCAAACACACACACAGGAATACACTCTCATGGAACCATACTGCCTCGAGAACTCCCTTTAATCAGTCTTGGTATCACCATGGTAACCTGAACAGAAGCAGTACTCCTAATCACGGATGGAAAACCTGCACTTTGTGATATACAC
Organism: Nycticebus coucang; assembly: GCF_027406575.1. Lineage (NCBI taxonomy): Eukaryota > Metazoa > Chordata > Mammalia > Primates > Lorisidae > Nycticebus > Nycticebus coucang. Next base: position 35,124,531 of record NC_069787.1, read on the forward strand.
CCCTGGGGAGAATTTCAGCCGCTGTGTGTACCAGTGCAGCACACGATAGTTGGGATAATCTCGTCGGTTCTGTTTAACTTTGCTCCTAATCTTTCCCTGTCTGCTATTTCAATAGGCCTTCCCTCCATGTCACAGAACTCCCGTTCCCAACCCTGTTCTTGCTGCTGAACATACTTCCCCACAAGCTTCCCTTGGCCACCGTGAGAGGAGGGTCGGCTTACTTCGGTGAAAATGGTGCAGAAATAACTCAAACAATTTTTCTCTATCTTAAAGTTCTTTGAAATTATATATCACTTTAAAAGTAATAATAAAAACCAGGCTTTGTAAGGCCAGCAGCACCCCCTACTTCTCAGGTTATTTACATAAGCATGCGTGAAAACGACCTATCTGTGACCTATAGACTCAAAATACCAAGGCGGAGGTCGGCTACCTGTGCATAATATTTAAGAAACGCCTACTCAGTCTCTCCAAAAGAAAATCAGTCTGGCCTTCATTATTTTTCTTAGGAGAATTGCAAATGACATTCATTAGAAAAACCACTTCCTTTCAACTCCAAGGAGATTTTGAATTTTCCAGTTGTACTTAAATATTACATCTCTAGTAATAGTTGTCCTAAGAGAGAGCTCTTTCCTTCTGGATAACATTCAAATAATCTTCAAAGGCTTTTATCTGCTAAAACTGATATGAAAAATGGCATTTCAGGGGCAGCGCCTGTGGCTCAGTGAGTAGGGTGCCGGCCCCATATACCGAGGGTGGCAAGTTCAAACATGGCCCTGGTCAAACTGCAGCAACAACAACAACAAAAAAAAAAAAAGAAAGAAAGAAAAATGGCATTTTATTTAACAACTCACCTCTAAGTACCAAACCAGTACTTTCTCTGTGTCATCTGTGTATAGTATCATCTACAAACGTTGCCTTAAAATTTTATTTATTATTATTATTATTTTAAAGAGACATTGCCCAGGTTGAACTTGAACTCCTGGGCTCAAGCAATCCTCCTGTCTCAGCCTCTGCAGTAGCTGAGACTACAGACATGTGTCACCGTGCTGGGCTCTGAACATTTAAACAGTTAATGATTTTCTGTTTTGAGTTTCAGTTGAAACAAAACTTGATAGCATGAAGAATCTAACAGTTGTACTATGTTTTGTAGTAAAAATATGTCTTCACACAAGTGTGTGCATATATGCGTGTACATATACATACGCACATCTATGTACGTAAGATTACATGTGTATTACATGGTATATAGGTTGAAAGTGTAGGTTCTAGAACCAGACTGTCGTGATCTGAATCCTCCCTCCTGTGAACTCTTATATAATCCACTTCACCTCTCTGCCTCTCATTTTCATTCCTGTAAAATGGGAGCAATAATACTACCCACCTCACAGAGTTATTGTGATGATTAAATAAGTAAATGACTTATTTATTTATTTATTTATTTATTTTTGAGACAGAGTCTCAAGCTGTCACCCTGGGTAGAGTGCCGCGGAATCATAGCTCACAGCAATTTCCAACTCTTGGGCTCAAGTGATCCTCTTGCCTCAGTTTTTCTATTTTTAGTAGAGATGGGGGTCTCGCTTTTGCTCAGGCTGGTCTCGAACTCATGAGGTTAGGCAATCCACCCACCTTGGCCTCCCAGAGTGCTAGGATTACGGGCATGAGCCACCACGCCTAGACATAAATGGCATATTTAGTGCTTGAAACAGAGTCTATTACATAGTAAGTGCTCAGCAAGTATTAGCTATGTTTCTTTGAATAGTTCAAACAGCTCATATTTATAAAAATTGAGTTACCTGCAAACAGGAAACTTGTACATTTTTGGTGTGTTTTACACGGTGTGCCAGTTAGCAGTGGTAATAGCATTATGCTATTGCTTACTCTTTTTGAAGAGTATGAATTCTGCCACCATCTCAGCTTTTGTAAGTTTGTGGACAAAGTCCATGTCCAAGGCTTTCTGCGGCAGAGTTAGTCATGCAAGTGGACTTTGCTCCCTCTGAAGCCTTCCTCCCATCAGAGAGCGAGTCCAATCTGCAGCTGGGGCTGCTTCTGACCTCACTGGCCGTGATGCTGGGGCTTTGCTCTACTTTGAGAATTCTTCTTTTCATTATTGGTGTCATTGGAATGAAAGAAAGAATGTGCAGTGTCTATGAGAGATACATATAGTCAGACAGGGTCAGAATTTTGGAAAGACCCACAAAAGAATGGTTTGTGAATCTGCTTGTTGTGAAATAAAGAATAAGTGGAGGCCAATGATGATAGGGATGGCGGGGAGTCTTTGCACAATTTTTTCTTAGTATCTCAGAAGTTAAACACACATATTTATTATGGATTGACTGATTGATTGAGAGAAGTCTTACTCAGTCGCCCTTGGTAGTAGAGTACTGTAGTGTCACAGCTCACAGCAACTTCAAACACTTAGGCTCAAGCGATTCTCTTGCCTCAGCCTCCTAAGTAGCTGGGACTACAGAAGCTTGCCACAACACCACTACTTTTTAGAGACAGCATCTTTTAGATGCTTTAGATGTCTTTTCTTGCTTAGGCTGGTCTTAAATTCCTGAACTCAAGCAATCCACCCACCTAGATCTCCCAGGGTGCTGGGATTACAAGCGTGAGCCACCGTGCCTGGCCCATAAACACACATCTTTAAATTTAAAGAAATCTGGATTCAGAAAAGGGTACTGGCTGAAGTGAAGGAAGCAGGGGGAAATAAAAAGGCTGACTGTGATGCAGGGAGCTCTCCCTTGGGCCATGGGCTGCACCTAGCACTCTGGGGACCATCTGTCCTCTAAAGCCAAGAAAGGCGTAGAATAGGTCTTACAGTAGCCTGAGGTTTAGTTCATACCCCTCCATGTGGTCTTCAGGCAGCTCTGAGGAAAATGTTTTCTAACAATTATTATATTCATTTGTTTTTTGTTTTTTTGAGACACAAGCTGTCATTCTGGGTAGAGTGCCGTAGCGTCACAGCTCACAACAACCTCAAACTCTTGGACTTAAGCTATTCTCTTGTCTGAGCCTCCCAAGTAGCTGGGACTACAGGCACCTGCCACAAGTCCTGGCTATTTTTTTGTTGCAGTTCTCATTGTTTTTGCTGGCTCGGGCTGGGTTCGAACCCACCAGCTTCCGTGTATGTTGCTGGCACCCTACCCGACTGAGCAATGGGTGCCGTCGTTTATACTCGTCTTTCATGGACCTTATTTTTAGAACGGTTTTAGATTCACAGAAAAACTGAGCAGATTATACACGGGGTTCCAATATGCCTGGTGCCAACTTTCCCTGTTATTAACGTCTTACATTAGTGTGTTATATTTACTACAATTAATAAGCCAAATTGATACGTTATTATTAACTTAAGTCCATTCTTTTTATCAATGGCCTTGGTTTTTACCAAATGACCCTTTTATGTTCCAAGATCCTATCCAGCTCAACCCATTACATTGAGTTGTCATGTCTCCTAGGTGCCCCTTGGCTGTGGCAGTTTCTCAGACTCTTCCCTTGTTTCTGCTGACGAGGACAGTCTGGAAGAGCACCAGATAGATACTCTGTAGGATGCCCTTCTATTGAAATATTGTCTGATGTTTTTCTCTTGATAAGACTAGCGTTTGGGTTATCTGGAGTGAGACCACAGAGGTAAAGTGCCCTTTTCATCACATCTTTTCAAGAGTGCATACTGTCCACATGCTTCATGGCTGTTGGTGTTGACCTTGATCACCTGGATGAGGTCCTGTTGTCATTATCGACACACTGTAAAATTATTCTTTTTCTCCTCCTTTCACGCCATACTCTTTGGAAGGCAGTCACTATGTATAGCCCATGTTTAAGGAATAGGGGCTTAGGCTTCCTTTCCTTGCAGGCAGAGGATCTACATAAATTATTTGGAATTCTTTGTCATGGGAGGTTTTCATAGTCATTTTTCAAGCGAGATGATATAAAGGGAAATTGGCCAAAGAGAAATTTATGGTCCACAGATGTGTAGACCTAAAGAGGAAGTATTGAAAACAAAAAAGGAGAAAAAGTATGAGAAATAATGTTTTTTCATCTACTTTTTGAGGATTACCTAAATAGACAGGAACGGAAAGAATGTTCAAAACTGTTTACTGCTACATTGTGTATAATACTTAAGAAAGTCAGGAGAACATCCAAACCAATCATGGGATACTCACATTAGGTCAAGATGTACATAGGCATGTATTTTTTACATGTATATATAATTATATATGCATTCATACACATGTATATATGTATAACTTTATATGTATCTATATAAAATGTACACATATATAAAATTATAGGCATAGAAATACAATAATGGTGTTGTGATGAATGAATTAACGCAGGTTATGTAGCCAGATGCATAGTTATGATTGTTTCTTTGCAAAACAAATGGATTACAGATACACACGTGTATATGCATGACATATATAATATCTAGAAGGCTAGTTAATACCAAATAATTATTCTCATTACCTCCAGGTAGTAGGATTACATGTAATTTAGAACCTTTGTTTTTAATACCTAAACTTTCTATATTCTTTAATCACTTTTTATTTATCTAATAAAACTTAAAATTAAAAGAAAGTGGCCTGAAGCAAGAACTTTACTGACAAATATAATACTTGAATGTAGTGCATTCATAATCCACATCAAAACTCCACTGTATGCCAGCTCTTAAAATGCCTCCAGTAGGGCTTGATGTAGGGAAGGAAGGCAAGAGCATTAGCGGCAGTTTTCACACTGTTCCCCATAACACCAGTAACCCTCATGGGACAGGGACTTCTCTGTCCATCCTGGGACGCAGAACTTCGTCCCCTTCTTCTCAGCCCTTCCCCCCGCTTATGGGAGGGCTGCTCCCTGCCCCCATCCTAACCTCCTCCCCCTACTTACAACTCTTCCACCGACCCTGAGCATCACACTGGAGACCTTTCATCATCTGGCATCAACCTTTTACATTTAACTGAAGCCTCACACAAATCAAGAAAGGGCCATTACAGCCGAACTGTAAGCATTCCACCTGCAATCCTCATACCTTGTCTTTTCCCTCGCCTTTCCATTTTCTAGAACTGTCCTCCCCTCAGTTCTCCATTTTTTTTTCTTTTTTTCGAGGCAGAGTCTCACTATGTCACCCTTGGTAGAGTGCTGTGGCGTCACAGCTCACAGCAACCTCCAACTCTTGGGCTTAAGCGATTCTCTTGCCTCAGCCTCCCGAGTAGCTGGGATTACAGGCACCCGCCACAACGCCCGGCTATTTTTTTGTTGTTGCAGTTGCCATTGTTGTTTAGCTGGCCTGGGCCGTGTTCGAACCCGCCAGCCTCGGTATACATGGTTGGCGCTATAACCACTGTGCTTCTCCAGTTTTCTAACTCTCCTTTTCTTTTAAGGCACAGATTAACCACTTCCACCCTTACACTTTTCCAGCCACCCTAAAGCCTGTGATTTTTTCCGCTCTTATCTTTGCAAGCACTGGTTGTCTCCACGGCTGGTTCTTAATGGAAGATTCCCTGGTCTGGGCTCATTTGCTCCTTGTGTCTAAGATAATGCAATGCATGCATTTGGCCACAGTAAATGTTTGTTGATATTTATGACAGTCACAATGAGAAAGGACTAAAGGTCTAGCAAGTGGGTTTGAGGTAAAAATAAATATAAGGACAGTGTTAGAAACCCAGCCTCTAAAGCCAGACGGCTTCTGAGCTCAGTTCCCCTTTGGCTGAGTCACCTCCAGCTGCTTAGTTATCTTCTCTGATCCTTTCCTCCTTCATAAAATGAGAATAATGATGGCACCAACCTCTTAGAGCTGGGGTGAGGATGAAATGAGTTGAGTCACGTGAAGTACTCATTGTTGGCAGTAATAAACTCAGGTTAGCCGTTAGTATCATTAACTGGTTTATAAATCCCACCTTCGAAATCACACAGACTATGAGGACAAAATCTGTCTCACAGATCACAGCTTGTGTAAACACAATTTAGAAGCACATACATCGCTGGGCATTCACTATGTCTTGTAGCTGTTTTAAAATGTACCCAGGAGTTGTTTTAGTCAGGTCTGGTGAGATGACAGGCCCAGAGACAACCGTCTTTCTTCTTTTTTTTTTTTTTGTAGAGACAGAGTCTCACTTTATGGCCCTCAGTAGAGTGCCGTGGCGTCACCAGCTCACAGCAACCCCCAACTCCTGGGCTTAAGCGATTCTCCTGCCTCAGCCTCCCGAGTAGCTGGGACTACAGGCGTCTGCCACAACGCCCGGCTATTTTTTGGTTGCAGTTTGGCCGGGGCCGGGTCTGAACCCGCCACCCTCGGTATATGGGCCGGCGCCTTACCGACTGAGCCACATGCGCCGCCCGAGACAACCGTCTTTCGAAGAGTTTATTACTCAGAGTTCCGAGAGGAGGGAGCACACAGTGCCCCATAGGGTCCCACAGGGAAGCACTGGGGCTGGTCCCAAGACAGAGGAGCAAGGAGAAAGCATAGACATCAGCTTTGTTACTACAGTGGCTGGAAGTTGTTTAGTGAGATGTCCCTAACTGGGAAGGAAGAAAAACACAGATGTTGGAGTTTGTGGTCAGAGGATTTGTAATCTGATTTCCACACACTTGTGAAAACACAGGAAACTATGAATGCAGACAACTTTGGCTATTAGTTTGGCCCATGATTTTAAGATGCCAAATCATCACTTACAGGATACCAGGAATACTAATAAGGTAGCCCAGGCCACTTCCTCACCATGACAGCTCTTTCCTTTAGTTTCCAGCGGCTCCATCCTTTCCAGCGCGGTTTTTATTTCTTGCTCTCTTCTTGCCTTAATGGGCCCTGGGTTCTCTTTAAATCTCCCCTTCTTTGGCCCATTTTTGGTTGACCTCTCTTCTCCTCTTTTACTCTGCTTCCATTATACCCAAAGAAAGATTTTCAGTTTTGTAGCTCTTTCTTCTATTTGTGAGGGCTGCTCCTTTTCACAAACGTAGAAACTTGGAAAACAGAGGGCAGCTAAGGCTGTGTTGTCATGTCAAGCCGAGGCAGAGCTGACTTTTCAGCAACACACACTAACCTTTCTGGTTGATGGACCGGCACGGTGCTGAAAAAATGTTTTGTCCACCAAAAAGCATTTTTGGAAATTTCTGAGGATATAAACTTCATATCCTGAGGTTATGTCCTGTGGCTTGGGGGAGCTGCGGAGGGAAGTTTGATAAATCTCACTGTCAAGACAGGACTCGACTGTAGCCCAACGCCCTTCCCCCCTTTCTCTCCTTTCTAAAGAGCAGCCCCACGTAATATTCACGCCAGCCATATGACTGGATAATTACAGGAAACCCTGGCTTCACTCAGCTGGAAAGAAAGAATTCTTGAAGAGGAATTTCAGGCTCTTTTACTATTTCCCTCCTTTTTACACTCTGGCTGAGAGCCCTGGTGCTGCTTTCTCAACCCTATACCAGTTCTGTGCTCCCTCCTTCGCCCCACCCTACCCCCACCACCTTTTTTTTTTGATGAGGCCCCTAATATATGGCCTTCCACTTTGAATTGGTTGAATTTCTTTCCTCTCTTTTTAGGTGGGAAAAATTCTATATTTTACTCTATAGCCCTGGGTTTGCTGTTGTATTTCTTACCATTTTTTGATATAGAATAATGTATTAGTAAGTAATAATCTCTTTGGCTTTGATTTCTGCTCCTTTGTACACGGGGCTCTCACCTGATTCCACCTGTTAATGAAGGCGGCAGCACACAGGAGGGGCCTCACGCAGAGTTCTAGAGGGACCGCTTCATTTAGGTGTATGTCTACAAGAATTAAGACAGATCCAAGGGGCCCCTGGAACGTGCATCACAGTGATTGTCTTTCTTTTATTCATAATAAAAATTTTATTTATTTTTGTAAAAATTAGTACAAGGATACAAATTTTTAGGTTACATTGTTCTCACTTCCATGATAAAGTTCAAGTTGTAGAAGAGCCCTTCCCTGGGGGCATGCTGAATACCCTCACATTGTGTACATTAGGTAAGAGAACACGTAATGGGTGGGACCACACCTACGGTGCATCTTAGAATGGGTACAGGCGAAACCTACTAAAGGCAGAATACAAATGTCTACATACAATAACTAAGAAAATGCCAGGAAGGCTACGTTGAACAGTTTGATGAGAATATTTCAGATTGTATATGAAACCAACACATTGTACCCCTTGATTGCACTAATGTACACAGCTATGATTTAACAATAAAAAAAAGATACCACCAATTGCCCTTCCTCCTCCCTCCAATCCCCCTCCCCCTCTCCCCATCCCTCTTTCTCCTCTTCCCACTCCCTCATTAGACTTTATTTGTGTTTTATCATTCGAGTGGACGTGCATTTGCTGACATATTGGTTTCATATTGGTATTGAGTACATTGGACTTTTTTTTCCCCATTCTTCAGATACTTTGTCTTTCTTTGACCCTAGTTTCTGCTTTCCTAAACTGGGCATCCTACTGTCCGCATGTCTCTTTTGCTCAGAATGTCATGCTGCATGGAACAAGGCAGAGCTAGAAATGCTTTTGAAGGAGAGCTTAGTGGTGACCACCCAAACCCACGCAAGTTCCACTGACAGAATCGATTCCAGCACAGGTTCCAGATGGAAACACAGTTGCATCTTGCTTCATTTGACTGAAGCAAAAGCAATGGGTTTTCATTTTCTCTGCCATTTATTATTTTAGGGAGGGGCTGGCAGGGAAGGGGCATTAGCCACAAATATGACAAGGTTAAAGAACCTCGGGTCTGCTCTGAAGTATTGTATTCAGACGGTTGACATCCTGGGTTCATCAATCAATGTTATTGACTAGGCCAAGGTTCAGGTTGGGATAATTTCTATAATGAGATTTAGCCTGCAGCACAAAATGGTGTTTGAGGATAAAATGTCCGAAGCCAATCTTCTATGAGATACATTTTGGGAAAATGTTCTTCATCTTAAAAATGGAACTTGAAGTGTTTGCAGCCAGGAAGATGCTTAATTAGATTCACATAGGAGTCACCAGCTGTTCATAAGACAAACAGGAATGTCTGATGTCTCTTCTGATTTTTCAGAGACGGGGGGGTGGGGAATGGCTCCCCCTTTGCGTGCCAAGTCTGAGAGACCCTTCAGCTAAAAGCCCTTCAGCCTGAGAGGCTAAGCTTGGCACATAGAGCTCACTTTCCCCTCTTCTTCTGTTTTCTTGGTTTGCTCTCTAAACCTGGGGAGTTCTTAGTCACAAGAGTTAAGTGCCCACAAAATGATTCTGTCACTGAAAGGGCAGCACTAATTAGTGCCTGACCAGCTACACAGCCCCCCAACCCCACTCCCACCCGGCGCCCTCACCCAGTTCCTCCTCTGCACCCTCTCAGAGGTAAATCCTTTCTCTGCCAGACTCATTTCTGGGCCTGGGTGATGTAGTTGCAATGGGACAGTACATAAATGAAGGCAACTGAGAGGCAGGAGACAGGGTGGAAAGACTTTTTCAGAAAGGTCGAGTCAACCTATATTACCAAGATTTGGGAGAGAGCAAGAAGAAAGAGCGGAGGGGAAACTGTGCCTCTAGGACTGAGTTTGCAGTTTCAGTGAAGGAAGAAAGAAATGTGACTTGAGGAAATGTGGTTACAATTTACTGGTTAGGAATGTACAAAGTAAATTTGAGGTTAGTTACCAGCCTCACAGGTTCTGAGTGGAAGCTTGGAAGTGATATGGCTCAGCCTCTCATTCCATGCAGAAAGCCATTTTTGTGCATTCCTATGAAAAGGCCACCAGCTTTTACTTGGAAACCTTCAGTGATAGGAAACATGCTAGTCCATTGGCAATGCAGAAGAACAGTTAGGAACACAGATGCCAGAGCCAGACTGCCAAGGTTCAAATCCAGGGACACTAACAACTAATGTGGGACCTTGGAGATGTTACGTAACATCTCAGTTTCTGTACCTGTAAATTGGGGATAGTAGTAGCAAAGGTTGTGATGAGGATTACCATCTCAAACACGCATATATGTGTGTATATAAATTATTATACATAATATATGCTACTATATATAGATCATAGGTGTCTATATTTCCTTATTCATAAAAGACACATATTACTCAAAACCATGCTTGGCATGTAAGTATTTGCTATTATTATTACTTAACACTAGGATATTCCACGGATAAAAAAGTTCTTTTTGGATTGAGTAAATTTAGCCTCTCTCATTCCTCCTGTTTATCCCAGCTCTGAAGTATCCCAGACCAAGGCTTCTCGTCATTCCTCATGGGAACCCTGAAAGCATTTGCAGATAATGGCGTTGCTCTCTGCCTCTCAGGAGGAGAGCTTTTGTAAAGGCGGTTGTCTCTGCTTAGCACATCCCCCCTCTGCCCCACCCCACCCACGTTCTTCATGTTTTGACTTAGATTCCATCCCCTTCAAGACGCCTTCCCCCATCTGAGTACTTGGCACAAGACTTGCCCACATTCTCTGTGTATAAATATAAACATACAAAGACATAGTAGAAATTCCTGTGGCCATTTGCATGTGTCACCATTTTGGCATATTACTTACTCGTCTTATAACCCAGCAGCTGAGGTCCAGCATAGCAATGTGGTTCAGAAAAGCTTGTTGAACAAATTAGGTGGAATACAGAAGATGATGGGTGGGCATAAAGTAACTCAGAGGACAGGGTCTTTGGATTGAGATGATAATGGAAAGAAAGTTGGCTTTTCACACAATGACAGGAAATACGCATACCTATAATTTCATAAGCTGATCACTTTTGTCCCTTGTTAATGCCATCAAAAGGGGAAGGTTTCTTGGATTCTTGCTTTTTAATTGCTTGGTCAGCTCTTAGGCTTTTCTTTGTTGCACAGAATCCTATTAATGGGAGAAATAAAAAACAAAGAACAAAGAGTTAACCGATTCATGTAACGAAGAGATAAAGGCCAGAAGTGAAGATGTGGACAGAGTGGGAGGGCCCTTTGGGTCTGGATGTAGGCAGGTCTTTGAAAGAGGAGGGAAAGAAGATAGTGTTTTGGCAGAAGTTGCTGTCAGGAGTGTAAAACAGTTTACAAGTGGAGAGTTCCCTAGGGAGGCTTCACGAAGGAGACTTACTTTGCACTAAAATGATTCCTTCTATATGGTGTTTTCCTGTGAGGCTGCATGAAGATTTAAATAGCTTTTGATGTTTATCTTCTTAGTGTCAAACCACTAATTCTTTGAACATGGCATAGACCTGAGCCCCAGCCTTGTGGGATCTCAGTTGTATATGGGTTATATTCGTTTAGGCTGGTCAATTGGGTGTTAAAATTTGTGGGAGCGCTTGCTCTGTGGGATGGTGGGTGACATGTCACCATAGCCCTAAGAGAGTCACTGTTACCTAGAAGTGGTATTGGTTATATCTATAAATATGTGAAAAAATAAAGAGGAGGTACAATTCAAAGAAGTCCATAGGTCTTTTAAAATGTCCTCTTTATATAAATACGGACTGTTTCTCCTTGCTTCCCAAACTGAACCCATCCTTAGACATAATCTTTACCTAGATAGTGACTCAAAGATGAAATTATTTGGGGATAAGACCAGAGGGATAATATTCCTCACCTTTTTTTTTTTTTTTTTAATGAACCAATGGTAGAAATGTTATCTAGGATGTAAAATTTCTATAAAATACCAGCTTTCTTTCTCAGAATAGGTTGTGATTCCCATCAAAAAGATATCTGGCTAAAAAAAGTCTTTGTCATTGAAGTTCTACTAAAATCTCTGTCTATTCTTGGAAAATCCCTAGTGCTAAAAGGAATAGGTACCATAGTCCAGCTCCCCCCAAAAAATAGCTATAAAGATTAGCTATTTCTATTAATTAATTAATTTATTTATTTATTTTTGCAGTTTTTGGCCAGGGCTGGGTTTGAACCCGCCACCACCGGCATATGGGGCTGGCGCCCTACTCCTTTGAGCCATAAATTTTAGCCATGTGTTCATGTTTTCCAGCTGCATTTTTAATGGTATAAAGAAAGAATGGTTAACATTCTCTAGTTGTTCAAAGGAAAGGTAATGTATGCACCCTTCCCGATAGGACAGTGGTTCTCAACTTTCCTAATGGCATGATGTATTTTCGTTGTTACAAAGGGGTCGTGACCCACAGGTTGAGAAATGCTGCAATAGGAGATCATAATTTTTTTTTTTTTTTTGAGACAGGGTCTTGCTCTATCGCCTGAGCTTAGAGTGCAATGGTGTCATCATAGCTCATAGCAACCTTAAATTCCTGCCTCAGCTTCCTGAGTACCTGGGACTACAGGCATGTGCCACCACACCCAGCTGATTTTTAGATTTTTAGTAGAGATGGGGTCTTGCTCTTGTTCAGGCTGGTCTCCAACTCTTGGCCTTAAGCAATCCTCTCACCTCAGCCTCCCAGAGTGCTAGGATTATAAGTGTGAGCCACTATGGCTGGCCCACAATTACTTTTAAGGACAGCATCAGCCAAAAATTTGAAAAGATTGCTTTAGGGTAATACATGGAAGAAGTATACTTAAAAATATTTTCTAGTGGACCATTTTTTAGAGGACACTTAGATGTTTCTGGTACATACATCTAGTCATCTTATAGGTTTCCAAGCTCATTGCTTTTTTGAAACATTTTGCTGAATGTTTCACCTCTATTAGAAAACACTTAGCATAAATAGCATAATTAGGAGTTTGGAGTTGTATGTATTTTGGGTAATCTTTTCAGATAGTTCGATTAGATTGGCCTCAGCTTTTCAGGAATAAGTTCATGTTAATTCATTATTTGACTGTTGCAGCTGTTTCAATTTGCTACCAAATCTTAACTTCATTTTACCATTAAACTTGACTTTTAAAATTTGCAGAAAGCATTTACCATTCTTTCTGTTTATAAGAGCCTACTTGCTACACACTATATCAGCCATGATTATCTCTGAGAGGTAGAATTTCAGATGATTTAAATTTTCTTCTCTTGTATAATAGCAAGAAGTCTAATGAGATAATGTTAAATATTATTTTAAAAATATTTCTCTAGGGGCGGCGCCTGTGGCTCAGTGAGTAGGGCGCCAGCCCCATATGCCGAGGGTGGCTGGTTCAAACTCAGCCCCGGCCAAACTGCAACAACAACAAAAAAAATAGCCGGGCATTGTGGCAGGCACCTGTAGTCCCAGCTGCTCAGGAGGCTGAGGCAAGAGAATCGCGTAAGCCCAAGAGTTAGAGGTTGCTGTGAGCCGTGTGACGCCACAGCACTCTACCTGAGGGCGGTACAGTGAGATTCTGTCTCTACAAAAAAAAAAAAAAATTTCTCTAACAAAATGTAAAAAGAGATCATTTTCTTTATGTTCCCAGGCCTTCAGAGGAGGTGGAGGGTATATTTCTCTGACTTCACTTACATGTGTTCTAGATTGTTTATAAAAGAATCTGAAGAAAAAATTCAACAAAAAGAGAAGGGCGAGGATAAAAAGAAATGGTGCGTGGAAATATATAGAAAGTGGTTATATAAGTACCCGGGAAACGTTTGAGAGTATCTTAGGTTGGGTTTATGCAATTTGAACAATTCAGGTCAAAAGCCACCCTTAAACAAAACCTTTAAAGATTTAAAGAAACATATTTTATTTGCATCAATTTTCACTATGTATAAATATAAAATTGGCCCAAAGGGTTGGGGAAAAAAAAGTTTTTTAAAAAAGAAGTGCTCTTATTTTCTCAGTCTCTTGCTCAAAATGTGAACATATCGTAGATTAAAATAAAACAGAATACGGTTGGAGTTTCAATAGGCATTATCCTGGGAAATCAAGAGAAAGGCTGAGAGTGGGTGGCGGGTGAATAGACGTTAAGAATAAAATCTCCTCTTCTCGGTTGCATGAATTGTCAGTGGATCCGTGCCCACCCTCCGCTTTGCTTTGGTGGGAAGCCGTGTTCTGACTTGGATCTGTGACATTCCATGACATATGCCTCAAAGCGGTGAGACGTTGCAAGGAAAATGTCACCTTGTCAGGGCAGTCTGTCTCCGGGCAATGTAGCATGGCCGTCTGAGGTGCTGCTTGGTGGCTGAGTGAGTCATCGAGACACAAACACCAAGTGCTATATTGATCTAAGGACATGGCACGCCAGAAATCGGTGAGATTCTGAACAAGAATGGGAAATAGCACGGCACACAGAGACGACAAAGGGAAATCTAGGACTCAGTGTACGTGCTGGCCACAGAGGTGCTGACAGTGTGTTGATGACAGTATTTTGTTAATATCTGGCAGCTGCTGATAAAGGGCACTTCCCGGAACAGCCAGAACAAGCTTATACCTAAATGGAGTCAACTCAGATCCTTACTAAAAGGTTTTTGAGCTAAATGGCAAATTGCTTCAGAGTAGACAAAATGCTCCATTTAAGATTCATAATTGGAAGGCACTTTATCTACCGAACGATGGGGAGGAGGCTGGTTATTAGAAACGCCTGCATTAAACAGCACATTGGCACCCTTGCAGAGTTGGGGTAGAGGGAAAGTAATAAGGGTTCTTTTCAAATACAGATCTTAACTTCTTTGCTACACTCTTGTTAACTGACTCTCATGGAGTCTAGCCTCAAAGAAAGGGAGTGGACAATGCTATCCCCACAAAGAGTCCCCACATGGACTCTGCATCCTGCAGGGAGAACTCGGTGGTTCTAGCAACAGAAGACGGTGGCAGCTAAGCCACCTCTTGCCAGCAAACCAGCACAAAAGCCAAATGCCCAGCACATCATTCAGCTTGGCAGGTCCCTCCAGCCCTGGTGCCACCATCAAGGAAGATTTGCAAGTCAGAATGGGGGAGGATCAAACGGGAGCCAGTGTAGACATTTTCTGTTTGTGAAAACCAGAACAAAAATGAGACATTGGTTTAATCAAACTCACGATGGCATGTCAACAGAAGAATAAAGTGAGACGCGGAAACAGGAAAGAAACCCAAACCTTGTAGTCACAGAGAGGGATGGAGGGACACCCCAGAGCCACACTCTCCCTTAGATTCCCTCAATTACCCGTATAGCTAGCAGAGGAAGAAGAGGTAAGTGAGAAGTGAGAATGGAATTTGGGATCTGAATTACTGAGCTAATTACTTCATTTCCTCTAATTCACTCTGAATACGTGTTTTCTAAAATACTAAAAAATAACAACTTTTACCATTTTTAACAGCATGTGTCAAAAGTTACTAATTTTTTATTTAAACTGAACGGCGGGTACTCAGTAAACCCTAAGGCATGTCCCGCATCCCAACTCCGCCCCAACCATGCTTTCCTTAGACCCTGGGGCTTGAGTCTACACAAGTCCCGTGTGGAATTGTCCAGCAAGACTCATAAGGGGGTTGCACCAGAGAGCAGGAACTGTGTGTTCAGATTCCAGGACATCCATCCTCATCCGTCAGGCACCAGAAGGGGCTCAGAGTAAACTGATAGCACTTGGTGGCCAAATAAATGTGGGAGGAAAATGGGATGAAGCTGAGGACGACGAAACTGATTTTCCAAGGTTGGGTGGCTGAGCGCATGGCGGGGGTGTTACCGACTGGGACTGCAGGTCTGCGGTTCACCCTGGCCAACATCAATCATGGCACTGGGCAGGGAAGCCCTACGGGGTTACTGGACCACGTGGGACTGTTTGCTCTGCTTTTTAATTTTCTTTCTTTTTCCTTAGCTGACAAGCTGTCAGCTGTCACTTCTTGTTACTGTCAGTGTGCCTGCTTCTAAGCACTGTCCTTCTTTACTTTCTAATTTACTGCTTCTGGAAAGTCTAAGAGGCAAGCTTGCTAGAAATGGATGTAAAGCAAGAGTCTGGGCTAAGTTAGGGCCCAAGGACCAGTGTGTGTTAGAAGGTACAGAGGTTTGTGATTGCTATTTTACCTGCTCGTTTTCAATGGATTAGGTCTTCAGAGATGGGGCACTCACCTAGGGAGGTATTAGTTTCTATTTATATAGCAACTTTGAGAAGAAAATAGTTCCTCAAATCATCTAGTGAGTCTAAATTTTTAAGGCAAGATTTAAAATGTCTTGGCTGCTGCATAATAAATAATAGTAAGCCTTGATTAGACACTTAATATTTGTCAGTCCCTGTTCTAGGCACTTGTCATGTAATATCCCTTGTGACTACCACAGGAACCCTGTGAACGGGGCAGTTCATAATGATCTATTTTATACATAGGAATGATCTATTTTACACATAGGAATGATCTATTTTACAGATAGCATAGAGATGCTATTTCCAAGGCTACACTATGCAGCAAAGCCAGGATTCAAAAGCCAACAGTCTGGCTGGGCATGGGGGCTTGTAATCCCAGCACTTTGGGAAGGCAAGGCAGGAGGCTCACTTGAGGCCAGGAGATCAAGACCAGCCTGGCTGACGTAGGGAGACGCCCATCTCCGGAAAACAATTACAAAATTATCTGGTGGTGTGTACCTGCAGTACTAGCAATTCAGGAAGAGGCAGGAGGATTGCCTGAGCCCAAAGGTGTGCTCCAAGCTGGGCAACAGAGTGAGACCCTGTCTCAGACAAAAATTAAAAAAGAGGAGTCTGACTCTAGAGTCTGTGTTCCTAACACTTTGCTATATCTGTTCCACAAAGCAGGTCTATGCCTGCAGGGCAGCTAAGGTGAGGATTCTGTAGTTTCCTGAGTTAAAGAATTGCATGGGGCTTAGGACCAACTTGCAAATTGTTTCTGTGAGTCTTTAGGCCATCATAAAGATTGTCATTGGTTAGTAAACCCACCCAGGACCAACTCTCCCCAATCCCACCCTCCTCTAAATTCACAACATGTGGGTAGACTTGCAGATCCCTGACTTGATTACTAGTGAAGAAAAACAATGCGAGGATGAAGGACGTTCAAAAGTTGGGGAGCTAGGTAACTGCTGACTCAGTACAGAATAGACCTAAGCTAATTCACTGAGACACAGCAATTTGTGTTGTCCTTGCCATATTTCTTCCTTTCCTGGCCCAAGAAGACTGTCATTTCATATTTCCATTGTATTATGGGCTGAATAGTCTCTCCTTTGCCTGCAAATTTATCTGTTAAATCCCCAGCATCTCAGAATGTGACTCTATCTGGAGGTTTATTTAAAGGGGTAATTAAGGAAAAATGAGGTTGTCCGGGTGGGTACCTCAGAAGAAGTCGGCCCTGCTGACACCTTGATCTGAGACTTCCGGCTTCCAGAACTGTGCGGAAATGTATTTTTGCTGTCTAAGCCTCTTAGTCTCTGGTGCTTTGTTATGGCAGCCCAAGAGTGCTAATGCACATTGACCAAAGAGATTTGTATTCAGGGCCTTAAGAAGAACCCACTGAAAATAGCCTTCCTCCCCAAGCTTTAAGTTCATTGAGAGGATTAACTCGGGGAAGGGAAGAGAGCTGAGTTTCTTAGGGGAGGGACAAAGGCAGAAGAGAAACAGGCAGAGGAGTGGAGAAGATTCTCCAAGACCAGGGTGCTCAGGGCTCAAGGAGCAGCAGGCTTTTCACCTGCTTCCTCTCAGCACTCTGGGAGACAGAGCACTGTGCCAAGGACATGGAGGGCCAGCCCTAGACATGGAGGCTCCAGCCTGTCAGCCGCAGCTCGTGGCCCAATTATGACTGAAATGAATTCCTGCCAGATCACTGAACTAGAAGTTCAGAAGAAAGTGTTACGTTATAATTTGACAATCGCTATTAATTCATAAGACAATCACACAACTTTTGTCCCCAAGCTTATTGAGTCCAATTTGAGTAAGATTACACCCTCTATAAAAGCATCGATCACCTAATCATGAAAAGGCCCCAAGCGGAGCACTGAGGGTAATGACCATAGCTGCTCTTTCCTACCTCAGCATCACTCCTTCTCCTGGTGACACGCCCTGCTACCTTGTGGAGGAATGACTTTGCCCCCCAGGGTGTGTGGTCCTAAAAGACTATTGGTGTGGTGGGAGCTTGCCTCGTCTGTCCTCCCTAGCTCTAGGTACCACTGATCTACTTTCTGTTTCTATAGATTTGCATACTTTGGACATATCATATAAATGGAATCATATAATATGTGGGCTTCTGTGACTGGTTTCTTTTACTCATCATTTTCATTTTGAGATTCCTCTGTCTTGCTATGTGAATTACATCTTTTTATTGCTCAGTAATATTTGATCTTATGGATATAGTACAATTTGTTATCCATTCCTCTATTGATAGACATTTGAGTCATTTCCAGTTTGGGCTTATGAAAAATGAAGCTTCTAATGACAGTTAGGTTTTTGAATGGACACACATTTCCTGTCATCTTGGGTGAATAAGTAGGAGTAGAATTGCTGGATCTGATGGTAGGTGTAGATTTCACTTTTGAGAATGTACCCAACTCTTTGTTGAAGGGTTGTGACATTTTGCATTCCTGCCAGCAGTGTCTCCGAGTTCCAGTCCCTCTACGGCCTTGCCACCACTTGGCGTGGGTAGTCTTTTTCATTTTAGCAATTCTATTAGGAATCTTTTGAGGCTTTAATCTCCATTTCCCCAATACCTAATGCTGTTGAACATTCTTCATCTGCTTTTTTGCCATCTTCATTGGTGAAGTATATCTGTTCACATCTTTTGCCCATTGTGTTTTTTTTTGAGACAGAGTCTCAAGCTGTTGCCCTGGGTAGAGTGCTATGGCGTCATCATACCTCACAGCAACCTCCAACTCTTGGGCTCAAGTGATCTTCTTGCCTCGTTTTTTTCTATTTTTACTAGAGATGGGGTCTTGCTTTTTGCTCAGGCTGGTCTCAAACTCGTGAGCTCAAGCAATCCACTGGCCTCAGCCTCCCAGAGTGCTAGGATTACAGGTGTGAGCTACCATGCCCAGCCTGCCCATTTTTTGTTTTAGTAATAATTTTAACTATCTTTCTTTACCAATGATTACTAAAGTCACATGAACTTGAAAAGCATTTAGGCTTGTTTATTTAATTTATGAGTATATATATATGCATAGTATTATTATATATATTAGTATATATATAGTACTATATATATATAGTATTTTTTTGAGTATTGTTTTTTGAGACACAATCTTGCTCTGTTGCCCAGGGCTAGAGTGCTGTGGCATCAACCTAGCTCACAGTAGCCTCTAATTCCTGGGTTCAAGTAATCCTCCTGCTTCAGCCTCCCAAGTAGCTAGGACTATATGTCCTTGCCACAATGCCCAGCTAAATTTTTTTTCTATTTTTAGTAGAGACAAGATCTTGCTCTTACTTAGGCTGTTCCCACTCTCGTGAGCTCAAGTGATGCTCCCACCTTGGCCTATCAGAATGTTAGGATTACAGGGGTGAGCCACCATACCTGGCCACATACCCAGTATTTTTAAGCTAATTTGGTACCATGTGTAGACAATATATAAAAATGTGTAGACTTATATGTGGACACAACATATACAAATACACACAAAGGCTTTGTAGTTTTGATTTTACAATTTTAGTGATAAGACAAATAAAACTCACTATGAATAGTTAAATTCAAACTGTGCCTTTGTGAATGAAAAAGGTTAAAAGTTTTTAATCTGTCTCACTTGGCCTGAGCCCTCACTTTTAGCCCATTTTTTATTGGCCTTTTTGCTTTCTTTATATAATTCCTTATATAATCTAGATACCCGTTTTTTTTTTTTTTTATCAGATATATACTTTCCACAGAGTTTCTCCCAATCTGGTACTTACCTTTTAATCCTTTTATCCATGTTTTGTAAAGATCAGAGAATTAATTTTTTTCTTTTTTTTTGAGACAGAGTCTCCCTATGTTGCCCTCAGTAGAGTGCTGTAGTGTCACAGCTCACAGCAACTTCAAACTCTTGGGCTTAAGCGATTCTCTTGCCTCAGACTCCCAAGTAGCTGGGACTACAGACACCCGCCACAACGCCAGCTATTTTTTTTTGTTGTTGTTGTAGTTGTTTTTTAGCTGGCCTGGGCTGGGTTTCAACCCATAACCAAAACAACTGTGCTATGGGTGCCGAGCCAGAGAGTTAATATTTTAATGAAATCCAATGTATAAATGTGTTCTTTTATAGATTGCTGTATCTAATAAATCTTTGCCTAACCTAAGGTCACAAAGATTTTTCTATGTTTCGTCTAGAATTTTTATACCTTTGAGTTTCAATACAAGACAGGGATCCATGTTTACTTTTTTGTGCATGAGAGCTGATTCCTCCATAATTTGTTGAAAAGTGACTCTTCGTTCTTGGATTGCCTTTGTGCCTTTGTCCAAAATTCTGCATGTGTGAGTTTGTTTCTAGACTCTCTAGTCTGTCCCATTGAGCACTTTGTCTTTTTTTTTTTTTTTTTGCAGTTTCTGGCCAGGGCTGGGCTTGAACCCACCACCTTCAGCATATGGGGCTGGCGCCCTACTCCTCTGAGCCACAGGTGCCTCCTATATATATATATATATTTTTTTTTTTTTTTTTGCATTTTTTGGCTGGGGCCAGGTTTTGAACCTGCCACCTCTGGTATGTGGGACTGGTGCCCTACTCCTTTGAGATACAGGTGCTGCCCGAGCACTTTGTCTTAATGCCAACACTATGCCGCTTTGATTATTGTAATTTTATGATATTTCATGTTTGAAAGTGTGTGTATGGGGGTGTGTGAGTGCAGCAAGTTGCAGACGTTGTGACATTTCATCCCTAAATTTTTTTTTTTTTTTTGTAGAGGCAGAGTCTCACTTTATGGCCCTCAGTAGAGTGCCATAGCCTCACACAGCTCACAGCAACCTCCAACTCTTGGGCCTAAGCGATTCTCTTGCCTCAGCCTCCCAAGCAGCTGGGACTACAGGCGCCCGCCACAACGCCCAGCCATTTTTTGGTTGCAGTTTGGCCAGGGCCAGGCTTGAACCCGCCACCCTCGGTATATGGGGCCAGCACCCCACCGACTGAGCCACAGGCGCCGCCCCTCATCCCTAAATATTTTAATGTGGAACTTTTAAGAATAAGGGTTTTGTCATTCTTGTCATAGCAAAGAAAATTAGTAATAATCGCCAAATATTATTTAATATACTCAAATATCTCCAATGTCTCTAAAACATCTATGACTTAAAAAAAAATTATGATAGGGGCGGCACCTGTGGCTCAGTCGGTAAGGCGCCGGCCCCATATGCCAAGGGTGGCGGGTTCAAACCCGGCCCTGGCTGAACTGCAACCAGAAAAAAAAAAAATTATGATAGATCTTTTATTAATACCTCTAGCTTATCTTTGATGGTTAGAAACCTTAAACTTTTTTCCTTGAGTTAATTTTCATAATTTATAATATTGCTAGGAATTCATCCTTCTAAGTTTTGAAAAGTGTTGCCATAGAGTTGCTTGTCATAGTCTCTTAAATTATTTTGATCACACTTATATCTGTGTTTATTTCTCCTTTCATCTTTCTAATCCTGCTTTTTTCATGCTCACTCTTTATCTCTCTTGCTCACTCTTTCCTTAAGCAAGATCTGAAGGGATTTATCTATTTCTCTGGTCTTTGCCAAGAGGCAGTGTTTGGATTTATTTTTCCTCTCTGTAGATATACTCATGCTATTTTATTACTTTTGGGTTTTATTTTTATTTCATCTCTCTTCCTAATTTCTTTGGGTTTATTTTTATTTTTTTGGTTGTTTTTAGAAAATTATAAACAAGGGTCTATAGTACCTTGGCTAGTCCTTCTTTGGGAGTGAAGGCATTCAAGACTAGAAACTCTACTCACTACATCTTATGGGGTTTGTATGAAGTGTACTTCTTTTCATTGTTTTCTAGACATACGGTATTTAAAAATTTTTCTTCTTTATTGGTGTGTGTCACACTTTATGGGGGCAAGACATGATTGCAAGAGGGACTTTACCTAACAATTGCAATCAGTGTAACCTGGCTTATTGTACCCTCAATGAATCCCCAACAATAAAAAAAAAATTTTTTTTTTCTTCTTTAATAGAGTCAACAGCTGCTTCTTAGTTTCCAAATGGGTAAGATTTGGGGTCATTTAAAAATTAATTATGTCTTATTTTATTGATTTGTTTGTTAAAATATTATGGATTCTAAAATTCCAATGTGTTTGGATTTTCAAGGTTTTAATTGTGGACTTACATAATTTTTTTATGATTTTTTTTAAGAGACAGGATCTCACTATGTTGTCCAGGCTGGCCTCAAACTCCTGGCTCAAGCAACCTTCCTGCCTAAGCCACATGCCCTGGCTTAGGATCATGTTTTATAGATATTCCTAGACCTTCGAAAATATTGTATATTTTCCCTACTCAATGATTGTACAGCTCTACAAGTACAAGTTACATCAAGTTCATTTGCTGTGTTTTGAAACCCCCTATGTTATTTTTCTCTGTGTGTAGTTATGCTGAGGAAATACCTAGAAGCCTCTGATTATAATTTTAGTAGTAACTTTGTTAACTTCTCCTTGGATTTGTAATAGCTTTGCTTTACACATGTAGCTTCTACAGTTTGGGGCATACGTGCTGGGTCTGCTATATTGTGTTAATAAAGGTTAGCTTTGTGTTTTTAAAATGGCCTGTCCAGAGCTTTTGGACTCTCCTTTACATCTTCTTCCATCTCCAGGTCTTTCTGCTGGTGTATCTGTGGTTGTTTTTGAGTCTTAATCATTGCCTTCAAAAGTGGTATTTGGGCATTATAGTTTCTGACTATGTTTATCTTCACTTATCTTTTTTTTTGTTTTTTTTTTTTTGCCTGATAGATGGAAGATAACCTGGCTGGGTATAGGATTTCTGGGTGGCTGTCCTTCTCTCTTAGGTGTGACTTCACCATGTGTTAGCTGTCAGCATTGCAGGTGAGAAGTCTGATTAGTTTTTCACACACCTATATGTATATGTTAGAGGTTGGGGTTAGGAGAACAATATTGACTAGGGCTGTCACCATGCACAATTCCAGGAGGGACTATCCATGTCAACTTTTATCACAGAAGACTGCAGGTCAAACCCTTCCCACCACCTGCCGCTTTCCTGTCTTTGTGGTAAGACATCCCAAGCCTGGTCTCCAGGTACATGCCCAGCCTATAGGAAAGAAAGCATTCAACAGTTTCCTCCATCTGGGCGTCCAGAGAATTGTTGGCGTTAACTGAACCCCACAGCCCATCAGCCTCAGTGGGAGCACTTCATGCGATGCAGAGACAGAGGTTGAGTATGGAGACAAAGGGAGTTTCTTTTTGGTGGCCTTGTCCCCAGCATGCCCCCTCATCCCTCTCTTTGTGTTCTTTGAGCACGGCCTGCTTTTGGTCTTTTCTCTAGAGATGCAAACTCTTCAAACAGACCCCTAATGACAACAAATCTGTTGTACAGTAACTGTAGCATCATTTTTAACAGATTAGGTGCTAAATTATTTCTCCCTAAAATAAAGCTGAATGTGTGGAAATCAGTGTTCTCTATTAAAAAAAAAAAAAAAAAAGGAGAATGCTAAAAATTTCCAACAAAAATTTGGCTTGACATGGTCTAGGAAATCTACCAGCCAGCTTGCTTTTGAAAAGGGGAAGATAAGACTTCCTGCGACAGTGAGAGCATTTACGACCTCCCTCGAGACAACAGAGTTCCATCTCCCTTGATGATCTCAAGGCAGATGGTCCCTTCCACAAGAGACCATCTGATTAGAAAGCAGAGTCCATGAAATAAACTTGTCTTGCTATTTCTGTATGCTTTTAGAAGGCCTGTGCTCACTGAGGAGAAAGAAAAGAATGTTCCTATAAACTTGTGACAGAAAAGCAATAAAGGGCGGCGCCTGTGGCTCAAGGAGTAGGGCGCCGGTCCCATATGCCAGAGGTGGCGGGTTCAAACCCAGCCCTGGCCAAAAATCACAAAAAAAAAAAAAAGAAAGAAAGAAAGAAAAGCAATAAAAGCCAGTAGAGACATTCTGAAATCGTTATTCTAATATTTCACTGATCAGAAGAAATAAGCAGGAAACCTTGCAAAATTAATGTGGAGGACTATTTTTTTTTCTGCCTCATACAAAGCTGAAAAAAAGAGGGGGTAGGGTAACAGGATTCAGAGGAAAAGGAGCAATTGGTATAGTTGGGTTCAAATGAAATATACCTCTTTGAATTTTTTAAATTGTAAAATACATAAAACAAAATTTGGCATTTTAAACCATTTTAAAATGCACAGATTCCTGGCATTAATTGCATTCACCATGTTGTGCAACCCTTACTATTATTTCCAAAAACATTCCTGTCACTCCTATCAATCTGGGCTTATTAAGCACTAACTCCTCGGCTTCCCTTTCCCCAGCCCCTGGCAACCTCTTGTCTGCTCTGTCTTTATGATTTGCCAACTGAATGAAGAATTTTTATAGAACAAGGAATAAAACTAAGTCAGAGCTCAGGTGTAAAGACTACCTCTTATGTGGTGCAGTGCTGAATTCTGTAGATAAGCGAAGCCAGGCAGCGTTTCAGAGCAAGAAACTCAACCCCACCAGAGCGCTGCTTTCAGAAGCTTCATCTGGCAGTAGTTTGTGGGATGGATTGGGGTCTGGAGACCAGTTGAGAGGCTGTTCTAAAGGCCCAGGCTGGGAGAAAGGAACACTTGGAGATGCTATTGAAATGGAAAAGAAGATTTAGGAGACATTTTAGGGGATATAGGAGGAAGCCACCCCACGACCTGGCAATATTACCTTGGGGATAAGAGGTGGAAGGACCACAGATGTTTTGAGGGTGGGTAACTTGGGTGATTAATTTTTACACTACGCATTTTAAATTAAGTTTCCATATTAAAAAAAAAAGTTATTTAAGTTATTGACAAAGAATTTCCAAAGAAGTTCGTAATTGGGTGTGATGTACTTTTGAGAAAAAAAAAAACCTGAATCAAACAACAAAAGAATTTTATCTTCTCTTAAGGTTCATGTGACACAGGGTAGCATTTTATAAAAGGAGAGGAGGTAGGAAAGACTGGGAAATCAATCAATCTAGAATGACTGAAAGTAGGAATTCAGGGGAGGGAGAAGGAATTGATTCTATATGAAAGTTCATTAAGCATGGGCGTGTTGTGTGTGTGTGTGTTTTGAGACAGAGTCTCATTATGTCGCTCTCAGTAGAGTGTTGTGGTGTCATAGCTCATAGCAAACTCAAACTCTTGGGCTTAAGTGATTCTCTTGCCTCAACCTCCCAAGTAGCTGGGACCATTTTTTTTTTTTTTTTTGTTATCGTGATTGTTGTTTAGCAGGCCTGGGCTGGGTTCGAACCCACCAGCCCCAGTGCATGTGGCTGATGCCCTAACCACTGAGCTACGGGCACCAAGCCAAGTATTGTGGTTTTAATAATAGGAAGTGTGTCATGGCTAGAAGAGTAGAGTCTGGATCCAGACCCGAGTTCAAATCCTATTCTGCCACCTACTAGCTATGTGACCTTGGTCAAGTTGCTTAACTTCTCTGAACCTCTGTAGTATGACTAATAATCATATCTATGTCACAGAGTTGTTGAACAGATTAAATGACTTGATATGTGTGGCAGGCTTAACCAAGTACTTGGCACGTAGTAACTGCTGTACAGACGTTGGAGTCATTACTATTATTCTTGTTATTATTATTATGTGAATTTAAAATACAAAGCAAAATAAAACAAAATTTCTCTGTAAGTTTGAACAATTTAATTTACTAAGGAAATCAGAAATAAATCACATCTTAGATGCAGCTATGATGCAAATGTCTGTCTTCTGTGGTTTGACTTAAGAACACTTCACCTCGTAGGCCATTGCCAGTTATAGAAGGAACATTTCTTTTTTTCTTTTTTTTTTTTTTGTGGTTTTTGGCAGGGCTGGGTTTGAACCCGCCACCTCCGGCATATGGGACCAGCGCCCTACTCCTTGAGCCACAGGCGCTGCCCCATTGCCAGTTATTATGGCAATGTTTAAAATACTTAATTGGTATTTTGTACGTTTAAAATTATGTTTAAAATACTTAATTGGTATTGTGTATCCTCTTTACTACAAGAATCATTGACTTAGACTTTTTCTAACAACGCTTCAGATTTGTCTTGAGGGGTCCACGTCTTGGCTGTTTTTGCCCAGGGCATGTGACACCAAGTTGAGCACATAGCAGGGATGAATCAAATGAAGGAAGGAACGGGTTGTATTATTTTCCCAGCGATCATAAACGTCAGAGTCTAAAATGAGGATCTTTAAAGATTTTTTGCTTCCTTTGTAAGTAAAAATTGGGGCAGAGTTTTAAATGAATGGTTTTATCCTATCATTTTTCTTCTGTAGGTTTAGAAAACGCCCACATTCGCCCTGCCCGGTATCCAGTGCCTGGGTCGCACAGATCCTTGGCTTGGCTGGGGCTGGTGTCACCGCGGCTCCATCCTGCGGACTCGGGGACACTGCTGCCCTCTGCTGCTCATCGCACGAAGCACTGCATGTACTTGGCTCCCTTCTCCTGGGCTTGGTAGTCCAAAGGGGCTGTGAATACGCAAAAATCACGCGCCTGTGGCTCAGTCGGTAAGGCGCCGGCCCCATATACCGAGGGTGACGGGTTCAAACCCAGCCCCGGCCAAACTGCAACCAAAAAATAGCCGGGCGTTGTGGCGGGCGCCTGTAGTCCCAGCTGCTCGGGAGGCTGAGGCAGGAGAATCGCCTAAGACCAGGAGTTGGAGGTTGCTGTGAGCTGTGTGACGCCACAGCATTCTACCAAGGGCCATAAAGTGAGACTCTGTCTCTACAAAAAAAAAAAAAAAAAATCACAGTGAGAGAATAGAAGCATCCCACAAAAGGATGGATGATAAACCTCTGTAACCCTAAACCCTCGAGCCCGCCCACTCACCAGACCCTGCTCAAGAAGAAACAAATTCAAAATAAGAACGATGTTGGCTGGTATAGAAAGTAATACAACGTCCAGCGCGGTTCTGATTTGTCCCTCCATTGGGCTGGAGTTCGGGTTTACACGTCCACTAGCTAATTCTTCCCCAAGTTCACTTTCTCTTGCCTCTGCTTTGCAGAACCTGCTAGTGGTTGAGACAGTTCCATTTCCAGTCCAGGGTTGTTTCTTCAAGTTGATCTTAAGAAAAATTGCAATTTGCTTGCTACATTTTCTAGCCGACTGGCAGCACCATCTTACTACATGGCTACCTCTTAGTTGCTGGCTTACAAAAATCAGACTTACTCTTTTTTTTTAGGTATTCCATGTCCTAGTGGTTATCTTTGAACTTAGATATTATAGTGTCTCCTCTCTCAGCCCCCTTTAAAATCTTTGTTGTTAAACAATAACCCTTGATTTCTAGAACTCACCCCATTGCTGCACATATTTTCTTTACTCTTTTTTTTAACAAAGGCATAATAAATATTTCCTCTTGTGTTATGTAAATGAATTTATTCAATCATTTTCCTATATTTGGGTATTTAGATTGCTTCCAACATTTTACAATTGCAATTAACACTGAAACAAGTAACCTCCTGTTTGTGTTATTTTTGTATGATTGCAGGTGTATCTTCATGGGAAGTTCCCAGAAGTAGAGGTGCTGGGGGCAAAGGGTGAATGCATGCATAGGGCCAGCAGAGGGTCTGTGGCTGGGCCCAGAAGTATGACAGGTAAAAAAAAAAGATTGATATTTAGAATTTAGGCAACTTACCAGAAATGGGAATACCGCCACTTCTCAATGGCTGCACAGCTTCAGTTGCAAGTTCCTGATTTTTCACATAATGTTTTCAGGATCGGTATCCACACAGATGACCGTGCCCTTATTATGAAACTGTGAAGAGGAAAATGACCCATAAGACCACTCATAGCCATTTATTTTGTATATGAAAAGAGGTGATTTTGAACATAACTAAGAATATTGACACCAAGTAACTTCCTCTAAAGATGACCCTAACCCCTGTCTATCGTTTTATGTCTTACCTCAAATGTCACCTCAGCATATAGCCCCTCCTTACCCTCTCTGTCCCATAATAGTGTTTATGTCTTCACTAATCTTGTCACTATGCAAGTAATTTGGTGGTGTATAGTTTCTTGGTCTCTTCCCACCTTCTCCCCACCAGAACGTAAACTCTGTGCGTTTAGCATCTACTGCTCTGTCCTGCACCTCCCAGCCCTGAGATCAATGCCTGGCACGCAGTAAGATCTCTGCACTGACAGTGGGGCTGTATGAAAGTTGTGTTATCCCACAGGACACATCTGACTCTCCCTGCCGTGTCCAGGTGGCTTCTCATCATGGAAGAAGAAAACTGGTATTCTTTACATCAATGACCCAAGCTTGTTGACCTCCAAGAATAACAGCACTTCCCAAACCCCCTTTTCCCTCCAGAATGTTCCCTTGGAAAGGTATAATTCAGTGAAAAAGAAATGAGCATGCTACCTCAACTGGTCATTATGCTACAATAACACTGAAATTTCTGTGCGTTCTAAGCAGGTGCTCTATGTCAAGTCCCCATCTTATGCGGTATAATCAATAACTGCCTGACAGGAAGGATGCTGGCAGGAGCAGCAGGAACTTTGCCTGCACAAAGCACCTTGGAGATATGTATGTGTGTGTGTGTGTGTATTCATATCTGCAAAGAAGCAGTAATCAGGGCCTCTCCCATAAAGTCTTTGAAATTCAATGAAAAAGCTGAAAGTGCATATAATTAGAAGTGAGCATCACCACACAAAGCAGATAAAGTTAATTATACACTTGGAGGGACATTTCTTTATGTAGTGGGTATGGGAGTCAAATCAACAGCCCTCGGAGCCAGAACAGGGAGCTGAGTGTGCTCTGCTCAGAATGAAGGAATCCAGTGCTCTAAAACAAAGCATCCTTTCCAGAGCCAAATAATCTAACATAAAAGGAAAGTACAAAAGCTGAAAAGGAGGAGGAGGAGGGCCCTGCTTGATAGGTTCTAAATGAAAAGGGCTCCTAACAGTGATAAAAAAGAAAGCATGATTTTAAAATAAGTTCTAGAACCAGAGCAAATAAAAAAAGATAAATGTGTACTTAATTTGCCATATTCTGTTCCCATTAAACATTTTAATCCTGCCATAGGCCAAGATTCTACCAAAATATACATATTTATCTTCCCTCTGTGAGACCACAAAAGCCCCAGAATTAAAGCTTCCAGAAGGATCTTCGGAAAACTAGTTAATCCAGTGAAATTGAGTTAATGACCACAAAGAGATTGATGGAATGGGTGATTTACTGTTCAATAATGAACTGTCAATACAGGGCAGAGAAGCTGCTTTGATCAACCAGGTAACCAAATCATAGCAACAGTTCAGGGCTCCATTGATTTCTCAGCAATTAATGGTAATGATGCTAAAAGGAAAAGAGAGAGATCTGACCGGAAATTGGTCTCTGTGTGGAGCAGCAAGGCTGACAGCAGGCTTTGTGTCTGGCCTTGGAGGTCATTTGCACTTGGAATAGCCATGAGTCACAGAACCCCCTGTAATTTAGACCCACTGGCAATTGAAACCTTAATTTGATTAAGACTCTATACTAGAAGAATTGGAATCCAAAATATACCAGTCACATATAATTTAAACTACATTGACTAAATACGGATTTTCCTTTAAACATGAGGTTTTCATCATATATAAATTCTTGTCACATAAAAGATATATTTAACTATTTAAACATTTCACGTGGAAAAATCCGTAAGAACAAACATGTAGAAACATGAACAAGGAGGGAAACTGCAACACTTGACAATCAGTGTCTTTAAAATCTGAAGAAGGCTTACGCATCAATGAGGAAAGATTCCTTAGAGAACGGACCAAGCCAAATGGGAATTCCATAAAAGAGGAAATATGTCTGGTTAGTTCCAATGTTAAAATAA
The DNA here is from genome assembly GCF_027406575.1 of Nycticebus coucang. Classification (NCBI taxonomy): domain Eukaryota; kingdom Metazoa; phylum Chordata; class Mammalia; order Primates; family Lorisidae; genus Nycticebus; species Nycticebus coucang. The sequence goes on from NC_069787.1 coordinate 35,154,168, forward strand.
ACAAACAACCTCACTGATAATAAAAGAAGTGCAAAGGCAAAGCAACACTGAAACTGTTAGCAAAACGTAAAATAGTGGAGAGAGGCATATTGGAAGACAGGTCTGATGGGGTTCAAGATATGCAACCCCCAAGTATGGCACCTTGTCATTTGATGAAAACTAGAAGCAGGAAGGTCTCTTTCATCTTGCCCTTCTCCACCAAAGGTCATAAAAGCATCTTCTAAAGTAAATCATAAGAGCATCATTCCAGAGATGCCCTCTCTATACCCAAAGAAAAGACATGTCCTTGTATCTGAAGATGTAGTAACACAGGATTTGCTAAGTTCCCCCAGGTTATTACCATTAGATCACACCCCTTTTGTCTAACCATGCTTCTACACAACTGTCCATGCTTCACCAAATTTAGCTTAAAAATACACAGGTTTAGGTTAGGTTAGGTTTAAGTGTAATTCCCGGCACTTTGGGAGCCTGAGGCAGGAGGACTGCTTGAGGCCAGGAGTTTGAGAATGGCCTGGCCAGCATAACAAGACCCTGCTGGGTGTAGCAGTAGGAGGCACCTGCAGTTCCAGCTACTCTGGAGGCTGAGATGGGAGGATTACTTAAGCCCAGGAGTTGAGGTTGCTGTGAGCTATGATGAAGCAACTGCACTCCAGTCTGGGTGACAGAGGGGTATCCTGTCTAAAACAACAACAACAACAACAACAAAAAACACACACACACATAACTTTCCCCATTTCTTTAGGTCTTCATTTACGAAGGCTCTCATGTCATGCAAAACTTACATTCAAATGTGTATGCTTTTTTCCTGTTTATCTTTTATTATAGGTATCTCAGCCATCAACCTTCCTCAGTGAGTGAGGAAAAGATTACTTCTTTTCCCACAGGCCCTATGTTCAGTATTGGTAGGGATATAAATTGATACATAGTCTATCATTTATGGAAAAATAATTCATATAATCCTTACAGAATATATCAAAAGGTAAACTGTTCATACTCTCTTATTCAATAACTGTACCTTAGGGATTTAGATGAAGAAATAGTTACACAAGGGTGAAAATATATATGCACCCAGATAACTGACACCACATATTGAAAGAGAAAAACTAAAAACGATCCAAATTAAAATATCAGTTAAGGACTCATGGGGGAAAGTTGGTACATAAATAGAATGGAATCCTATCTGGTTGATCTATATTTATTGGCATGACAAGATATCTACAACACATGGTGGAAAGGACACAACACAATTGAAAAAGTGCAAGCGTAGAATGGTCCTATTAATACACCTGGGTGAGTTTTAACAAAGGTGTGCTTCTCTACAATGCATTTCAAACACAGGGGCTTTGTACTCTTCACTGCTGATACCATGGTGCGTAAAACAGTGCCTGGAACTTTGTAATCATGCCATCATGTTTGTTGAATGAATAAATGAAAGTTGTTTAGAAAGTTTTGCACCAAAATTTTAACAGTGGTGGAGAGCTAGTTGTTTTTTCATTGACATTTAAATTCTATCATTTGAATTGTCTTCAAGATGCTTATTTACTTGTGACAAAAACAAATACTCTTTCCAAAATATGTGGTAATGCCTACTGCTTGTGAGACTGTAGCAGTTTTCAGCAGTTTCAGTGGCTGTATAAGGTGGTTCAACTCTTTTAGAAAACGATTTGACATTAAATATACCCAAATCGCAAAACTCTTCCTTATACGGAATTTTATGCAACCATGACCAATTGTGAAGACTCTGTAGCAACATGAACAAAAGAAGGCTGAAAATGCAGGCATGTAAAGATTTAATTTATGCAGAAGCAAAAAGATGATGCTGTTGTATCAAAATTGTGGAATTCTGGGTGCAGCAATACTTAGAATTGCTGAAAGAACGTGGACTTTGGGGCTGTAGACTGGAGTTTTTATTTAGGCCCTGCTACATAATTTATACATGACGTTGTTTGATTATGTTGTCAAACCTCTTCGTGCCTCACTTTTCTTATCTATGATGTGGGCTAAGAGTACTATCTCCCAGCTCTGAGAGGGTTAAAATGAGGTGAGGAAGAGTTGGAAAAATTGTGGTGTTCGTTTGTTTTGCTACTGCTATTAGTCTTACTTCATTTTCAAAAATTTCCCCCCAAATTACCATATTCTATCAATTATAAATGAATGAAAAGTAAAATAACTAAAAAGGGAGGAAGGAAGAGATTTAAAAAATAGAAAGTTTTTGGAGTTGGGCACTCTTACCCTGGGACTTCACGGGACCTTGAGCGAGGAAAAACCGCCGGCGACCACACGGGGGCGCAGGCGCTCAATCTGGGCGAGGCTTTCCGGCGGTGTCCAGCAGGGGACGCTGCCCGAGGCGGCGGCGGCCGGAGCGGAAGCCGTGCCGGAGACGGTCGGGCGCACTCGCTGGCTCCTCCCGCTTCCGCTGCTGCTGCGGCTCCCTGCCGAGTTACCTTCTCATCTAAGCTGCGGTCCCTGCCGTCGCGATGCCGCTGGAGAATTTGGAAGAGGAGGGTCTGCCCAAGAACCCCGACCTGCGCATCGCGCAGCTGCGCTTCCTGCTGAGCCTGCCGGAGTACCGCGGGGACGCGGCCGTGCGCGACGAGCTGATGGCGGCCGTCCGAGACAATAGTGAGGCCCGCGCGAGCGCCGAGTCAGCGGCCTACGCTTGGGCTGGCCTCGCGCTCCGGAGCCTACGGGAATTTTCCCCAATGGAGCTCTGGCCGCCGAGGCGTCCCTCTGTCAGGGTCCCCGAGACAGGCCAGGCTTTGGGAGCCTTCCTTTTGTTGGGGATGCACTGGGGGATCTGCAGAGGGGTCTGCAGCTCTGAATATCCTTCCCCTTTAAGGGTAGCTTCAAGAGGAATTGAGGTATTTAGCGCAGTGCTAACCCCACAGCAAAGGTGGGGTGACTTACTTGCCATTCAGGATTGCTACCGGGAGAGGTGTATTCCTGTAGAGGAGGTAAAAGAAATGTGAGTTCAGTTCCTTTCGTTATATTGAACGTATGTACCTGAGTAGCAACAGGCTTTCCTGTTCCCTTGTTTGAAGACTGCTTTGAAACAGAATCCGGAGAGCTAACCGAGGATTGCCTGCCCCTCCAGGCCTAGCAGAGGTTGGCGGTGCAAGATTTGCCCTCATGCAGACCTCCCACCAGCAGGCGTTTAAGTTTTGCCAAGCATTTCTGAAGCTCTGTCCATTCCTTCCCGGTGGTGGGTAGTGGACTGGTGGATGACCTAACAGCGTTTGTGGGTAAGAGGTGGGCAGACACTGACTTCAGGATGCAAGTGGCTCCCACTTATTCATCCCTTTCCCCCCTTCAGACATGGCTCCTTATTATGAAGGCTTATGCAAATCCCTCGACTGGCAGATGGACATGGACCTACTCCATAAAATGAAGAAGGCAAATGAAGATGAGTTGAAACGTTTGGATGAGGAGCTGGAAGATGCAGAGAAGAATCTGGGAGAGAGTGAAATTCGAGATGCAATGATGGCAAAAGCTGAGTACCTCTGCAGGATAGGTGACAAGGTGAGTGCAGTTTTTTCCTTGTAGTTGTATAGTCTAAAATTGAGAACCATTCCAGATTAATAACATCTCATTTTAAAATTTAACTTCCTTTTTTAAAAAAGTACAAAAGTAATCATACTTACCTGAACGAATCAATGTAAAGATGAATGAAGAAAAAATCGCTTTCTTGCAATACCCTATCATCTGCCCCCCAACAAGAGCCAAGTCTGTGTTCCTCTGCATCTCTCTCCATGCCAATAAAAACAGGAGTGCACATGCAGAAACTTTTGTTTTATTTTAGCTTTTACAAAATTGGGATCGTTTTCTTTTCTCATTTGGTTGGGAAACATTGTTTCTGGTGCCTTTTAAAAATTCTTATTAGTAATATATTCCTTGTAGAAATCGAATACATTATATAGTAAATGCTGAAAGTTCTGTTTGATCTCCTTACTGCCCACGTGCTCAGAGATAACCTTTTTAGTTTATTGTGCATTTACACACATGTATATATACCATAAAAAATAGGCAGTATTTAAAACATTTTTTTACATACATGGGGTCATAGTGTACTCACGTGATCTTGTTTACCCCTTTCATTCAGCCTTATATCTGAGAGGCGTTTGTGTTAACATACATAAATCTTGCTCATTCTGGATAATTGCTAGAGCTATGCCATAATTTGCCTGTTCTGCTGTCTATGAACATGTATGTTGTTTTTAGCTGGTTTTGCTTTAATAGCTGCTATAAAAACATGCTTTCATACATCATCTTGTGTACAAAGCTAATGTTTCTCTAGCATGTAGTTGATACGAAATGAAATTGCTGGGACAATGAACAATTTTTATTTTGATGTGTGGCAAGTTCCATGTTAATAGCCAACTTGTGAATACTGCACCATTAGTGTTCCAGAGGAATACTCATCAGTGCTGGATATTTAAATTTGGTTTAATAGTTATGTAATAATGGTTAAGAGAATGGGCTTTCAATGTTCTTAAGTCATATACACAGAATTATTTATCTATAGGATGACCAGAAAATAGTCCGAGCACTCAGATCAGACTCCCTGGATTCTATTTCTAAGCTTCAGTAATTATGATTTACCAAACCCTTAGTTTCCTCATCTGAAAAATAGGGAAAATGACAATTTCTACTTAATTTTGATTAAAGATGGGGCAGAGTTTAGACTGGTACCTGGCACAAAGTAAGTGCTTAAATGTTATATAATTTAAATTCAAAACAAGTTTCTTTTTCATTACTGTTTATAAATTTAAGACTTGGTCATTGTAAAAATTTCAGAAATACAGAAAAGTTTAAAAATAGTTCGTGTTTACTTTTAGGTTGTATGTATTTGTGGTTTGGTTTTATTTTTATTTTTTTGCAGTTTTTGGCCAGGGCTGGGTTTGAACCTGCTACCTCCGGCATATGGGGCCGGCCTGTGGTTTGGTTTTAAAGATTAATGTATTACATGGGAATGAGAAACTAAAAGCTTTTGATTCTTAAGCTTAAGGAATTTCAGTAAGGACATGCTTGAGTCATCAAGGGGTTGTAAACTGATCATGTTCTAATATTCCCTCTATATTTATTTAGTATTTTTCCAAAAAGAACAAGTTTATTTTTTCTTCACCTGTTTGCCCTCTTTTGGTTTTTATATTTGATTTTTATTTAGTATTATTAGCTACCTTCATGGATTAATATGATTTATTATTCACTGTGTTACCATTGATGATAATCTTGATTCTTTGTGGTGCTCATTTTGCTGCATGTTTGTTAGTTCAGGCTCCTTCAAGACTTTTTTTTTTTGTCCTTTTGATGTATCTCATTGGTCTTCCTCATTTTATGGTAAAATAACACATGTAGGCCAGGTGTCATGGCTCACGCCTGTAATCCTAGCACTCTGGGAAGCCTAGGTAGGTAGATTGTCTCTACTAAAAATAGAAAAACTAGGTGGCCAGGGTGGCAGTTGCCTGTAGTCTCAGCTACTCAGGTGGCTGAGGCAAGAAAATCACTTGACCCCAAGAGTTTGAGGTTGCTGTGAGCTGTGACACCACGGCACTCCACCCAGGGTGACAAAGTGAGACTGTCTCAAACAGAAAAACAAGATAGGTGTATCACAAGCTCAAACTCTGCATCATTTTTAGTAGTTTTCGTTTTCATTCTTCAAACCTGGAGTCATCCATTTCTTTTAGGGTCCCTGATTCCCGTTAGTGGGAGATGGCATTTGGAGCCCAAGATCTGAGTGCCGGGTGTACTTACTGCTGCCTTGCCAGTCCCTTTTATACATTTAAGAAACATAAACTGGGCAGACACAAACTGAAAAGTACCAAATATAAACAAATGATTTTATTCATGTTCTTATCTTTAAAGCAAGAGAAACGTTTTATTCCATAATGCTTTAGGATAGAATTGTATATTTGCAAATTGAGTTAGTAGTCTAATACTAAGTGTGATAATATGAAAGATAAGATTTCCAAAAATTCTTTTTTAATTTATAGTAAAGTTACTTTGAATTAGTGTTAAAGGAAAAAAACATTGAATATATGAAACAAAGAATACTTAAAAATTGTAAATAAATTATGAATGTTTTTCTTAATACTGTTTTCTAGAATATAAGCATTTATGTCAAGGGTTAAGGGTACTGACCTCACATGTGGTTGAAAATCCACATATGACTTTTTTGATTCCCCTAAAACTTTACTATTAGGTAATTGTTGACCAGAAGCTTTACTGGTAAGTAGTTGATTAACACACTTTTTTTTTTAGAGACAGAGTTTTACTTTGTTGCCCTCGGTAGAGTGCCATCTCCAGCTCTTGGGCTTAGGCGATTCTCTTGCCTCAGCCTCCTAAGTAGCTGGGACTACAGGTGCTCGCCACAACGCCCTGCTATTTTTTGTTGTTGTTGCAGTTTTGGTTGGGGCCAGGTTCCAACCTGCCACCCTTGGTATATGGGGCGGGCAGTGAGCCACAGGCGCCGCCTACATTTTTTTTTTTTTGAGACAGAGTCTCAAGCTGTCGCCCTGGGTAGAGCTCTGGCGTCACAGCTCATAGCAACCTCGAACTCTTGGGCTTAAGCAATTCTCTTGCCTCAGCCTCCCAAGTAGCTGGGACTACAGGCTTCCCCCAGAGCACCCGGCTGTTTTCTTTTGTTACAGTTGTCATTGTTGTTTTAGCTGGCCCGGGCTGGGTTTGAACCCTCCAGCCTCGGTATATATGGCTGGTGCCCTACCCACTGAGCTACAGGCACCACCCGATTAACACATATTTTTATGTTATTTTTATTTTTGTTTATTTTGGAGACTACAGCCCTCTGTGAAGTGCTGTGAGTCATAGCTCACAGCAACCTCAAATTCTTGGGCTCAACCAATCCTCTTACTTCAGCCTCCCAAGTAGCTAAGACTACAAGTGCCTGCCACAACACCAGCTTTTTTAGAGACTTGTTCTCACTTTTGCTCAGGCTGGTGTCTGAACTCCTGAGCTCAAGCATTCCACCACCACCTCAGCCTCCCAGAGTGCTAGGATTATAGTGTGAGCCACTGTGTATGTTACATATATTATTAATATATACTGCATTCTTACATTAAAGTAAGCTAGAGAAAATATTAAGAAAACCATGAGGAAGAGAAAAATACAGTTTCTACTCATTAAGTGGAAGTGGATAATCATAAAGATCTTTATCCCTGTCTTCATTCTGAGTAGGCTGAGGGAGGAGGAGAGATTGGTTTTGCTATCTCAGGAGTGGCAGAACCAAAAGAAAATCCACATATGTGTGAATGCCTATAGGTGAAACCTGTGTTGTTCAAGGGTCATCTGTACTGTATAGAAGTATAAAATAGTACGGTAAACCCATGTGTACTTATCACCCAGCTTCAACAGTTACCAGTTAATGGCCTTCTTGTTTTATCTTTATTTCTACCTGCCTTCCCCTTCCCTTTGAATAAAATCCCAGACAGATGATAGTTTTGAAAACTTACAACCTTTCTTACCTGTTGCCTTGGCTTTTCCTGACAGGAGGGAGCTCTGACAGCCTTTCGCAAGACATATGATAAAACTGTGGCCCTGGGTCACCGATTGGACATCGTATTCTATCTCCTTAGGATTGGCTTATTTTACATGGATAATGATCTCATCACACGAAACACAGAAAAAGCAAAAAGGTAGTTTTTAGCAGTGGGGATGTATTCCCTCTAAATCGTGATGTTATAAATGAGAAATTGATAAGAAATTTGCCACTTCATTTACAACTAGTAAATTTGGTTAGATAATAATGTATTTAGTGAAATATTTTCTTTAGGTTCAAGTTGTTAAAAGTTGTTTTCTCTTTGAAAGTAACACAAAATTTCTAAAAAGTGGCACTGTCTGCTTCTGAATTATAATCTTAACTGTTTTTGTTTAATAGCTTAATAGAAGAAGGAGGAGACTGGGACAGAAGGAACCGCCTAAAAGTTTATCAGGGTCTTTATTGTGTGGCTATTCGTGATTTCAAACAGGCAGCTGAACTCTTTCTTGACACCGTTTCAACATTTACATCCTATGAACTCATGGATTATAAAACGTTTGTGACTTATACTGTCTACGTCAGCATGATAGCTTTAGAAAGACCAGATCTCAGGGAAAAGGTAATGCCTGAACCTTTAATACTCCTATGTAAAGACTGCCCCATGATTTTCTAATTCAAATACACAAAGACCATTGAAGTTTGTTGTTTTTTTCCCCAACCTAGGTCATTAAAGGAGCAGAGATTCTTGAAGTATTGCACAGTCTTCCAGCAGTTCGGCAGTATTTGTTTTCACTCTATGAATGTCGTTACTCAGCTTTCTTCCAATCATTAGGTAAAGACAGAGTTGCTTATTTTGATTATCTGTCTTCATCTTACTCCTGATTCTCTGTGCAAATAACCCAAGATGATTTTTCATGTATCTGAAAAATGGAGTGTGTAGATAGTTGCAGGTCTTTGATCAGTACGGCTAATTAGCCCACTTTTGTTTAGAAGGGGAGTCCGCAAACTGGGGCCTGTTTTTATATGGCTCAAGCATATGAATGATTTTTTTTTTTTTTTTTTTTTTGCAGTTTTGGCTGGGACTGGGCTTGAACCCACCAACCCTGGTATATGGGGCTGGTGCCCTACTCCTTGAGCCACAGGTGCCACCCCGTATGAATGATTTTTACATTGTTAAAGTGTTGTTTAAAAGAAAGCATATGTAGCAGAGAGATACATGGCTTACAAAGCCTGAAAATATTTACTGTCTGACCCTTTGCTGAGGATTTTGCTGGACCCCTGGTTTACAGTCTTTTAAGGTAGAAGTGAGCAAATGGTTATAAGTATTGAGCTTCGTGAGGAAATTCTGAATTTGATTTTGGGTTGAGATAAATTGAGAATTGAATTCAACAATGGGTTATTCTTTATGCAAAAGCTAAATCTTTGCGTCAATTTATTTGCAAATCATTTTCAAGAGCTATAGATAATCCAAATGATGAAGATTACAATTTTGCATTGGGTTTTGGCCCAGTATTTATGGAGCACTTTCTCCATACGTATAAGTTACGCAGCTTTCTGAGAATTCATACTACTTATTGCATGTGATAGTAGGAACAGGGCTCTCTGTCCAGCATGAGTGCCTTAGCCTTTCATACATACATGGCTGCTTTTGCACAAAAGGTTATACTGTAGCATTGCTTTTTTCTTCCTTTTATGCTTGGGGGTCTCCTGGTCGTCACTGTTTACCTCAATCAGAACAAATCTTATCTCTGCATTCCTGGAGCTCTTACTTTATGCCCCATCCTTTAAAAGTAATTGAGCTATACGTCATTTAAATTTTAAAGTGTACAATTCAGTAGTTTTTAATGTATCGACAAGGTTGTGCAACCTGTCCTGATTCCAGAACATCTTCCCAAAGAAAGCCTGTATTCATTAGCAGTGACTCTGCATCCCTCCCCCTCCCAGTCCTTGGCACCCACTCTTCTACTCTCTGCCCTACAGGGATTTGCCGTGTGTGGATGTTGTTTGTTAGTAGAATCAAATGATAATGTGGGCTGCTGTTGCCTGGCTTCTTTCTTCATGTTGGAGCATGTGTCAGTACGTCGTTTGGTCTTCTGGCCAAATGATAGTTCATTGTATGGTTATACCAATTTTATTTATCCATTCCTCAGTTGATAGACTTCAGGGTTGTTCTTTTTGGCTATCATGAATAATTCTGTAATGAAGATTTGTGTGCAGGTTTTTGCACAGACACGTGTTTTCATTTCTATTAGTTTACATACCTAAGAGTAGAATTACCAGATTGTAAGGTAACTCTCTGATTACCTTTTGAGGAATTGCTAGATTATTTTCTCAAGTAGCAGCGCTATTTGACATTCCCACCTGCAGTATGTGAGAATTCCGGTTACCCCACACGCAGAACTTACTATCCCGTGTCTTTTTGAGTGTAGGCATCTTAACGGATATGAAGAACTTATTTTGATCTGTGTTTCTCCACTGACTAGTTATGTTGAGCATCTTTTCATGTACTTATTTGCCATGTACCACATATCCTAAAACTTAGTATGCTGTTTTGTGATTCTTAGTTTGTCTCTTGTTGATCAGGGCAGACCAGATGCTTTTTGAAATCTGATTTATACCTTTTTATGGTCTGTATAAGTCTTTCATTTGTAATTGTACCTGCTGTTTCTCTGTTAGTATTTTTTTAATTTTTTTTTAAGTAAGATGAACTTTTTTTTTTTTTGTAGAGACAGAGTCTCACTTTATGGCCCTCGGTAGAGTGCCGTGGCCTCACACAGCTCACAGCAACCTCCAACTCCTGGGCTTAAGCGATTCTCTTGCCTCAGCCTCCCAAGCAGCTGGGACTACAGGCTCCCGCCACAACGCCCAGCTATTTTTTGGTTGCAGTTTGGCCGGGGCCGCGTTTGAACCTGCCACCCTCGGTATATGGGGCCGGCGCCCTACTCACTGAGCCACAGGTGCCGCCCAAGTAAGATGAACTTTAAGGCAGATTTCCATGGTTAAAATATTAGTGCATGAACTTTGTCATCTGTGAACGAGATGTCAGATAGCCACATGCTGCTGAAGTGTGGTGTTTCCTCTGCCACTGTTGATGGATGATATGGGAAAGCAGTGCGGAACTGTCTACTTGTTTGACCTGTTGGACTCAACTAGAATTGCTTTACTTTTTAATCTTTTTATTGGAAAGGGAGATTCTTATCATTGTCATCTTACTCATTGCAGCGGTTGTAGAACAGGAAATGAAAAAGGATTGGCTTTTTGCCCCTCATTATCGATACTACGTGAGAGAAATGAGAATTCATGCATACAGCCAGCTGCTGGAATCATATAGATCATTAACCCTTGGCTATATGGCAGAAGCATTTGGTGTTGGTGTGGAATTCATTGACCAGTAAGTGCAGCAAATAACATCATCTTAATTTTTGTTTCGAACTTGGCCTTTTAATATGTGAATTATACATTTTTTTACCTGTTTGCATTGCCTATCTCAATTTTAAGAAAAAATGTTTTTCTGAATATTATCAAAACAGGTGTATCTGTCGCCTCTGCCTACCTCATGTTCTGTGTGTTCTATTAACAGATGGATAGCTTCCAGAATGCTGTAATCCTAGCACTCTGGGAGGCATAGGCAGGTGGATTGCTTGAGCTCAGGAGTTCAAGCCCAGCTTGAGCAAGAGTGAGACCTCATCTCTACTAAAAAAAAAAAAAAAATAGAAAAACTGAGGCAAGAGGATCTCTTGAGCCTACAAGTTTGAGGTTGCTGTGAGCTATGGTGGTGCCATGGCAACAGAGCATGACTTTGTCTCAAAAAAAAAAAACAAACAAACAAAAAACAGATGGGGAAGCTGAGTTGTAGGGGGGTTAAGTGGTTTGTTTAAAGGTCATTAGACCAGTTATCAAAAGCAATCTCCTGTCTTACAGCATAATGTTTATAGGCAAAAAAAAAAAAGTCTTCTGTAACTTTTCAGACCACACTGCAGCTGTAGAAATGACATAGATCTCTTATATTTTACAGTTGGTTATATTCACTCTGATAATTACGTCCAATTTTTAGGTTGCTGCTACAATTCTGGTCTAATGAGTTGTTAAATGTGAGATTTTTTTAGCACTTGAATCAGTAATTCAAATACTTAGTGAGCTATTACTACATATTTAGTGTTACGTCCCCATCTTAATGGACTTTCATTGCAGTACTAGGGAAGAGATGGCAAGTAGGCCTATAAATATAAAAGGTGCAACTCCAGATAGAAATGAGTCTGTAGAGATAAAATGTTATAGTGCCATGGAGAAACTGCTAGCTATGGGGTGCCTGAAGAGGAGAGGTTTGCTCTGAGATTTGAATTGGAAGGAGTCAACCATATGGAGTCCTCTAGCTGCAGAAGAGGGGACAGAAAACGCTAAGACTTTGAGCTAGTAGCAAGCATAGACGATGCAGAATACAAATATCAGTGCAGCTGCAGCAGAGTTGTGGGGACTAACAGCCAATTGTGAGCATTAAGGTTGGAGAGTTAGGCTTGTATTCGGCCTTGTTGAACATGCTGTGGAGCTTGAGGTTTAATCTAGGTACTGTGGGAAGCCAGGAGAGTGACCAGGTCTCATTTACACAGAGCAAGGTGGCAGAGAGTTCATGGAAGAGATGTTATGGTGGCTTGGACTAGAGTGGTGGAATAGAGCTGGGGAGAAGTGATGTTCACAATATGTGACATCCATTTTCAATCTAGATGAGTGGTTCCCCAACTTAGGTCTTTTAAATGTTGATGTAGTTTTCAGTGGTCCCCAGTGAAAACAAGTGATATTTAATTTTAAGTGAAGCTGCATTTAAATAAGAACATTCTCTTTTTAGCAGTTTTGTTTTCTCAACATTAGGAAAATTTCAAACAAGCAAAAGATTGTAAATAATTGTAAAATAAATTTTAACATTTTCTTATACAGTAGAACTTCCATAGTTGAATCCCCTCCCTACAGTGGCCATCTCCTTAAGTTAACCTAATTTTCATACACTGGACATGCGCTCCATGTACCAGCACAGTAGACCAGTTGTTTAACAGTCTAACAGGCCTTGGGGTGATCTGCTCACAGAGGCTCTATTGTATTTGCTTATCACATATCCATCCATCTTATTTTTTTAGCCACTTCATAGTAAGTTGCAGACACCAGCACACAAATACAGAAGGCTAGCATCCCCAGGTTTTCTTTCTTTTTAGTATGGGGTTTGGACATTATTTTGCAAGTCAGTTGTGAGCAGTGCATATGAAATAGGCTGGGCCTGGCTTCTTACTCTGTCCCTTCTTCAGTTTCTTAACTGTGACAGGGAGGTGATAAAGCCTTCACTAGTTGGGGGTGTTTCGAGGCTCAAATGAAACTGGATGAGGAGATTCAGGTAAGTGCGATTTAGAGCAATGCATTATTAAGTCCTCTTGATGGCAAGTGAATTCAAGGCAGCTGGTTACCTTTCAGGTGGTCATTGAATTGTTTGTTTTTTTTCCCCTTCATGTTCTAAGACCAGCTCTAGAGGCAAAGGTGGTACCATTTGTGACCCAGAAAGAGCTCGTTTTGAAATTCTGTGAAACCTAGGAAGTTCAAATCTGTGTTCTTATGAGTCTTCCCCCTTAAAAACTTAATTTTAGGTGAAATTCCTTTCTTAAATGGGCTATATAATAATTCTATATCATTTCCCCCCCTAGATTCAGTAAGATACTGTTGGAGAGGAAAGGGGCCATTATTTCATTAAACAATGCTGCTGTTGACATGTTTACATATGGGCTATATTCTATAATTTGTCTGAAACAATTACTTTTATGGTTTTCCCCAGAATTTTTCCAAGCACTTTCTATAGCTCTAAAGACCAGACATAAATGATTTTATTGTTTGTCACCTATGTTCCATCGGAGTATGAACTTCCAGGGTCATCTTTATTCTGGAAGATGATCCCAACTACTGCATATACAGTGGTCTAGGCTTGAAGGAAAACTAAATGTCACCTTGAAGGACTATTTTAGTGCAGTTTGCATTTTTTCTCAGAATTGTCTATAAGGCTAATGCTGGTTTTTCGTTTTTCTACCTCCCTTCCCTAAATTAGGGAACTCTCCAGATTTATTGCTGCTGGGAGACTACACTGCAAAATAGATAAAGTGAATGAAATAGTGGAAACCAACAGGTACTTTTTAATCTATCATTTGTTATACTGCTCAGAATAAGGGGCATTCTCAAGTGCCTTCTTTTACATCAGCTGTTGTCATGGAATAATGTGACTGGTTAAATAATTAATTTTTTTTTCTTGAATTTATAGACCTGATAGCAAGAACTGGCAGTATCAAGAAACTATCAAGAAAGGAGATCTGCTTTTAAACAGAGTTCAGAAACTTTCCAGAGTAATTAATATGTAAAACCATATAACAAAGGATTTCCTTTAGAGATAATTATTTGCAATTTTTATGGTTTACTATGTTCCCACTTCAGCTGAATAAAATAAGTACTGCATTACTGTTTCTTTCAGTTTGCCTTTTTAAAAGCATACATGCCTTTAAGGATAGGGTAATGTTAAAATAATGTCACTTGAGTTATTAATGAACAATATTTTGTCATTTGACCATCTCTGGTTTATGGTATGATTACGGAGACTTAAGTACCTGGGTTGACACAGCCCATTATTTCTTACCTTTAAGCCTCCTGATTTTAGAAAGAAGAGTATATGCTACATAGTAGCTCACAATTAAACAATTACCTACATAGTGTAGAGAAGACATTTAAAATGTAGAATAAGCTTTCCCTCAGAAACAAGTAACCATATGTAAAATCACCCCCTTTTAGGAAGCTGGTATAGTCTGGATTCCAGAATCTACCAAAGTCAGTCTCACTAAACGTAGATTTTTTTTAAAACCCTTTGTTAATACTAGCAAATTGAATCTTTTTTTCCAAAAAGGAGACTACAGTAATAGCAGTGAGGAAAGCAGAGTTGTTTCTTGTCTTTCAGTTACAAACTAGGTGAGTCAGAAATAAGTGCTATGCTTTCACATGAAGACTATAACCCAACTACAGCACAAGACTATGGGGAAAAGGCCAAGGAAGGGGAAGGGAGGGGGGAGGTTTTGGTGGAGGGAGGGTAATGGGTGGGGCCACATCTATGGTGCATCTTAGAGTGGGTACAGGCGATTGCACTAATGTACACAGCTATGATTTAACAATTAAAAAAAATCAGTCTGTGCATACAGCTGGAGAGAGAGAGTTAAGTTCTGATATTCAATAGTACAGTAAGGTGACTAGAGTTAGCAACAATATATTGTTATCTTTCCAAATATCTAGAAGATCTAAAATATTCCCAACACAAGCAAATGATAACTGTTCAAGGTGATGGATATCCTAAATACTGACTCGATCACCACACATTGTGTGCATATAATGAAATACCTCATGTCCCCCATCAATATGTAAACGTGTATCAATAAGAAAAAAAAGAAAAAAGTGCTATAAAGGAAGAAAAAAAGAGGGGATAGAGTGAAATCAAGTGTGAAGGGCTCTCTTCTAGGGAGCGTCATAGAAAGCCCTCTGGTAAGGTGACAAGTAGGTAAAAAGGTGAGAGAGACCATGCAAATAATCTAGAAATACAGGGTGTCCCTACGGTCACCATGCATCGGGAAAATAGAAAATTGTAGCTAAATGTACATTTATAAAATTTTACAAAATACTTGCAGAATTTTCTCTACTTTTTTGGCCACCTCTTTGTAAAATTTTGTCATTAATATTTTGTTGAATAAACATTTAGCTACAATTTTCCATTTTCCTTATGTACGGTGACTTGAAGAGCAACTTTTGGGATACCCTGTACAAAGACATGGAAAGTTACTAAAAGTTTTAAACAGGAATGACCGATTTGACTTACCCTTTTAACTCACTATGGCATTCACCTGGGGGACACCAGATGATGGTGGCATGAATAGAAGCAGCAGCTGGATTTGCTAAGAGATAAGAATGGGGGAAGGTGAGTCAAAGGAGATCCCAGGCTTTTTGATTTAAGTGTAAAAGATGGCTGGTGACCTGGATAAGCAGTTTTGTTATAAGTGAATTAAAGAGAATGGAAATGGCATGTTAGTGTAAAGGCAGGGGAATGAAAGAAGAGTTTGCTTTTGGGTTTTTTTTTGGAAACAGTCTTACCATGTTGCCCTCAGTAGAGTGCTTTGGCATCACAGCTCACAGCAACCTCAAACTCTTGGTGTGTAAGGATTTCATGTTTTTCTTTTTTTGGTTGTACTTGTCACTGTTGTTTGGCAGGCCCAAGCTGGATTCAAACCCACCAGCTCCAGTGTATGTGGCTGGTGCCCTAGCCACTGAGCTACAGACACTGAGCCAAACTCTTGGGCTTAAGCGATTCTCTTGCCTCAGCCTTCCAAGTAGCTGGGACGCCTGCCACAATGCCCAGCTATTTTTTTTCTTTTTTGGTTGTAGTTGTTGTTTGGCAGGCTTGGGCTGAGTTCAAACCCTCCAGCTCCAGTGTATGTGGCTGGTACCCTAGCTGCCAAGCTATAGACACTTAGCCTTTTGATTTTCTTTTTAAGAGCATGTTTATTTGCTGATAGGAATGATCCATGAACATAAGAGAAAACACATGATCTCATTTGACTGAAAATATAAAACACTGGGAAATCAAAGCCCTATTGCAAACAAGTTAACTTATTGGCAAAATATTAGAAGCATTGTATTACAAGTCAAGACAGTAACTATCGGCTTGGTGTGGTGGCTCTCACCCGTAATCCTAGCACTCTGGGAGGCCGAGGCAGGTGGATTGCCTGAGCTTACAGGTTTAACCAGCCTGAACCACAGGGAGATCTCATCTCTGAACATAGCAGGGCATTGTGGCGGGAGCCTATAGTCCCAGCTACTTGGGAGGCTGAGGCAAGAAAATCGCTTTAGCCTAAGAGTTTGAGGTAGCTGCGCTATGACGCCATGGCACTCTACCAAGGGCAATGAAGTATGATTCTGTCTCAAAAAAAAAAAAAAAAGTATCTTTGGTATTATGCTGGAGAAAGATGATTGGTTTTGTGCCTAGGAAAGCAGTGTGGTCAGAGCTCTGCTTTGAAAGCAGTTTCCTATGGGCACTGTATGCTGGATGGGAGGCTTTAAAAATGCTTGATATGCCCAGCAGGAGTGGGGAACTTTGTGTGTGGCCTTTTGACTGAATCCAAATTTTACAGAACAAATCCTTTTAAAGCATTTGAGAGTAGCCACCTATGATTTGTAAAAATGCTTGTCTATAAAACCTTATAAATAGCACTCTTAATTTCTTGAAGGAAAAACAGCTCAGCTTCTTAAAATTTTGGTTTTCTACAGAAAACAAAGCTAGTCAAGAATGCAAAGCAGGCTTCTGGATACTATAAAGTTGCAAAAAGGTCATCCACAGGTTGCAATTGGACCCCCTAGTATGTTTTCAAGAAAATTCAAAGTAGGCTGGCGTGGTGGCTCACGCCTGTAGTCCCAGCATTGTGGAAGGCCGAGGCGGGTGGATTGCCTGAGCTCAGAGGTTCAAGACCAGTATGAACGGCAGTGAGCCAGAGTAAGACCCTGTCTCTACTAACATCAAGAACATCGCCAGAGGAAGAAGAAAATGAACAACAAAAGAAAGTACTTCAAACGAAGAAGAATGAACAAGGAAGCTGAAATTAAAAATAGAAAAAAAGTTAAAAAAAAGAAAATTCAAAGTCGCCATGTAAAAGTTGAGAAATAATTCTAAAAACCACATACCTAATTTCTCAGGAGAAAGGAATAGATTAGGCACTTCTGGACTCTTAACTGGCAAGCACGTGCTGTCCTCCAGCATGCTGTAGTTCACCAGCCTGTGGCATGAATGTACACTATCTGCCTGGCTCCTGGCATTTGAGTTAACCTTGCACTACCCCCAATATTGTACATGTGAGACTGACCGTCAACAGCCTCCTGTGTCTCCAGCTAGGAGACTATCCAAAGAATTCTTAATCTTCATCCTATTTCCAGTAGCTTTAATTCATATAGCTTGTTTTCTTTTTTTTTTTTGTAATTTTTGGCCGGGGCTGGGTTTGAACCCGCCACCTCTGGCATATGGGACTGGCGCCCTACTCCTTGAGCCACAGGCGCCGCCCAAGCTTGTTTTCTTAACAGTCTTAATTTCTGAACTTTATGAACACTCAGTATTTAGTTCCTTTTTAATATTGGTGCATGTTTCCTCTTCAAGTTGAGAACTTAAATCTTATTTTTAATCAACCCTTGTCTTACCAGGTTTCCTAATGGAATCACCAGGATGAGCTATCTTTGGTGATTATTTTTTAAAGTAAAGTCTCTCCTATCCCAATAAAATTTGATAATGTATCTATCCAGTAAGAGAGACAAATATTTAAAAGCTATATAAAGCTATGGTAATCTATTTCCTACAGCAGAAATAACTTTAGATCAGTTTTTAACTTATTCATAAATAGTAACACAGTGTAGCTGGGTGTGGTGGCCTGTGCCTGTAGTCCCAGCTACTCGAGAGCCTGAGGTGGCTGGATCTTAAGGCCAGGAGTTTGAGACCAGTCAGGGCAATATAGTGAGACCCTGTCTCTTATCAAAAAAAAAAAAAAATGTTTTTAATGAAAAATATTACCTGGGCATGGTGGCACATGCCTATATAGTCCCACCTACTAGGGAGGATGGGGTGGGAGGCTACAGTGAGCTATGATTGTGCCACTGTACTCTACCCAGGGCAACAGTGAAACCCTGTCTTAAAAAAAGAAAAAGGCCAGGTGTAGTAGCTCACGCTTATAATCCTCAGCACCAGCTGAGGCTGGTGGATTGCCTAAACTCACAGGTTCAAGAACAGCAAGACCTGTCTCTAAAAATAGCTGGACATTGTGGTGGGTGCCTGTAGTTCCAGCTACTCGGGGGCTGAGGTAAGAGGATCACTTAATCCCAAGAGTTTGAGGTTGATGTGAGCTATGATGCCATGGTAGTCTACTGCGGGTGACAAAGTGAGACTCTGTCTCAAGGAAAAAAAAAAAAAGCTTAAAACTATTTTTTCTAAGTATCTGCATCCAACTTTTTCCTGGCCTAAATAGCTAAAAGGGTAACTACAGTTTGATCACTGAGCACATATACTACAATACCCTAACAATTTACAGATTTACGTGTATGACTGAACGTATTTAGTCCTTAGTAACCTGATAATTAGCAAATAAACTGCATAGTTTCCTATTTTGAATCTTTGGTGCTGTTGTTAACTTATTTTTAAGAGGATGAACAGCTGACAAGTGAAATATTAATGATTTGTGGGAAGGAAGGGAGAAGGCGTCTATGATGATCCCTTGCCTTACCAAGGCTACACAAACTTGTAGTTGTTAGTAAGAAACCTGGTACTTCCACAATGGCAGTGGGAGAGTAAGGTACAATCCCTATCTAGAAAACATGAGTCACTAATAATCACTAGTTTGGGTTTCAAAGCCATAGAGCCACAGATTTGCCTGACACTTGTTTTTCTCAAGACATACAAAGGATATGAAGAATTTTTAGCAGTCTGGTTCAGGCCATTTTAGCCTTTGAGTATATGGTCAAAGGGGAGATCTCATCTTTTTTTTGTGTGTGTGATTAAGAAATCTTTTGTAGTGACTTAACTTTTCTCTATTCAGGTTAGGTTTAAGAAATAAAAGGGATAGGGCGGCGCCTGTGGCTCAGTGAGTAGGGCGCTGGCCCCATATGCCGAGGGTGGCGGGTTCAAACCCAGCCCCGGCCAAACTGCAACAAAAAAATAGCCGGGCGTTGTGGCGGGCGCCTGTAGTCCCAGCTGCTCGGGAGGCTGAGGCAAGAGAATCGCGTAAGCCCAAGAGTTAGAGGTTGCTGTGAGCCGTGTGATGCCACAGCACTCTACCCGAGGGCGGTACAGTGAGACTCTGTCTCTACAAAAAAAAAAAAAAAAAGAAATAAAAGGGATAATTGGCCAATGAATAGCCTTCAATCCAGCCAATTCTCAGATTCCCTTGGGGAAGTAACCATTTAGTCAACATTGCCAGTGGGTGGCACTCTAACAACTTCACCAACCCTTTCAGCAGTTGCCAGAGACCTGCTTTTCCAAAGTACTGTGTATATGAAATTTATACGGTATCAATGTGGGTAAAACCACACTTGGTTTTCGAGGACTTTGCTTTTCTTGAACCCCCTAGGTTACAAGCTGTTTGTTCATATACACCTCAGGAACTTGGAGCCACGGTCAAGTCCCACTGTTTCCTAGTCCCTGCTCTTTCTTGCCACTGTGCTATCTTCAATCATGTATCTCCAGGTTACTCCCCCTACTCCATCCACTTCATTCCAGACCTGAGCAGCCGGCTCAGTTTTCCTTTCAACCTAACTGCACTTTGAAATGGACAACTTATATAATACCCTGGCTTCACAGTTCCTTACCCTTAATTTTAGTGCTCTTTTCCTCTACACTACTTAAATCCACCATCATGCTCTTACCCAGGAATCGTAAGCGTCTCTGGACAGCTCCACTTTTAAAAATGACACCTGGAATTACTATTTTCGCCTAGTCCTAAAAGTTGATGCCACTTTGCTAACTCTGGTCCCTGGATTGGAGTATGTTAGACACTCATTGTTAATTGATCATATTGACTTGAACATGGAGTTTGCTCCTTGACCTTGAACAAATCACCTAACTTGTCTAATAATAAAGTTACCTGGAAGGACGATCGTTAAGAAGTAATTCCAGTCAACCAATGTCTTAAGAGTGGATAGATTCTACATCGTAGCTACCAGTTCTCTTCCTTGGATACCCAATGCAGACTACCGCCAATCTCTTAGCCACATCTTCACTAATACTCACTAATACCTTGGCAATCTCCTTGCCCAAGATCTTATAACTTTTCCACCCAACCGATACCTGCTGTTCCAGTTATCCTGGAGAAAGAAGCAGAAGAATAAAACATTACCTAAGTTGATTGATGCATTTATAGTAATAATGGAGTCAAGTCTTTACACTTGTCTCTAAACCAGTGATTTTCAACTGGTGTGCCATGAAAATTTTTAAAGATTGTGATTAAATGATTTTCAGCAGTTAGAGCACAGTTATTTATTCTTTTTTATACTTTTTTAAAAGCAACACAATAAAGTGTACTACAGAAGTTTAACTATAGGTTCAAGTGTGCCATGAAATTAAAAAAGGCTGAATAACACTGCTCTAAACCATCTCACTCTCATTCTTCTCTTCCTTCTCTTACCTCTCTGCTTTTTTCTTCTAGTGCTGATTGTCCACCTGTCTTTACCAAAATACTTCCCTCCAGGATTTTGTCCTCGGTTTTCTGCTCTGGGCCATGGAGGGTGGGCTTTAAGTTTATGAAATCCTGGAAATGCAATGGTGTACCTGTGCTTCTGTCAGATAGGATCCATAATTCCTTTCATGTGATTCTTGGAATCTGTGAACAACAACAAAAATTAAAAACCACTTATTTGATCGTTCTGTATTAGTTTGGCTATGCCACCTACTAGTTGTGGGACCTTAGGCAAGATACAGTCTTACAAGTTCCTCATCAGTATGATTGGGATTAAAATACCTGCCCTATCAGGGCTTAATAAGAGAGAATGTATATGAAACATCTGGCACAACATCTGGCACATTAAACACTTAAGTAGATAAGTATTACTTTAACGTAGTAATAAACCAAATCTAAACACTGCCTATTTTTCCCAGGTAAACTTTATCCACTCCCATGACCTCATTCACCACCTAAAAGAGAAAAGACTAGCTAGGTGTGCCTATAGTCCTAGCTACTCTGAAAGCTGAGGCAAGAGGATTGCTTACGCCCAAGAGATTGATGTTGCTGTGAGCTATGACGCCATAGCACTCTACCCAGGGTGACAGAGTGAGACTGTCTCAAAAAAAAAAAAAAAAGAGAGACATCTTTTCCATCCCTGTTTTACAGCTCAAACTTTCCTCCCAAGCTCCATCCAAACTACAGCCAACTGAGTACTAAACATGAATTTCCCACCAGCAACTCAAATCCAATGGTCTTTCCGCCTGTTATCTTATCACACATTTCACTGAAAGCTTGTCGATCAGTTTGGCAAGCTAGAAGTCTGGAGTCATCTTAGACTTATTCTTCTTCTTACTGTTCAACATAATTAGACCTCAAGTCTGTTTGTTCTACTTTTATAAGATTTCTGGTTATCAGTCTTTATACCCATGGTCAGCCTTAGTTTTGAAACTGCACAGCACTCACCTGGATTATTACAACAGTCTTGTAACATTTTTGTTCTAAGGTTATTACTTGTTTTGTCTTCCATTGGTTTTGGAGAGCCCTATGTGATGGAGTTTTTTTTTAAAGTATTAAATTGTAAGTGTTGATTCTCCCTGTCCCCCAAAAGGGTTTCTTTTGACTCCTAGTGCCAGCTTTGGTCCATGGGCTTTCACTGTGGAAAATGATACCAAGTGCCAAGAATTATAACCCTCCAAGGGGAAACACTAGTTTAACTGCCATGAGGAACAACAGAAAGAATTTCTAACAAAAAGGAGACCAAGAGAAGATTAAGAAGGGAGAGGGCCTTAAGGTTGAATTTAAAAGGGAGAGCTTTTGGATTAGGACTTTGGTGGGAGTGGGTATGTTGGAGGCAAAAGAGTGAAAACTCAAGGAGGAGAAATGCTCCTTTGATTTTCCACAGTCTTAAGCCTTGAGTGGCTTTGACTTGGCAGCTGCATGGTGCTAGGGGTGGACTGTGAAATATCTCTTGCCTCTGATTAGTTACATTTGGGTTAATCTGGGCCTGATCCTGTATGTTCCTGAGAACAAAGGCCCCATGACCTTCAAGGTTCTTGACAATCAGACACCAACTTCTCCAACCGCACCAGCCCCTCCCATCCAGCCAGCTTTACGCAGAGAGATTCTCTAGTCCTCACTTCACATCTGTGCTTGCCCCCACTTGCTCTGACTTAGAATGACCTTAGCCTGCTTGCCTTTCTGCCAGGTGAAATCCCATAGGCCAAGATCCAAAACTGCCAATCCTCTTGCTATCCAGTACCAGGCTACCTGAAAGGGAATGTAAGTAGAAAGAAGAGATCAAGTGGTTGAACCTTTTTGTGGGAGATTTGAGGAGGGCACAGTAAAAGGGTGTATCCACAGACAGCTTATGACTGGATTTCAGTAGAGTGCAGAGTAATTGGTTGATCTAAGGCAGGCATGGGAAATCCATGGGGCAGTGAGGTTGAAGCCAGCCTGACTCTTTCATGTAAGGTGTGGACACTGTTCCAACACACAAAGCAGTTGCTCCCCTTCTTTTAAGCAACAAAAATTATTTTTAATTTATTAGAATGATTTATTTGCAAATGATAAAAGTGGCCAGATTTCTAGAGATAAAAAGATTATGTTGTGCTCTGAATAATACTAAAATGCACTTGTGTTGCCAGTAAGAGAGGAATGCAAAAAGCAAGGCAGAGATTAGACCAGTTCTGGATAAAAAAACTTATCTCTAAAAAAAACATGTTATCGGATATAAACATAATCAAGTATAAACAGAATATGTTTCTCAATCCATCAGCTCCCCATGGTGTCTTTCACGTACCTTCAGGGCCAGAATACAGTAGTGTTCACTATTTATACGGTTACTAATTTATCCGAGGCAAAACTTTGTGCCCAAGTATTTGTACAGGAAGGAGACTATAGTGAAGATGCTTCACAAGGTGTCTGATGCCAGCAATGAAAAAGTCAGATTCGACTGACAGGGTTTGGTATCACAACGAGGCAGAAACATGTAAAATATTTCATGCAGCCAACCTTATTTATTGAGAAGTCCTAATTTTATTGCCCATTTAGTAACATGTTTGTTCCACAAACTAATTTCTCATAAAGCAAAGCACAACTTTTTCTTATAAATAGTATAAATTATTTTATTTACAGAAACTTGTTACAAAACAAATAGACTATATATTTCTTCTCTTTTAAATATCCAAAGTAATTTTCTATCCCTTGACATTTGTTCATGTTCTATACAGCAGCCAACACAAAGTCCAGCTGAGATGCTCTTGATTATGTGTACAGATTATCAAACTATTCACACATTTTTAACACAGGAGATTGCTTATAGAACCAAGCTCAAAAAAACAGCAAAATGCTTTCAAGGCCCTACATTCACACCAACAGTATGTAGTGCTCATTTAAATGATCTGAAAATGTAAAATGTTTTGCACAAACAGTAAAAATGATTATTTTCTGCTAAACAATGGAAGTTTTAATAATTTTCAAAGCCCAATCTACCCCCCACCCCGGACAGAATGAGAGACATTAAGAAACTCCTTGGCAACAGAACTCTTGCAGGAAGACAGCTGCCTTTATAAGTTACATTTTTCAAATTATACATTTTTTTCAAGGTTCTCAGAGGTACTTCTTTGTATTATATTTTTGGAATACAAAATATTTTAGCTATTCTATTTTAAACTCTGTATTTCATGAGTGAATAACAAAATGCACATATCATGTAAGTTGCTGGCTGACAAAAAGATTTGTAACCCTTGGTGCCACTGGGCAATCCATTACCAGTTGAATTACTGTAAACCAAAAGGTCTGAATTTTTCAAATACCTTATGAAATTACCAGCATTGGTTTTCAACTCCTCCCCTAAAATTTTAGAAATAATATTTAGGTGGAAAAAAGCAAACTCCAAAAATTTCAACTGAACATTCAAGTCTTTTTAAAGAGATTCTGTCCAAGCTTAAAACTAGGTTCAGGCACTTTCATTTTTTTCCATTAGTTTTAAACCACATCACATACTAAAACACATGTGCTCAGAGGATACACACACGCACACGGCGTTCACATACACCCACACACACACATAAAACAGTAACAAAAGAAAAGCAGTGTGTCACTTAATTACATGTAGTCTATTGGGAAATCAGGCAACTAGGGAGAAGCAATGCCCACTTTATCTGTATGAATCCACTCCCGAGACATTAAGAGGGACAAAGACTTTCACAGAACAGAGGCATCCCTTAAACTGTAAAGGAGGCAGGTTCTAGAACTATTGGCTTGGCAGTGAACCACTTCAAATTATAAAAAGGTATTTTACTTTATTAATTAATAAATAAATACTAGATGATCTCAATTGTACCAAAACAGGATATCAGAAAAAAAGACCTGTGCAAAAATACATATTTAAATATGTACAATTCATTTTTAACAAAATATGTCTTCTGAAATAGGGATACTTCCATATTTATAATAGAACAAGAAATTCCAAAATAAAGATACAAAAGTAGGTTTTGTATAATTCTTTGTTCATCATTGCAGCACTTTTTTTTTTTTTGTAGGTTAAGAAAACTGCAGGAGTTGTCATGAAATTCTATTGGAAAGAATATAAAAATTATCTTGGTTTTAAATTGATACCAAAGTCTGTCTAGAAACAACCCAACCACTGCAAATTTGGTTTTTGCAAGTTAATTTAATTCAAAAAAATACTTGTACTCCTGTGTTTTAAATGGTCTTAACTATTCATCGTAATAAAAAGTACTTGTAGGAGAAAATAAAATATTTGAACAACAGTCTAAAATTTAATAGCACTGTTTAGAATAGGTCTGTTTGTGGCAGGCAGAATCCAAAATGGCTAATTTCCTAATCCCGATGATCTGTGTATTACCGGGAAACACAATGAAATTCAATTAAAACTTCAGTCTAAGAAATCAAATATACTCACTAATCTAAATATCTACATTATTCTGAATCGACTTGCTAATGTGGATCCTAGTCACATCTTTCAGAACAACATGATCTGTCTATGAATTCCATCGTTAAAAGTAACTTTATTATAACCATCACGTCCCCTTGGCTCTGAAAATAAATTCTACCTATACCCCATTGCACTTGTCACCAAGGAATCAACTAGATACGTTCTGATTCCTTCTCACCACCTCCTCTCTCTCTCCCTACTGGGATGGAACAGACTTATTTCTCTTAACCTACACCAAATGGGCCCATCCATATTATCTCCTTACTAAGCTCTCCTATAGTATCATTTACTGACTGATTGCATAATTAAGTGAACAGGATACTGTTTTCTCCTTCAAAAAAAAAAAAAATCAATATTTTACATGAATTTATAGTTAAAATATCTGCATAAAGTTTTTGTTTTCTTACTTAATAAGAATAATTTTATAGTAATTCACATTGATTAGGCTGGTAACCAATTATTTTTTCATTCTACCTGCTGTTAACTTAAAATTCCCTGAAACTGAAGTTTGAAACCCAAGAACTGCAGGAAAAAAAGGATGCACTGACTGGCTTTATTTAGACCTTGGCCAGGGCAATAATCAAAGCCTTGGAAATTTTACCCTGTGTTCGGCAACTCTATGTGTTCTTCAAAGCAAAAGTGCCTAGTTCTCATGTCAGGAGCTATGGTGGTAGGATCATCCCTTAAAAGGCCCCCCAAAATTCAATGACGCTTTCTCTAGCAATGCTGTTTTAATTATTTCTTTCTTGTGGGATGGGTAGTAGAAAATTTATCCTGGAGGGCTCTACAACTCTCTCAGGAAAATGGCTGGCACTAATCCCAAGAAAGGAGGGTTTGTGTCAGGAAAATCTTATACATGCATCATACAAAAATCTCTGTATGGGGACATGTACATGTTTTCTAACTCCCCTCCCTGGTGTCCGCTCTCTGTCCCAACCACATCCAGAGGGTCAAGAAGGGAGATGCAGACACACACCATGCGGGGAGCACCTGGAACAGAAGGCTAGACTTAGCCCCTGGACAGTCTCCAGAGAGGAAAACGTGGGTAATGCAGAGAGGGCCTTGGGAACATTTAAGTACATCCTAAGAACACCACTTTAAAAAGGCAGTATTTAAAAAGCAGACTGAGTAGGACAACCAACCCAATCTGACATACTGTTGACTGTGAAAATTTAAGGATAAGAAAATTCCATCTCATTGGAAATTTTAGAAAAAGTTTTTTCTCCCTATAGTGATTTCAACTTCCCCATCCTTCCTCACCCCCAATTTGGCTTCCTTTATCAAAACTAGCTTGGTGTTTTCTTTGTTTTATCACCTCATAGAATTGCTTTTGTACCATGAAAAGTAAGCCTCTAAAATGATTTATAGTTGCTCTCTGGGCATTAACAGTTTCAAACCAGTCTATAAGTTAGAAACTTCTGACAGCTTCTCATCCCAAATGACTTGCAAAAGGCTGGGTTACTTTGTCCTGGTGCCTTGCACTAGTGTCCATATCCCATTCCTGAAACATTTCCATAAAAATCTAAAGCCAAATTCCCTTCTCTAGAGGGCTCCTCAGGGTGCAGCTCTCTCCCCTCTGGAAGATCTCCCGTCTCAGTTATGGTGCCTAACTGCCGGAGAGTGACCTACAGAAGACAGCATTAAAAAACAGAAAGGCAGGGAGAAGGTTCTATAGTAATTCTCTTGCCGAAACATTTTTCTGCCCAGCCAATCTATTCGAAGAGTGGCTCCATGATATACTGCAAGTTTAAAAACAAAACAAAAACAAAAACTTCTCACAGATTGGTAGCAAGCAGTCCAGACCACTTTAACACTGATAAAAGCAATTCGGTGGCTGAACTTGATCCAGTGTCCTTTATGAGTACTCACTGCTACAGACATAGCTTCAGGGAAATCCTTGTTAAAATAACAGCCCGGCAGGTCTCTACCCTTGAGGCCCACAGGAGGTTGGGAAAACAGACTCAAAGGCATCGTGGAGTCCAGAGTGCTGAGTGGAGGTGTAACTTGTCCTCAAAAGTGTCCGGATTATTCCTCCCCGTGCTATTTTCAGCTGTCAGGGACGTGCCTTTGGCTTTCAAAAAAGACAGGGTGGGGAAACAATGAAAAGGTAAGTAAGCAGTTGTATACTGTACTCCCCTAATTATATATAAGAGTATTCCAAAGGACACATTCCACTAAGTCTCCATTGATGGCTATGCCAGGAGCAGTGAGCTACAGAACTGGGCTTTAGCTTTTAGGCACAATCATTTTAAAGATATACTTTTAGAAAATTGACTAGAAGAGATGAAGGCCTGGGTTTCTAGTTTAGGGAAAGGCTCTCTTGTTTGTTTACCTTTGGTTTTATTTACTGATTTTGTGTCCTTGAAGGTATTCCAGGTTGTTAACTGAGACACGAACAAGGTCAAATGGGCCAGCACACACAGGTGTGACGGTTCACACCCAAGGCAGGGCCCATGTTGAGGGAGAGGGAACTCTGGCCTTCACAGTGGGCTATTTTTTTTTTTTTTTTTTTCACAGTGGGCTATTTTTAAGTATTTGGTAGTAGAAGCTACAAATAGATTTTTGGGGGGCAGGGGGGAGGTACCTATTTAACCCCATCACCCAGTCTTCCCAGCACAGTCCACTTCATTTCCTTATTAAGAAGAATTCAACCAGCTCAGTTATCTCTGTTTTAAAGTCAGCTTTACAAGGAAGAGCAAATTGAAGTCCCTATTCTTCTAAAAGCAGCATTCTTAAAAGCATTTTGCGGTTGTGGGTCCCTTTGCAAATCTGATGAAAGCTATATGATTCCTCCTGCAGCTAAATGAACATAGACATTAAAATCTGTAATACTCCTTAGGGTTTAGTGATCTTCTGAGCTTCAGCAGGGGTCCCCTTAGGGTGTGTGCAGCAAAATAAAAAGTATTCCACTGTATGGAGAAAGTATTTTTTAAACACAAACTTAGGTCAAAACCAATTTTATGGCAAAAACCCTGAAGTTAGGCTGTTTGGATCTTCCTAGTGGGACACTGTCCTGACAGTAAGAACTAGAGGTGGCAAACCAACAGATCATGAGCCTGATTTGATCAACAGGTATGTGCGCTAGACCAGACTTAAGGAAAATGAAAGGAAAAAATTATATATATAGCTTTTAGAAATAGCCAAATTTCGCATGCAAGTTCCTGTCTGCATTTCTTCTTTTTTTTTTTTCTTTTTGGGACAGAGTCTCACGATGTCACCCTCGGTACAGTGCCGTGGTGTGACACCTCATAGCAACATCTAACTCTTGGGCCTAAGCAATTCTCTTGCTTCAGCCTCCCAAGTAGCTGGGACTACAGGTGCCCACCGCAATGCCCAGCTACTTTTTTTTTTTTTTTTTGCAGTTTTTGGCTGGGGCTGGGTTTGAACCCGCCACCTCTGGTATATGGAGCCAGCGCCCTACTCCTTTGAGCCACAGGTGCCGCCCAATGCCAGCTATTTTTTTGTTGCAGTTGTCATTTTTGTTTAGCAGGCCCGGGCTGGGTTTGAACCCGCCTGTCTTGGTGTATGTGGCCAGCATCCTAACCACTGAGCTATGGGCGCCGAGCCTGCATTTCTTCTTAAAGCCGGTAACAAGTGTATAGAAGCTTTGTGCAGATGGGGCACTCTTCTACAGATGAGGCACTGTCACTCTCTACGGAACCCCACTCAGCCTTCTTCTGTCCCTTATTTCTTGTGGACAGTAAGGTCTACACCCCTGTCTAAATGAAGACAGAGAGTGCTCAGTAATACAAATGTGAGTTGGACGTTAGAGGACAGAGGAGGATTCATCAGGGGCAGGGGCAGGACACTGCTACTCCCAGAGGGCATTTTTGAGAGTGTGTACCCTGCTTCTTGCTGTGTTTGTACTGCCCTGTTATGCTCATCCTAAGCTATTAACAAGGAACTACAAACCAAGAAGGAAAAGCACAACTCGTATTAGTCCCGGGAACCCCAGGTCAAAAAGCCAAATGACATGTAAATACCCCATAATTTAAATTCATGGGATATTTCCCCCATATACCCTTGGCATTAGGTGTTAATTTACACAAATTTTGGAGGAAAATTATATGACAAATAGCAAAGAAACTCATTGCTATTTTCTGAAAAAGTCCTAACCTGGCATTTGAGTTAAGTTCTACAGATGAGGAAGGTAGGGGAAAAAAAAATACAAAAGAGCCTCACATTTTAAATCAGGGCTCTGGGGTGATGCTGTTGAAATTCCTGTTCGTAAGCAAGGTGAAGAGATATCCTGATGAATAAAATAACAAGATGAGAGATGAGCTGGAAGTTAGAGCAAAGGAAGCTGGAAGAAAGCTACAGGGGAGGTCAGGAGGAAACAGAAAACAGGTGGAACAGCATTGAAAAAAGACAAAGATACAGCATAAGAGAGAAAGTCACAGTTAATTATTAATCCAACACCGTCATAGCCATTTCTCTAGCAATGGGCTGACATTCACAATCCTTTTTAAACTATCAGCTTAGATGAGGTTTTTTTGTTTTCTGCTATACCCATACTGAACCCTGTTTCCCTCCTTCACTTGAAAACAGGGAGAACATATCGGCTGAGATTTAACCAGGACATCTGAAATTCTTTGAGATGAAAATATTAAAACTTTCTTTTTAAATCTTATATCACTCCTTTCCAGATCAGTTTGGTTTTAGCTCAGCTTTTTTCAATTGAGAGCCATATCTAGGAAACAGTATCTGCCTCCTTCCTTAGCAACATCATATTATACGACACAATTGCCAACACTGGCACAGGACCTTGCTAGCTATGGAGAGGAATTCCCTTCCAGTTCTGATTTTGCTGTCATGCCCAATGCCCTCTGCGGCACTACTTGCTAACTGCATTACCATGGTTTCCTTACATACGATCATCTTCCACAGACATCAGAAATTCTGGCAGAGTTTATGTTTTACCTTCATATGGCCACAAACTCTTCCTTTTGAAAAAAGACACCAAGAAGCTGGATATCGGTTTACAGGCAAACTAACCAACCCATCCACACAGATTTCCAAGTTGGCAAAAGGTCCCAAGGGAGAGGAAATGGGCATCCCCATGGGGCTCACAGTCCATTTCCTACCTGATGAAGGAGGGAATTGTTCGTCAGTCCTTGTGCCCCTGGGATGGTGCCTGTGTGTTTCATGTGGACATTGTTCATGGCTGGCACTTTGGCAACCTTTGTGGGTTTGCTGCTGCTGTTGTTGATGCTGCTTGAGCTGGGTGAGCACTTTCTTTTCTTTCCTATGAGTTTGTCTAGAGGAGTGTGTGAGTGTGGAAAACTGCTGTGGGAGTTGACAGGCAGTTCATTAGACTGGTGAATGAATGGGCCCAGAGAAAGAGTGGAATCACTGCTGTTCACCATCACACTCATCCTCTTGATGGACTCGGCAGGGTTCCCGCTGGTGGGGCCCCTCCCTGACTGGTCGTGCCGGATGCTCACAGAGTTAGCTTTGTTTGTCACACAGTTGAGGCCAATGCCATGGGAAGATGTTACTGTTGAGGGGTAGGGAGGCCCAGAGTGAGCCACACAGTTTTTCCTAAAAGACTCCATGGAATGAGAAGAAGAGCAGGAGGAGGAGGAGGAAGAAGAATGAACTAACAGTGGGGAACTATTTTTGCGTTTCTTTCCTGAGCCGCCACTGGTACTGCTACTGGCATTGTGACAGTTAGTGCTATTACCAGAAGACTCCTTGGGCCTTAAAGACTTGCTGGATTTCAACTTCTGAAGTTTCCTGGACATAGGGGAGGAAGGGACTGAGGAAAGGCCAGAGGGTGTGGAAGGGGACGAGGATGACGAGGACACTTGTCTGGACTGCATACTGCACACAGGATCCGTGGCCCCTGAAGCAGCAGGCTGTGCGTTCAGTGTGGTTCCATGAGCTGGTACCGATTTGCTGTGCGGGGAGATGCAGATGGATGAGAGCAGAGCTGGGGATGGAGAGGCAGTGGCTGCCGCAAGACAGCTGACCCCGCACTGTGATGTGGGCACAGAGTTTGTCCGGTGAGGAACACGTGTGGAGACGGGTGTTGTGGTACTGGACACTGGTGGGATTTTCCTGGAAATGGGAGAAGACAGTTAGTGATATTCACCATAACCATTCATGAAGACTTTCAAATGGGCACCCCTTTGCCTCTGACTCTGCATCAGAATGATTGCTCTGAAAATCAAGGCCCATTCTCTCTTCCCTCCTTTAAATTCTTTAATGCCTACCGGGACAGGAGGGGATGAGGTGTGGGCCTTCTCGCTCCACCTTCTACTCCAGCTCCCTGCTTCCAGTCACTGATCTTCCATATATTCCAGGAAAATGCCATGACTTAAGACCTCAATTTCTGCTCATCCATTAAGTTTCTTTTAATTGTTACTTCCTTAGGAAATCTGCCCTGAACATCCCAACTTGCTTATTTCCCCAAGGATTCACACTGTTTTTAGACTTTGTAAGACTTCAAGTGGTTTCAATGTGTGATGGGTAATCACAAACTCCTTTGCAGCCAGAACTGTCCACATCTTTATTTTACCACTACAGCCCTAGTGCCCAGCACAATGTGAGAAATATAGAAGACACTCAATAAACATGAGGGAATTTAGGAAGGAATGGAGAAAAGGGCGGGCACAGCTAACTAACAGCAACTGCTAGGTCCTAACTATTGGCCTAAAAGACTGCACAAGGGAATAAAGCCTCAGAAAGCTCAGGGATTTTCAGTCACAGTGCTATAATGTCTGGGGGCAAGGTATTTGTTGAGGGCTGAGGGAGCTGCTTAAATAGTCAGACCAGGGAGGCCCTCCTTTTATTTTAGCTCTCATTTTGAAATGTGACAGTACCAAAACTTCAAAAACTCCAATGACAGAACTAAAACCGAGGTGGCAAAATAGAAAATGGCCTGACTAGAAGGCCAATGCTAAGCCTGCCTTGATTTTGACTTAATGGAATAGCCCTAGCTGACCCAGTCCCTATCCTAGCCGGGGCTCTATTTCCTCATCTTTCAAGAGAGAGGTGGCCTAGACTGCTTTCCAGACGCTTTTAAAGAACCATAGTTTCTGGGCGGCACCTGTGGCTCAGTGAGTAGGGAGCCGGCCCCATATGCTGAGGGTGGCGGGTTCAAACCCAGCCCTGGCCGAACTGCAACAAAAAAATAGCCAGGCGTTGTGGCGGGCGCCTGTAGTCCCAGCTGCTCGGGAGGCTGAGGCAAGAGAATCGCGTAAGCCCAAGAGTTGGAGGTTGCTTTGACGCCATGGCACTCTACCTGAGGGCGATACAGTGAGACTCTGTCTCTACAAAAAAAAAAAAAAAAAAAAAAACAATAAAGAAGTTTCTAATAAAAGGAATTAACGACTGTGAGCATTTGCACCTGCGTTCCAAACCCCCTTCAGGAGTGCAGCCTTGGCCTGCAGCTGGTGCTTCTCAGCTCCAGTGGCCACACCTCAGAGTCGCCTGCGCAGCTAGAGCCGCATCTACACTCACACCAATTACTCTAGAGCAGTGGTTCTCAACCTGTGGGTCGAGACCCCTTTTTAACAATGAAAATACACTGCAGCATTAAGAAGGTTGAGAACCATTGCTCTAGAGCAGGTGTCCTCAAACTGTTTAAACGGGGGGCCAATTCACTGTCCCTCAGACCAGTGGAGGGCCAGACTATAGTTTATGAACAAATTCCTATGCACACTGAACATATCTTATTTTGAAGTAAAAAAACAAAATGGGAACAAATATTATCACACTGCCTCATGTGGCCTGCGGGATGCAGTTTGAGAACCCCTGCTCTATAGTCTCTGGGGGAAGTGGGAGCAAATACTAGTAATTTCTACACTTCTCCAGGAGATTCTAGTATGGGGCCCAGATTGGGAAGATGGGCTCTATTTGCTCCCCCACCCCCACCTCAAGAGCAGAGCAAACACTGTCATTACCGGAGAGGTTTGTTAGAGGTGCTTGAGTTCCTGGGCCAATTTCATCAGAATCTGTAGGGCAACCAGGCTCCCTGGTGATTCCTGGGCCCAGGCACACTAGAGAAGCCTGGCTCAATTTTTTTTTTTTTGCAATAGTTGCCCTGGGTAGAGTCCTATGGCATCAGAGCTCACAGCAACCTAAAACTCTTGGGCTCATGAAATCTTCTTGTTTCAGCCTCCCGAATAGTTGGGACTACAGGCACCCACCACAACACCCGGCAATATTTTTAGTAGGGATAGGGTCTTGCTCTTGCTTGAATGCTTGAGCTCAAGCAATCCACTGGACTTGACCTCCCAGAATGTTATGATCAGGGGCGTTAGCCAGGGCGCTGGTGAGAAGCCCTGCTCTAAAGTGAATCCAGGTACTGCTGACATCAGGCCTAAGGACCAGGCGCCTGGAACCAACTCCTGGGGAAAGGAAAAGAAGAAAGGATGTGGATCTCTCTCGGTGACCATTACTAGTTCCTTTAAAAAAAAACAAAAAAAACTTTTTTAAGGATCAGCGCCTGTGGCTCAAGTGGCTAAGGCGCCAGCCACATACACCTGAGCCGGCGGGTTCGAATCTAGCCCAGGCCTGCCAAACAATAATGATGGCTACAACCAAATAATAGCCTGGCGCCTATAGTCCCAGCTACTTGGGAAGCGGAGGCAGGAGACTTGCTTGAGCCCAGGAGTTGGAGGTTGCTTGTGAGCTGTGATGCCACAGCACTCTACCCAGGGTGACAGCTTGAGGCTCTGTCATACACACAAAAAAAAAAAGAAGAAAGAAAAAAGAAACTCTTTTAAGTAATTCATTTTAGTTTTTTTTTTTTTTCTTTTTAAGACAGAGCTTCAAGCTGTCACCCTGGGTAGAGTGCAGTGGCATTATAGCTCACAGCAACCTCCAACTCTTGGGCTGAAGCCATCCTCTTGCCTCAGTTTTTCTATTTTTAGTAGAGACAAGGTCTTGCTTTTGCTCAAGCTGGTCTTAAACTCGTGAGCTCAAGCAATCCACCTGCCTTGGCCTCCCAGAGTGCTAGGATTATAGGTGTGAGTCACCGTGCCCAACCTAGTAATTCATTTTGTATAAAGAAGAGGCAAAGTAAGAATATGTAGTCATATCAACATGTGTCTGCACAAATAAATTCTGCTCTGTAAAGATATGTGAGAAACTAATAAAAGTGATTCTGTCTGTGGAGGTGGGCATAACAAATAGTGTAGGGGACAGGGCAACCAAGACTTTGCTGTGTGCCTCTTTATACTCATTTTTCTTTTTTTATGCCAAGAGAATGTATTAACAATTCAAAAAGTTAAAAAACAAACAAAAATCTTTTGAAAACCATCCCAGGCACTTCTTAGGGGAGGTAAAATAGTGATCCTAAATCAACAGAGGGCAAGTAATTCACGGAAATCATAGGAGCCTGGAAAGGGCCCTTTAGGTCATGAACATGCTCTAGAGGAAGTGCTAATTCTAATTTCACCACTGTCCAGAGACTCCACAAACTGAAGATGACATGTTTCATATTCAAATTCCCTTTCCATTACTCTTAAATGTACCACGATAAGCAACCAAAAGGTATGGAGCCAGTAAGAGTGTTACTCAAATAGGAAGAGAAGATTTTTGGCTAAGCCAGCAAGAAGGGGCCTGGATCACCCTTGAAAGTCTCCTTGAAGTAAAGAACAATAATTAACGATAATCAAGGAGTAAATACAAATTGTGAATTCGAAAAGCAAACAGTACATCAGTAAGCACAGAGTGACTATTTAGACTATTCAGTTGATAGTATGATCCCAAGTGTATTCTTTCTAATTTCTCTCTGAAAATTGTGGCCCTAGCCATCTAATCTACTCTCTACCCTCAAAAAACAATAACATTTCTGAAATAAAATCTAGCCATGATAAAAAAAAAAAAAAAGGAAAGAAAAAGAAAGTCTCCTTGAGTCTCTCAAAGATGACACCTGAGAACAATTCTCTAAGAAGCACTGATCTCCTCCCAGCAAATTTCAGGGACTGCCTGAAAAAGCTGCCCAAATGAGCCAACAGCATTCCTGTGTTGGGGAGCTTTTCCCCAAGCACCTGGGCCTGGCACCATGCTCCAAGTTCCCATCCGCCCGAAGCCTATATGCCAGCTCATCATCAAGCCAATATGTCTGTTGCTGCAATATTGATTTTTTTAAAAACGAAGGTCACTTTAATGAAAAAAGATGTTTCCTCCTCCCTGAAGCAAGTGATAAGGGCAGTCACCTTTGTGACAACACAGAGAGAGGGTTGACAGCAGAGTCAACCTCATGATCCTACTTTTCACAGCACAAAGAAAGAAATCTGTGCAAGGAAGACACAAAGAACCTAAACTCATTTTCACTCAAACTGCTGGCCATGAGCCACTTATCAATATAGTAACAACAAAACACTCGGGAGGACCCTTCTAAACTCTTGGGAGTATACCATCCCCATAGTTTAGTGAGATCAATGAGCTCTCCAAGTCCCACTTAGTCTGAAGAAATAAGAAGCTGAGATTTCATGTACCTTAGGGAGTTCTGACACCCTAAGGGAGAGACCCCCCAAATCCCAATAAGCCACTCCCCTGTTTCTGTCTCTTGGCAGAGACAATGCTCCTTCATAAAGAAAGACTACCTTTTATTCAGTACAACTAGGAAGAAAGGTAAAACAAAAAAGCAGAGTAACTCTGCTCTGGGTCTGATTTTCCAAATAAATGTAAGGCCTAATAATGATCAAAGAGATGGTTCTTTGGACTGCAGACTATCCATGACCTCTGACCAGCTTCTTCTGACTTTATTAGGAATTCAAGGCAGGGAGGCAAATGAATGGACTAACAAAGTCCATTCAAGGAGGCACTAGTAAATGATGCCCAAATAGAGGATCTGGGATGGCCAAATTGAAAATTACTGGATAGTCCCTTTAGCAAGCCTCAAGGTTCATTAAAGTAGGTGCCTCCACTAGTTCTCCAAGATGCTTCCCTAAAAATGGTTCACAGGTCAAAAGAGCTTGGGAGATATTCCACATTATACAAGACATCCCTTGCTTTAAGAACTGCAAAGCACAGTGCCCATTAAAGGCTCTGACATTTTATAGTAATAAAAACAATTTGGGCTATGGAAACAACCTTCACTGATAATCCTGTCTGGGAAAGACTAGCATACATTATGCCCTGCAAGATATCTTAAATTGCAAATCAGAGCACATGGCTCTTCTACCTAAAACCTTCCACAGCTTATAACTGCACTCAGAATTAATTTCAATGTCACCTGGCCCTGCTAGTCTCTCAGATCCTATCTTGTATCATGTTCACTGTCTTGCTGTTTTCTCAAACAAGCTGACTTCTTTTTGACTCCAGACCTTTATGTACCTGGTTCCCTCTGCCTAAAGCCCACCCCCCATACCACTCCAATAGCTGCTCTTTCCCATCCACTTAACTCAGTTCCAGGGCTGCCTATGCAGAGAAGCTTTCCCTGAATTCCTCTGGCCTGTTGTTTTCCCATCTTGGCTCTTTACTTGGGAACAAACTACCTGTAGATCAAATCTTGGCCCTACTACTAACCCAGTGGTTCTCAACCTCCCAATGCCTCCCAAGGCCACGACCCTTTAATACAGTTCCTCATGTTGTGGTGATCCCCAACCATAAAATTATTTTTGTTGCTACTTCATAACTGTAATTCTGCTACTGTTATGAATCATAATGTAAATATCTGATGTGCAGGATGTTATTTTCACTGTTACAAAGGGGTCGCGACCCACAGGTTGAGAACCACGGTACTAACCTGTTACATGGCCTTGTATCTCAATTTTGTTATCTGTGGAGGGATCATGGCCACCTGACAGACTTTTGGAAACTAAATACATTTAATAAGTTGCCTGGCATGTAGTAAGCTTTGAGTAAGTCTTAGTGACTATCATTCTTTGCTGCCATCATCTCCCTTATGATAAGCTGTAATCTCTTTATTTTCTGTAGATGGTTTTGTCTCCCCCTTGTTCCCAACTAGACTATAAGCTTCAGATAAGTAGGAGTTCTGCCTAACCCCAGCACCCAGTATACATCACTGCTGAATGATGAAATAATCAACACCAAGATGCCTTCTTCTCAAGGCTAGTTGAAGGCCATGCCTTCACTTAGATAAGCTATCTTCATACAATCAGTCCCACTGGAAACAGACAATGCAGCAGCGAGCACAGTCAGCCGCCGTCCCCACCCCCAAACAGGCACTCACTTCCACAGCTGCGCGTTCAGATGCTTCTCCACCATGAGGTTGAGGGCGCAGCGAAGCCGGTTCCACCTGGAGTCAAACACGTAATAGCCTCTTCCAATCTGCCGGCTCCCAAATGTGCAAAACTGAAAGAGAGAACACAGCCGTGCGTGCTTGCTAACTGCTATGCCAGCACGCCATGAGGATTCTCTCTCCTTCAGGAAAGGAGCTCATTGGGACAGACAGACCTGATTGACAGCAGGGGCTGTGAAGCGTGAGAGTGGCAATGCCTATGCCTACCCCTGAGTTTCATGGGAGAGGAAGGGAAAGCAATGAGATGCCCCCCAGACAGAGCACCTGCTGCCTCCGGGCACCCTGTTCTGAGCTGCTCTCACACCTGGACCGCATCCCCACACACACGGCCATACCTAGGTTCCTGGCGTGCCCCTGCAATTCCCTGTCCATGCTGCATGGGGAAGATCAAACGGGGTGGAACTTACAGATGCTGGCTGAGGATGATGACCTGAATAATGACAGTCCAGTTTTTCAACAGACTCTTCTTTGTCATCGCCTTCGCCCTCCTCACTGGATAACCGAGAAGCTGGCTCAGTGGCAGGCAAGGGAGGGTGTGGAGATTCATGGATTGGAGGAGGGTCAATGGGGGCACTCCCACCTTGCTGGGCAGGGCAGCCTGGAGGCCTTAGTGAGTAGAAAGTGCAGCACGGATCAGATCACACGCCTGGGAATCAGCCACCTTAACTCAGTCAGATACAACAAAGTATCCAGAACCACCTACGGGAGGCCTGGGCTCCACCACTAGCACTAGAGAGGAAAACAGATGACGATCCAGGTGGCTTGGGAATAAAGGAAGTTCTCTCCTGAACTGCATGATGTGACATTAAGCTGTTTGGCAAATATTACCATAGGTATAACTAGTCTTCCTTTCTATAGCCAATTGGGTGGCTCAGGTCCTCCTTCTATTCTCCCTGAAGAAGGGGAAATATATGTGAAATTTAACAGATTTTTTTCTTTCATTCCTCTTCAGATTTCAACTGGATTTAAATTATTAACACTATAAATGAAATACAGTTGTCCCTCAGTATCCATGGTTGCATGACTTCCCGAGAATACCAAAATCAGAGAACGTGTAAGTCCCTGATATAAAATAGGTTAGGATTTGCTTATAACCTACATACTTAAAATCATTCTCCTACATACTTAATCCTATATTACATGTAACTAATACAATGTAAATACTATGTAAACAGTTGTTAAACTGTATTGTTCAGGGACTAATAACTAAAAAAAAAAAATCTGTGCATGTTCAATACAGAGTCAATATTTTTCTCCAAATATTTCTGATCCACAGTTGGTTGAATTCATGGATGTGGAACCCACAGAAATGAAGGGCAAATTTTAACTGGTAAAGTACTCTAAGATAACTTAGGAGAGAGAGGAGGTGATTAAAGCATGAGGTGGTATTACCACTTTACATGGACAGTCTAGAGCCCTTTACTCAAGGGCAGTAATATATTTTTCCTGCATTTATAGTGGACTAGTGGTTCTGGAATTAAGCTTCCTTTTTCACAGATGCAAAAAAACTTCAATGAGAAGGTGGCTAAAGGGCCAGGGCCTCTGACCACTTCTCCAGTGTACTGTACAGAAAACTACAAGGCTCATGCTGGCACAGGCTCAAGCACACGCTGGGTTTGCATGACAGAGGTACTTCCACCTTTAAACAACTATTCCAAGGATACCCGTGAGGTTAAGCAATAGCAAACAAGGGTCGACACATTCCTAAGCAGAAGCCCTTGCTGGCAACAGTTGAATGGGCAACACTGAAACCCCTCATTCTCTATATCTTTCTCTTTCCCCTCCCTCTGGAAATTGGACATAAATCCTTTACTTCAACTTGGCTGAATATACAAGCTCAAACACACACGTATTAAACCATCACTATCTCTGAGGTATGTGGGTAAGTTCTGTTAAAACACTCTTACCCCTGTTTACTACGTTCCTAAAATACTAATATATGCTCAGGTCAAAACCCCAAATGAATGAATGAAAAGATGTTGACACATGGATGCTGTAAAAACTCAAGGCTGCATACTTGTCCTCAGTAAGAACTCCCACTGCTATATTTTTCCGAGCTGCAAGAAGGACCCAACTTCAGCCCTGCTCAGCAGGGTTCAGAGACACCTAATTCTAGCTTTATCCTGCTGCTTACATTTGCAACAAAGGACAGCCCTGATTGAAATTTACTGATGAAGTCAACCTTTTTCTTCTCATAGTAAAACATTATTAAAAAAACATCTCCATAGTGAGACTGATACGTGTTTCTTAACATTATGACCAATACTAGAGTTTTTACAGTGCTGTAGGTCTGTTCTCTGAAGAAAGGAGAAAGCGATGGAGGGCGTGGCTTACCTTGGAAGACTGGGGGTGTGAGGTTTAGGTTTACTAGCTATGAAAGGCTTTGATTCAGAAGGAATCACTCCATGAGGGTTTTGGTGCGGCTCCTGTGACGTTCTGGGAGGGGCGGGATGCGGGTCCCTGAGAGGCTGTGGTGGTTGCTGAGAGTCCAGATGGCGAATCGATTCCTTTTCCCTGGTTTTGTTTTTGTGCTCAGCTAATAACACATCAAATCGTTTCCTTCTACCCTGGACAGCCCTCCGCTGGGTTAAGGAATGTGACTAAGGACAAAAAAATACAGAATCTAAAGAATCTGTATAAATGATTTTTATCTATCATATATCCCAAAACACTACTCCCAACAAAAAAGTATCTGGACCATTAGCTTAGTCAAAAACTGCTCAGCATCTGATAAGCTAAAAATCTTAAAACCACAATCTTTTCTCCCTACCTAGAGTAGAAGCACGTATCCTAAACTCTCAATGTAGAACAATCTGGGGATGTTACTTTACATTAGAAAAAAGAAATGTTAGCTGTGCCACCTGTATGTCAGTGAACAAGTGACAGGTATTCAACTTTTGTGCCACAATAGCAATTTGTATACCAGGGTTCAATTCCACTAGAAAAATCTCTTTTTAGATCATTAAAAATGTTAAATGTTAATTTAAAAGAAACAATTATTACATAAAATGTATTAGAAAGTGTTTTTTTTTTTTTTTTTAGTAACTGCAAGTGAAAAAAAAAATTCCTTCTCTCTAGTCCAAAGAAAATGCCATGTAGCGAGAGGAAGTGGACCAAAGCATTCTGCAGACTGACACTGCTACAACCAAGGAAAACTTGAGAGAAGTGAAAAAGATACAGCTGAGAGAAAAAAGACTACAAACAGCAAGCGACATAAAGCAAAAGAAATCCCTGCAAAAAGATACTGGCTGTCGAAATCAAGGAAACAGGATGGAGAGCA
This sequence comes from Nycticebus coucang, assembly GCF_027406575.1. Lineage (NCBI taxonomy): Eukaryota > Metazoa > Chordata > Mammalia > Primates > Lorisidae > Nycticebus > Nycticebus coucang. The sequence continues at coordinate 35,194,866 of NC_069787.1, forward strand.
CCTTGGGTCTTTAGACAAGTCTAATTTCAGAATTAAAAAATAGGCACATGTAGCCGGGTGTTGTGGCGGGCGCCTGTAGTCCCAGCTACACGGGAGGCTGAGGCAAGAGAATCGCTTAAGCCCAGGAGTTGGAGGTTGCTGTGAGCTGTGTGATGCCATGGCACTCTTCTGAGGGCCATAAAGTGAGACTCTGTCTCTATAAAAAAAAAAAAAAAAAAAAATAGGCATATGAAGTAAAAAAAAAAAAAAGGTGAAATTATGGACTGAAACCCATCAAAACATATGAACTCCAAATGTATTTGATGAACACTGGCATTAAAAAATACCCAAATTAAAGCCCATTGGAAGCCTAATGCTATTCCTAGCAGAAGATAAAGTTGCATTTGTAAGTGTGAACTGGTCAGAGTTGGGCAAATCTTCCTAAAAGTCAAGTCCAATCACTATGATTTTGCAGGTCAAGTTAATCTGACCATTCCATACTGTTGGGGTCTCAGCCTGTAAAAACCTAGGAGACCCTAATCCTCAGGAGTAGATGAGTTTGTATTAACTCCAGTCGACTGTAATCACATATCCAGGAACATAACCACTACATCAGTGGTTTGCAACCTTCCTAATGTCATGACCCTTTAAAACAGTTCATATTGTGGTGACTCCCTACCATAAAATTATTTTCGTTGCTAATTCATAAGTGTAATTTTGCTATTGTTATGAACTGTAATGTAAATATCTGATATGCAGGATGGTCTTAGGCGAACCCTGTGAAAGGGTTATTTGACCCCCTAAGGGGTCGCTGACCTACATATTTCCTTTTCTCTTTTACATCACAAATTACTGTTAATATTTCACGCGTGTTCATGCCCCTACACATAATACACATATGTTGCTCTACACATTTATACAGCACGTTTGCTACAATTTAAGGGACTTAAGAGTGGAATTATGCTCCTATTTCCGTTTGAAATTCAATAACATAGCCTATCTCCTTACTAGATATACTGCAAACTCTGTCCACCTAAAATCTAACCTGGAATCAGATGAATGTGATTAGCTTCTTTCTAAATTTTTACTTCGTTTTCTCTAATATGTAATATACCCACAAGAAAAGTATCCTAAATAAGGATAGGAGTTTTGTTTTGTCTGTGCTGTACTAGCACCTAAAAGAGCTCCTGGCACTCAGAAAAGGCTTCAAACGTAAAGTATATGTAAGTAACAGCTTCCAATGATGGATGCATGCCTGAGGTCACTGGTCCACCTGCCTGTCTCTTCAGACAGATGTATAAATTGCCCCTGGTGCTTACCGCAGTAAAGCCAAATTAAGAAAGTAGGCAGAAACGATATTTTCCCAGCTCAATTAGAATAGTAAATAGGACTTCCACTGAGCTTTGAAGAACATTCCACATACCCTGTTTCCCCGAAAATAAGACCTACTTACAGGAAAGATAAGACGTCCCCTGAAAATAAGACCTAGAGCATCTTTGGGAGCACACCTAAAAATAAGACACTGTCTTATTTTTGGGGAAACAGGGTAGAAATCTGATGATCACTCCCCCTAACCCTGCCCCTGACTTCCCCAACTGCAACTCCCTGGGGGATGCCCAAGGCTCACAGGATAATGACTGACCTGTAACTGGGCTTCTGGGGCCTCGTGCACTCTAAGACCCTAGCTCACCATTCCTTTAGTGCCTCCTCTTCCTACTCTATTGGCCATTTGGCTGCCTTTCAGGCTCTAGGGACTTAGGTCTAAGGCTGCCACAGAGCCTTCTTAGGGCTGTTTCCTCCACATGGCCTGCCTCTCCCACACCTTTCTGCCCAGACAAATCATCATACCAATTTCTGCCTAAATGGCCGGACGTGGTGGCTCACGCCTATAGTCCCAGCACTCTGGGAAGCCGAGGTAGGTGGATTGCCTGAGCTCAGAGGTTCAAGACCATCCTGAGCCAGAGTGAGATCCTGTCTCTACCAAAAAAAGCTGGGCGTTGCGGCAGGCACCTATAGTCCCAGTTACTTGGGAGGCTAAGGGCAAGAGAATGACTGAAGGAAGAAAAGAAAAAAAAAATTAAAAACAAAACAAAACTTCAAACTAAGATTAGTGAAAGCCAGTTGAAAGCAAAATTGAAAAAAAATATTAAAAAAATAATTTCTGGCTTGGCGCCTGTGGCGGCTGAGGCGCCAGCCACATACACTTGAGCTAGCAGGTTGGAATCCATCCCGGGCCCACCACACAACAATGATGGCTGCAACCAAAAAATAGCTGGGCACTGTGGCAGGTGCCTGTAGTCCCAGCTACTTGGGAGGCGGAGGCCGGAGAATCGCTTGAGCCCAGGAGTTGGAGGTTGCTGTGAGCTGTGATACCACAGCACTCTACCCAGGGCGACAGCTTGAGGCTCAGTCTCAAAAAAAAAAAACCCAAAACAATGTTCCTATGGTAATAAAAGCTTTTTGTGGCCAAATCTTCCTACTTTAGGCTTTTATATAAGACTTGGGCCTCTCTCCTTATTATAACTCATCAGTGGTAACTTTACTCTTATTTCAGTGATTGTTACCTCATCTCTTTCATTATACTATAATTTTTTTATACTATACTATACTTTCATTATACTCCACAAATGTAGAGACAGGCCTTGATTTTGCTAAATTCTTTATCCTCTAGGACCTAGAATGAGTCCTGTGCTCACAGACATATGCAATAAAAAGTTCTACAAGGGCTAGATGGACAAAGCTACCAGAGTCGCAAATCTCTCTGCATGGAAGGCACAGAGGACATCAGATAAAATACTGGACAGAGGAGGAAGTGAAGAGGGGACAGTGAGGGTGGCAGGTAGAAAAGAGGGAATGAAAAATGGGACTGAGCAACAATTTCCCAAGGATGAAGAGAACAGACAATGCTCTGAGTGGAAGAGAGAAGAGATCCAGTAGCAACTTGGGAAACTCAGGGTAAGAGTACTTAGGAATGTTCAGGGTATTATACTAAGATGAGTAAGTCAGTTACCCTACACCAGCTTAACAGATTCAGGCCAAAGGAAAGGCAAAGAAAGGGAGAACTGACAAACAGAAGAGAAGAAAATCAAGGCATCCTGTGAGAGGTCATCCAGTGGATGTGCATTTCTATCAACTCCACGCTGACCTCATGACAAAGCAGCTTTGAGGACATGTTAATGCAGTGACAGGCCTGGCACCATGCCACAGAAAGCAATGATACCCTTAAAGGAGCCCAGGGAGAGGATATTTCATTTGCAAAGGAGAGGGGAGAAAAGTGCAGATTAATACAAAGTCCACCTAGCAATAAAGGCACAAGAAGAATGCTGGTCATGCTCCTTGCAGATTCTGAGTTAAAAACACTTTTGGCAAAATCTTACTTCTAGGCATTTATCCAAAAGAACTGAAATCAGAATCTCACAGAGGTATAAGCACTCCTATGTTTGCTGAAGTACTATTTATAATAGTCAAGATGTGGGACCAATCTAATGTCCATCAAGAGGTGAAGAGATAAATAAAATGTGGCATATACATACACTGAAATATTCAACATTAAAAGGAAGAAAATTCTGCAATGTTACAAGGATGGTAAAATAAAAAAGCCAGTCACAGAAAGACAAATATTACACAATTCCACTTATATGAGATATATATAAAATAACCAAATTCATAAAATAAGAGTGGAGTGGTGCTTGGTAGGGGCTGAAGGAGAGCGTAAGTTTGAATTAAGCAAGATGAACAAGTTCTAGAGATCTACTGCACAACACTGTACCTAGTCAACAGGACTACATTGCACACTTCAAATTTTATTAAGAGGATAGTTCTCACACTAAGTTTTCTCACCATAATAAAATAAAATCTTAAAAGAAGAAATGAAGAAGAAAAATGTGTGGATCATCACCATACTTCACAGATGATTTTAAAAGATCATCTTAGTTAAACGATCTTCTTACCATCACTCACTGCTGATAGGTACCATGTTAGGAAGAGCCAGCAGGCAGGAAGAGGGCAGAGGGACTTCAAGTTGTGATCATGAGGAGGGACAGGGCATCTTTCTTTAGTGAAACGCCAAGCTCATTGATTAGTAACTCCCCATTTCCTTCCTCCTTCAGTCCCTAGCAACCACCATTCCACTTCTATTCTATTAATTTGATTATTTTATGTACCTAATATAAGTGGAATCACGTGGGTAGGCGTCACAAATTTCCCTAGGGGTAACTAGAACCGTGATGTAGTTCTACAGAGCCCAAATGGCATCTTTAACAACAATATACCACTCTACACATTCAATCAGTATCTTATAAAACACAAATATGAGATCAAATTACAACTTGGTAGGAGGGAAAAAAAAAGAAGGAAAGAAAAAGTGAATATGACACAGAAGTCTTTAAGCTAAAGATTCAAAGAAGAGAAGACAGGCTTAGGGGGTGGGGGTGTCCATTAACCCAAGACAGGATGCAAAATTCAGAATATATGGATATTATTGCAAAAGTTGTAATAAAAAAGTCTACAGCAATAAATACCTCCATCCAAAAAGGAGAAAAGGTTCAAATAAACAACCTAACACATCTCACAGGAGTAGTAAAACAAGAGCTAACCAAACCTGACTGAGTAGAAGAAATAATAAACATCAGGCAGCGCCTGTGGCTCAAAGGAGTAGGGTGCCAGCCTCATACCGGTGGTGTTGGGTTCAAACCCGGCCCCGGCCCCCCCCCAAAATTAAAGATCACAGAGGCAAAAGATAGAACTGAAACCAGCAAAAAACCTTAAAAGATCAATGCAACAAAAAGCTGGTGTATTTTTTTGTTGTTTGTTTTTGGCCAGGGCTAGGTTTGAACCCACCACCTCTGGTATATGGGGCCGGCGCCCTACTCCTTGAGCCACAGGTGCTGCCCAAGGGTTTTTATTTTAAACAGTAAACAACATAGAAACGTCTTTAGTCAGACTAAAAAAGAGAGGAGACCCAAATTAACTACATGAGATTAAAAGGAGACATTACAACAGATACTGCCGAAATCCAAAGGATCTTTAGAGATTACTACTATGAGCAATTACATGCCAATACATTGGAAAACCTAAAAGAAATGGATAAATTCCTAGACACCAACAACCTACCAAGATTGAACTAGAAAAAAATTCAAATTGAATAAACCAATAACAAGAAATGAGATGGAAACAGTAATTTATTCCCAATAAAGAGAAGCCCAGGACTAGATGGCTTCCCTGCTGAATTCTAACAAGCATTTACAGACGAACTAACATTAATCCTACTTAAACGATTCCAAAAAATTCATGAGGAAGGGATACTCCAAAATTCATTCTATGATGCCTGTATCACTCTGATATTAAAAACAAAGACACAACAAAAAAAAGAAAGCTACAGGCCAAAGTCTCTGATGAATACAGATGAAAATCCTCAACAGAATATTATTAGCAAAATGAATTCAACAACACATTAAAAAGATTATTCATCATGATCAAGTGGGATTCATCCCAGGGATGCAAGGATCGTTCAACATATGCAAATCAATATAGTACATATACACATCATAGAACAAAGGACAAGAAACTTATAAGCATTTCAACTGATGCTGAAAAAGCATTCAACAGAATTCAACATCCCTTCGTGCCAAAAAAAAAAAAACACTTTTAACAAACTGGGTATAATGGCTAGGCACCTGTGGCTCAAGTGGCTAAGGTGCCAGCCACATACACCAGAGCTGGTGGCCTGGGAATCCAGCCTGGGCCTGCCAAACAAAAAACTGGGTATAAGGTGGCACCCATAGCTCGGTCAGCCACATACACCTAGGGTGGCGGATTCAAACCCGGTCAGGGTCTACTAGGCAACAATGACAACTGCAACCAAAAAATAGCCAGGCGTTGTGGTGGGTGCCTATAGGCCCAGCTATTTGGAAGGCTGAAGCAAGAGAATTGCATAAGCCCAAGAGTTTGAGGTTGCTATGAGCTGTGACGCCATGGTGCTCTACACCAAGGGCAACATAGCGAAACTCTGTCTCAAAAAAAAAAAAAAAAAAAAAAAAAAATTCGTATTTATACATAAAAGAAATTTCTAGATTTGTTTTAAGTCAGTACAACTTAAGCCACAGTAGCCTCTTGCATTAAATATCTATGTGGAATTATTAAAAGTCTTTGAAAGTAACAGACTGGTTAGGATTGGGAAAGAACACTATTCCTTTGAATATAACACTGCTCATTAGATATAAAATTTCTCTCAAGACGATAAGTATAATAACACCCTTCACATTTTGTCAATTTAAGGCTTTTTTTTTCAACAGAATGAGTTATTTCCACAATTACACAATTCAGAACAATCCACAGGGCATCAGATCACCAGTGGGTCCCAGAGACTTTGGGAGCAGTGAGGTACATCCCTGTTCCCTGGGTTTATCAGGGTAGTGAGCTCTAACTTCAGGAGGCCGCCTACCTTGCATGTCAAAGACCGGGTGCAGGGCTTCTTGGTGTCAAGATCAACAACCCCACAGTGGATGTCAGGATCAAACTCTCGTTCTGTCAAAGGCACACAGACATTACAATGGGTTTGCCAAACACTTCTTTATGTATTTTAGAAATAAGAAAATAGGGAAAATCTCAAGACAGACAAATTATAGCCTGAATAAAATCCACCACACTAATTTTTTTCTTTTCTTTCTTTTTTTTTTGGCCGGGACTGGGTTTGAACTCACCACCTCTGGTATATAGGGCCAGCGCCCTACTCCTTTGAGCCACAGGTGCCGCCCAACCCACCACACTATTAATAAATACAAAATAAATAACACAGAGTACCACAAGGAAGCAGCAACATTACTAAAAGACTAGGGGTGACTATTGCCATCAGATGGCAGGAAAGAAAGTTTAAGTTTGCATTACCACATCGCTACACTCAAAAACACACCACTAATAAGCTACTTTCATATTACCCACACACATGCATGCATGCACACTAATGCTATCTATCTATCTAAGACACAGTCTCACTCTGCTGCTAGCTCTATCTATCTATCTATCTATCTATCTATCTATCTATCTATCTATCTATCTATCTATCTATCTATCTATCTATCTATCTATCTATCTAGAGACGGAGTCTCACTCTGCTGCCCAGGCTAGAGTGCCATGGTGTCATAGCTTACAGAAATCTCAAACTCCTGAGCTCAAGTGATCCTCCTACCTCAGTCTCCCAAGCAACTGTGACTATAGGCACACGCCTAATTTTCTATTTTTAGTAGAGGCGGGTTCTCTACTAAGAGACTATTCTCGAACTCTTTAGCTCAAGGGATCCTCTTATCTCAGCCTCCCAGAGTGCTAGGATTATAGGCATGAGGCTCCACACCCGGCCTCACTAATGTTCTTTAAAACTAAGAGTGAAGAAGATAAGCACAGAACCTAAGAAACTTCCACCTAAAGCTGAAGTTGACTAGTTTTACAAAGAAGACTTACATACAGGAATTGACTTGTTTCCCATGAATACCCACTGCATAAACAAAGAAGTATTATTAAGAAAGAAAACATGAAGTTACCTGACAATCTCTTATTTAAAAATTTCCTATTACTGGAATTGTCTTCAGATTTCTTTTCCAGAGTGGGCAATGTGGGAAGCCCTTTGCCATTCAGAATCTGTCCAGGTGAAGGCAAGGTTGGCTTTGGTATTGAGGGGCAGTTAAGGCCAGGCTTGACTGAGGAACTCACAGTAGCAGGACAGGTTGGCCCCACGGCAGATTTCAGTAGTGTGCCATCCATCTTGGGATGAATCTTTTCCACTTTCACAGAGGGTGTCATGCTGTCATAGGAAAAAGGGAGAACACCTGTGTCTGAGTGCCCTAGTGGCCCAAGGTGAATGGTGAGCACTACACGGGGCTCACCTTTTAAAAGGCAACTTACACATTTTGTTAGGACTATCCAGAAACACCAATAAGGTTCACATTTACTACGTCTATAAGCCCTTCTGGTAAGGTGAGGCAAAATCCCCAGGGGACCATTAGATATACCTCATCTTTTCAGAACATTTCATACATGGGCATATGGGATACTCGAATCTGATACCCAATGCAATTTCTATAAGAAGCAAAACATGAAAAGGTCTAAAAGGACCAAAGACTACCTGCAGAACCCTTAGAGAATATCTTTTGAGAAATAAGAAAGAATTCATCAAAACAAAGTAACCTTCTGAGTAAGTAAATACTTCCAAGAAATATCGCTAAAAACATAGGAGAAATCAAACACGCCTAATGTTATCTCCAAGAATAGGCTCTCTGCTTCTGTCAGTGAGGGAGACCAATGTTAGTTAATAAATGTCGTGCCAGTAAAGTGTAAAATTCTCCAGTCCCTGAAAAAAGTCTCTATGATAGGTGCTTAGAATATACAGTTGGTAAGTGATGAACACTTACAAAGAACTGATTTCTCTTAAACCCTTACTGACACTGTCATTTTGCTTGGTTAGCTTACTTCCTATATCCTTAGTTTTAACAGTTGGTTTGGTCTCCCTCTAAAGCCCTAGCTCCAAATAATGAAGATTCAGACTGACAAGACTGTACTTGCGTATAAACTTTTCCCAGTGGTGTCAGTGCTCTAACAACTGTTAAGCTGGCAAGTAACTTATGCTGTACGACATTTTCTTTGGCTTTTAGACAGCTCCTAGAATGAAAGCCAAGCTTGCTGTACTGCACTTTTAACAGATGAGCAGGGGCTGGGGGCTTAGCAACCAGGACAAACAACCCCAAACAGGTGTACTTGCAATAGCCTGACAGCAACACAGACACTGCAAGACATCATGGAATCTCCCAGCTGGCAAGGTCCTTGAGTATCAGGGGCTGGACCCTGTCCTAAGATTAACCAGGTTACTAGACCCTGGAACCGAGTATGCGGCATACCCTCCAAAGGGAGGCAGGCCCAGAAAAAGCTACCCACCACCAGGCTGAGGGATGCCATGGTAAGAAAAGGTATTTGTGTATGGGAGTGCACAGCTGCTGCCTCACGTGACCTCAAGGAGCCTGCCAACCCACCCAGGCACTGTGGTGACTTGCCAGAGGCTTGTCTGGCAGGTGTAAACTTCCTCAGTCTTCCCTCATCACTGCTGTGACGTGAACCCAAGGAGGAGTGGAGGAAACATCTCTATTTGTTTTGCAGTGCCCAGAAAATCCTAGGGCAGCTTCTGGGGATCTCTTCACCTTTTTATCACTACTGTCATTAACAGTAACAGTACCAAGCGTGCCAACATCCACCATTAACTGTCTCCAAAGGGCCAGACCTATGGCAGGTGCTTGACATATATTAACTTCAACTCTCAATAAACCCTGCACTGTGGCTATTTTTACAAGCTGAGAGAAAAAAAATGCCTTGCTCATAGCCTCACAGCTAGGAAGTGACAGAAGTGGGATTTGAAGCCAGGCCTAGTTGAGTGGTCTTGAGGTTTTCTTGGATGAAAATTCTCAACCTCATTAAGGCTTCTTCTCCTCATTTGGAAAATGGATGACACTATCCCACAGGTTTTTGTGATAATTAAATGAGTTCACATATACAACCCAGTTTCAGTAACTGGCACACAATAAAAGATCACTAAGGAAGTATCATTAACCTTACTATTATTGCTATTCCTACTCTGAAAAGTTTCCTAAGATATGATAAGAACAAATATATATAAATTCTTCCCAACATGGGCTCTCTCTTACATTATTCAGATGCCACTGGTGTACACTGTTCCGTTTCTAGCAGGTAAGCTTTACAACCCATCTTGACCATACTCACATTCTACTATGGGGGACTCGACTCTGCTGAACAGGGTGCATTGGCCTGGTGTTCCCCCTGAGCGGCAGTTTGTCTTTGGGCGATTTCAACAACTTGGAACTCGATGAGGATGTGCTAGTAACACCTCCACTGGAAGAACGGCTGCTTCCACTTGCACTGCTTCCTTTGCTTTTGGACAGAGAAGGGAAGAAGGAAAACACTGAAGCAGGAGGAACGGCCAAAGAAGGTTTGCTGGATGAGCTATGTCTTCTTTCTGGAAACAAAAAAGAAAATAGACAAAAAGACACCATGTTTCAGGCAAATCTCAAACAGAATTTTTCCCTGAAATCAACACACATTATTTTATGTTAAAAAAATATCATTAAGTGAAAATATGTTAAGCTCAGAAGCTTTCAGGCATGTCTTATCTAGGTCGCACAGACTTATTTAGGATTCCAGGAAATGGCCCTTCTATTTCTAAAGTATCTATCTCAGCATAAAAAATTTTATCACACATACCCATTAGGAAATTAAATAACCATTCTAAACATGAAAATATTGCCTTAAGGGGTTTGCATGTTAGAAATGAACCTCATTGGCTGCAAACTGAATTCAGAGAGAAGAGAATTCTTCATTCATTTGCAGAGCTCTGCTATTCACACTGCATAGAATTCCTTCTCTCATAGCACCTCTCTGATTTTTGAAATAGCAAAATCTTAAGAAGTTGTACCTTTTTTTTTCCCTGTCACTACCCACCAGCATACGACACCAAATCAAATTGTTTCTAGGGTTATCTTATTGTTTATCTGTGCTGAATCATTTCAGCACCCCCCCCCCAACTTTTTAAAAAAATAATCTCACTTGCCTACAGATGGCATAGATCCGGTTCACACCACTAAGATGCCAAAGGCGCAAGACAAACTACCACAAATAGCTATGCATGTTTTTTAAACCAGGAAGTAATTCATGGTTAAGTACAGACTATAAAGGTTTAGCTGAAAATAAATCTATCCACCAGAGAATCAGGTTTTCTCAGTCAGGCAATCCATACTAATATAAATCAAAAGCTGCTGAAGAATGTTACCACTGGAAACGAGTAAATTATTTGGTAACTTTATCTACTTGACTACCTTAGTAGCTGCCTTCAGTTAAACTTGTAATTTAAAATGAACACATTTGCTTAGCTCTTCATGTGATCCAACACTGACATTGCAATATGGGAGCTGTGTATGTATTTAAAACATTAAGGATGTGCGACTGCAAGAGGGACTTTGCCTAACAAATGGAATCAGTGTAATCTGGTTTATTGTACCCTCAATGAATCCCCAAACAATAAAAAAAAATTAATTAATAAAAAACATTAAGGAAGTGAGAATGACTAAGTTCATTACTTAAATGGTATATTTCCAAAGGTTTTCCTACAGCAGTCCTGAGCCTCTCAGCGAAGCTGTGGTGACTTATTCCTGGAAGGACATAACTTCAATAATGGTTTTAATGGTTTATGAGGTACTTTTTTAAAAGCCGGTTCCACACCAAGAAAACATCATTCAGCTATTGACAGACAAAATCAAATCCCCCAACTCAACCACACAAAGGCTACAATCAAGTTAGGAAGGTTAAAGGGATAGTGATTTGTTAAGTGCTACTTGCTTTCCCTTATATAAAAGTTGTATGTCAGGAAAGAAAAACTAAAGTAACTTTATTTCATTTATTTATTTATTTATTTATTTTTGAGACAAAGTCTCACTTTGTTGCTCTTGGTAGAGTGCCGTGGAGTTACAGCTCACAGCAACCTCAAACTCCTGGGCTCAAGTGATTCTCTTGCCTCAGCCTCCCCAGTAGTTGGTTCTACAGGCACCTGCCACAGCACCTGAGTATTTTTAGAGGTGAGATCTCCCTCTTTTTTTTTTTTGGAGACACAGTCTCACTATGTTGCTCTCGGTAGAGCGCTATGGCATCACAGCTCACAGCGACCTCAAAATCTTGGGCTCAAGCAATTCTCTTGCCTCAGCCTCTCCAAGTAGCTAGGACTACACAGCCCACCACAACGCCCAGCTGTTTTTTTGTTGTTGTTGCAGTTGTCATTGTTGTTTAGCTGGCTTGGGCTGGGCTTGAACCCGCCAGCCTGGATGTATGTGGCTGGTGCTGTAACCACTGTGCTAGGGGCACCGAGCCGAGATTTCCCTCTTGCTTAGGCTGGTCTTGAACCCATGAGCTCAGGTAATCTCGGCCTCCCAGAATGCTAGGATTACAGGCATGAGCCAGTGTGCCCAGCCTCTCTAAAGTAACTTCAGTTATAATTTTCCAAATTTGGCATCTGAGGAGGTTTTTTTTTTTTTTTTAACTTAGTTTTTCTCTTTTCTGTGATCCCAAAACACTCTGAACATGCTTCCAAATGTCAGCATTTGTCAGCCAGAATGGTAAACATCTATTTACAGTTTTGTCACCTGCCTCAGAGCTCCTGTAGGCCATGTCTTGGTAATCTTGCTTTGTAAACCATGGCACAGAGTAGGTCTTCAATTAATATTTGCATGACTGGTATAGCTTTTCTTGTGAAAAGGAGTAATTTTCAAAAGGCCCCAGACCAGGGTTGTCAACTTTGTCTACATATTGGAATAACCTAAGGAGCTTTAAAAAACACTGATGTACAGGTCCCTAATTTAATTGGTTTGGCATGTGACCTGAGTATCTAGACTTTGTCTAGTTTCCTATGTGATTCTACCATGCAGCCAAGGCTGAGAGACTACCCTAGACTGGGCTGATACCTCAAGAACCATTAAACCACAGCTGAGTAAGTTAACATCTGCCTGGTGCTGAGAACACTGCCTGGTACATGGCACATGGCACATGACACTATACATAAGGGTTTGGCAAATAAAGCTCACTGCTACTATTTATCTTAAACCAGTGTTTTACAAACGTCCATCAACTGCTAATGATTTTTTTATGGTTTTTACCAAAGTCACATAAAATACTATTTTTTTACTCAACATTCTTACTTAAATTATCAACTCTACCATTCTGTCTTCCTTCCAGTATAATATTAACCAATTTCTCATGGTGAATAAGACAATTCTTCACACTGGATTTGAAGATGTTAGTACTACTGACCTCCTACAACTTAATCACCCAGTGCTCCTTTGCCAGAGATAACTGTTGAAATTATTCTCCTGGCTCGGTGCCTGTAGCTTAGGGGCTAACGCACCAGCCACATACTCCAGAGCTGGCGGGTTTGAATCCAGCACTGGCCCACCAAACAACAATGACCCTACAACCAAAAAACAGCCGGGCCGGGCATTGCGGCGGGGGGTTGAGGTAAGAGGATTGCTCAAGCCGAACAGTTTGAGGTTGTTTTGAGCTATGATGCCAGGACACTATAGCCTGAGACAACAGAATGAGACTGTGTCTCAAAAGACAAAAAAAACAAAAACAAAAAAATGTATACTCCTTTTATTCTCTGGGTATCAGAACTCTCAAACAGGTATCTCAGAGCAATTATGATGTACTTTCTCTGAAGAACAAATGGTTAGATAAAATTCTCAATGTAATTAAATACTATCAACTTCTGCTATAAAGCTTATTTTGAGAATGCAAATTTATTCTAAGGTGACTGATATACTAGGGAATAATGTGGGCATAATGTGACCTTGTATTTGATTTTTTGGTGATTTTTGTCTATGAGAGACTCTAGATCAGTGGTTCTCAACCTTCCTAATTTCACAGCCCTTTAATAGAGTTCCTGTGAGTCGTGACCCACAGGTTGAAAAGCTGCTCCAGATAAATGCAGAAAACTACACCCTCCTGAGCTGAGCCACATGGGAATACGATTCACAAAATGCACACCCCTGGCACATCCACTACTCCCCACAGTTCACCAAGGCTGTCAGGAACCATACACACACCCACATCTGGTGCTACAGCTTTCCAATTTCAGATAACTTCCTTCCACCACTTCACAGTAACTCACAAGCTACAGCCCTTCCCACACCCACTTCCACAAGCAAACACCAGGTCATTTCAACATAAGCTGCCATATTTACTCTAGTATTTACTTACTTTAAAACTATTTAACATATGTAAAACTGTGCTAATGTTTTCATTAGCTTTCTATCTTTTTCTGTGTGTGTCACCAGTGAAGTTTGTGTTTTGCTTTATCCCTATTTTCCCAATAAGCCTCATGTGGTTTTTTATTGTACAATTTTGCATAATACTGTAATTTTTTAGGAATGCATGTTGTGTTATAGCAAAACTCACTGTAACTTGAAGCTTGTCCTTTCAACTTTCTCCCTGTTTTCTTTAGTTAACATCTTCTTGTCTATTATCTCTTACTATGGGATTCAGCACTAGAAAATCAAGACTTAACATTTCCTACCATTCAAAGTTTGTTGATGTATTAGTATTGCAAAATAAATTATTTTCTACTTCAACAATAAAAGCTATTTTAAAACTAAGAATGGCAATCTATCATGTGAATTTCTTCCATGAAAGAAATATAGTGGAATTTCTTCCACTAAAACTTGAAATAGATTGTGTGTGTAAGTAACTGAGATCCTGGCTAAAAAATGCCAGCTTAAATTCTTGTCATGCTACTGAATTAAGTTGTTCCTTCACTTCATCAACAGGCAACTCAGTCTGTGACAAGGACAGCATCTGGCTTTCTCATCACAAGAAAGCAAGGAGAAAAAAACAAATTTAATAATAGTTGAGATGGAGTTCCCTTGTTCTTTCACTGTGGGTCTTTATTTTTCATACGATTTTAAATTGGGCTTCCAGGTTAAAAAAAATTTTTGCTCCTAGATCAAGACAGAAATGAGCAAATTACAGGTAATGTTAGGGACTTATATTAAATGGACAAAGTGGTGGACAGATGCTAAGCATAACAGCAATGTGGTCTGCTGAGGAGTCCAAGTTGAGTTTTCAAAGCACTCCTCTCTTCAGGATCTGGCACCAGCCCAGAGAAAGCACACTCTGGCCCGAATGAGGAGGGCATTCATCGTGCATGCTTCCAGCAAGGCACAGATAGACAGGAAGATGGACAGACAAGTACGGATATAGGGATAGAGCAGGGACAAAGAAAAACATACCTGAATGTATGTGTGTGTGTCAGGGGAGAGGATGGGACAGACAGGTAGAAACGGGGAGTGCAAAAGAAGGGATGAAGAGGGACAGGGAACTCCACAGGCCTCTCTTCTTCCTTATGGTTTAACGTGCAACATGGCTGAAGGCAAGGGCAGGATGTGGGGGGTAGCGTATGAAAAAGGACCCTGTAGGTCTTCCAAAATGGACACCACCAGTAATACTGTGCTTATAATTTTGAATTCATGTGGAGATTTAAAAATATATATTATTAACATCTAGGTACAAATCAAAAACTACAAAGCAAACAATTAAATCTTTTTATATCAAAATATTGCTTTGAAAATAACTAAAAATGGTTTATAATGTACAGGTGTTGAAAATAGGGTACAAACCTAAAAAGCAGTAGAAACAAGTTGTAACTTCAAATGCTATCATTCATAATTGGAAAAAATCTAGAAGGATAAATATCAAGCTTTTTTTAAAAAAAGTTATCCCTAGTGGTAAAGGTCTATTTTTAAAAGCTTTCATGTATGTTTTTGCTATGATGTAGTTTATTTGATTATCAAATATATACTTTTAAGAAAGAGAAATGGCATTTGGTGTTCTGGTCTCAATTTCAGTCATGCAAAAATAAAGCAAGGCATACTATCATTTATGAATAAAGGACCAATTTGTCCCGTGTTCAACAGGTATCATGCAAGAGTGGCTAACAACTAAGAAATCCCCACAAAACTCCTTTTATTGAGGACACTTTTTCTCCATCTTATTAAACCTTTTTCTGATCTTTTATAATCCAAACAACTGACCGATGAGAAGTCTCACCTTTAACAACATCATCAACAGCTGCTACTACTTATATTGAGCAGAAACCATGTGCCAGGCACCATGCTATGGCATTTAAAGGGATTATCTCATCCAATCCTGACCCATCCTTCTAACAAACTAGACAATATATTATCCCCACTTTCTAGATGAGGAAGTAAAGGTTTTAAAGGACCCAAGTCAGTTATCCAATGTCACACAACCAGTAAAGAGGCCGAGTGAGGTGCAATCTCAGGCAGGCTGACTTCAGCAAGGTGGAAGGAAGCACACTCCACCCTGCGTGCTCTTAAATGGTATTACCAGCAAGCCATAACCCACGATCCAAAGGCAGGCAGAAGGCAGGGGTAGAGCTAAGATGTGTACTTCAACTGCTCAGCACAGGGAGGCTGTCAGCGTGAAAGTCTACATGAGTGAACATACAAGGTCGTTGATAATAGGCTTTTTGGTAAATTCAGGGTAGGATCCAGAATCTGTTCAAGGGAAAACCAAGTTGTTTTAAATTTCATCTTTCCATTTTGTTCTCCTAAAGATAAGCTATGGGTGTGTCAGGCATTATAAAAGTTTTTCTTTGCTCAGGGGTCCTTAAACCACCTAAGATGGTTTGAAGAGCAAATTGTGGTAGAAAGGATCAATCAGGGCTGCCTTTCTGGCATGGCTAAAAAGAATCAACTTACACAGTTCCCTGAGGATGTTCTACACAAGACCATTAGGAAGAGCAGCAAATACTTGTTTGATAGGATTCAAACCCACCAACCAATACAATTATGCATTTTTCCTGTCACTCTTGGGTTGTTTATGGCCACCTTCCCAGCAGATGCTCAGGGATGTCAACCACAGTTCTGATATGCGGAGGCTGAGTAAATGGCCAGCCTGAATAGAATCCAAAGTCAAATAAAAATACTTTTTAGATAGTCTGAAAAGGGTAAAAAATTTGGAATCAGAGACATGTGGGCTCACATCTTTGCTCAGCTGGTTATTAGCTAGGTGACCCTGGGCAACCAGCCCACTCTGTCCTCTCTGGCAACAACTTCATCAGCCACGTCTACTTTGCAGAGCTACTGGGGATTAAATGATAAGGAGTTGCAAAGCCCACAACCCAGGTACTGGGAACACAACAGTGAGTAAGACAGCTGCTCCCTGTAAGTTCAGCTGATGCCTGCTACAGACTCCTTTCTTTAGATAGAAAAGTAATCATTTCTACCTCACTACTAAAGCAGGTAGAAAGTACTTCAGGAACAAACCAAACCCTCTCTACTTTATCTTTCCAATGTGGTAAGGATATAGTTTACATATTTTTAGATGCCCTTCCAGGAAGATACTAAGCTCTTCTCAGAAGCTCAGCTTTCAGAATTCATTTTAAAATGAATACAGAAAGAATGTTCATTCAGAAAGAATGTTCATTCAAGCTAAAATTATTTTATAAATAAAAGGCTGGCTCATTTTCCTGACAGAATTCATGAGACAGGAAAAACTCCAGGTGGAAACAAAGTAAAGATGTCTCAAATTCAGTTCATGGAGCCAAAGGTGGAAATGTGTGGCAGAGTATCAAAGTAATGATTCCTAAAATCCATATTTTTTTCTTTAAATGAAAGTCACACATTTAGATAGATTTAGTCAGGTAAGGTCAAACAGAGTGCACATGCTGCACAAAACGTCCTTAAAAGAAATTACTAAAGCACACTTCAAAGAATGTACGATTTCCTGCGTCTCTGACAGCCCCACTCCACAAACACCCCATAATCGCTCCCATTTAAAGCAAAGACTTTCCATAATAAAGCTTACACACGGCTATAAAACGTAAAACATACAGAAACTTGCTTGGCCAGGCAAAGCAAGTAAAAATGCTTATATCAAAAACTCAGTTAAGAATCTTTGGGTCATTCATTAAACTGTCCCTTTATGGAATTAATATTTTTATGTTTAGGTTGAAAATAACTGCAATGTGCCATTATACAGCTCCCAGTTGACCCACCCTGTCACACTTCACTTTCAAGTTGCCAGACACAACTCATGAGGTGTCAACTGGCATCATATGTCTCTCATAAGGATTGTGACCTCTAAGAAACATCTGAGGGCAGGGCCTGAAGGCAGACTGTAAACCAAGACTGCATTTTTAAAATCTGACTTCTTTCTTACACATCTACTTTGCTCCACACCAGTGCTTTCCAGAAACTTTTGTCATTCACAGCTGAATCATTCATTATGTTGAATCCTTCACCAAATCTGCACAATATATGAGCTATCATTTACAAAACAAGCTTTTAAAAATTCGGTGGCTGAGGAGCAACTACCTAATTAGCATTGTCCTAGGCAATAATACCTGGGAAAAAATGACTTTGGGTTTGACGTAAGAGGTAGATAAGCATTCTTCCTAGTGATTATTAAAAATGCTTGGCATACCACTTGAAATACCATGGACTACACATGGATATTAAGCATTCAACATTTTCTCGTTTTCACTTTTGTCAACTTTTTCCTGTAAATTTTCTTACTCTTTTTAAAAGCACTCACATGTGCCTGATCAGCAAACATGGTCCGATTTTATCCACTTTCTGTGGCACAGGTTCTTTGAAATCCTAAATCTGCTTTTTCTTTGATCTAATTTGTTTGGGTTCTCCAGGCACTTGATGAAACTATTCCAGAGAGAGGCAGGTGGAATCTAATTGCTGAAAGGAAGCAAATTGGTAGGACCGTCCCTAGAACATTTGAATCTCAAATTGGGAGATCCAGACCTGACTTCTGACATGTAGTTCCTCAAAGGACAATCTGCCAAAATTGGGGCTGGGAGGCAGCTTTAGAGCATGCTTAGGTGGGTTACAAATGGCTCTGGAAAACACTGAGAAAGAAAAAGTCTTTACACCACAAAGCACTTCGCATCACTTCCACTAGAGAGATTTAACTGAAAAGGATGATTTCAAACTGACTGCCCTAACAAATTAGTCTCCAACTGCTATCTCTGCCAAATGCAATTTTTTTCCTCCCTCTGATGTGAAGGTGCTTTTAAATTAAAATATAAGGGGACTGTGTAGAAAAGTGAGTCATTTACAGCACTTGGGCCACTTGAAACAACTTTTCACCAAAAGTCTATAATCAAATTATCAAGCTCTCCAAGTCAGTGCTTTATGACAGAAATAAAGGCCCCACTAAAGTATTCGAGGCTCTTGGCATTTCCACGTCTCTGGGCAGGGAACACACTGCAGCACAGCCATTCACACTGGCTGCATCACAGAGAGCAGATCACAAAGGGCAGATTACAAGGGAGAACTCCACTCTTGTGGGGGAAGGGGCAGGCGTGAATGGCTTGTAAATAATGTTGCTAAGAACGGAGCAAAAATATGGCAACCTCAAATAATCCTCTTGCCAGGAATTCTTCCCAAGGGGACTGGTTCTTTCTGAACTTTGCTTTCAAGTATGTGAGAAATATGGAAAACTTATTGAGTATCTGGGGAATACTCATTCCCTGCCTGCTTTTCTTTATAGTTCTTTGCAAACATTGGTAAAAAGGCTTCTTAAAAAATACAAATGCTTTAACTGAAAGAGATGGAATGGTAGAGAAAATGGGGGGGGGGTACTGAAAGCTGTAACAGCTGATAGCCTCAGCTGTAATATAACATCTTTTTTTCCTGAGACTGTCATAAGACAACTTGTCTTAAGGAAAGTTGAATGGTCTGAGTATCAGTTCATTTCTTGAAGGGTGCCTTTCCTATGCCCTTGCAACCCTGTTTAAGGCACAGACTTTTAACCTGAGGGTCATCACCCTCTCAAACACACACACATTCTCAGCCCCTCTCTCTCAAAGAAAGTATCTTTGGGGGGGAAAGACTGCTACGGCTTTGAGCAAACAAAGCCACCAAACTGTTTATGCTGCCCATGATCTTCCAGTTAACATTTCTGACTAGCGTTTTCCCGCAGTGAACAGCATACTAGGGACACTTCTACTCTGCTAACAGCTGTAAGGATTTCTCTCTGCTGTTGTCAGGAAGCAGCGTTACCCAAGTACAGCATCAATCACCCTGCCTGAAACAAACATGATCTCACCATCTCAGCAATGTACATCATTTTGTAAAATTTCACTCCGTGTCTCCATGCCATCATTCACTTGAAATGTTTCTATTCTTCAAGTACCAAGAAAAGAAAAAAAAAAAAAAAGCGCCTAAACCAAAAATCCACCAGTGTCTAGTTTAGATTTAATCTTCTGTTTCTCTACAATTTCAGCAATTTACCATTATAAGTTTAGACTGCCAAAATGTTGATACCGTGTGTAATTCAAGCATCAAACCAACTCAGTCTTTACACAACCCATCTCTGTAGCCACATTTTGGGTCTAGGGTCACAGTTTTTCCCAAATGAAAGATACAGGTCCATCATCAAAATACAAAACAAAACAAAAAAAAGTTTAAAAAATTATGCCCTGGCTCCGAGCCTGTAGCTCAAGAGGCTAAGGTGCTAGGCACATACACCAGAGCCGGCAGGTTCAAATCCAGCCTGGGCCTACCAAGCAACAATGACCAAAAAAAAGTAGCTGGGTGTTATGGTATGCGCCTGCAGTCCCAGCTACTTGGGAGGCTGAGGCAAGACAATCACTTAAACCCAGGAGTTGAAGGTTGCTATGAGCTGTGATGCCATGGCACTTTACCCAGGACGACAGCTTGAGGCTCTGTCTCAAAAAAAAAAAAAAAAAAATTATTCCTTTACCACTCCAATTTTTACATATACACACAGGGAAAGAGAGAATAAAAAAAAAACTGGTATGGTGGGAATGCCCACTAATACGTTCCTTCTGGAAGGATGTTTGGAGAATACTTAGAGACCTAAAAATAGACCTGCCATTCGATCCTATAATTCCTTTACTAGGTTTTTACCCAGAAGACCAAAAGTCACAATATAACAAAGACATCTGCACCAGAATGTTCATTGCAGTCCAACTCATAATCGCTAAGTCATGGAAGAAGCCCAAGTGCCCATCGACCCACAAATGGACTAGCAAATTGTGGTACATGTATACCATGGAATACTATGCAGCCTTAAAGAAAGATGGAGACTTTACCTCTTTCATGTTTACATGGATGGAGCTGGAACATATTCTTCTTAGCAAAGTATCTCAGGAATGGAAGAAAAAGTATCCAATGTACTCAGCCCTACTATGAAGCTAAATTATAGCTTTCACATGAAGACTATAACCCAACTATAGCACAAGACTATGGGGCAAGGGCCAAGGAAGGGGAAGGGAAAGGGAGGGGGGATGTTTTGGTAGAGGGAGGGTAATGGGTGGGGCCACATCTGTGGTGCATCTTAGAATGGGTACAGGCGATTGCACTAATGTACACAGCTATGATTTAACAATAAAAATAAATAAATAAAGGGTTGCGGCATTAGGAAAAAAACTGGTAAAACTCAAATTAGTGTTGTCTTGTTTTTGTTTATTAAAAAAAAAAAAATTGCAACTTCTGTGTAGGAACTCCAATAAGGAGCACAACCCCCCTCCCCCCCAGGCCAGGGAAGAACAGCAGCTCCACAGTGCATCTGCTGAAAAATGCTGGACTGAGCTTATCAGCCACAATCCTTACTGTCATTTCCCCACTAGTTTTATATCCTTTTTATTTCAGTTTATTCTAGGAGCAGCAGGGGAGAAGACCCGAGACCAGAACATGGGAATAACAAAAATCTCATGCTCAGAATATAGCCTATAAAAGCCTCCTTCATTATACACTCTACTAATAAGGAATGGGTGACTAATTACTTAAGGACAGCAATGTTTTCAATGAGTCTGCAACACGTGTTTGTTTTCTGAGGAAAGAAACAGTATCTGCTCCACCTGCAGGCCAGAGCTGTCAACAAATGAGTAAAACATGGGAATTGATATGCAAAAACGAAATCAGAAACAGCAAAACTGAAACTGCCTGATGAGAGTTTTTAGAAAAATCAATTATAAGGAATTAACAGCAATTTGATTAAAGGTTCAAGATCTATTTGTATTTAAAGGCCCACAGGCGAGCTAAATTTTGACCTCAAACCATCTGGTCAAGCTCTTTAGTGTAGAAGGCATGAAATCCGAATTCAGTGAAAACTAATTCAGTTTGTCCTGCTCTGCCAGTTGTCACCTCACTTTCCTACATTAGACAGAAGTCATGAGATAGGTAAGGAAACCCTGCGAACAGCCTTCCCAAATACCCAGTAAAATCAGCTTAGCTCTGGCTACCTTGTTAACACAACCGAAAAAACTATCTTGTCTGACAGTGAATCCATAATTAAATTTTTATACACTCAATTTAAGTTCCTAGGGTTACTGTTTGTATTTCGAAGTTGTTCTTCCTCTTGACACCATGTTCTGTTAGAAACTTTGCTATGGATTTGAAATATCTGACAAAACAGCTTTCAAACACATTCTACAGGAAATACTCGAGAACTGCCTGTCATGAAACCTCACTTACCACAAGATAAAAAATAAACAGTTAAAGCATGTTTCAATGTCCCTCCATTTTTACAGAGCAACATAACCAATGCTTCTCCTTGTTTTGAGATATGAGAATTGTTTGGTGCAAACCTCAGCATTTTGTTGGAGTTAATAGCAAACTCGGCTCCTGTCTGCCTTTGAACTTTGGCCAGATCACTCAAATGACATTTCAGAATGGCTCCTGTGGACAGCTTGCTGCAGCTAATCCCTCCTGCTGCGATTACCCACTCTGATCCCCTACCTCTACAGAGCTCCCTCCCTCCACCCCTTGTGCCCCTTCTGGACTGCTGGCAGAGCAGGACAAAACGCCAGGAGGAAAAAGGCCTGCACCAACGAACTCTTGCCAACTCTGCTTGGTCCTCCACAATATCAGCAACGACCTAACCCACCTTACCCAGGCTCATCTAGAACTGGGCCCTGAGCCAAGCCCAGTCTCTGAGAACTGCCTCGGAAAACTTACCCAGTCGAGCTCTCAGTCCTTGCGCAGAAGCAGGGCTGCTCTGGAGAGGCATCTTGTTACCTTCCATTCACAGAATTTGGTTATGCTTCATTGCACACTTGCTACTGCAGGCTTGCATCATGATTTGAGTCTGCCCACCAACTCCAAATATGCTCCATGTTTGGGCTTATGTAACATTTGCTACTACTGTAAAAAGCACTTGAATTACAAAGGTCCTGGCAGATCAACAGAAAACAGGGGGTGGAGTCTAATTTCAACTAATATGGTCATACAAGGCGTCCTGGCTGGTGTAAATTCTTCCATTTGAAAGGCAACCTGCCAAAACTGGGGAAGATGGAATTTATAAATTTAACCTGCTAAAATGTGAATTATTTACACTCTAAATACCTTTGAACTGGCATGGCTAATGCCAGGTATATTAGAAAATTCGTTTTGATTCATTAAAAAACCTACATCTTAAGTTTCAGAGCCTAGACGTCTTCAAGCTAAACATTTCTATAAATATTAGCAGGCTTTTTCCACATTTGATTTCCCCTATACTATTTATCTTTACCAAACGTTTATTATAGTGAAGCATAATTTTCCTTCCTATATCTAATAAAAAAAATCTTAACCCACTTTTTGTACATATTTGTGAAATATGTATATTTTTATATCCACCTGATTGTCCACAGAGTTTGGTGTTTGATCACTAGAGGATTGACTAAAATTGGGGAACTCTTATATTTTTAACCAAGTATTTCTCTAACTGAGCAGCTCCTTGTTAACAGTGTCCTCCTGGTCTGGCTGTTCCCGTCTCAGCCGCTATTATATTTCCTCTTGGGGCAATGGACAAATCTTATTGTCAAACAGGGAAAAAACTGCCAACTGATCTGAGTTTTATGAAAATAATGGCTTAAATGCTGATGGTGTAGAATGAACTCCTTTAAAGGTCAAGAGGAGGAAAAAAGATTCCTCTACAGAATCCCATTCACCACACACTGTATATTTGAGAAAGTTATGAATTGCATGTGTGGAAATAATTTGGTCTGGAAGGGGTGGGAAAGAGTTCTGAGGCACGGAAACAGTTTCCATCAGACAAAACACAAATTCTAAATTGGCTTCAAAACAGAGAACAGTAGCTATACTGCTCTCTGTTCACAGCAAGCATTCAGATTCCAATCATGTCAGCAATGTCTAAGGGGATTTTTTTTTTGTGTGTGTAGAGACAGAGTCTCACTTCATCGCCCTCGGTAAGAGTGCTGTGGCCTCACACAGCTCACAGCAACCTCCAACTCCTGGGCTTAGGTGATTCTCTTACCTCAGCCTCCTGAGTAGCTGGGACTACAGGCGCCTGCCACAACGCCCAGCTATTTTTCTTGCAGTCATACATGTATACATACAATCCAAAACTGTGGTGCCCCTTCAAAGACACTAGAATAGCAGTTCTCAGCCTGTGGGCCACGGCATGAGGAAGGTTGAGAACCACTGCACTAGAAGAACACAAAGGAAGGGCCATCGGCAAGTCTTAGAAGCACAAGCTGACGGCAGTTCTCCCAGACCTTTTTAAAAGTTCACTGATCCATTTTTTAAGCTAGAAAAAAAAAATTCCATGGCTGTAAAAACTGATTGTCATAGGTTATGGTGTTACTCATTGCACCTCTCCTGCCCTCCCTGATGTGCAACTGAGAAGTTTCCTTGATATCATCAGTAGCAGAACAGAAATGGAGTAAGATGACCCTTCTCAGGCTAAGCCTCGGTTCCATGTCACTGAACCTGGTGTCGGACAGGACACCAAGAGTCCTCGCTGGACTCTTAGCACAAATGCTTACTATTCTAATGTTCTCTTTTGTACATGGTGATAGTATCAGCAGGGGAAAAGTCATTATGAGAACCAGGCAATCCATGACAACTTCTGGTGTCAGTGAAGTTTTTCTGTAACCCTAATGAAAATTTAGCAAATGTGCTTAAAATGCTACAAACAAACCTCTGTACTTAAGCTCACATAGATACTAGAAAGAAACAATTTGAATTTTTTAAGACTTACATAGGAAAAGGGAAAGATAGTAGTATAAGCCAGGAAGATATAATTTTATACACTAAGAAAATATACAAATGCATGAAAACTGGGAATAAAGCTCATAGCTTTAAACATGTACATATGCCTCTCTTAATACCATGAAAAAAATGTTTAAGCAAATACTGCTTGTTCTGCTCAGAAAGTTATTTTTTTCAAACCATTTCCCATTATTCTAGCCAAATAGTTTATTTTGATATTAAATCTCCCAGTGTAGGCTCATACATAAGTGTCTAGGTCTAAGATACAGTCAGATTTCTTTCTTCTTAGGGGAAAAAAAACTCTTCTTTTTTTTTTTGTAGAGACAGAGTCGCACTGTACCGCCCTCGGGTAGAGTGCCGTGGCGTCACACGGCTCACAGCAACCTCTAACTCTTGGGCTTACGCGATTCTCTTGCCTCAGCCTCCCGAGCAGCTGGGGGAAAAAAACTCTTCTATGAATGAGCCCACTTGAAGCAAAGCAGCAAGCTAGCAGAAAGAAAGAGGGAGGCAAGGGTTTGGAGCTCAAGGGGGGTTGCCGGCCTAAAGTCTGAGCGCTTCTGGTTGTGTAGCTGTGGGTAAGAGACGCCTGTCCTCACCTGGGAGCTGAAATCGCCTCCTCCCACAGGGTTAGGGTGTAGTGTAATGGAGATAACAACATATGTAATACAATGCCCAGCACTTCTTAAATGTTCAGTGTTAGCTATTATGATTACAACTGTGAAGAAACTGGAAGGACAACATCACATGAAGGGCAAGAAGAGTTAAACAGTACGACAGAGAAAAAGAGAGGTTCCTACTACAGAAATCAGTCCAGTACTCCACAAATCTTAGGATTTCCTAAATGGAAAAGCCAGCAAAGGTGTCATTTGGTATTCTGTAGGTCAACGAACTAGCTGTTGACAGTTACGAAATACCACGTTCCTGTCATCAGTGACAACCAGTTCTCCATTTTGCAGGAACACAAGTCTCCACTAACTCCACTCCACTGTCTCAGCAGGCCAGGCGAGTTATAATTGGCCTTAATTGGCACTTAGAGGAGCTTTCACATTCCTTACCTACTGCCAAGGAGCACTTAAAAGGGGAAAAAACATTTTCAAAGTTGGAAATACCAAGTAATTCATTCAGCTGTGGATCTGGAACCCTGCTATCCAGGATCAGATCAGCTTCACCAAGAAACGTTGCTGTTATTATCCAGCGCTCATTAGGTACTCATGCTGGATTAGGAGAGAGGGGAGATGAAGTTTCTATCTGAATAATTCACCTGGGTTAGAAACATGCATCAGAGCCTTCCTTTAGCCGGCATCATCTGATTGTTTGATGGATGGCTTTTCAAGGTTCAGCCACACTTCATGTGTGGAAAGAGGGCAAATAAAATACATCTTCATGACCTGATTTACACAGGCTTTGTCATAAGCAGGGTCTGACCTCAGCCCAGTTATTATCTGATACACAAAATTAATACTGCTAAAAGGCAACCAATTACACAAAACGTAGGAAGGATAGTGAGATCAGAAATAAGGTAACAGTTTTCTTTGGCCCTGCATTTCACATGAAATTGTTATCCTTTGGAAGCTACACATTTTGCAGAGAGGAATCCCAGACTAAGAGACCTAGATTTCATCCACAAATTCCACGAAGAAGGAGTAGAAATTTCTCTCAGATGCCAGGGAAAGTGCAGGTAACTGTTTAAATGAATATTTAAAAAAATCCCTACTCATTTTGAAAGATCTCTTCATCTCATATTATTAAGTATTATCCAGACCTAGAAGATATTTGCAATATTAATAATGAAACAAGTTTGTGCTTGTTGGAGAAATTTCCTTCAAATTAAAAGTAGTCATATTTGTGTGTTTAAGAAAATCAAAGAGGCTTTAGAAAAATAAACAGAAGCTTGAAAAAATAAAGACAACAGCTACTCCTGATGTCTTTCATATATAGCTGGTGGATACACAAAGTACAGCAGCCTTTTTGGACAGCAATCTAGCAGCAGGTATTAACACTGCAAAGAACTGATCTTTCTGATCTAGGAACTGCTACCTAAGATGCTACCCTATAGAAACCAAACCACCAGTAGTTGAAGATACATAAGCACAGTGGCTACTATTTTATTCTGAGGCAAAAAGTAAGTAACAAAGTGACTGTCCACAGAGAGCATGCCTAAGGGAGCCACAGCACAGCCACGTCTTAGAGCAGTGTGCCGCCTTTAAAAAGAGGGGGTTCATGTTATCCAGGAATGTGGAGGGATTTCCATGAGGTACTGTTGAGTAGAAAACAAAAAATGTGCAAAATAGAAGGGGTAAAACTACTACCAAAACCCCCTACTAAAAAAAATACATGATTCTATATGTCGATATAGTGTTATGAGCATGAGAGACATATAGAAGATGCATAAATTATGTATTAAGACCGTACTACGGCTTACAGGAGAGAGAGGACTATGATAGCTGGAGAAGGTGAGAGGCAGAAAGAGACAATGCAGGCTGGACTAAAAATGTAATAGTATGTTTGCAATGAGACATTGTGTATTTATGCAAAAATACACTGGGAGGTGTGTATATTTAATATATGCATGGGCCAATAAAAAAAATCTATGAAGAAACTGGTTTGACAATTTTTTATTGTAAAAATGCACTGTGAAGAGAGCAGAAGAAAAATTTAAGAAGCATGCAATTTTCGTATTACATCAAACAAGTATATTCTGATTGTATTATTTCTTTCATTTGTTTGCTAAAGTCGAGGTTCCAGTAGCACAAAGAAGCACAGTTAGGAATCACACAGAAAAAAGCCTACTAGTCAGTTTGGCTAAACAATACCCTCACCTTCTAAAGCTTACTAGAAATTTTTTAGTATTAGGAGTTCTAACAATCTTTTTTAAGGTATCAAGCATAAAAGGAAATGAAACCTCCAAAGAGGTTTTTCTTTTTTGACCTGAAAAGAATACAAATCAAAAATTCTATCTTGTGTGATTAGGCTCTTACTGCTTGTATTTTAATTTATTTTAAACTGAAATAATTACCTTCTCCGATCTTTTTTTTTTTTTTTTTTTTTTAACTTTTGAACACACAATGTGAAAAGGTGTAAGTTACTCTGAGGTTTCTTTTGAGAACTGTTATCTTAAAAAGAAAATGTAGAAGTAACCCTAAAGACCAGGATTTGAGCACACACACAGTGTGGAGTGAGGGAAGAAGCTCAACTTAGCTAGTGTCCCCTTGCTCCAAACCAATTTTTTTGAAGGGCTTGGACTAGCACAAACATTTCCAGCCAAGTAGTAGGTGCTATAGTATAAAGAAGTGAAAAACACTCCCTCTTCTGGTCAGATGTAAGACCACAGCTTAATAGGGCTGGAGTAGCAGGTGTGTGTACCTTAAACAGACAACATGCAAATCAGTTTTACGAAATGACTGTCAGGAAAAACTTCTTTTTTGCAAATATAACTAAAATACGGATTTAAATACTGAAATTCTGCCTTTAAAATCTGAAGCACAGCCAACTTACAAAGCTAATGACTGCTATATGTAGGACACAAGAGTAGCAGTGGTGAAAATCAGTAATTTATATATATTTTAAAAATATTAATTTCTTTTTTATATTAATTTCTTGTTTAGTTTTTAATAAAGCCTGTTTTTACAAAAGAATTCCAAATACTTACCCTATTTTATTAAGCTATAACAAAGAGTTGTATATTTATAGATGTTTTGATACATATTGATATATACAAATACACAATGAACAATTTATATGTATTTATTGACGCTGTCAAATACTCAGATTTTCACTCCCTTGTTCTGGTGACCCAAATCAGAACACTGAAGTAGTTTATTAAATCAGAGTAGTACAAACCTAGAGGGTAGCTGTGACCAGCCTCCATGTGAAGAATTGATATGATGAAATACTGACATATATTCCCAAAGTAAAACAGTCTTTAAAGTACTGTACATAGTAATACAATACTAAAAATCCAAGTGTCCACCAATAAAGGACTGGTTAAACTCCATTAATAAAGTGGAATATTCCAATCTCGAATATAAGCAAAGCCTGAGAGTTACAAAGTTTTATGCTTGCATCACATTCTTTAAGACTAATTAATTTTAGAAATGAAACAAAGGCTAGGTGCCTGTAGCTCAGCAGCTAGGGCGCCAACCACATACACTGAAGCTGGCAGATTTGAATCTAGCCCAGGCCTGCCAAACAACACTGAGAACTAGAACCAAAAAGTAGCCTGGCGTCGTAGTGGGTGTCTGTAGTCCCAGCTACTTGGGAGGCAGAGGCAAGAGAATCACTTGAGCCCAAGCGTTTGCAGTTGCTGTGAGCTGTGATGCCACAGCACTCACCCAGGGTGAGACGCTGTCTCAAAAAAAAAAAAAAAAAAAAAAGGAAAAAGAAATGAAACAAAATTCTCCTCTACTTGACTCTGGATAGGGCTATACAATATTAGTATAAGAAAAACAAAGAAATTAAATACTTTGTTTTTGGGGGAAACGATGGGCTGGCATTTTCAGTAACATTAACTTCATGAATGAATGACTGCTCATATTCATGATTGTCTACAAAAACGTGCCTCTCCGGGAAAGACACACCTCACACGTTACTAAAATTTAAAACATTTAATAAAAATGTGCAATAATCTGAAAAATACCTACTTGGGGGGGGGGAGAAGTTGAAAGAAGAAAATGCAGTGCCTAGCAAATAAATTGCCAAGAAACAAAAAAGAATAAATAAAGTGGAATAATAGGCAGTCTTTAAAAAGAATACAAGAGAGCCATATGCATTAACAGAGCAAAGTATGTAAGATAAATTATTAAGTTAAAAAGGCAAATTCATAGAAAATCCAATTTTTCATATGTGTAAGGGGGAAAAACATACAGGTAAATATTATTTTGTCCAGGATTCATAGCCTTCCAAGGCTGTGTCAAACTGCACTCCTGAAAGATAAGACGAAGGAGCTTTCTCCTTCTGACCACGCGTTTATCTTCTTATCACTGTTGAATTGCTTTTACAAAGTATTTTACTTTAATAATTAAAAACAAAAATACATGTGTTTTTAATTTTTTAATCAACATATTCTTGTTACCGATGCAACATGAGCAGTCCTAAGAGAAAGAACATGTTCTCTTTTGTTTCCTGACTTACTTAACTAGAGTACTATAACATTAAAATCAAACAAACAAAACATTGAAAAGAATAAAGTGACCCCCAAACTGGGCATCACTGCGAGACTTATTTTTTTCCCCTACGATCTTTGGGAAATGTCTAAAGACTGATAATAACACATTCAGGTCAGTGCACCTCATTAAAATTAATGCCCATGTACAAACGGAAAGAACAACCTTCTGATCCATAAGCTACAATAAATGCATCCAGCTGCTTAAACCAAAACCCCCCAGTCATTCCTCCTCCCTTACTCTCCCAGCCCATCAGCAAGCCCTGCTGGCCTTAAACTTCTGACACAGATTTCAATTCAGCCCGCACCTTGTGCCTCTGCTGCCATAATCCTAACCCAAGCTTTCTCTCCAGGTTTCATTCTCATCTTACCTAGTACAAAGCAACTCACAAACTGGTCTCCACCTTTGACCACTATGTTCCACAAAGCAACCATAAATCAGATCGTGACACCTCCTGGCACAAAATTCTCCAGTGACTTTAACCCTTAAGGCTGTCGTGGCTTGCAGGACCCAGTGTCATCTGCCCTTGGCCTCTCTTTCTTCAACTTCAACCTAGACTCCTTTCCTCCGTGCACACTGTTCTTCGGCATCCTCACCGGCCTTTCTGCCAAGCAGATTTCCCAGGATTTTTGCACTTGCTAGTTCCTCTGTGTGAAACACTCATGCACCAGATCTTCAAATGGGCTTGGCTCTCTTTCATCATGAGCTTAAATATCAATTCCTCAGAGAGGGTTTCTTTGAGTAGCCTTATCTAAAGTGACTTGCCCCAGTGCTTCTCTCTCACATTATTCTAGCTTGATCACTACTTGAAATAACCTTATCTCACCTGATTTCATCTTTCTCTATCTTCCACAATCAGAATGAATATAAGCTGCATGAAATCAAAGACATTGCTTTTCTAATTTAGTGGCGAGCAATGCCTAGCATATAATAAGCACCCGAAAAAAAATTTGTTAAATGCATGAATACCAGTGCCATCATGATATAATACACAGATATAATAAAGACATAGATGTCAGTAAGAGGAAAAAAATAAAAATCAATATTTTATTACTAGAAATTTAAATGTTGCTCTCACAAATGGCATAAATAACACTTAAAGATATCTGGTTATGATACAACTAAGAAAAAAATAAAACTATTAGCTGTGAAAAGAACAGACCTTTATCTGAAGGTACTAAAGCTATCTGAAAATTTTAACTAACATTATTTGGCTTGTAGTAAAGAAAAAAATGAGTACACTATGTTTACTGCACATCATGCTAGTCAGTGATGAGTTTAGGTCAAAGGCCTGGAATTTCCTTCCAGAATTAAACTAATGTCTACCTTGACATCATTTATGTTTTCAGGTGTTTGTTTTGATTAGTTCCCTCCCTGGCTCATTCCTGACTGCTGGAGAAAGGCCTGGTGTGGGTGTAGTATATGTACATATGTATCTGAAGCAAAAGAACAAAGTATTTTTTGCTCTGCAACAAGTTTTAGTCTTTATACTGACAACAGAAATAAATGTGTCAGCCAATTCTCCAAAGAAGCCTTACAAAATATTATGAGGCTCATACAAAAAGAGGAGTTTGGCTTTGGATAGCTGCTATGCTTTAAAGTTAAAGAAAGTAGAACTGGAGGAAGAGAACTCCAACGACTATGCTAAATCAAATATCTACCTAATATCATCACATCTCTGAATTACTAAATGTTCTCTCTGAGGTAACAGGTTTACAGTGCTAATCCAGGTACTCTAAGCAAACTTAAAATTCTACTTGAGCTAGATCATCTGTCACTAATATTTTCTAACCCGCAAGATTCACTGTATCTCCTCTGGATTTTCTTTCAACTCTATGCATTTTTATTATGTATGTATATACAAAATAAGCAGGTATTAGTAGGTGGAAAGGATGGCCTGTTTGGTACACTGTATTCATATGAATAAAATTTAATTTAGTAGTTTGATCTGTCAACTGGGAATAAAATCCACTCAGTGGGTCATTAAGAACAGTAAAAAAAAAAAAAAAAAAAAGAACAGTAAATAAGGGCAGTGCCTATGGCTCAGTGAGTAGGACGCCAGCCTCATATACAGAGGGTGGCGGGTTCCAACCCAACCCTGGCCAAACTGCAAAAAAAAAAAAACCCCAGGAAAAATGCTTTGTAAATCACCAAGAACTATTAAAGGTTGTTATTAGTGGCTGGGCACTGTGGCTCCTGCCTATAATCATAGCACTTTGGGAGGATAGGGCAAGAGGATTACTTAAGGTCACAAGTTTGAGACCAAGCAGGTGGGCAACATACAGAGACTCTACAGAAAAAAAATAAAAACAAAAAAACCTTCTCCCAAAAAACCCGCTAGCCTGGCATGTGGCATGTCCTAGCTCATGGCTGAGACAGTAAGATTACTTGAACCCAGGAATTTCAGGTTGCACTGAGTTATGTTCGTACCTCCACACTCTAGCCTGGGCAACAAACAGAGCAAGACCCTGTCTCCCCAGATGCACCCCGCCAAAAGTCACTAGTGGATTTTTAAATGAATGCCAATTCTAAAACAATTAACTATTACTGAAAGTTATAAAGTATAAAAAGGCCCAGATTATAAAAAAATAATGGCCAAATTTAGCACACCTGAGAGAAAAAGGAAACACATTTACTTTATCTAAAAGTGCTACTTAATAGTCAAATAGAACAATGCATTTAAAAGATTCCTGAAGCTGTTATTTTGCAGGTCTTAAGTCAATCAGATAAGCAAAAGGGGCGTGTGTTCTTTATTAAATAGTGTGTGTCATCTTTATTAAATAACAAAACCACTGCTTTGTGATGCAATTAGCTTAAATTATATTATGGCAATAGTTGGTCACAGGTCACAACTATGTGAAATGTTAACAATGAGAACCAGCATTTTTGCCAAAACCAGCCCATCAGATCTTCTAGATGTAAGAGCCCATTTTGCTCTTCACTACTAACATTCTCTGAAACCCATTAATTAGCTCAAAAAAGTATGAGTAATTTCTCATATGAGTATAAAGAATTTACCCATCCTCTGATAAAAATGACATTTTAGAAAATAGAATTTATTCTGGCTGTCAATTTTACAGTATTTGTGATATCTGCAAGTAGAGAAAGCTATAAGATCACAGCAGTTTTTCTGTGTGAAAGTTACTTTCATAAAGACATGAAAACCCCAGATTTATACATTTCCATTTTTGAACAGAGATTTGAGAGAAAGGGTTTTGTACCAAAGCCCTACCAGCAGACTTGCATGCCACTCACAGTGGTTCAATAGATGATAGAAATCAATAATGACAAAGGGTATTAGTCTTCAGTGATCTTTTTTGCAGATCAACATGAGGTTGTAGAATTCTGCTTTCAAAGTTTGGTATTTCCTAGAATGAGGATTGGCCTCAGTAGATAGCTCCTTAAAAAGAGGAAAAGAAATACAAAAGCTTAAGCTGGTGTTTCCCAAAACATGGAGTGGCTATCATTCCCCAGCATTAATAACATTAAACCACAAGTAAAAAACGTACTACTCCCTTTCCAAATCTCTTGCAATTCTTCTGATAACATCACACTATTGTGGGGATAACACTTGCCTGGTCTCCTTAACAAAGGGAGTAAGCCTCAGGCATAGGCAAGAATATCAACATAGAATTAAATAATCTCTTAACTGCACTTATTTTTACATTTACCATCTGTTATGGTAAACAACACCAGTTTTCCCCTTTATTGTTCCATAAAATTCTCTTTATAAATGGACTTATTGAAATAAAGTGGTTTACTTTAAAGAAAAATATTAAGTAGACTTAAGACAACAAAGAAGCCTTGCTCAGACTCAAGCTGAGGCAAAAGGTGAATAAGTGAATCAGCCCACTAATCTGAGGCAAATACTTCAATGGCTGACATTTGAACAGGGTTTTGATTAATAATACAGATTCCAAATGTGGTACCAGTCCAAGCTGAATTAACATCATTCATCTGTTTCCCTTGAGTAAGATCACCCCTATGTCTGCAGAAAAGACAGATTGGAGCAAGTAAGATATTTTTCATAAACAAAATTCACTGAAACAGCAGCGCACAGAGCAGCATGAACGTGCAGTCTGTTGGAATGACGGGTCATGGGAACCTCTGACAATATACAACCCCATATAACGCAAAAGGCACCCCACAAGTCATCCATTACCCTATGCTAATGCCACTGTTCAGATCCAGAGTAAATGTATGTAGAAGTACCACACCGTATATGCTATTCAATAGCCAGTTTACAACCAACATATTGATCACTAAACTAACAGATCAACTAAGATTCTCACTTCAGAAGAATGGTGCTACTGGCCCTGGGGAACAGCACCAGCTCAGCTCTCCTGCATACTTAAAAGTTTTAAAGGCAATTAATGTGACATTTCCAGCACATAATATTAAGATTTAAAACTTAGTTAAAAAGTAGGGACTCCTTTCCTGCCATCCTTGCTAGACTCAACAATCTCTTAGTGCAGATATGTGTCACTCACTATGCCAGCCGCTGGGAGTAGACAGCAGCAGCTCCACCAGAGGGGACTACATCTGCAGCGAAAGCCGTGTGTCCTGGCCAGCTTGCAAATCAGAATCAGCCCAGGAAGATGTTTAAATGCAGATCCTGAGTCCTATCCCTGGGATTCCATCCAAGGGGTCTGAAGTGGGCCTGGGGAAGCTGAACACTTGGGCAGCTACTCTTTGATGCAGGTGCGCAGCAGGTTTGGGATCCACGGATTCGAATTAAATTTCTAAGTCTGAAATTAGCTGTAAGAAACATCTTGCTCCCCAAAATACTGAGTAACTGAAGAGAAACGTGAGGCATACTGGACTATTTCAAAACATTAAAACTTCATCAAGAAAGTATGATATTACTACATAGTTCCAAGAAAGCAAGCAATCTATACTATGAAAGCAATCAGACTATGAAAAACTAGAAATGCCAAAATGGAGTGGTGCCTGTGGCTCAAGGAGTAGGGCGCCCGTCCCATATGCCGGAGGTGGCGGGTTCAAACCTAGCCCCGGCCAAAAACCAAAAAAAAAAAAAAGAAATGCCAAAATGACATTAGAAACACTATTACTGCTCAAATGGAAATCCTGAGAAAGTACAGGACCTCTTTCTGCTCTGAATAATAAGTATGGGGCATCTTACTTAGTCAGAATAATTTTACCAACAACATTAACTGACTTACATGCCTTGCTGCCACTGTAGCAACTTTTCCTGACCTAGCAGCAGCGGTTTTAAAGGAACTGCCTGTTGGATTCTGTAGCAAACTGCTCATTTGTTCAGAAGTCACAGAGAATACCAGCAATACATGAATTCACAGGAGACTGCCCCCACATTTTCACCAATTTCATTTAAAGATAAGAAAATACAATCCTTTTCTTGCCAGGTATGCTTTTTTCCTAATAAATGCAATAAACAGTTACAAAGGTCACTAGGAAAGATTCTGAATTTGAAAATGTTTGTTGTTTTTAACCATGGAAAATAAGAATGCAAGAATTGGCCTCCTAGAATTTCAACAACAAAGGAGAGAATTCCAAAAACACTCTTTTCCGTCACAACCCCTATCTCCAAAAGATAGAAGAGGCAGTGTTAGCACTGGGAAAGATTGTTGGTCCAGGGGAGCCTTGTCCACATCTTGTCCCTTGAAGTGAGTGGCGTGTCACTTGAGGGCCACTGCATGGTACCTCCCTCCATTTATGCAGTTACTCTGCCAACTCTCCCGTCCCTCCAAACCTCCTGTAAATTCTACCAGCCTTCTCCTCCACTGCTGCCTCAAAGAGGGCACTCCTGTTATTTCCCAGCAGAATTCCTCTCTGAGCATTTGGCCCTCATCTTTATGTCAGACTCCCTTGCCAATAGAGGGACAGTCCTCCACCCAGTCAGTGGCTTTGTTAAGTCGCATCTCCAGCCTCGCCACAGACGTCCTGAATTTTGCATACATACTTTCCCATTTACAAGTTTAAAGCTCCCACCTTCTTTGTCATTAAAAAGTATCTTTTTAGGAGGCACTGTGCTAGGGGACTGGTAGAGAGAAAAGGCAGAAATATTATTTTAAGAAACCTTTCCCCACTCATACACTAGGAGGAAAACAGAAGGAAGATTAAAAAAAAAAAAACAAAACCACTCCATAAAAATATGTTGTTACCATTTAGTGAACTATTCCTAGAAGAGGGGACCAAGAGGGCTTTTTTAGTGCTGCAGGAAGTCCTGGGGAAGTAACACTTTTGAATGTTTCCTCTCAAACCTCCTCCTAATTCATTCTACCCATCAATTCTCTGTAGCACGACTAGGTCACACCACTTTGGTTCTAAAACATCAGCAACTGGTCCCCACCAACACATCAAGAGAAAGGGAGTCTGCCGGACAATGAGGCCCTGTGAGCTAGTCCCAGCCTGCCTTTGCACTGTGCTCATCCTCACATGGGCATCAGCTCTGGCCAATGGGGATGCGTACAGCACATTCCAGACTGCCTGGAATTTCCTGCCTCAGGTCAACCCTGTTGCCAGCCTGGGGCCACCAAATATGGTGGTTCAGTGCACAAAATATGCACCCCTCTGTGGCAGCCCTATCCCCATCAAAACACTTTTCATTTTAGTGGATCATAGGTAATCTTTCAAAAATATTTTCTACATTTTCCACAATGGAAATGCATTCCATGTTTAAAAATTTTTAAAAATTACAGTATAAAAAAATCTGTTCTATGCTAACATAACGGGTTATTTTCTCTAAGAAGTCTTCTCTTTGGGTTATTCATTAAGATGCAATCGTGCTACTCCTATTCTTTTTGTTTGTTTGTTTAGT
The DNA here is from genome assembly GCF_027406575.1 of Nycticebus coucang. Taxonomy (NCBI): domain Eukaryota; kingdom Metazoa; phylum Chordata; class Mammalia; order Primates; family Lorisidae; genus Nycticebus; species Nycticebus coucang. The sequence goes on from NC_069787.1 coordinate 35,231,396, forward strand.
AGGCCCGGGTCAGGTTCGAACCCACCACCTCCAGTGCATGGGGCTGGTGCTCTAACCACTGAGCACAGCCACCCAGCCTCTACTCCTATTCTTTTTTTTTTTTTTTTTTTTCAGGGTAACAAAGAGATTTTATTTAGGAAGAACAAAGAGAAAGTTTAGAGCAATTCCAAAGAGAGTTGGAAATGGGTCCCTCTCTTGAAGGAGAAAAGATGAGAAGAAGGAGTCGAAGGCCTGCAGGAGTATTAAATACTCTATTTGAAATGGGCGGCAAGTCTTCCACTGGCCTGCCTGCGCCTCCAGGTAGTATTGCCCTTTTCTATTGGTCTCTTTCTATTGGTCATTGGTTACCTAGGTTACTTCCTATCCATATTTTTATGGGCACCCAGACTTCCTAGATCAGCAGGCTGGGTTTTCCTCCCACTCCCCTTAAAGATTCTTTCTCAGAAGTTTTTGTATCTACACAATAATCTTCTTTTATGTTTGATTCAACTCTCATGGCTTTCATCGGATACATTTTTATTTAATCATTTGGACTTCATTTTTTTTTTCTTTTATTGTTGGGGATTCACTGAGGGTACAATAAGCCAGGTTACACTGATTGCATTTATTAGGTAAAGTCCCTCTTGCAATCATGTCTTGCCCCCAGAAGGTGTGGCCACACCAAGGCCCCACCCCTCTCCCTCCTTCCCTCTCTCTGCTTTTCCTCCCACCCCCCATGACCTTAATTGTCATTAATTGTCCTCATATCAAAATTGAGTACATAGGATTCATGCTTCTCCATTCTTGTGATGCTTTACTAAGAATAATGTCTTCCACTTCCATCCAGGTTAATACGAAGGATGTAAAGTCTCCATTTTTTTTAAATAGCTGAATATAGTCCCAGCTACTCGGAAGGCTGAGGCAAGAGAATTGCTTAAGTTTGAGGTTGCTGTAAGCTATGATGCCACGGCACTCAACTGAGGGCGACACAGTGAGACTCTGTCTCAAAAAAAAAAAAAGTAGCTGAATAGTATTCCATGGTATACAGCTATTTTTTTTTTTTTTGAGACAGAGTCTCACTGTGTCGCCCTCAGTCGAGTGCTGTGGCATCATAACTCACAGCAACCTCAAACTTAAGCAATTCTCTCGCCTCAGCCTCCCGAGTACCTGGGGCTACAGGCACACACCACAACACCCCGCTATTTTTTTTGTTGCAGTTGTCATCATTGTCCATCTGGCCCAGGTCAGGTTCAAACCCGACAGCCTGAGCTACTAGCCCACCAACTCTACTCCTATTCTTAAGATGTTGGTCTGAACTCTACTCCTATCCTTAAGACGTTGGTCTGTTTCATGACTTTAGACACATCCTTCCTGTATCTACAGCTGTACCTGTATCTCTCACTCATGCCTATTATGTGCTAAGTATTGTATTAGGATCTTTGCCCATGTTACTTAACTAAATCCCTACCCAGAACACATAATGTGGGCATTATCATCTCTACTATAATAAAGGAAGCCAAAGTTGGATAACTTGCTCAAGGCAAAGAACTAACCTATGGTTCTTACAGGCTTAAATTTAAATCCAGTCTAGTCTGGCTACAAAATTTTAGCTACAAAATACTTAGTAACTGACTATTGCTTTTTCTAATGCTAACCTCTCAGAGTCATAAGCAGCAAAAATTTTTGTACTCACTCTGATGCCTACCTGAGGACCTCACCCAGAAGCAGGAGTTCAAAAAAACCTTTTCATGGTTAAATAAAAGATTTATTCCTTGAGAGAAAAATGTTGGGGTGATTATAATGGTGTAACTCTTAAAATGACAGCATTCCCAAAAGCAAGCCCTGAAAGTTCTAACTTTAAAAAGTATTGCAAAGCTCTGCAGACTCACTAGCTCTACAACACCACTTCACTCTCAGTCCAGCAACACCTCTTGATTCTGAACTATTTTCTCTCCTTCTACTCTTTTCAACTATCTGTTCCCAGCAATTCAACCAGTGAGATGGAACTGTTTTATTTTCTTACATAACCCTTCAATGTCACCAAGCTGTTTCTCACCCTGGTCTGTGAATGATCAGGTCTCGCCTATAATGCTACCTTCCTCTAGTTTCTTCCTCCCTTCACTAGCCACACTGGCCTCTCCAGGTCTCTGTGTTGGCTATTCCCTCTGCACTGAATGCTCTTTTTCCAGATCACTGCCTGAGCTGGTCCTTCTCATTACTTGGGGCCCAGTGACAACTCCTGAGAAGCTGTCTTTAAACACTCTATGTACTCAGAGTGTTTAACTCTTTAAACACTCAAGGAGAACCTTGTTGTTACTCTGTTTCAAGCTTGCATTTATAGTAGTAAGAGCAAGGAGGAAACAACTAAACAACTCGCAATTATTTAAAAAATGTATCTAGTTACTTTGCCTGTCTCTCCAATTAGATTACAACTCTGGAGGTAGAAATCTCACTCAGTGCCTGAAACAATAAGGGCACTCAGCTACTTTTGATTTGCTATTAAAGCAAACTAGGCACAAAACGAAGTTTTATAAATCAGAATATTATGTTAAACACTTTAGGTGGCATTATGATAACGACAAAACAAGTTTATTTGTACCCTTCAATGATTAACACCCAAGATTTAGGACTACTGAACTTAAGAGTTTCAAAATCACTTTCCCATTTAAAAAAAAAGTCCACGTGGCCATATTATGAGTGTACATATAATTCTATTTTTAATTTAATTTATTTTTAATTACTTGATGGGGGGAAGGGGAGACAGAGCCTCATTCAGTCACCCTGGGATTGAGTGCTGTGGCACACAACCACCTCAAACTCTTGGGTTCAACTGATTCTCCTGCCTCAGCCTCCCAAGTAGCTGGCACTTCAGGTACCTGCCACAACGCCTGGCTATTTTTAGAGACGGGGTCTTCTCTTGGCTCAGGCTGGTCTCGAACTTGTGAGCTCAGGTAATCCACCCACCTCAGCCTCCCAGAGTGTTAGGATTACAGACATGAGCCACTGCGCCCAGCCTTTATTTTTTTAGAGACAGGGTCTTGCTGTTATCACCCTGGTTGGAGTGCAGTGGTATAATCACAGCTCCCCACAACCTCAAACTCCTGGGCTCAAACAACCTCCTGCCTCAGTTTCCCCAGCCGGTGGGACTACAGGTGCATATCACCACGCCCAACTAATTTTACTTCTATTTTGTAGAGATAAGATCTTACTATGTTGCACAGGCTGGTCTCCAACTCTTGACCTCAAGCAATCTTCTTGTCTTGGCCTCCCAAAGTGCTGGGATAACAGGCATGAGCCACCATGCTCAGCCTTATATATGTAAATTTTAAAATCCACTATATTCATAACCAGGGACTCTAAAAGGAAATAAACCTATAACTATACTGATGAAATATAAAATTTATAAATTACACTTTCCCTGTCTAATTCAATAAAAACCAGAAAACGAACATCATTTTCAATAAAAATCAAAAAATACTCAACATCTGATAGGTATTAACTTATTCACTGAATTAGAAAGCCTACTTCCTGACGGAGGAGAGATATTATGCCCTACCATGCCATCACTGTCCTTCAGTTTAATCCTGCTTTACCTTTTACATTCTAATAATGATTTTTTAAATGGTTAAGCACTTACCATAATGTGATTGAAATGCCTGCGGTTTGACAACCTGATTACAGTCGTTACATACCACCAAGTAGAAATCATCGTGGGCTGGACAAAAACCAAATATTGGCATGTCTGCAACAAAGAAACAGAACATCACTCACTTATCTGGTTCTGATGGATACAAAACCATTTGGGGGGGGGCAATACTTTCTATAGGAGTGGCCTTATTATGAAGTAGTATCAGGACAAATATCACTCCAGTTTAAAAGTAACTGATGTGGCACACCACGACTACTGAGAGAATACTCAAATCAGACATATGGAAGAACTTTACAAAGAGGTAAAATAAAGTACACCAAAAATCATTTATTAGAAGGTGAAATAGACAAATCTATTAAAATGCAAATAATGAATGCGTGTACAAAAAAAATGTAACATCAGACGAACTCTATTCTTTCTCTTATGGGAAAGAATTGGCAACCCTATAAAATGCTTAGTAATTCATAAAGCTGTACCATTTAATGGTCTTATTTGTTTATGCATTCTATTCCAGAAATCTGGTCCCTGAGTTCTCTGGAACATTTATAAAGTGAGCAGAAATTTCACTGAAGAGTAAAGTGTCTGTTTTTGCTAGCATGTAATACAAAGAAAATTATTTTTATACTTTCTTTTTCAGGTCACTTCAGTGCAAATACAGCATTTCATACATTAGTCTTAGTTTAGTTAACAGAATAAGGTAGGATATGAATTGGTGTCTTTTTTCCAACAGTAAGGAGTCAACTTAATTAAAATGCAAAAGTGAAACTAAAATATCTGCATATAGATGGGAACTGAAAGTAACTTAACACTTGATAAATATGGTTAATTAAAAAGGAACAATTATAACAATAATCTAGAAACAGAGCTAAAAGATCAGACCTAGAATCTAAACTTCTCAAATATTTCAAAATTGATGATTTAAAACAAGTGTTTCATGCTACATGCACTATTTAGAATATCTGCAATGAATAGAGAATTAGAAAATTTCAGATAAGCAAAAGTTTTAGTAGATCAAATACCACATTTAAGGGGGGCAGGGAATAAAAAAGGTGATTAGCATCTGCCTTCTTTCCTACAGATTTAATTTCATACTTTCTCCAGCTTGAGTGATTTTGGTGGTTTTTAAAGGGAGGAGAAAATGCCCTAAGAAGATGTCAGGTGATGGTAATCTCTAAATTACCAAAGTGCTAATCTAATATTCACACATGGCTATAGCTCAAATTTTCTTAAACAGTTTTGAGTACACTGAACTGCACAGCTAGCTAGCTGTAACTCCGACACACGCTAAGGCCCAACAGGATTCTGGGATGCAGTTGCAGCATCCAGTAGTCTATTAACTATTACCTCATTTCATCCTCACAACATCCCGGGCAGATACCATTCCACCCCCTCACTCAAGAAGAGGAAACTGACTCATTGACAGGTGAAGTACTTTGTCTAAGGTTAATAGCTAGGAGTTGATTCTGACTCATGATGTGGCTTGGATTTGGTACCTCTTATAGACTAGAGGAATAATGATTTCTAGACATTCCTTCCAGATTCCAACTTCCATAAATTGGAATGTCTGGGCTGAACATCTTTGCACAAACTGATTAGATAACGGAAGATTCCAGCAGACTGCTAACTTCTGTGAGGATGCTTACTTAATAAAACTAAGAGCCAAACAATATTCTGTTTTCCTTGAAAGCATGCCCATATTGAGTTAAATATAGTACATGAGGAGAATGGGAAAGGTTAAAGCCACACAGTGATATACATGTAATAAGCGATTCTTCATGCTTACAGTTTGTTGACATTTCATTCTAAAATTTAAAGCAGTTTAGCACAAATTCTATATACTCCTATGCTAAAGGCCTCTGATACAAAACTGTTAATAAGGAAAATCTGTATTGCAGAAATGCTGTAACATTCATAACTTACAACTGAAATCGTAAAATCGGTACCAAATCAAGTTTCATTAATGCAATCAACTCAGTTAATTTTATTAAACAGCAGTTAAAATAGCATTAAATAAATGGTCTTAGTTCAGTTTTAGAGCTGTGTGATGTGATCTCTGTGGTTTCCCACAGTACTCAATATCAAACAATGATGTTTAAAATATATCACTTTGCCGGATACCAGACACTTCTGTAGACTACCCCTCTGCCCCTTTAAAGTTAAAGCATTTAAAAAATAAAAAACTGTGCTGATCCTTTCAAGTCATAAGGATTCAATCTGCCATGTAATATGTACGTAGAAAATTATTCTTTCTTGCCCTGGTTCTTTTGATCCTTTTGTGAGACCTACGACTAGTGTAACTAAAGAGCAGAGATCATTCTGTAAGGGACCAGGAATCTATACTTCTGTCAAAACTTCAATTTCCTCAATAACTTAAGATATATTGCAATTGATGATGACGGTATTGATAACAATCACAAACAGGTGACACATGTTTTGACACCCTACTCTGTGCCTTTGCTTATATGGTTCATCCTATTTATTTCCAGTAATAACCCTAAGATAATCCCTATTTATGGAGAAATGAACTTGTTTAATACCACAAGCAAGAAAGTAGCATGAGGACACAGTTTGTATGACCTGTAACCTCAGTTCTTGATCTCCCATCAGTGCCTTGCATCTCCCTAAAAACACGTGCACATATGCACACACACGTATGTATGCACACAGAAAGAACGATAGTGTATTTAAATCTAATTTATGCTACCCTACAAAATCAAGCTCCTGTTAAATTCTAAAGTACCTTTAATTTTAGCTTTCTAAATTCTTTACTTTCAGATATCCATATTTGGAAGTAAGCTAGAAGATACAAAATAATTTAAATGTCTTCTTCAGGGGCAAAAAAAAAGGAGTTCTATATCCTTTTTCTGCACTGGGACATTCCACAGGCCTTAGGAACAGAACGTGGAATGTTGTGTCAACTTAAAGAAATGAAATAATTTGTGTTAGAAACAGAGGTATATTTCTGAATATTTTTAAAGCATAAATTCACAATTAGTTCAATTGCAAATTAACATATGTATCTTGCCCAAATACATGGAAAAGCTTGATTTACAACAGAAAATAAAATACAGAGTCGAACCAAGTTTATTGTTTTTTTTTTTCATTTTTTTATTGTTAAATTAAAAGTTTACAAAATACACCTGAAATATATAACTTAAGCCATTAATTATGTAGTTGAAAATGACAAGTTTTTAAATTATACTTGAATTCATGGATTCTGAACTGATTTTAAAGAATAGATTTTATTGTTTAGTAAGCCTGAAGTCTTTCTCAGGATTTGGGCCACCTCTATGTTCTAATTAGTGGTGTGGGGTCTAATTAATTTAGCAGTATACTAGAAGGGACTGGGTTAAAGCACATGAACACATGAGCACATGTGTGTAGAAACTGTCACGTGCAGATTGAAGGCCCTCCCCGGCAAAGTGGACCCCAAATGGTGGTGAATGTATTTATGACTTTGGTGCTGTTATCTCCATTTCGAGGACTGTGCTCTGGAAATTTGAATGGCATAGCAAAGCATTTAACCTTTCCAGTACTCTGAGTGTCTCCCTTCTCCCACGCATCCCAAGCTTCAACATGCCAATGACTCCCACGTTTCTATCTCCAGCCCAGACTGCTCCCAAGCTCTGTCTAGTTTCACATACCCGATTGCCTACTAGACATCGCCATCTGGATTTCTCATATATATTTCAAACAGAACAAGTATGTCTAAGATAACTTCATTCTTGACCCTTCTCTGCTTGCTCCTTGCCCCAACAACCTTCCCCCTTTTAGGAAATAATATATTGATCCCCCAACAGCTCAAACTAAAAACCCAGGTGTCATCTCCGACTCCTGTCCCTCATCACAGCCAGATACCAACAGGCATAGTCAGTTCCCTCCTAAAACCTCTGTCCCCTTCTCTCCAGTGCCACCAGCACCCTTCCACCGATCGATGGAAGAACTCTCCTAAATGATCTACAATCCCCTCCACAAGACTGCCAGATTCTTTAAAATCATCCGCCAGATCATGTCACTCCACTGCTTAAAATTCCCCAGTGGCTTTCCACTCCTCTTGGAATAAAATCCCAGGCTTTGCCACAGCCCCCAAGGCCCTGCCAGATATGCCTTTGCCTCCCTCTCATCCTCTGTTCCCTTGTTCCCCACTCTCCTTGGCTCACTCTGCTCCAGGCACACTGACCTCCTTTCTCTTCTCAGACCCAGAAATCTCTTACCCAGCTAGGCTCTGCCCTTGTTCTTCACAAGATGCCTGGCACATTCTCACACATCAGGTCTCAGCTCAGCTGTCACCTCTTCAAACCCTTCTCTCCCCTACGGGCACTCTCTATCACTGGCTAAGAGTGTGGGGCCATTTCTAACACTCAGATTCTTGGTTCCCATTGGATTCTTGGTTTCCTTGATCAAGAGGGATGTGACCTCAGGCAAGTTCTACTTTTCTGAACTTCACTTTCTTCATTTATCAAATAGTAATAATCATAGTACCCACTTCACCAGGCATTTCACAGGATAGAAAAACTAACATAAGTAATATGGGCAAAGTCTTAGAAGGGTATCTCATGCTAGGGAGTGCTTATTCAAGGGTGGATACTTGACAGAAGTCATGCATCCCCACTGGTCAATAAACTAGGGCACACAGACATTGAAATCTCACAACCTAGTACCCAGGTCTGCCAGACTCTTAATGTTGGCAATTTCCAGCCTTCTCCCAGAACCATTTTCCTCCATGCCACCCCCACTCCCAGTGCCCAGAGTCAGGATCTGGTGGCTTCCACTCACCTAGACAGATCTCCTAAGGCCAGAGTTTCTCTCTCCTGCAGCCTCCTCCCTCTAGACCTATAAAGCAATAACGGCACTTCTCTGCTTAAAGACCCCTGCTGGCTTCAAAGTGAGGCTTGGATCCCTGACCTACTTTTCTTGCAAGTGAAGGCCTCAGCACTCTCGCCCTTCCATGCCTACACCCTGATTTGATATATTTGTGTCTCAAGATTCTGGGTATTCCCCAAACCTGCCTTTTTCTCCCATAACCCTACATTTTGGCCAGAAGAGTTCCCACAGCATGGAAAGCTTTACCCTATCCTTCCTAGAATCCATATCACTCAAAGCCCAGCTCTTTCTGCTAGGCTCCTACTCATAACATTGATACCTTCCTCTAAAGACAGCTCTTCACTCACTGATTTATGATATGTGAATAAAAATTTAAAATAAAAACTGTCTGACAGCAGGCTCCTATCCTTGCCCAGCAAAGAGCCTGAGAACTCTGGGAGTCCTTATCCTGTGTTTAATAGCAGGCATGTGGAACTTTTCCACATCTTCCAGTTACTCTAAGGATAGAAACTAAGATCCTTGACCTGGCCCACAGGCCCTGAATGGTCTGGTGCTGCCTCTGTGCATCTAGCCGATCTGACCTCGGTTTTGTTCCTGGAGCACATCATGCTCTTTTCTGTCACAGCACCCTGGCACTTGCTGCTGCTTCTGTTGAAACTCACTTCCCCCAGATCTTTACTAGCATGTTGCTTTACTGCATTCCTTCTTAGCTTCAATGTCACTTCCCTGGGCTACTGGCTACACGGGCCCCCTGTTATATGGTCTCAGAGCACCAACTAGCCTTGCTACACAGCACTGTCCCGTTTGTCACCATCCATCTAGCTGTGTGATCTTTCACCTCCTCCGACAGGCTACTACTCTAGCGACAATGCCTAATGGTGCCTAACCTGACTGACAGAAAGCAGCAATGAATACATGGTATGTGTTAAACATTACTTAATGGATAATAATTGATATATCACACTAAGTCATGTATCTGCCATTATAAGCCAGAAGGTTATAATTGTGCCTTTATGTCATTTAGTGACACATGGTCATCTTCTGCTAGAATCGGGTCTGCCATTCAGTGAGATAAAAGTTCAACAGTCTTCTTTCAACACATTGTAATCGTATCTGGAGGCAGTTTCTGACAAAATTTCTGTGTTTTAGGGTCTGATTCTCAAATCTCCTCATTGGTGAATTAGTGTATCCCATGCTGTAGCAGTTCCACAGTCAAACTACTAAGACTCAAATCCCCACCTTCCTCTTACTAGTTATGACAGCATAGTTCAATTATTTAACCTCTCTGAACCTCAGTTTCTGTGTCTGTAAAATATAGTTAACAGGACTTACATTTCATAAGATTACTATAAGTATTACTATGAGAATTAAATGAATAATAATCCATGGAGAGTGCTCAGTAAACATTTAATAAACGTTAGCTAAAGAAACGAAAATAAAAAACTGACACATACTAGAAATGTTTGTTCTAATTAGAAATGTTTGTTCAAGGACAGTTGTCACTAATGAAACTCATAGGAAACTGACATAAAGCAGGCCCCCAATATCTGCAGTTTCAATTACCTGAAAACAATAAATGGAAAGTTGTAGAGACTCGGCGCCTGAGGCTCAAGCGGCTGAGGCACCAGCCACATACACCAGAGTTGGCGGGTTCAAATCCAGCCCAGGCCCGCCAAACAATGACGGCTGCAACCAAAAATTAGTCGGGCATTGTGGTGGGTGCCTGTAGTCCCAGCTACTTGGAAGGCTGAGGCAGGAGGCTTTCTTGAGCCCAAGAGTTGGAGGATGCTGTGAGCTGTGATGCCATAGCACTCTACCCAGGGTGACAGCTTGAGGCTCTGTCTCAAAAAAAAAAAGTCTAGAAATAAACAATTCATAAGTTGTTTTCTCTTTTTCTTTTTTCTTTCTTTCTTTTTTTTTTTTTGAGATAGGGGTTTTGCTCTGTTCCCTAGGCGTGGAGTAATGTGGCCAAAATGTAGCTCACAGCACCCTCAAACTCCTGGACTCAAGCAATCCTCTTGCCTCAACCTCCCAAGTAGCTAGCACTACAGGCACATGCCCCACCATGCCTGGCTAATTTTTCTTTCTTTCTTTCTTTTTTTTTTTGAGACAGAGTCTCACTTTGTCACCCTCGGTAGAGTACCCTGGCATCATAGCTCATAGCAACCTCAAACTCTTGGGCTCAAGTGGTTCTCTTGCCTCTGGCTCCCGAGTAGCTGGGACTATAGGTGCTCACCACAATGCCTGGCTATTTTTAGAGAGGTCTCGCTCTTGTTCAGGATGGTCTCAAACCCGTGAGCTCAGGCGATCCACCTGCCTCGGCCTCCCAGAGTGCTAGGATTATAGGTGTGAGCCACCATGCCCAGCCTCTAGATATGGGATCTTGATATGTTGCCCAGGCTGGTCTCAAACTCTTGGCCATGGGGCAGTGCTTGTGGCTCAAAGAAGTGGGGCACTGGCCCCATATGCTGGAGGTGGCGGGTTCAAGCCCAGCCCCGGCCAAAAACTGCAAAAAAAAAAAAAAAAACCTCTTGGCCATGACCTATCCTCTGGTCTAGGCTTCCCAAAGTGATAGGATTACGGATGTGAGCTCCCATGCCAAGCCACTTAAGCATTAATTTGTGTACTGTTTTAAATAGAAGGACGAAGTCTTGCACCATCCCACTTTATCCTACCCAAGATGTGAATTATCCCTTTGTCCATAAACTCCATGCTATGGATGCTACTATGCTACCAGCCTGTTAGCCACTTAGTAGTTAACAGTTATCAGATGGACTGTAGTGCTCCTGGTATCGCAGAGCTCTGTTCAAGGAACTCATACTTTACTTAATAATGGCCCCAAAGCACACCTGCGATGATGCTGGCATGTTTTTGTAATTGTTCTATTTTATTAGTTGTGAATTCCTTACTGAGTCTAATTTATAAACTTGACTTTGTAATAGATATATATATGCATAGGAAAAAACCTACTATATTTAGGGTTTGGTACCATCCTCAATTTCAAGCATCCACTGAGTATCCTTTGCAGACATGGTGGGCTACTGTATACACCAAATAGCAACTATTTCACAAGGCAAGCTCCACTCTCATGTGGTTCTTGTACTCCAACTGCTGACCACACACTCCTCCTTGTAGTCCATCCAGGGGAGAGTGAGGGAGACATGCTTGGGCTCCAGCTGTAGAGAGCCAATGCTTTACTCTGCAAGCCAGCAAGCACCCAAAATTTTCAACAAGGAAGTCAAATGATTCAGTCTGTAACATTGGCATAAATATGGATCAACTTAGATCAGAGGGTGGTACCCAAAGGCTGATGCAAAAGCCACAGTGAGACTTGTAAGAGCCTGTGCAGTGAAGATGAGGTAAACTATACTGAAGACATGATCTAGGAGACCCTAAAAAGAACTCAGGAGACCACGAATATGGGGTGAGGTAGAGGGAGAAATTCCAAACTGAGTCTGGGCTTCCTCACTATGGCTAATGTAAATGCATACAGTATTGGGAGACAGAGAATGGAAAACATAAGTTTGCTATGGCAAAAGAGCCCAGAGGTTAATTAAAGGCACAGGCTCCAGAGCCAGACCGGCTGTGTTCACATCTCAGCCTTGCTATTTCCTAACCTGTACCTCAGTCTTCTTATCTATAAATGGGTGGAGTCATAGCACCTACCTCACAGATTGCTGAGTGAACTAAACGAATTATGTAAAATGCTTAGGATAATGCCCACCACACCAAAGTACCACATTTTGCCGTGTACAATGTACCCTATTTTGCCAAAATTTTTGAGGGAAAAAATTATACATGGGTAGTATGGCTGGGAAAGAAGGAAGCCCAGTGGGCCCCCCATGCCCTCCTACCTGGGCCCACCAGGCACACAGGTTGCAGTCCAGGAGCGTCTGGGATCCAGTGGGAGCAGGCCAAAGTAGCCTCTGCTGAGTACCACAATCTGGCAAGGAGTGAAGGGGGCAGTGTGGGGTTAGCAAGGTCCTCACAGAGAGGACTGGGGCCCCACACAGTCCCTAGGTACCTGTGTGGCTGCCCAAAGGCCACGCAGCCTCAGAAGCTCCTGCCCCACTGGTCACGCGTGTGGCCCTCTCAGTGGCAGCCCCTGACATAGAGGGAGGGAGAGCTAAGGCAGAGAGGGAAAGAACAGCGTTCAGAGAGGCAGTGAGATCTGCACATTTTACCAGGGGAGTGTTACCCCTCTCCAGTTAGGACTCTTCTGGCCAAGAGCCAGCCTGAAAATCTGGGCCAAAAACATGGGTGCACTTTATACATGGGAGCACATTATACACAGCAAACTACATAAAAACCAGTGTATGGTGCCCCATGATCGCATTAAGGTACACAGCTATGATTTAATAAAAAAAAAAAAAGTATGAGCCATTTTATCATCTTCCTCATCACTGTCCTTTCATCTTTGAGCTAAAAGTAGCAGCACTTCCCCGAGCCCACTCTGTATCCTCCACTTTCCTCCCTCTAGTAACCACAGTGATGTTTTTAAATCATAAATGTCACTTAGACCAATTAATCTCCTTAGTGATTCTTAACATAGTCAGAATGAAAACCAATGCTTTAAAGGCCCTGCCTAATGTCTACAACTGTGACACTGCATTTTCTTCACACTCTCCATTCAGGTATTCTGATAGCCTTGACAGTAGGGCCAGTTCCACTTTATGGCCTTTGCTAATTCTATCCCTTCTGTATGTACTGCTTCACCTGCCTGTTCTAGGGCTCAGATTACACTTCATCAGAAAGACCTTCCCTGACCACCCAATTTAAGGCAGACCACTATCTCCTGGAACAATTCCTTCTTATTAGTTACCTCTATTTTTGCGTGCTCTCTCAAGATTTAAGCTCCAGGAGGACAGGGGCCACATCTGCATAGCACAGTATCTGGTACACAGTAGGTTCTTTACAAAAGAATTTGAGAACGACTTCTGGAATTGGACTTTTTGAGTTCAAATCCTAACTCTATCACTCACCCAATGTGTGACCTTGGGCTAAGTTACTCTTAGTATCCCCTATGTAAAATGAGTAATAATGAAGATGAAAGAATTACCACACATAAAGCCCTTATAGGCCAGGTGTGGTAGCTCACACCTGTAATCCCAGCACCATGGGAGGCCGAGGCGGGCAGCTGGCCTGAGCTTATGAATTTGAGATCAGCCTGAGCTAGAGTGAGACCCCGTCTCTAAAAAGAGCCAGGCGTTGTGGTCAGCGCCTATAGTTCCAACTATTCAGGAAGCTGAGACAAGAAAATCACCTGAGCCTAGGAGTTTGAGGTTGCTGTGAGCTATAATACCCCAGCACTCTACCACGGGCAACAAAGAATAAAATAAAATAAAATAAAATAGCCCTTACAATTGTGTCTAGCACAGAGCATGTGCTAGGTATGTAATGCTATTACAATTATTTGTTTTTATTGGCCATTGCTTCCAATCTCTGCTGATCTGCAGCCACCACCTCTTGTGATACTATGTATTAAGTACTTTTGTGTGTTAGGTATTCGGGTATTGTACTCTAATGCATATAGAGAAGTACTCTATATTCATCATTCATTCATTCATTCATTCATATATTGAATAAATATAGAATGGCTACTATTGCTGGAGCACTATTCTAGGTACTGGGTATATATCAGTAAACAAAAACCACAGAAACCAAACAAAATAAAACCCTGACAAGCATTAATACATATAATAATAACAATAAAAGTTTACAATTACTGACAGCTTCCTGTGGTAGAAGTACAGTGCTATGTATCAACTCATTTGACCTATTAAGGTCAACATAACCACTTTATACAAAAAAAAAAAAGCAAGTGAAGCATAAGGTTGCCTGCCTCGTATCACAGGGCCAGTAAGCAGAGGAACTGCAATCTGAAGGTATGGTCCTGCAAGGTACACATTCTTTACCACCTTATTACACGCTGATTACCAATGCTTCTCAGTGCACACCTAGAATTCTTCTGCCTCTCCCAGGGAATCCCCCTCTCTGCTGTCTTGTTCCTTCAAAGTCAGTCAAGGTGTCCCTACCTGACAGCAGACTTCTGTGGGTACTTCTAGACTGTCTGCTCTCATTGTTGCTCAAATATTTCCTGAGATACCAGGACTTTCAGTCCTATTAGTGTTGGACAGACTTCTAAGTATCCCGAGAGACAAAGAAGGCTGGTCTCCACATAACTAAAGTTTTACTACAGTCAGTCACCAATATATCTCAACTGTTGACTCTCAATATTTGGTAACCCAAAGCAGCACATTTTAAAAGTTTTTAATTGCTGTTAAAGGGGTATTGGAATCTCAACTGGGAAAGAAAAAATAGAATTTCCACCCTCCACAAGCTCATCTCCCTAATTCATATCATTTATTCCAAAAATTAAAGTGGATTTCTCTTTGACTGAAAAAAGTTAAATGAAACCAACCAGAGACTAAAAGTCTAATCAGCAACTTGCCAAAATGTATGAGGTTTGGACCTGTCTGAACCAACGCTGTCAATAAATTTTGGATTTAAAGAAAGAAAAATGAGATGTTTCAAGTAAAAGCAACCAACATAATACCAAAGGACCAAAGAGCTGGAAAAAAAAAATATTCCTAATATTTATTAATCACCAACTACAAAAGGCCAATGTTATCATAGTGAACTCCAAAGTAAACATCAAAAATGCTTACATGGCCATTGCTTATACTCAAATTGAGATATAACGCCTTGGTTAGAACAGAGAAGGCAAATATCAAAACACGGAGGAAGAAAGTGAGAAGGGTGATACCAGCAAACAATACGGCAGTACACAGGACAAGCTATCTGTGTTCCTCAAGCTACTCCTCAAAGCACCATTAGCAAATTCTGACTTTCAAGGCAGAAACCAAGCTATCAATGCTATGTGTCCTAAATTTGGAAATGTCTGCCAAAATCCTTACCAAATCTCACTTGCATCCCTACCATTTAGTTAAGAATATAACCTAATGGTAGGATGTTGGCTCTAAGAGTCTACCACTTAGCTGGCTTTGTCACTTTCAGCAAGGTACTTAAACCTCTAGGCACACAATTCTATATTTAAAAAATGATGAAAACAATAATATCAACTGTAGTTGATAGCTGGCTTGAGTAAGTTAATTCATGTAAAAAGCTAAAGTCTATGCCTGTTTAAACACAGTAAGCACAGTGTATGTAAGGGTTCAATAAAGAACAGTGTTTATTATTATCATTTTTACTGTGGTTGCAGTTATTATCTCATGACTCAGTTAAGAATACTATTCCTTTCTTTGTTCAAATGGCAGCCAATATTGCAACTCATGCCTGCCAGGTATCTGATATGCAAGCTGCAGAAAACTCATGGCTCTCATACAACTAAGAACAGAACTAACTATAAAATAGCATTTGCTATTAACCACTTTAAAACATAAAGTTAGGTCATGGCAGGATTTAGGTCTGCTATTTTGCTATTTGTTTTTTAAACGTATTATATCTTTTAATGTTCCTCTATCCTTCTATAATTGCCTTGTGTTAAACTGATATTTCCTAGTATACCATTGTAATTTCCTTGTTTTTCCTTTACTTCTTTCAAAGTCCCCCGCCCCCGTACTCATTCTGGGGATTACAATCAACATCTCACTTCAGACAACCTTGTTTGAATTAAAACCAATTTAATTTCATGAGGATATAAAAACTTTGCTTTGATATAGTTCTATTATGGGCCATATTTTGCCATTTATTTGCTTGTCTCATAATTTCTTGTTGAAACTAGCCAATTTAAGTAAAAAAAAAAAAAAAAATGTGGCAACTCTAGAAATCATTCCTGTCCCTGTCTAGTGACCTTCCTGGACTAATTACATAAAGTCTGTGTTCTCGGACATGTGTGGTCAAGTTTCTGCTTGGTCAGCTTAGTGATCAGCTAATTATCTGACACAGATTTCCTTCAATGCCCTGATCCTGTAAGCTCCCAGCCTTTACTAAGGGGCTCTGTGCATGTGCTGAATGACCCCTTCAATATTCCAACAAGTAGTTTATGACTGTGCTTTAGCCTTCACTTCCTGCTTGGACAGAGCCTCAAGGTGGACCAGAAGAGAGAGATTAGGGCCTTCTCAGTTGTTTCCTGGGCACATGCACTATCCTATATATGTGACTTTCTAGAGTCCCAGTGTTTAAAGCCTCAAATGACATCTCATTCCCTCGTGTTTCCTATTTACTTTTCTGGTCAGCCTCTCGGGAGCTCCAGTTGGTATAACCACCTCAGCCAACTGTGATTTTAAACAGTCACACCCTACAGACAGGGCACCAAATGATCTCTGGGCAAACCCAAATAAAGACAAGTCCTGAGAATGGAGATTTTCAGGGAGCTCTCAGATAAGTCAAACAGTGACAATTCTCAGAGAAGAGAGGTCTGAGGGAAAGCCAAACCCATTCTGTCCCCTCTAGGGGCTGCTAGCCTGCTATTTTACACAGCTTCCTACCATAGTTGTAAGGTTGTTGATTTTCAATGTTCCTGTGCAGCCGGGAAGAAGAGGTTGAAATAAGGCTAGTTAAAACACTACAGAGTTATATTTACTTACAGAGATTCAACCATTTTTCTTAAATAAAAGCTCATCACATCTTGCAAGTGTTTGGGGTTAGTTTTCAGAATTATGAAAAGTTTAATGTTTGCCAGCGTTCTTAATGCTTTTATGGCAGGGCAATTTTCAGAGGTTCTTACTCTGCCATTTGAAGTTCTTAAAATACATTTTAATAGAGGATAATATCATTAGACTGTTGATAATTATTTGCAACATTCCTCAAACTGTAGTGTGGAGAATGAAGGTGCATGGTTCAAAAGTCGAAGTGAGGAGGCCAATCAAGAGCTGTCGGCAGCAGTACAGGTGAGAGACGCCAGGTAGCATAGACCTGGGGATGGCAATGTGTTAGCAAAGAAAGGATTTGGGGTAGTTAGAGGGAACTGTTGACATGACTTGGTTAATAGCCTGAATATATGCTTGATGAGGAGAATGATGCCATGTTTCCCATCCTGCAGAACAGGATAGATGGGTGGCACTAATCTCTGGGAAAGAATCCTGGAAGAATGCCAGATCTAAGAATGAGGAACATATATTTGGAACAGCTAAGGGCTTCTCAGACATCCAAGAAGAAGATACCAAGGAAGCCATCATCTTTGAGATTCTCTACTACTTTTAGGCAAATGCTTTGTAAAACAAATTCTAAAGCTTTATTTCTGACATATGCCAAAAAAAAAAATAGGTAAGGCATATATACTAAGTGTTAATAATTTAGAGCCACCCCGGAATTAAAAATATAATTCTAAGAATGATGGGAACTCTGCATAAATGTATGAAATTATTCACTGCTTATACTCAAGTGAAATAAAGTTTTCCCTAAAGGCAGCTTTATTTAAAGAGAAGTTACAATAAAAATAAAGATAAATTTCCCCTGTCTGAAAACTTCTACTGGACTCATACACATACATCAATTTAATGCTCTCACTGATGCTTATAACCACTCAAATCAGATTCCTTCACTCTTCCACTCATTCCACAAATATTCACGGTGTCTCATAGTTGAGGGCACTAGGGCAGACCTAGGGGAGACAGATGGGGAGAAACAGACCAGACTAGGTCTCTGACATGCGAATTATCCTTTGGTTTTAATGCCAACTTCTCTATTATACTTTTTTAGTTCTGAACACACTATCTTTAGGCCCCACTTTATGCATGAAACTCATTTGTACAGCTGCTTTCTTTGGTTTGGAATGGGAAGAAGAGAGATTTACAAGGCAACACTGAAGAGGGGAAAGGGGAGCATTAACTTCTGGTTAATTACTTCTACTCCCAATCCCTCTTAATGTATTTTTTAAAAATTTTAAACAATTGAAATTTATTTCTCATAGTTCTGGAGTCTGAGAAGTCCAAAATCAAGGCACTGGCACTCAGTGTCTGGTGAGTGCTTCCTTGCAGAAGGGGTAAACGTGGGAGGAAGGCAAAAGGACAAAAAGGGCCAATCCCTCTTAATATTACAAAGGCTTTTCTGTTTAAACAAATTAGGTGAAGTTTATTACCACTGGGAAATATTTAAATGCAATATTTTTGATTGTTAGTTTATTTGCTCATTTCTGTTTCAAAAACTAAAAGACCTAACAGCAATACTTTCAGAAGAAAGTAGTAAATATGCTCTCATCTCAGTTTTACTTCTTCAGACTTTACAGTTTCACTTTGTCTTTCCAGGGGAAACTGGTCAATATACCTGAACAAGGTACTCAAAGTTCACTTACCACAACCAAATGCAAATAGATGCGGCTAGCAGATAACACCCTGAGCAGCCACAGTTCAGAATCATGTCTCAAGTTAAACACTTATTTTCTCCCCAGATTTGTTTTGTCTTGTTTTGAGTGCTTCTGAAGTAAAAGATCAGGCAACTGTTTAAAATATAACAACAGCCCCTACCTCAGACATTTATTGAGCACTAAATGGGCCAGTGTGCTAAGTATTTTGTATGCTTTGTTACATAATCTTCACGACAACCCTGTGGTACAGGTACTGTCCTTAAACCCCGCCCCGCCCCCCCTTTACAAATGAGGAAACAGGCATGGAAAGATTAAGTAACTGGCCCAAGATCACACAGCTGGCAAGAGGTGGGGCTAGTGTTAAAGGTGAAATCTAGGTGACTAGATCCCAGTTTCTAAACCAGCATGCAATGATATGACACAGAGCTTCATTCCTTTTTCCAGCAAGTATTTATGAAAGATCCCACTATGTTTTACCCCTAGGGAAGAACAAACAGAAAATAAAAAAATTTAGTCCTTACAGAAGTGACACCACTCCTTACATTACAAAAACAATGTTTACTGTAAGACATTTGTGTGCAAAACTATTTACCTAGGTTTCTTTATGCATACTACTACTTAAAATTCACCACTGACTTAATAAATCTCACCCAAGATTACAAATACAACAAATTGTATTAAAAATGATTTTAGTAGGGGTTGAAGGCAGGATCCAAATATGCGCACATGAGGAACAAAGCATTCAAGTATTTTTTTTTAAAACATGACAATCCATTTTCTCCCACCATTCAACTTATTAAGGAAGCATTTAAAGACAAAAGGGCAAAAGAGCTTTATGTACTTCTAATAAACAGAAACCAACAAAATTATTCTTTTCCCCTACTAATGCTGTGTTCCATTTTATTTTAGTCAACATATTTCTGTCCTCTCTCATTTCAGAAAACAGCCAACACATTGCCTTACTTACATCCATGCTTATCAGTAATGACATGGCCATATCTCTGCCAACAGTTGGTTAATTAATTTGTACCCCCATCTTCTGGCCGCCTCCCTGTGCAACTGAACAGCAAAAATAATTACACTGGGCTAGGCAGGAACATTTTCACTCTTCTTTTTGAGACTTTTTATCACAGGGCCTGTTACCTTTCTTTTAAATGAGTTTGAGTTGTAGAACACCCACTAATCAGATTACAGTAGTTTGAAAATAATAATGTTTCTGTTCCTTATCAAATCTGTGAATATTCCACTGGGGAAGGAAAGGGACAGACTAGAATTGGCCAATCTGGCAAAGGCACAAAATAACAAAATATGGGCTGAGTAGAATCATGGATAAAGAAAAATCATGCTCTACTCTAGGGGAAAACTTCATCTCTTTCACATGTTTTAATCTGAGCTTTATCTATCAACAAATATTTACCTATAACCTTCCACAGGCAGTCCCCTAGTTTCCTACACAAAACCATATGGGAGAAAGTCACAGGAGGTCACTAGGATCCTGTGCACTCTACCTCACATCACAAAATTTCTAATTATATCTCACTTTTGAGACTCAGTCTCTGGGGATATATTTCTAGCACTTCAAAGGTGAACACAACAGTCCCTTGACTAGCATAAGCCCACCTAACATACTATTGAGATAATTATGCATGCCTGATGAAAATTCCTGTTTTAATTTTAACAGTGGAGTTCCATTTTAAGAGAAGATTCAGTTGGTTAGTTCTTAACATTGTCTTAGAAAATTTCTCAGACACCACATGGAGGCTGACCAGTTATGTTCCACACAGCCAATTGTCACTGATACTTGAATAAATAGCTTTTGTATGAGAGGAGGTAGCATGCTTACATTTAGGGGCCTTATAATATGAAAAAAATCCATGCAATTAAATTCTACTATCATAGGATGAGACGCTTACACTTTGAGAGACTTGTGGGAATTGAGACCTAATAAGGAGAAAGCAACCAATATTTCATAATTATTTTTGCTTACTATGTTCAAAGTACTTTTTAAATATGAAGATACAGCAGGGCAAAACCCTGTCCTTGCAATTGACATCTTAGTTGATCACACCTTATATTTCAAGCATATTTCAGAACAATATGCACTGAATGACTGGTAAAATTAGCCACACTATTTTTCTCTTTCTTAACAGCATATACTATTATTTACTTAAGTTGCAAACAATTAAGGTGCAACCTTGCTATATTGAAATTTATGGTTCTTATAACCAGCATCAGGACATTGGTTTGTGTAGTATACTCATTTTTACAGTGAAACAATCAAATAACCACTCAAACTCAGTGCTGAGAGGGCAAAACAATGACTGCTGGAAAAAACCTGTTGGTACCAAAATCATCATGTGAGAGACTATACTGTTTGTTGTCCTGAGCTGTCTGAAGGTCCAAAACCATATGAAAGGCAATTTAAGGGCACCACCACAGAACACAGGAAAGTACAGGGCATTCAAAAGTTTGAGGCAGTGTACTCAGAAATGGGAAAAAAGGGGACGGTACAACTGCCTTTAGCCATAGGACCTTCCCATCCAGTGGCAAAGCACAGGTATTCACAAAAATACCACATTTTATAATTTCAATGCTGTCATCAAGTATATGCCAATATCAGCTTTGGGAGAAAAATTTTAAAAAACATACCCTTCAACTTTATAACCACTCTGATTTCAGAATATTGGAACAAGAGGAAAAGTATGCATTTTGAAAGTAAGGATACAGAGCAAGAGCTATTTTAATACTTCATAAGTGCCACTGTGTAAGAGCAGTGAAACTCAGTACAGGGAGGGAGTGCCCCCACTTGGCAATTACCGGAAAGTATCTAGTTACTGCAGTGACCCAGACTCAATCAGGGGACTCTTCCACAATCCAGCTGGCACTCTTTCAACAGCATAAAAGCAACAACACTAACATTTAATCATCCATCCATTCATTCAATTTTTACTAATTCCTATTATACATTAAACACTTTTATATGCCCGGCACTGTGCTTGTGGACTTGCCATACATTAAACCCGTGGTTCTCAAGCCTCCAGGAAACGCTGGAAACATTTGTAGACATTTTTGATTGTCCAGAATCCAGTGGTAGAAGTCAGAGAGGCTTGCTAAACCCCAGCCAGATTAATCATGTAATACACAGAACATTCTCCCACAGTAAAGAATTATCTGGTCCCAAATGTCAATAGTGCTGAGGTTGAGAGACCCTGCATTAATTAAAGCATCCTTAGAAGGGCTCTATGGGGACGTTGTGATTCAAATCCATGTTTTTTTTTTTTTTGAGACAGTCTCACTTTCTCACCCTCTGTAGAGTGCCATGGCGTCACAGCTTACAGCAACCTCAAAATCTTGGGTTCAAGCATTTCTCTTGCCTCGGACTCCCAGGTAGCTGGGACTACAGGTGCCTGCCACAACGCCGGCTATTTTTAGAGATGGGGGTGGGTGGGTGTGTGTGTGTGTCTCACTCTAGCTCAGGCTGGTCTTGAACCTGTGAGCTCAGGCAATCCACCCATCTCAGACTCCCAAGTGCTGAGATTACAGGCATGAGCCACTGCACCCAGCCCCATTTTTTTAAATTTTCATAGAGATGGATTCTTGCAATGCCACCCAGGCTAGAGTTCAGTGGCCTAATTATAGCTCACCGCTACCTTTAACTCCTCAGCTCAAGCAATCTTCCTCCCTCAACCTCCCCAGTAGCTGGGACTACTTTTTTCTTATTTTTTTTTTTTTTTTTTAGAGATGGAATCTCACTTTGTTGCCCAGGCTGGTCTCAAAGTTCCAGACTCAAGCTAGAACTCCTGCCTTTGTGTCCCAAAAAGCTGAAATTATACACATGAGCTATAACAACCCAGCCTCACGACCACTTTTGAGGAAACTGAAGCAAAAAGGTATTAAATAACTTGCCTAAGGTCTGTGAGAAGTAGAGTAGGGATTGTAATCCAGAAATCTGATGCTGCTGTGCAACAAACATTAAATTCCTGCAAAATTCTTGATGATTACAGGAACCAAAGAGGAAGCACTTAAAAAACTGAGTCACCACAATGTTAACACTCTTCATTTCACTCTCTTTTCCCTCAGTTCCCATCTAAAATTATTTTCTTTCTCCTTCTCACAAAAGGACATCTCCTTCCCAGTGGTCTCTCATCCCATCTTGAACTCTGAAAGAAGTACAAGCAGGATGACTGCCTGATTTCTCATCTCTCCATTCGTTCAGAGTGATTTCCGTAAAACACCTTCAGCCCCCAAGAACCCCTGGAAGCAGACAATTCTTTCCCTCTGTGAATCTTCTGCCCACAAGTGGCAAACCATCAGCACACTGTGTGCCAGAGAGGGCAGACTCAATCATAGCCTCCAAGTGGGCAAGAATGAAGGTGTGGGAGGTGGAAGAGGCTGCCAGCTGGCAAGAAGTATGCAAGGACAGGACGCAAGAGGGTGGTTTCAACTTCCACAGCTCCTGGAGGAATTAGTCTTTGGCTTCTTTGGCTTCTCAATACAAACACAGCATCAGCAATTAGTTGCAAAGGAGTTAAGACAATTGATGATTCTGAAAACAAGGATGATCATCAGTAGCTTTTCAAGTACAAAATTTGTGAATCAACCAATTGTATAACTTCTAATCACCTTTTCTTGGAAAAGGTGGGGTCATATCTTAAATACCACACAAACTAATTTAAAAAAAAATTCTACCTGGATTTCTGGAGATTAAATAAAAATAACAGAAAAAAAGAAAAGAAAATCAACTAGCCATGCCTGCCAAAAGGTAGTCACAGGTGTGAGGCATCACTTTATTATCCACTCAGTAGGAACCGATGCATCTCATGAAAGCTTACCTAACAAACTACTTTACACAGGATTACCTCAATACCCAGCAAAGAATACCATTCATCTAGAGGGAGAACAGGGACATCATCACATGTTCAGTTCACAATGTCACGGACTTTCTTGAAGGAGGTAGTAACAGCTTTTACCTTTGAGACTGGAAATTGGGAATAGCAGAGTAGATGAAGAAAATCAACAAGGTGGGAAAAATTGTACTCCAGATTTTGTGTGGATTAAAAAGCTAATGTCTCAGGTACTTTGAGATTCTCAGATGAAAAACATTATTATAATCAAAAACCTACAATTAATTCTTCCTTTAACAACACTGATTACTTTGAAGGTCAGACTACATTTTCAAATCACAGGGCTCTCCGTTTCTGTGGGACAGAAGAGTATAATTTCTACAGCCCAAAACTTGAGGAGAAGGAGACAGGAAACAGCTGGACCCTGCCAGTTCCCTAAGGAAAGACTTTCAGAGAAAGGAAACTTGCCCTTAGTCATCAAACATACTTTTTTGCCACCTAAATGGATATCTCACACCTGAAACTAAGAAACTCTTTTTGGAGGGCAGGCCAGCATTACCTTCTTATATACACTCTGAAGTTGTCTAGGTGTACTTACAAAACAAGCAAATAAATAAAAGCCTCATTACTATAAAGAAACTTGTAAAATATCTTTAACTGTAGCACTGTTGGTAAAAGCAGTAAACTGCCAACAGCCTATGTGTCCATCCATAGAGATCAAGTGTAGCATATTCATATTCACAAGAATAGCATATTCATAACATTTTCGTGACACAAAGACTAGGCAGTAGTTAAAAAAAAATTGGCAAAACTATCCATGATGACACGGGAAAAATCTCATGCCTGAACACAAAAAGAAGGCTGCAGACATGAAACTGGACCTGAGGCCTGAAAAGGCTGTATTGAATAACTAATGTCTAAGCTCACATCTTCCTCCTTTTGGGAAGGGAGTCAAGGGAAAGTGTCTGGGAAAAGGAAAAGTTTATCTGTACAGGGACACCACATAACCTCCAGGGGAAAGTCACGGGTTGAGAGGCTGTGGTGGCCTTAGGCAAAAAGACCTTGTTTATCAGCCTCATTAAGTCTACCCTAAGGGCAATGGGAATCAATGAAGTCATTTAAGCAACAGCAAGACACTATTAGGATGTGAGTTTTCAAAAGATTACCCTGGCCACCAAGTCCTAAAGTCTGTCTCTTATTTGCCCTTAGTTTACAAATAGGTTTAGTTCCAAAACTTCAGGTAGGACTGATTTTTTGGTGTGTATCTGAAATGGTGCATGCCCATGTCATATCACTATGGCAAAAAGTGGTCATCTTCTCACTTCTAACTCTTAACCTTTATGCAGCCAGAATATTGTATGTTTCCAATGAAAATTACAAAAAACACTTTTGTGACAGCACTACTAAATGAAACGAAATAAGAAATTTTGTAAAAATTACCTTCATCAAGAACAGAAAATCTGCTTTAACCGTAAGTAAAATACTAATGGGGCCCTGTGACAATCTTTACATACCTCAGGTTATTTTCACTGGTAGTACTAAACACTATTGGGTCAGGAAGACCTTTGAAAATCTGTTGAAAGACATGTTTTCTCTTTTTAGAAAACCATACTTATTCAAGTACCGGCAATATTTCGTATCTATCAATGAAATGATGCCAGGACTTCTCATTGCTCAAATAACCCCAATTTGAGAATCCCTGATTTCAAAGCCCATTAGTTTTGTCATGTGCCTACTTCCACTTCTATACAGGTCTGACTCAAGTTTATCATGATCCTGACCTACACCTGTCACCCACATCATCAACATGAGATGGGAGACATTAAAAGAAAATATGACTTAGTACTAACTCTTTTCCTTTAGTGAAAGTTACAGAGGCAATGGGGCAATTTAAAGAAGATACAAGTAAACAAAGGAGAACCACATAAGCCAGAAAAAATACTATCAAGAGCATTGAAAATAAAGCAAAAAAGGGGGAAAAGGCCATAAAGAAAAAGGAACCCAAATCACACCCTCAACGGCCTCACAGGCCAGGGGTCTTTAGCTTGCTTTATGCAGCAAGACAAAGTTCCTCTATGGTCTTCTGGGACTCTTCCTGACACCCTAGTCACAGCCAGAATCCCAATAAGTATAGATCCACACATGGCCATCCACAGCTATTGCCCACAAACCTTTTATAAGAGATAGGTTCCAATTCTGAGTAATTAAGCTCCGTGCTTTCTCCTCCACTGTTTTAGGGGGTGCTTACAAGATACTAACAGCAAAAAGATTGGCACTAGAAACAGAAGTCAGAACTTCCATTTCATATTCCATGGACGCTAACTTTAATGGCCTACCTCTTCTAGACCTTACTGTTTCACTTTAATTCCTTGCTACTGTATTCTCCTATGCCACATGTGGCAATCAATAGCCATATTTAACAAAATCATTTATAAGCTTTTTTTTTGCCTTTTTTTTTTTTTTGAGACAGAGTCTCACTTTGTTGACCCCAGTAGAGTGCTGTCGTGTCACAGCTCACAGCAACCTCAAACTCTTGGGCTCAAGTGATTCTCTTGCCTCAGCCTCCCGAGAAGCTGGGACCACAGGTCCCTACCACAATGCCCGGCTATTTTTAAAGATGGGGTCTCTTTCTGGCTCGGGGTGGTCTCGAACTGTGAGCTCAGCAATCCACCTGTCTCGGCCTCCCAGACTGCTACGATTATAGGTGTGAGCCACCGTGCCCAGCATGTATCAGCTCTTATGTCTCCACAGAAATAGCTACCTGCCCAGTATCTTAAAACTTGGTGCAGGGGCAGTGCCTGTGGCTCAGTCGGTAAGGCGC
This sequence comes from Nycticebus coucang, assembly GCF_027406575.1. Classification (NCBI taxonomy): domain Eukaryota; kingdom Metazoa; phylum Chordata; class Mammalia; order Primates; family Lorisidae; genus Nycticebus; species Nycticebus coucang. The sequence continues at coordinate 35,257,780 of NC_069787.1, forward strand.
CGGCCCCATATACCGAGGGTGGCGGGTTCAAACCCAGCCCCGGCTGAACTGCAACCAAAAAAATAGCTGAGCATTGTGGCGGGCGCCTGTAGTCCCAGCTACTCGGGAGGCTGAGGCAAGAGAATCGCTTAAGCCCAGAAGTTGGAGGTTGCTGTGAGGTGTGTGAGGCCACGGCACTCTACCGAGGGCCATAAAGTGAGACTCTGTCTCTACAAAAAAAAAAAAAAAAAAAAAAAAAAAAACTTGGTGCAAAAATTCTTAAGCAAAATGGGTATGTTAGAACCCACCAAAAATTTTATAAACTGTGGGATTTGCAAAAGATCAAATAGCTATTCCTCCACCCTGGGCTCCTCTTCATTTAACAGTGCCCACAAATACCACAATTATGGCCAAGGCCTTCAAGGAAAGCTATGGAGGGATCACACACAAAGAGATCCCATTATAAGACATCTTCGTCAGGCAAGTAAGAACTTGAGTGATGATGCCAAACCAACTGCTTGCAAGTCATATTCCCTACTCATTCCCTAATTATCTTTTCATAAAATTGACAGCACTTAACATTTCCTGGGGATTTGGGAATAAAAATAAAAACTTGTTATCTTTTAAAATGGAAGGAAAAGCTGTCTCAGATCAGGGGCTGCTAAATTTTACTGAAATTAAGCATTAAAGTCTGACCTCTCAAAGTCATCAACACTATTTGAGAACCATTAAAATATACATTAAGACCTACTTTTCATATGTTTAAAAAAAAACCCAAATTATGTCCAATTTAGTCATAACCACTTCAAAACTTGATTCCTGCCGAAGACGACTGAGCAGGTAATCCCCAGTTCCTGTGGATGGATGGGGAGCCTTTCAGACATCTGTGTGCTACTCAGTCAGTCAGCTCACTGGCAACACACAGTGTGATTTCACCACGCATTGAGCCAAGGACAGGATGCTGGAACAGGGCTCTGCGGTCAGGAAGGGCAGGCTGGTTGGGCCTTTCAGCAAACTCCCATCAGCCTGTGCTAGTCATGTCACACACAGGTAGGACCACAGTAGTGCAACACTATCAAGCAAAAAAAAAAAAAATTCCAATGGAAAGTTCTGTCATTTGTTGTTTTAACCTACTTCCCTTATGGGTAGCACTATCACCAGAGCAAGCAGAGACCAGAACAAAAGAAAAAGGTAAGATCCATCTACTTAGCAACTTAGTATCAACCAGAACACAACTTAGTGAATGAGATAATAAAAATTAATAATTCTAATTTCAAAAAAAAAAAAGGCTCCTAGATAATATTTGGATTATAATGATCTCTGTGTATTATTATAAAAGTGTATATTAGTTGTGTTTATTTATCTTCCTAGCTAAAGACACTGTCCCAAGTCATTTGTATATATGCCACCTCCCTGTTATGTTTAATAAATTTCTAAATTGGGATGGCGCCTGTGGCTCAAGGAGTAGGGTGCTGACCCCATATGCTAGAGGTGGTGGGTTCCAACCCAGACCCAACCAAAAACTGCAAAATAAAAATAAAACAAAAATAAATAAATAAATACATTCTTTTTACCTGGCTCAACTTACTGCTAGAAATTGCTTCCTGAGAATTAACCATTTCCCCAGCAGGCATTCTATAATTTATGTACTCCTGAATTTTAGAAGAATCCTTGCATGGCCTAACACACACACATACACACACACACACAACATGCTAAGATAATCTCCCCGCCACCACCAGAAATTCACTGCTGCTGTTATTCCCTAAAGCAGTGGTTCTCAACCTTCCTAATGCCGCAATGTCGACCCACAGGTTGAGAACCGCTGCCCTAAAGCATTAACCAGACAACTTAGTTGATTTCAAACTGCTCCCTAGAATGTACTTGATACTTTACTTGTTTACCAACAAATTAAAGCCTATTCCATATGTCCCTCTTAAATGGCAGCTTCAACATGGAGAAATCAGCCATGCTTAACTGACAAATCAGGGAACCATATGTCTTTAGGGTCAGCCAGACCAAGAATCCCAGCTTTCTCACCTATAAACTGTGTGATTTTTGGGCAAGTTAACTTCTCTGAACCTCAGTTTTGTTTTTAAAATAAGTGTTAATATAGGTACCTGCTTCATACTACTATTGTAAGGATTAAGTGAGACGTCTGTGTAAAGCTCTTTGCTCAGAGCCTGACATAACACATCGTGCTCAAATAATGATAGCTATTATTACTACTATTACTTGCTACTAGGTATTGGTTAAGATGGTTAATTTTTCAAGTTATCAATTACTTTCTAAAAGCATTTTCCCACTCAAATGAGTATGTAAACCATACAGCTATCACGATTTGTCATGTTTTCATAATTCTTAAATGCCATCTTATCTAAATGCTATATTTAAGGAGCTGTTTTTATTTTAGAATAACTAGAGGGAAAAAAAGAGGATCTTTGTGAAATTTCTACAAAGACTTACTTGCACTTGATGACTATAAAAATTAATTGTTTCATTTGTCACTCTGGGGCAGTGCCTGTGGCTCAAGGAGTAAGGTACCAGCCCCATATACCGGAGGTAGTGGGTTCAAACCCAGCCCCAAGCCAAAAACTGCAACAACAACAAAAAAATAATAAACATTTGTCACTCTGGCATAACTATCACTACAATAAGAATATGATTCAACAATAGATTATAAACTCACATAACAGATTATTTTTAGCAATATCCACCAGTTTTTAAGAAAACCTCTATCGAACAACAAGATCTTTTGAAGAAATAGCCATTGCAGCTGCCAGCTAACAACGAGAAGCTCATGAGACATGGGGCTAAGGAAGATAAGAGGAATAGAAAGTGTAGCACATAAAATCTACAGTAGATTCTGAGTCTATCTCTAGTACAGTAGCTCATCAGAGCAGAGAGAAAAAGGCCTCACAACACGAATAAAGGGAAGGGAGAAAATAAATATCCTATTCAGGAGCTGCAGAAAGCACAGAGTTCATCTTGGGAAAAAAAACCCTAGTGATATAACAGAGGGATTCAGGCACACTGTCATTTATTCGGACATAACCAGTTATTCCAAAACCAAAATGATTTCTCTTCACAGAATATTGTTACTCAGCCAAAAAATGGTGCTAGAACACACTGGAGCCAAAGAGGAACATGGCTCTGTCACATTCTCTAACCAACTGGGGAATGGAGTGTTATTGTAATGACATGACCTCCCTCCTTTAACAAGAATATTGCTGGTGGTTTATACTATTTTTCCCCTCCAGGCCAATTTTGCAAATTTAGTCAAGACCTATGTAAAAACTTGTCACAGTGATTCCTTCTACCTAGCATTTATACCCCAAATTTGGCAGTAACAACACATTTTAGCAAGAGTAATAGCTTGCTTTACGTTGACCCCAGATGGTAATGAACGACTTTTGGTAATGGCTATAAAGCAATATATAGAGTAATGTGGAAGACTTCTTTAAGAAGTTGACACTCAACCAAAAGAAAAGAAGAACCAGCAGCCCAGTGATAGAGGAACCAGAAAAAAGCTGCTGTGCCTGAGGCATAACACAGTAGGCAAAGTGGAGAATGGAAGGTGACAAGGCTGGACAGCAATGCCTGTGGACCACACAGTAAATTACTTGGGTTTCCAAAGGCCTACAAGGCCTTATGTGATCTGCCTCCCCAACTCACTCCTGAATCTTAGCATTTGACCTCTTCTGTTGTATTCCCCCCTCACCTGCCTTGCCAGCCACTCTGGCCCCCGCTTTTCTTCAAACACACCAGGCCCTCTCCTACTAGTGCTATTGGATTTGCTGTTCCTTCTCTGTGAAGGTTAGTCCATAATACCCACATGGCCTATGCCCTCACACCTATAAGTCATGACTCAGAAAACTCCTCATTCTACTTTGAACTGCACCCACCATATTTTATCTTACTCTAAAACACTCACTGCTACACATCAAATGTATTTTTAACTTTTATTTTTGCCTGTCTCCTCCATGAAAGCAGAATGTCTAGGAGGGCAGTTCTGTTTGCTATTTTTCTGAAAATCAGAACAATACCTAGCACAAAGCGGATGCACTGAATGAATGATCAGAAACCATTAAAGCGTTTTACCAGGGTGGAAACAATCCTCACTTCCTTGATTTATCATTACCTAGAAACTCAGGGATTTTACATTAAGGAGATAGGCTACATGCCCAACTGGCCTCTAACTTCTTCCATAGCCACCACCAATTCAGTTTCTACACTACTACCATGGTGATCTTTCAAAAATATCCACCCCCACCTCCTGCCATCCACTATTCAATTCCAGGGGCAGCGACAAATTCCAGACTCTCACACAAAGGTGCCCCAAGCTCAGAAGCTGCTTCCACGCCAGAATAGTTAACTCTCCAACTCTACCCTTCATCTTCCTGATAAAGCCTTCCTTGCCTGACCCTTGCTTCTCTACCCCAGTGCTCTGACGGCATTCCACCTCAAGTTGTTGAGATTCCTGATTCTCTGGGCTTAGACTCCCACAACTAGGGCCTCACAGGCCTTGACAGGGAGTTTGGATTTCTAAGTGCACCGGGAAGCTTCTAATAAAGCATGTGTAATTGCCTGTTTATTTGACTATCCAGATACTTTAAAAAAAGACAAAACGTCCCTCCAACCACTCTCAACAGATGACCTCTCAACTTCCCTCTATTCACACAGATGATGGAGAGAACTAATCATCTCTATCCCTACCTGCAACTGAATCCACCTGCTTCTCTTCCCACTACAGTGGAAGAAAGTCTCTGAACCAATTCAAATCTAATCTGTCCATGTGGGCTCTGAGTCTCTAAGGCATCATTCTGTGATTATTCATTTTTTTCACGTGATCAATTATCCCTCATCACTCCTGGGTCCTTCCCAGAGGCACACAAATATGCCCTAATACTACCTAAATAAAATAAACCCTCCCTTCATTCTTTTGAACCTCTTATACAATGTCCCCATCCTCATTTCTCTGTTCCCTTTCAAAGCAAAGCCCTTTAAAGAGTTGTCTATACTCGCCCTCTCTATTTCTCCAGCTAAGGTTATTACAACCTCCTATAACCAGTCATCTGCCTTTCCAACTCTCCTGACTAAGGTCATCAGTGACCTCTACACTACCAAAGCCAGAAATCAGTTCACTGGCCTGGCCTTACTCTACTACAATGCAGCATCTGACACAGGCCATCACTCTCCACTTACAGTATTTTCTTTTCTCCTCTCAGATTTTATACCATCACACTCATCTGGTTTCTCTCCCATCTCACTGGAGATTCCTTCTCCCCTACCCACCTCCTCAATGTGGAGCAAACTAAACCTTAGCCCTTGGCCCTAACCAATTCCTTACTAACACCCATATCTTAGAAAAAAACCCAGTCCCATAGCTTTCCAGATCCTCTGTACCTTGAGGATGCATACTGACCCATGCAGGCTGCTCCATCCGTCATCACTATATATTGAACTACAGACATAACAGCTGTGCCCAAATGCAATGTGGCCCAAACCAAAGCTCCTTACTCTGAGTCCTACACATACTCCACATCCCTTAGCTCATTAAAGGGTACCACTCAACTGCTCAAACCCCAAATATTAATTGTTACCTTTCTCTGTCACTCACATTTAGTTTTTCACTAAATCACGTAAACTCTACCTTCAAACATATCTTGAACCAAATAACCTCTCTGCATGGCCACTAGGCCATTAGCAAAGCCTAAGCCACTATCATTTCACACCTGGTCAGCCAGATGCACTCCCACAATCCATATACCATATAACAGCCAGTGATCATTATACCATAGGAGTTAGATCAGACCGTTCCCCTGCTAAAGCTACCCACCCCACCCCAGGTAGGCTTTCATTATACTTATAGTAAACCCAAACTCCTTACCTTGGCCTGTGATTTCTGACCTTATCAGCCTTATTTTCTTACATTCTTTCCCATTCCATTCTCAGAGACCCCTTCCCAAATGATCTGGTGGCTACTTCTTTCTTATCATTCTGATCTCAGCTCTTAAAGCCTCAGAAGTTTTCCTTAATGATGTTAGCTAAAATCCCCTTACCCCGCAACCATTTTATTGACTTTATGGCAGTCAGTAGTCCTTGAAAATGTTTTTGTTTACTATGTCACTCTTCCCTAGAGGGCAGGGGCTCTGTCTGACTTGTGTTATTCTATCCCTAATAGTCATCAGGAAACCTGGCACTTTAATATTTTCTGACCAACTGCCTGACACTGGGATAGAACTGTGCCTTCTGGCTCGGCGCTGGTAGCTCCGTGGTTAGGGCACCGGCCACATACACTGGGGCTGGCAGGTTGGAACCTGGCCTGGACCTGCTAAACAACAACGACAACAACAACAACAAAATAATAGCCGGGAGCTGCAGCGGGTGCCTCTAGTCCCAGCTACTTAGGAAGCTGAGGCAAGAGAATCGCTTGAGCCCAAGACTTTGAGGTTGCTGTGAGCTGTGACAGTATAGCACTCTACAGAGGGCAACATAGTGAGACTGTCTCAAAAAAAAAAAAAAAAAAAAAGAAAAGAAAAAAACAAAACTGTGCCTTCTCACCTTACTACTTGCAGTCATATTCTCAAACTCTAGCCTAGTATGAGGCTAGAGTATGAGCCTGTCATATGTTTATAGGATACAAGCTAAATGAATGAAATCAAGGCAAAACAGCCAGACGATTCTCAAGGCAGTAATCACACTGGACAAAATATCCTGAAGCCTGCCAAAGGACAGGACAGGGTCGGGACCTGATCAGGAAGTGAAACAAACAGGTTGGCAAGTTTGAATCTTGCCTGGCAATAAATGCCCAATGTAGTTATATGGGTGTCCTTGATGAAGTGTGAATTCCCCTAAGCCCAAATTCTGCAACTGAAGATTTAAAATTGGCCCAGAGTGAGATTACAGAGAATGATGGCTTCTGTTTCACATTTCCATTATTGGTAAAATCTCAACTATGAACATGTATTAACTTCTATAATTATAATGACACATTTTTTCCATTAAAACAAATCTTTCTACAGTTTCCAAAGAGAACAAGGTAACTTAAATGGAGAACTGCAAATAGCCGGGTGTTGTGGCGGGCGCCTGTAGTCCCAGCTACTTGGGATGCTGAGTCAAGAGAATCGCCTAAGCCCAAGGATTTGGAGGTTGCTGTGAGCTGTGTGACGCCACGGCCCTCTACCCAGGGCGATAAAGTGAGACTCTGTCTCTACAAAAAAAAAAAATAAATAAATGGAGAACTGCTTAAGTTGAAATGGAAATTTCTAAGAATTGAAAAACCAATTTTCTAAATTCCTTCATAGGGAATAAAACTCCCCCATGACAATCACCATGCATACAATAGGCATATAAGTAGTATCCTCATATTTGTCTCTAACCTATTTCCCAACTTAGTGAGGATGACTTTATTCTGTTGCCTCTAATATTTTTAGCCTTTCTTGCCCAGAAAAATGGGCTTAAAAAACATTTTAAGAAGTGACATAAAGAAGCACAAAGTCTTTTGGGGACAAGACACGATTGAAGAGGGACTTTGCCTAACAAACGCAATCAGTGTAATCTGGTTTATTGTACCCTTAATGAATCCCCAACAATAAAAAAAAAAAAAAAAAAAAATCCAAAAAAAAAAGCAGCACAAAGTACAGGTTTCCGAAAGAAAAGTGTTAACTCTGCACAAGCAGAGGAAAGTAAATATCCACATTGTGCTTCTCTCTGCAAGTCAAAAGATACGACTAAAGAAGGAAATAAAAAAAATGTTACCTCCCAATTCTCATTTTTACTGGAGTTGAAGAAAACATCAAACTAAGGTTTGATTGTTACACTCTGCCACCCTGAACATACTGAGGCTCTCACTCTCCACCTTGCCCGCTAGAGAAAAACTGGCATTTCATCTGCTGCTACCTGACAGTCCTTGCAGATCACTTCATCAGAGGCATACTTTTAACACTGCGCTTTGAGTACTGATAATCCACATTATATCATTTAATCCTCCCAAATACTATGAGGCATTATCATTATAACATTTCCATTTAACATGTATGTTAACTGAAGTTCCGTGAAGCTTTGTAATTTTCTTTAAATCACTCACCTACCAGTCCCAAGATTTGAACCCAGGCCTCACTCTAGGACTAAAGTTCCCAATACTGCTTCTGTGTGAAGCTGACTTTTGCAAACTCATTACATGGAACCTCCTTTCTGCATAACACCTACTTATACCACACAGAAACAAGGTTCTCTGGAACACACTTTTAGAAACAATGATTTAAGGCTGGGCACGGTGGCTCACACCTATTAATCCTAGCACTCCGGGAGGCTGAGGTGAATAGACTGCCTGAGCTCACAGGTTCAAGACCAACCTGAGCCAGAGCGAGACCTTGTCTCTAAAAATAGTTGGGCATTATGGTGGGTGCCTGTAGCCCCAGCTACTCGGGAGGCTGAGACAAGAGAATCGACACAAGACTCTACTGAGGGCGTCAAGTGAGATGCTGTCTCAAAAAACAGAAACATTAATTTAAAATTGTGGTTCTCAGCCAGGAGCAGTGGCTCCCACCTGTAATCTCAGCACTCTGAGAGACTGAGGTGGGTAGACTGTTTGAGTTCAGGAGCTCGAGACTAGCCTGAGCAAGAGTGAGACCTCATTCCTACTAAACATAGAAAAACTAACCAGGCATTGTCATGGGTACCTATGGTCCCAGCTATTCAGGAGGTTGAGGCAAGAGGATCACTTGAGCCCAATAGTTTGAGGTTGCTGTGAGCTATGACACTCTGGCACTCTACCCATGGCGACACAGCAAGACTATGTCTGAAGTAAAATAAAATAAACCTGTAGTTCTCAAACACTAAAACAGATACTGATCTCTGAGAAGTCCACAATGAAATGAGAAAAATAAAAGTAATGCATTAGGCCTTTCCTAAAGCAAAACACTTTATTCCAAAGAACTGTCCTCTATTCCAAAACCATAGCTCTCATATTTTATGGCTGTGAGATTGTATGCATTATGCTAACAACCCTATGTTTGGGGTCCCCAAATTATCTCTGAAACTTTCTGGATGGACACATAAAGCCTGGTGATCACTGGCTAAAAGCATTATTCTTTTTTCTTTTGCATTACTGGAGTTGAGGATTATGGAAAACATCTGTATAACCTGGGAGGGGAATAGTTTCTGTTTTAAGATTATGAACCTAGGGGCGGCGCCTGTGGCTCAGTCGGTAAGGCGCCGGCCCCATATACCGAGGGTGGCGGGTTCAAACCCGGCCCCGGCCAAACTGCAACCAAAAAATAGCCGGGCGTTGTGGCGGGCGCCTGTAGTCCCAGCTACTCGGGAGGCTGAGGCAAGAGAATCGCTTAAGCCCAGGAGTTGGAGGTTGCTGCGAGCTGCGTGAGGCCACGGCACTCTACCGAGGGCCATAAAGTGAGACTCTGTCTCTACAAAAAAAAAAAAAGATTATGAATCTAGGGCGGCGCCTGTGGCTCAGTCGGTAAGGCGCCGGCCCCATATACCGAGGGTGACGGGTTCAAACCCGGCCCCCGCCAAACTGCAACCAAAAAATAGCCAGGCGTTGTGGCGGGCGCCTGTAGTCCCAGCTACTCGGGAGGCTGAGGCAAGAGAATCGCTTAAGCCCAGGAGTTGGAGGTTGCTGTGAGCTGTGTGAGGCCACGGCACTCTACTGAGGGCCATAAAGTGAGACTTTGTCTCTACAAAAAAAAAAAAAAAAGATTATGAATCTAATTGGTAATGAACTATTACTTTTTCCCTGCCATATGCTTACATATGACAGAAAAGGCATTTCATGTTAGCAGGGTCTTTACGACAAAGAGGAACAAGAATACTTAATCTAGTTTAATATTATGAGTGGCTGAAATTCGAAAACCATTCTTCTGTTGCTCATTTATAATAATCCCTGCTGTACAAGATGAACATAAATGTAACCCTCTGCCTTTCTCTCAAAAGTACAGCAACTCCAACCGTTAAGTCTACTAACAGGCTTCTTTTTCTCCTTAAAACTTCAATCAAAAAATACTTTAATAATCAGAGGGACACATTTATTACTGCCATAAACTCTGAATATCAATGTGATTAAAAGCAATCTTGCACTGAAATGCTATTTAAATAGTGAAATTTTACTTCTCCCTTTTTAAAGGACTTTTTTTTTAATGGCACAAATCCCAGATGATTGTGTTTGCTATCTGCTGCAACCTTAGCTTTCATTTAATCTTTTTTAAAAGCCAATTACTTCTAATGCAAACCGCACACATTTCCCCTCCCCCTTGAAGAAAAGATTTTATAAAAGAACTAAATACAACATGCTGTAAGGCATAGCAAGAAAAAGTCTGATATCTTTACTTAAAAAAAAATGGGGGGAGGGGGTAAAGATCATTATTTCTAGACAAGAATAAGGAAAATAAAGGTTAGGGGAACCTACTCAAGCCCATAAAAAAACCTGTATGTGTTCTGGAATGGGCCAAGCATAGCTCACATGGGTTAAACATGTGAGCTGAGAGTCGGACAGATCTGGGTTACAGGGCCTCTTACATGTTTTGTGATCTTGGTGAGTTACTTCACTTTTCTGAGCTCTAGTTGCTTCATCTGTAAAAAGGAGATAATGGTGATACCTAGATCATAGTATTGATGTGAAGATTACAGAAAGTAAAACATATGCTGGACAAAGTAAAAGTATCCACAAAACTTGAGACATCCACATATGTTTTCTGAGATGCAAATATCAGGACATAAGGATATGTGAACATAAGGATACCATCATAAAGAAAGAACAAGACCACGTCACATGTAGGTCATGCTCCATATGATGTGCAAATTACCCTCTACTTCCCTCCTTAGATCACAGTTTATAAGAACCAGCCAAAACTGTAAATGGGATATAGCTTGGGAACCCCATGCTACTGTAGGTAACATGCATAGTTTCCACAAACTGAACCCTTAAGGGTTCGGGAATGTGGCATGAATTATGTCACGTGTTACACCTTTCAGTAAGCTAAAAATTGTAAAGATATGTTACCTAAAAGACACTGTCTGCCTTCTCTTCAATCGAGATACAGATTTGTGTCCTTATGAATCCTTCAATTCCCAAAACCTCCAACAAGGCTTCGGCTTCTCTAAGCCAGCTCAAGGGTAGAAATAGTGAAGAATTTGAATGAAAATTCCTAGCCAGGCATTGTGGCGGGCGCCAGTAGTCCCAGCTACTCGGGAGGCTGAGGCAAGACAATCGCCTAAGCCCAGGAGTTGGAGGTTGCTGTGAGCTGCGTGATGCCACAGCACTCTACCGAGGGCGACAAAGTGAAACTCTGTCTCTAAAAAAAAAAAAAAAGAAAATTCCATAGAAGTTCTGAACTCTTCCTCCTGAATATTTACCTACTATACAGGGGCTTAATAAACTGAAGCACCATCCTCAGGGTGCATGGCTCTTAGAGGCTCCCTATAGGAAGTGCCCTGAAAGAGGTGCATACCTTTAAAAACTGGCAGCAAATGACAAAAGTGGGCAAAGAAACCTTTTGTGAGATAATTTCTCTTTCCACATTTCCTTTACTCTCAACATATTTCAATATTGAACAAACCGTTGGTTTAAGAGTAATAGATTTTATTATTTTGAAGTTTTTCCCCTTCGAAATAGAAAGTTCAAGGAGTACCAGATGGTTGCTCTTAGGAAATTAGTAAAAGTAAAAAAAAAATCTAAAGCAGGAGTACCACAATCACATTCTACAAAACTGATTTCCTTTTATCAACCAAGAAACTCATCAGAACCCTGGTTAGCAAACTTTTCCTACAAAGGGCCAGACAGTAAATATTCTGGGCTTGGTGGGATCTGTTGTCTCTTATACCTACCACTGTATACAGACAGCAGCTACACACAAGTAAAAGAATGGTCGTGTCATATTTCTAATAAATCTTTACTTATGAATACTGACACTTACATTTCATACAATTTTTGTGAGTCATGAAATCTTCCCCTTGTGAGTTTTTATTTCAACCATTAGCGATGTAAAAATCATTCCAGCTGGATTTGGCCCATAGGCCCCAGTTTGATTAGTAATATCTAAGGTGCCACAATGGGGGGAAAACTCCTCAGGGTCTCCAAGTGCTCCTTCACCTACTGCTTGTAAAGATCTTACAAGTACAGTCACACAGAGGAGGTATCAGCAAGGATACCGCTCTAGGCAGCACTGATGCTCCTCTGTGGAGATGCTTCTCAAGTGAGGCTGACGTGCAAACGAATCAATCACCTGAGTGCTACTTAAATGTACATTAATGTTCCACAAGCACGCAGGCGATTCTGAGGCAGGGAACTTAGATCTCACTGATTCCTGTTTGAGGCTTGATTTAGATCACCAGTTAAGATGTAAGCAGAGTGCCACCTGCAGAACCCTATACACTCACAGAAAGGATCAAAAATGGTAACTCGGCTTGCCTCAAAAGAAAGGTATAGCACGCATAAAGGCTCCATTTTGCAGGAAACAAGTGAAAGTCCATGCAAGCAGAAAAAAGAAAACCAAAAGAAATGATACGATGTCTGGAACATTCTTCAAAATAATTCACTGTGGGGAGCAGGGCAGAGATGAAGCAAGTTTGGGCTATGACTCATTAGTTGTTAAAGCTGTGTGATGGATACAAGGAGACTCATTAAAATTTTTTCTCTACTTCTGTATGTTTCAAAACTTGGAGAGAAAAACAGATAAGAGAAACACTAGAGAAAATTAGAAAGAAATGTTCTCTACCTCAGGGAGAAGGATTTATGCCTATGATGTAGTACCTTTAACAGCAGAATATGTCACACAAACACCTATTCGTTTGCTGTTAACTATAAATCTATTTTCCCTAAGAAAGAAAAAGGTGGTATTTTTGTGTTGACTCAATTTATGTTGACTGAGGCTACCCACCTCCCTAGTCCGGCCTTGTTTTTGAAACCTAGTTGCCTGTAGGTGCCAACTAACCACTATTTCATCTTGCCTCAGGGTCAACTAGGTCCCTGTTATGACAGGGAAATCACCTGTCATCAAGTGTGGGTATCACCCTGGGTTACCAGTCTACTCGCCTAAGTATCAGAGATAAGAGAGGTGGTGTTCTGTCTGCACCTTTTCTGGAAAAGTGTAAATGCAGTACTAAACTTAGGACAGAGTAACAGGTGCTGAAAGGCAGCCTCTGGCATCCCCTAGGTAGGGCCATATAATACTGCTTTCCATACCTGCACATACACTAGGTACCTTCTCCTTTTAGAGTCCCAATAGAATGGAGACTAGGTCTTCTGAACTATTCAACCTAGATTAACTCAGATTGACCTTCCCAGTAGCCTATTTGATTCATTTTGGAGACAAATATTTATTGAGCACAAAGGTGCATAGGAGCTGAATATGAATATGCCTTTATCAGCAATGTTCCTACCCTCAGGTAACTTATATTCTAAAGAAGGACCCTCACATACGCATACTTGCAAATGGTAACAGGTAGAGTGAAAGAAGAATATAGGATATTTTGATACCATCCAAGTGGACTTAGGAAGTTATCAATGGCTTCCCAAAGAAAACGTCATTTTTTCAATTTCACTGTTAACTCCAACATTGACATCATAAATATTTTTTAAATTTGCTGTAAAATTAAGAGATTTAATGTTTTCATTTTTAAGTCTCCCTATATGTTCAGGCACTAATACAAAAACCCTAATTAGTTATTCATACCAATTAATTCAATCTGAACATAATTTTGTAAAATTTCATAAATCCAGAGTATGTGAAAACTGTGAAAGTCCAGAATTTCACAAATCACCTTGGGGAAAAAAAGATAATCTGTCTTCTGAGTTTAATCACTTCAAAAATATCAAAATGTACTGTCAATCTCTTTCCACCAAAATCAGTAATGCTATCAACTAATATTACAAATTACAGGAAAAACAGGCAATAAAATTATGAAAATTTTGGCTAATCTCTGAAAAATAAGTAAAATTTTATCCTAGTATTTTCCCACCTGTGCTAAAAGGAAGAAAAGAGATCGTATGTTAGTTAAATCACAAATAATCTGCCTTCCATCTAAATCAATAGCTCCAATCTTCTTTGACAGCATTAACACTTGGGCAGTCTTTGCCATGAAGAAATTGGTGAAAGTTAGTGACAAGAAAAAAAAAAAAAAAAGAAAGGGAAAGAAAGCGTGTAGCTTAGCAATTTTGAACTTTGGGGGTAGGGATGAGTAAATGATCCTTCTGAGAATCCCAGAGAAGTTGTGGACACTCGCTCTATAAAATCAAAATACAAAATTATTCTGCATGTAATTTTTGGGAAACTATGACCCGCTGAAGCCTATTCGCAGGTCACAGGTTAAAACAAACCCTAACCTACAAATATCAAGTTAGGAAGCCAGACCTAAGATTACCAATAGTTGAAAGGATTGAAGGGAATTAGCGTGTACTGAGTCATTTTACGTCACCTAATTTAATTTCAACCTCTACAATAACCTTAGAAAGTAGGTAGTATTGCCATCTGCTTTTCCAAAGAGGGAAAGTATATCGAGAAGATGAAATAACTAATGCAAAGTTCGGCAACTTTCTCTCATATCTAGTTTTTCTTACCCCTCTGTCCACAATTACAAACTGGAGAATTCAAGAAGTCAGGGAGAGATTCTGACATTCAGTGCTTCATTCACATGCTCAATTTCTCTAAATACTTCTCAATTTAATCTCACGGACAAGATAAATCAGTATACATTTAACTCCAAAACGCCTTTTCTTGGTGGTAATCTTTTGAGACAGAGCCTCAAGCTGTCGCCCTGGGTAGAATGCCGGGGCATCATAGTTCACAGCAACCTCCGACTCCTAGACTCAAGCGATTCTCTTGCCTCCGCCTCCCAAGTAGCTGGGACTATAGGCGCCCGCCACAACGCCCGGCTATTTTTTGGTTGCAGCTGTCACTGTTGTTTGGCAGGCCCAGGCTGGATTCGAACCCGCCAGCTCAGGTGTGTGTGGCTGGCGCCTTAGCTTTTTAAGCCACAGGCGCTGAGCCTCTTGGTGGTAATCTTATCCAAAGACAATAATGGTCTAATACATTTTGATAATGATAAATGTATTTTCATTTCTGAAGCATCCTGACAAGCACTATCTGTTAGAAAAACATTAAAGGTCCATTGCATAAGTGCTGAAAGTTTTTAAAATTGCCCCAGAAAATCCACAAAGTCACAAATTAAAAGCTGACTGAGGGCGGCGCCTGTGGCTCAGTCGGTAAGGCGCCGGCCCCCATATACCGAGGGTGACGGGTTCAAACCCAGCCTCGGCCAAACTGCAACCAAAAAAAAAAAAAATAGCCGGGTGTTGTGGAGGGCGCCTGTAGTCCCAGCTACTCGAGAGGCTGAGGCAGGAGAATCTCTTGGGCCCAGGAGTTGGAGGTTGCTGTGAGCTGTGTGAGGCCACGGCACTCTACCGAGGGCCATAAAGTGAGACCCTGTCTCTACAAAAGAAAAAAAAAATTTTTTTTCAAAAAAAAAAAAAGAAAGAAAATCTGACTGAATTTAAAATTAAAACTTCAATCTTTGCTAAAATAGACAAGCATGAGTTGCCGCTGGCCTGGCAGCTACAGCATCCTAAATAGTTAGAGCTGCTTTAGAAAAAAAGAAACGAAAAGAAGACACTTCTAATGAATACTAAAAATTTGATAGGACAGAAGCACATGTAACCAGATCCATGATTGCTTTTTGCCTCATGTAGATAGTAAACAGATCTCAGATCTTCATGGAAAACCTGCTCATGAATATACCCAAACAGAATAGAATACAAAACTGAGTTCAGTCCACTAAATTTGGTTGGTTCTCAGTCCAGAACAAGGTACTCAGTGAAACACTAATACACTTACTCATCCTTCACAGCAGAGTTAGCAATAATTAGCATTCTGTTTTCACAAAGATTTAGAAGCCCTTTATTGGAAATGTATCCACACCCAGAGAATGAAAACTAAGAATAAGAGTGGGTCAGGTCTTCTACTCCAACTGCTTCCTATGAGAGTTGCCGCCTAGTGATTTTAATTTTTTAAGCCCAGGCAGGCTGCCAATTCAACACTAAAACCGGACTAACAACTGATTTTTTCTATTGCAACATCGCCAACCAAGTCCTGAGCTTTCCCTCTCTTCCCTTTGCCATCAAACAGCAAAGGAAAGAAATCAACCAATTTGCTCTATAATCTGTTCCAGTTGGAAGCTCTGAGAGAGCTGCCACTGGTATTACTCTTCCTCACAGTGCCAAGAGGCCAACAAGTGGCCCATTCAAAAAACCAAAAGAGCATCAGTGAAGAAAAGGCAGGTGTGAAAAACAAGAATGTGGAGACAGTAACAATGGGCCAACTCTGGACTTAAAAATGTCCCAGTTGCCAAAGTTCTACCTATTCTTGGGCCCTGGACAAAAACTGGGCCAAAATAAATGGCTACAGGTTGAGAAAGAAAATTGCAGTGGGGAATAATAAACTCAGTATGTTGGGTACCAAACCTCACTCAAAGTCTTGTCCTTACTACCACTAAAACAGTAACTGGAAACAGAACCTAAAGTTCACTGAACTTAAAAAGTCCTTTCTGACTAGAGTGTCCTCAGACCTGGTGCAGGCATTAGATAGCAAAGACTATTCAAAGAAAAAGAAAATCTCAAGGAAAAGTCTAACAGTTTCCAGATACTTGGCCTGACTTTCATTTGGAGGCACACCTATAGCTACTTTAGACACTTTAGATATTTCCCTAAAGTATCCTTTTACTAAACAGTTTAAAGCCAACCAATAATTAAGACTCTGATTTCACTAGCTACAGGCAATAAAAGGTTCACCATATAAAATTCTGTCTTTCCCCCACCCCAATCTCCAACTTGACAGCTCACAAAAAAATCCGACTGTTCTACCCAGTTGTGATGATTCTTTTGCAGAATCCAAAACTTGTAACTCCACAGAAATACAGGTAAAGAGAGTAGCTTTAAGTTCAAAATTCACTATGATTGTCAACAAAAAATTCTGGGTGGAAAGGTTTCCTTTTCATTTCCAGCATCCGTGGAAATGTCCTTAAAGCTAAGAACTCCTTTCTCCACTCGTGTTTCTCTGTAAGGGGGTCAGTCAAGGCATGCAGGTTAAAGTCCCCGCTGGTTTCCAGCACTGTCACACCAAGCAATGCTGTTCATGCTGCACCTCGCTTGACCTCCACCGAAAGGTTCCTGGATACTCCGCGTAAATTACAGGAAACCCCTGGAAACCAGATTTTCCGAATTCTCTGCCCTCCCCCCTCCCTCCATCTCAGGCAGCATCCTCGAGTGGTGGTGGGGGAGGGGCTTGGTTAGACGTGCTGAAGTTCCAGGCTCTGGTGGCAGCAAAGAAACTTTCTAGGGGGGTTGCACAAACTTCACCAGAGGGGGCTGGACTCACCTTCCCGACAGAGCCCCATGACTTCGCGGTTTTTCCCAAACTCCTTGAAACTTTCGTCCAATTCCGTCCCTAGGAGATATGCACACACAGGAGGAGGGGAGAGGCAGGTCAGTGGCTGGGAATGTGACGCACGCTCTCGCACGCACGGGGTAGGTGTGGGCACCTCCGCGTTCCGCAACCCAGCGAACGATAGCATCTCTGACCCCCAAGGGGGGCGGGTCACTGGACAGGGTAAAGGGGGGGGGAAGACGGTAAGAGGAAGAGGGAAGTTGGGGGCGTAGCAAAGAGGAGGGCGTGGATACTCACCGTCCTTCCCAGGAAGTTTGGAAGCCTCGACCCACAGATTCCACGACTGTCCCAGCATCGCTTCGGGACTGGGCAGGGGCCTGCGCTCCCCGACCGTCGCCATTGCGGCGGCCGAGGTGGCGGCGGCGCCCGGGCCGCCGTCCTCCGGCCGTAGGCGCCGCGGCGGCGGCGGCTGCTGTTGCCGCTGGGGCTGCGGTGGCTGCTGCTGCTGCTGCCGGGCGGCCGCTGCTCCGCCCGCCGCCGCCGCCGCGCGGCGCGGCTCCCCCCTGACGTCATCCGCGGCCCGCTCCGACATTCTTTCCGCTCCTACAATGTAACAAAAAAAAAGGGGGGGAAAGAGTCGCGCGGGGGCCGCATTTAAGGAGGCGCCGGGGAGTTCCGGCGGCGTGCGCGGCCCGCGGACCGGGTGGGGCGCGCTGACAGCGCCCCCCGCCCGCCCAGCCCCCCTAGCCCGCTTCCTACCAGGCCACCCCCCCGCCCAGGGTGCAAAGTCCGCGGCGCGGGCTTGCTTTCGCTTTCGACTCCTGCCGCTCCTCCGAGGAGGGGACGGCCCGCCGGCGGGCCGCTGGGTCCCCTGCCTGCCTCTGCCGGGAGGACCCGGCGTGGAGGCCGGCGCCAGAAGCAGCCCCCGCCCCAACCCCGCGCTCCACCGCGGTAGCCCGCGGCGGGGAGGCCGGAGCCACAACGTCGGCCCACTGGCTGCCCACCCTGTGGCCGCTCGCATCCCCGGGCCGGGCCCGGCGGCCCCGCTCCTTCCTTCCGTCCGCGCGTCCGTCCGAGCGGCGGCGCTCCGCCGGCTCCCTTAAGCGGAGGCGCCTCCCGCCGCCTCCTCCCCCTCGCCGGTCCCTCCCTCTCAGCTCGCTCCGGCGAAGTTTGCACGTCAAGCCCCCGGAGTGGAGCCAGGGCAAAGTCGGAAACGCAGCCACCTATGGAGAAGCTCGACCAACGGCCCTAGGGCACCACCGAGTGTCGTCGCCACTGGGGCCCTCCCACCTAGGGCGGCCCGGGGATGGAGGAGATAGAGCGAGGGCATTTCACTTTCAGCTTGCAGGCAGCCGCGCAGTTGTCAAAAGCATGAATGAGAAGCTGCTGCCGCCGACCGGACGCCTGGCTGGTAGGAAACCACCAGCAGGCGTGGAAATGCCGCCCAGGTGTCAGCCAGAAGTCCAGTGCGCGCGCAGTGTTACCCACTGTGTGCATCTGATAACCACAACTGGAAGGTCACAGTGTGCACCCAGTAGACTTGAGCTTCTTGTCCAGGAAAGAAGAGACCATGATATCAGTGTGAGAGAGAGTAGAAGCGAGAGAAACAGACGGAGGTCATCTCTCTAATCCGTTTAGGTGTTTTGGAGGCACTCAAATTTCTGTATTTCCCCTCTCATTGCTCCTGGAAGTGATTCACTCACCCCGAAAATAAATACCTTGCCATTTTAAAATCTGATTCATTCTTAACTCGAGTTGTTAGTCTTTTCCTCTTTATGGTTGTCTTTTCTTGGGCAGGGTGAGAACTCAGGGCTTGCTTAGTATACAGAATTCCTAGAAAATATGTTTAGTACGTGCTGGTTTGGGACAGATTTTCACTAAATTAAGCACTGGCCTATAAAATTCAGCGCCCTCTCCAACACACACACGGACACACACAGAGCTTTTAAGTGATAGGCTAAAGATTGTAAAATAAAAACAAGAAACCATGTTTCACGCTGCAGTAATATCAGCACTCCTGCAACATGTGTCAGAGGGAGGCGGGTTTATTCCATTTTTTTGAATTCTCAAACATTTGATGTGACAGAGGTGGCCAAGAAACAAAGTCCAACTTGCAGAAACACAAAAATGTTTAAATAAGAGCAAAAATTAATAAAAAAATGTTACTGCAACCCAAACATAACACAGGACTCTGGTAGAGAAGGTTTCTTTGGGAATTATTTTAGAAAGATTTAGAAATAAGGGTATAAAATTTTTCCTGGGTTGCATGCAAAGAAGTATAAAGAGTGCAACTATGGACCATGTGTGATGGCTCCTGGCTGTGTAATCCCAGTACTGTAGGAGGCCAAGGCAGGAGGAATGCTTAAGGCCCGGAGTTTAAGACCAGTCTATCCAACATAGCAAGACCCTGATTCTACAAAAAACAAAACTTAGCTGGTGTCTTTGTCTAATAGTCCTGGCTTCTCAGGAGGCTGAGGTAAGAGGACCTCTTGTGTCAGGAGTTCCAGGCTGTAGTGAGCTATGATTGTGCCACTGCACTCCAGCCTGGGTGACAGAGCAAAACTGTCTCTAAAAACATAAAAATATAAAAATAAAACATGGAAACATATTTAAAAAGTGAAACTATGTGTTTTCCTGTCCTTATCATAATAACAAAAAATGATAGAAATGATTGGAAGAATTTAAGTTTTAAAAATCATTTCTTTACAAGGGTATATGTGAAACTTGGTAAACGGTCTGTAAAGCTAGTGCATGATGCCCCATGATCATATCAATGTACACAGCTATGATTTAATAAAAAAATCATTTCTAAAGAGTATCAGAAAAATGCACAGGTAAAACTTGTAATTTTCTTGACAACAATAGGGTTCCTTCCTAACTCTTAACATAGCTTGGATATCATCAGTGCAGATTTTCAATTTTTTATTCATTTTGAATCACCAAAAAATTGAAATAATTACATTAGATCATCTAACTTCTCTCTTTTCCAAAGGACACAACTTATTACCCTGAATTTTGCAATTCTATCATTTAAGATAAATAAAAATTTCAATTTTAATGTAATTTGGAGTTAACTTTGAAATGAAAAGCATAGGGCCTGTGTGGTGGCTCATCCCTGTAATCCTAGCACCCTGGGAGACCAAGGCCAGTAGATCACTTGAGCTCAGGAGTTCAAGAGAAGCCTGAGAAAAGTGAGATCCTGGTTCTACTAAAAATAGAGAAAAACAACCTGGCATTGTGGTGGGCACCTGTAGTCCTAGCTACTCAGGAGGCTGAGGCAAGAGGATCGCTTGAGCCCAAGAGTTTGAGGTTGCTGTGAGCTGTGGTAGCACAGTACTCTACTGAGGGTGACAAAGTGAGACTCTGTCTCAAAAAAAAAAAAAAAAAAAAGCTGAAGGTCACCCAGGCGTATAGATGACAAAGGGAGCTTGTCTGCTGAATATAGATAGCTGTTTGGATCCCTGCAAATTCAGAGTAAGAACAAAAACGGAGAAGAATGGCAAACATGAAGTGGCATCTCACTTTCTCTTTTGCTTGATTTCCCTCTTTTTATAGATGAATACTTCAAAAGTCATATTAGTATATGACTTCTAGTCAATGGGTATTGATCTAACAATTTATAAGACTTCAATTTATTCTGGTTCCTACTTGGTACCTCTTTTTTTTCTTCCAAAGGTTTTGATTGGTTTAGTAAAGGAAATACAACAGGGCAACACTAAGTATTCTTTTAGCATTATGGCAGTTATAATACTAAGAGAATTGATTATTAATAGTGGCTATCAATTATTGAATACCTACTAGGTGCCAGATATTGCCCCAGGTACCTCACAAATAAACACTATAGATAAGTATCATATCAAACTAAGCAATTCAGCTCAATCCTTATCTAGGAAATTTACTACCAAGTTAAAGAGGGTATGGGAATATAAGAATGACAAAAAAATTCTTGGCACAGCCCCCCCAACCAATTTTCTTTTGCTATAGCCAAGAAAAAGTCCTAGCTCCTAGAAATGGCAGATTCTGATATCCTTTGTTGTTTTGGATTTCCTAATAGTTGGAATGCATCACCAACAGAAGTCAAAACTGCAAGCTGAGAAATTGCATCTAATATTCAAATTTAAAAGTATTTCTCATACAAAGAACACTTTACACACAATGGCTCATGCCTGTAATCCTAGCACTCTGGGATGCTGAGGCATGAGGATCACTTGAGCTCAAGAGTTTGAGACCAGACTGAGGAAAAGCAAGAACCCAGCTATACCACAAGAAAAAAAAAAAGGTATAAAAGACCAAACAAAAACTCAAATTCTTAGTTTTACTTACCAAGCCACAGAAAATAATTTAATGACCTCTTACCTAAACATTCCCCTTTTCACATAAAAAATAAATAAATAAAATGACCAGTACAATTTATATTTATTTAGTATAAGTCACACTTCGTATAGTAGTATGCTTGTATAGTATCAATTAGTGCTTCTGCCAGTATATTTCTGATGATGTCCTGTAACTCTGAGGAGCTTCACTGTTTGCACAAGTAAACAATATTCCACTTTCAGGTTTAAGGTTTAAGTAATGAGTATTCAATAAATCAAAATGTTTCTGATGGGCTACCACATACCAGACACTTTACTAAGCACCAGGGTAAATATAAGATAGTAATTTTGCTTGAGGATATAAGAAAAGTAAGAAGTAGGGGAAAAATTTAATTCATCGAAATGCTCTTAGGGAAAAAGCTGTCATCAACAATTAGATTGTATGTGGCCTAAGAACTCAGCTATTAAAAGTAAAATGCTGCCAAATACTGAACATTTCATCTCTTCCAAGGATGTATTTAAAATATGGTCTTACTTCACTATCCAAATTTAGGGATGTCCCCAGTAGGTGCCAAGGGCAACAAGGTCTCTCTTTACAAAAAAACAATTCTTTGCACAGACAATTAACATGCAAAATGCTTTATTCGAAGGCATCATAATGTGCAAAAAATGTTGACCTTTCCATCTTTAGTCTCTAAATCTAATGTAAAAAGGCTGAAATTACCCAAAACTTTTCTAAGATCCAAGACCCCACAACAAGCCTTTTTATTTGTAAAAAAAAAAAAATCAGTCCCAGTACAACATCTGAATAAACCTGAAAACCAGTAACTAAAGTGTGCAAATTACAGGGTTGGTAACAGAGATTCTCCATTATCAACCCCAAATGACTAAAGTCACTTGAGTAACAAGAAAACTCAGACCCACTGAATTAGGAATGTGTGTTAGTTTTGGTTTCTTCATATCCTCCTAAAATTGGCTGAGCCTTTCTCTCAATCTCTCTCGCTCTCTTTTCCCTGTGACCACACCTCTTGTTTTCCTTTTTTCTTCTCCATAGAGAACTAGGGCTCTATTCTGTGTAAGAGGTATCCTAGGCAGGCCTTTCCCTAACTGTGCTCCCTCTAGTGAAATACTTCACAGCCTGTCATGAGTACATCTGTATTCCAGTAGAGGGAGAAGGGTGGAAGGAGTAAATCGAATCCATCAGCTCAGTGGCTGGAATTGCTGGCAGTCAAGTGCGAAATTAGGAATAATAAGAATAGTTGAAACAGTGGGGACTTAAACGTGATGAGAGATAATTATCTTTTTCAAAACTTATCCTGTACACATACTCACTCATTCTACAATATACATCATTTGCTAAACAGCCTTGAATCTTTGGTTTATTCTCTTAATTTTATGTGTATTATCAATATATGAGTTCTCCTAAAGAACTATTTACCAGTAATAGTAAATTGCTTGAAAATAGAAAAGAAATGTAAAAATACACACATAAAAGGTGACAAATTATAATAAATCATAACACAAAAGGTAATAAATTGATGATACCCAAATGTTTCTGGGGATTTAATACTGACTTATAGTTTTATGACAAACTTGATTATTTAAAATCTTGATTTAAAGGTTAAATAGCTCTAAAAAAAATAGAAGGGTTTAAGTTATAGAAAAGGAATGGAAAACCTGGACCAACATTCAGCTACCACATACCAGACACTTTAAAAAAAGGGTGACTGAATAGTGAGAGTATTAACACACTGCCTCACATACAATAAAATGCAAAGATTAAATACATTGTTAAAAATAATTTCCTATGTTACTTCTGTACAGCCAAAGCTTTCATTAAAGTTACTACCACTATCTATATGACAGGGGTTATTATCACCATTTATGGACCCAGAAGTTAAGAGCATGGATTCTAGAGACAATCTGTCTTGGCTGAATCCCACTTCTACTACTTACTAGTTGTATAATTCTGGTGAAGTCACTTAACCTCTCCGTGTCTGTTTCTTTATGTATAAAATGAGTAAAACAAGATTATCTACTTTATGAAAAACATTAAGAAATTAATAGATCAAAAGCACGCACTGTAAGTGTCAGCTATTATCATCAACACCATGCTGTACATAGCAAGCACCAGTTCTAATCTATACATGCTATACTATCAGATCAGTTCTGCCAAAGTATAGCTTCAGTTATGTCAGTCTTTGCGCTAACATTTTCAAGAGTTCTGCATGGACTGCTAAAATTAATAAAAACTGTTCTAGCATCCCTCGACAGTCTGCTTCCACCTTAGCCTCACCACTTCTACAGTGTTCGCTGCCTTCATGGCAGTGGAAATAACCAATTCAGCGTCAAACATGCTCCCTACTCCAACCCCAGCTGTTCTTGTCTCATCGAGGTCATTCCTTCTGTAATAGTTTCTCTCCCTTGCCTGAAATCCTACTGTTCAATCAAGTGATTCCTCAAATTCTACTTCTTTAACAAAACCTTTCTTCATCCCTCCCACTAAGCACAGGGGAACTCATCCCCATCTCTAAATCATAGAACTGCATGGATTAGGAATTAGGAGTATATGCTCTGAGATGAAGATGGCAATGAAATAAACATTTAGTCTCCCAGGGATCAACAGTTTGCAGTCCTAACATAAGGGTGTCATTTGGAACCTGGAACTCACTTCTCCACAAACCATAAGATGTGTTGTGCACAGGTCCCCAAGCTGATCATCAAAATGCCTTCAGGCTCACCTCTCAGTACTAACAGTAGTACAGGTGTATTAGTATAAGAGGGAAGAGGGAAGAAACACCACAGATGTTTCTTCCTCCTTTCCTCAGCAAAATTCCAGCTCTAAGTAAAGCCACAGAAACAGCAAACAGCATCCCTGACTTTTCCACATTCTTTCTTTACACCCTGATCCAGTAACCTATCCGGGTTTGTAATACTTCTCAAAGGACACACTGTTCACAAAAACTTGCATTCCTTTTCCTCCTCCAAAGTAAAACCTTCCTTTCCTTGGTAGAGGTAAAAAGCCTGCAGATTTAACTATTTTTTTCACTTCCATGTATATGATTATGAATGAATACAGTTCCCCATCCTTCCCTCTCCCCAAGTATACACACATGTAAAGAATTCTCATATAATATGTGGGGCCTTAACCCAAATAACTTTCTAGATATACTTGTCCCTAAACCTTTCTTCTCAGAAACACACAATTACTGACTATACTCTCTCGGCCATTCTAATTTTACACAGCATCACCTATGGCTCACAACAAAGTTTCTGACCTTTTATTTTATTTTAAATAAAAGATTAAATAAAATCTTTCTGATCTGGGGGGGAAGTGGGTAGAGGGAAGGGGATTGGTGGGATTACACCAGGGGTGCATCTTACAAGGGTATATGTGAAACTTGGTAAATGGTCTGTAAAGCTAGTGAATGATGCCCCATGATCATATCAATGTACACAGCTATGATTTAATAAAAACATAAAAAATAAATAAAAAATAATATAATCGTATTGATACTATATCATGTAATTATATATAATTATAAATATATATTATGTTTATATGCAATCGATAAAATAATTATAGTTACACACGTATTATAATAAAAAAAAATCTTTCTGATCTGGAGACCTTGATCATCTCTCCACTTTCCACTTCTCCTTCCCCCACAAATTGTTCTAAGTGAAGGAACTTCAAGATCACAAAAGAGGAACCCAAACAAAATTGCTCCTGGTGATAAATCTGCCTTTCTTGCTTTCAGAGCTTGACTTTACCTCTCTCCATTTCAGAAAACAGGTATCTCTGAAAAGCATAAAGATTTTTCCAAAAGGTTTCTGGGCAGGGGCAGTGGGATAACAATCATAGGTGGGTGATTTGTGCACTGGAGTCTGACCCTTCAGGTATTTCTTAAAAAACAGCCAATTAGAGGGCGGCGCCTGTGGCTCAACGTGTAGGGCGCCGGTCCCATATGCCGGAGGTGGCGGGTTCAAGCCCAGCCCCGGCCAAAAAAAAAAAAAAAAAAAAAAAAAAACAAAAACAGCCAATTAGATAAACTGAACTTCATCAAAATTAAACTATTGTGCTTCAAAGAATACTATTAAGAAGGTGAAAAGACTGGGCGGCTCCTGTGGCTCAGTGAGTAGGGCGCCGGCCCCATATGCCAAGGGTGGCGGGTTCAAACCCAGCCCCGGCCAAACTGCAACCAAAAAATAGCCGGGCGTTGTGGCGGGCGCCTGTAGTCCCAGCTGCTCGGGAGGCTGAGGCAAGAGAATCGCGTAAGCCCAAGAGTTAAGAGGTTGCTGTGAGCCGTGTGCTGCCACGGCACTCTACCCAAGGGCGGTACAGTGAGACTCTGTCTCTACAAAAAAAAAAAAAAAAAAAAAAGAAGGTGAAAAGACTAAGAGTGGTGGCTCATGCCTTCTCAGCACCTTGGGAAGCTGAGGTGGGGGGGAATCACTTAAGGTCAGGAATTTGAAACCAGCTTGGGCAACATAGCAAGACCCCCATCTCCACAAGAGGGAGAAAGAAAAGGGGAGGCAAGGGAAAGGGGAGGAAGAGACGGGAAGGAGTGAGAAACAGGAGGAAGAGAATGAAATCCTCATACACTGCTAGTGGAAATGTAAAATGTTGCAACCACTGTGGAAAACTAAGTAGCAGCAATAAAACATGGATTTACCATAGCCTCCAGTAATTCCACTTTTAGGTATATACCTGGTACTCAAAAGAACTGAAAGCAGATACTCCAAGAGACACTTGTACAGCAATATGCATTAGTAGTATTACTAAACAATAGCCAAAAGATGAAAATGACCCATCTGTCCATCAACAGATGACTGCATACACAATTGTGGTATATCTATATAAATAATATTATTCAGCCATAAAAGAAACAAAGCACTGATATGTGTTCCAGCATGAATGAACCCTGAAGATATTATGCTAAATGAAAGACAAAATAGGTCACATATAATTTCATTTATGTGAGTTATCCCAAATAATCAAATCCATAAATACAGAAAGCAGAATAGTTGTTTCCAGGGGCTAGAAGGAGAGGATGAGGGAGTGACAACCCAATGGGAATGGGTTCTCCTTTAAGAGTGCTAAAAATGTTTTGGACCTTAATAAAGGTGATGGTTACATAACATAGTGAATATACTAAAAAATCAATACATTGTATATATATATATATATATATTTTTTTTTTTTTTTGTAGAGACAGAGTCTCACTTTATGGCCCTCGGTAGAGTGCCGTGGCCTCACACAGCTCACAGCAACCTCCAACTCCTGGGCTTCAGCGATTCTCTTGCCTCAGCCTCCCTAGTAGCTGGGACTACAGGCGCCCGCCACAACGCCCGGCTATTTTTTGGTTGCAGTTTGGCTGGAGCCGGGTTTGAACCCGTCACCCTCGGTATATGGGGCCGGTGCCTTACCGACTGAGCCACAGGCGCTGCCCTGTTTTTTTTTTTTTTTTTTGTAGAGACAGAGTCTCACTTTACTGCCCTCGATAGAGTGCCGTGGCGTCACACGGCTCACAGCAATCTCCAGCTCTTGGGCTTATGTGATTCTCTTGTCTCAGCCTCCAGAGCAGCTGGGACTACAGGCGCCCGCCACAACGCCCGGCTATTTTTTTGTTGTTGCAGTTTGGCCAGGGCTGGGTTTGAACCCACCACCCTCGGCATATGGGGCCGGCGCCCTATTCACTGAGCCATAGGTGCCGCCCTACATTGTATATGTTAAATGAGTAACTTTATGGTATTTGAGTTATACTCAGTAAACTATATGGCTGTAAAACCAACATAAAAACTTGGAATGTTTCCCAAAAAGAATTCCATATTGACTTCTCCTGAAAAATCCCTAAGAACAGACATCATTAGCCACAGCATCCCTCACAGAACCATGAGTTGGAGCTGAAGCTGGCCATGAAGCCCGCTTCCATAACTGCCTAACTCTGGGCCTGGGCAGAAAATTTTTTGTCTTTGCCTCAATTACCTTCTCTGTAAAAGGGAGATCATAATGGCATCTATACCTCAGCAGCTTGTTATGATTTAATAAATTAATATGCTTAGAACAGTGCCTGGCACATAGTAAGTGCTCAGTAAGTATTAGCTAATTGTATATTTTACAATACCTCATATTGTTTCTAATGGCCTTTACTTTTCAACTTTTTTTTGTTTTTACAAATGAAATTATAGCATATGACAGTCCAAAGGACAGAAGCAAAAAGACAGTCAAGATAAAATATTTTTTTTTTTTTTGTAGAGACAGAGTCTCACTCTACCACCCTCGGGTAGAGTGCCGTGGCCTCACACCGCTCACAGCAACCTCTAACTCTTGGGCTTACGCGATTCTCTTGCCTCAGCCTCCCGAGCAGCTGGGACCACAGGCGCCCGCCACAACGCCCGGCTATTTTTCTGTTGCAGTTTGGCCGGGGCTGGGTCCGAACCCGCCACCCTCGGAATATGGGGCTGGGTCCGAACCCGCCACCCTCGGAATATGGGGCCGGCACCCTACTCACTGAGCCACAGGCGCCGCCCCAAGATAAAATTTTTTAAAGGACTTTTTATTAACATACATAATTATATCCTGTTTAGATTTTTTAAAAATACACTTTTATGGTCAGAATGATTGTTTTTTAAAAAAGGGATGATTATCCTTTATACTAAGGATCTTATTTATTTAAAAGAAGAAGAAACTCGCCGGGCATTGTGGCGGACGCCTGTAGTCCCAGCTGCTCGGGAGGCTGAGGCAGGAGAATCACGGAAACCCAAGAGCTGGAGGTTGCTGTGAGTCCTGTGACGTCATGGCACTCTACCGAAGGCGGTAAAGTGAGACTCTGTCTCTACCAAAAAAATAAAAAAATAAAAAAATAAAGAAGAAGATGGGCGGCGCCTGTGGCTCAGTGAGTAGGGCGCCGGCCCCATATACCGAGGGTGGCGGGTTCAAACCCGGCCCCGGCCAAACTGCAACAAAAAAATAGCCGGGCATTGTGGCGGGCGCCTGTAGTCCCAGCTGCTCGGGAGGCTGAGGCAAGAGAATCGCATAGGCCCAAGAGTTGGAGGTTGCTGTGAGCCGTGTGACGCCACGGCACTCTACCGAGGGCCATAAAGTGAGACTCTGTCTCTACAAAAAAAACAAAAAAACAAAAAAAAAATAAAAATAAAAAAAAAATAAAGAAGAAGAAACTCTAAATTTAATGTTGAGATTAAATTTTTGTGAGATTGTCACAAATCCTTGTCAGGTGAGCAGCAATAGCACCAAAATATAAAACCAGAGGCCATTTCCTTTGTGTTGAAACCCAATCTTTAGCTAGGATTCTCAAGGCACCAACCTCTCTTCAGTTTATTCTTCATGGAGTATATGCTGCTGTATGTTACAGCTGCTAAACTCCTTAGCCAGTCAACATCTTTCACTACTTGGCAAAAATCTTCTTACACCCTTATCACTGATCATTCCCCCTTTACAAAGATTCTACTCTAGCTAAACAAGCTACTTGTGTCCAAGACATAAAATATGGCATATCCATGAAAGTTTCATTATCTTTTTTTTAAATAAAACTCACATTTAAATGGTTTTAAATAAAACCCATTTTAACTATTTTAACGTATACAAGTTAATGACATTAGTACACTGACAACACAGTGCAACTAACGTGGCTATCTAGTTCCTGAATACCTTCATCACTCCAAAAGGAAACCCCATATCTACCAAGCCGTCAACCCCCACCTCCACCCATCTCCTTCTGTCTCCTGGATGTCTCATATAAATGGAATCATCACATGTGGCTTTTATGCTTGGCTTCTTCCATTTAAGCACAATGTTTTGAAGGTTTATCTGTGACGGAGTGTGTATCAGTATTTCATTCCTTTTTATGGCTAAATACCCCACTGTGTGGTATACCACAATTTGTTTATCCAATTATCAGTTGATGGACAATTTGGATTGTTTCTACTTTTTGGATATAGTGAAAAGTTGCATGCCATTGTCTTTTACCTTCCCTCTGCTTCATATGCTAAACAAAGTCAAACTTTCATTTGAGTTTCAAATTGACTTTTATCTTCCCACCTTGGCTTGGTCCAAAGTCCATACCTTCCTCTGAATTCCTTCACCACTTCCATAGCAAAGGCAGCAAACTGTCAGCATACTGCAGAAACCTACAGTCCTGTTTAGGTCGACTCAAACTGTTCTCTTCTTAAATTAGTTAATATATTAAAATTCAAGAAAAAATTCATCAAAGTCCCTATTTCAGTCCCTTTAAATATTTGTAAGGTCTGGTAATATCACCATCTCTTGCCTAGAGTATTGCCAATAGCCAAAGTTTCACTGGTCACCCTGCTTTTACCCTTACCCACTACATGCTGCCTCAATATGGTGGCCATCATGGTTTTATTAAAATAGAAGTCAGATCAAGTCACCCAGAACTTTCCAATGGTGTTCCACTATGCAGCCATATACCCTGGCCTTGTTACTTGTCAAACTTCATTTCCTACCATTTATTTTCTCCTGTTCACTCAGTCAGATCCTTTCTGTTGTTTGCACAGCCCAGAAGGCTCCTGCTTTAAGCCCTCTGCACTAGCTGTTCACTCCAGCAGGAATATTCTCCTTATCCTGACTTATTCTTTCTAATCAACTATTATCACGTAATATATAATGTATTTACTTATGTTTGCTGTCTCTTAACTCTTTCCCTCCATTAAAAGATAAGTACAATAGAGCCATTATGGAAAACAGCATAGAGGTTCCTCAAAAATTAAAAAAGAACTACCATATGATTCAGCAATCCTACTTCTAGATATACATCCAAAGGAAATGAAATCAATATGTCATAGAGGTATCTCCATTTCATGTTCATCACAGCATTATTCACAATAGTCAAGATATTGAATTAACTCTGGTGTCCATAACAGGTAAGTGGATAAAGAAAATATGGTACATATATACAGTGGAATGCTACCCAGCCTTAAAAAAGGAACTCCTGTCATTTGCAGCGACATAGATGAACCTGAAAGAGATTATATTAAGTGAAATAAGCCAGGCACAGAAAGATAAATCTGTACAGTCTCATTTGTATGTGAAATCTAAAAGTTGAATTCACAGAAGTAGAGAATAGAATGGTAGGTACTAGGGGTTGAGGTTGGGGGTGGAGGAATGTTGGTCAAAGGACACAAAGTTTCAGTTAGACAGTAACAGTAAATTTAAGAGATCTATTGTACAACATGGTGACTACAGTTAATTACAATGTTTTGCATTCTTGTAAATTACTAATAGATTTTAAGTGTTCTCACAAACAATAAGTGATGCATATATAGAGAGAGAATTGCATATGTTAATCAGCTTTATTTAGCCATTCTCTAGTATACACATATTTCAGAAAAATATGTTGGACATGATAAATATATATAATTTTTGTCAATTATAAAAAAGGTAAATGCAAATTCAATGGCAGAGACATTTGTTCCTTTGATTTACTAATTTATCCCCAGTGCCCAAAAGGGAACATAACACATAGATTTGTACTCAGCAAATATTTGTTGAATGAACAAATATTGGGCCTACAATCTGTTGGTGCTGCTACTTTAGATTGGTCACGGACTTGACAGATCTTCACAGTTCCACCTAGCCCAGTTATTCCCCTACCTGTCTTGTTCCTCTGGTCTCTGCAGACTTTGGAGTTTGTGGCTCCTCTCCTTTCTATATATCTTTTTCATAGGTATAGTCTTCAAAAAAGTTTAAATGTAATGGACTCTAAGAACAAATTTCAATGACTCCTCCCTTTTTTATGATTTTTTCCCCTTAACTATTTGACATTTTGAGTTGTTTTCCAGAATTTATAGATTTTCTGCAAGACATAGGAGTTGAGATTCTGAAGGCCCCTGAGCAGACCTGCTGATTCCAAAACTCACTATACCCCACAACCTGCCCCTAGTGCCCATGGCCCCTTGTTAGTTATACCGTAGACTGTCCCAAGGCACGTGGCCCCTCCTTTAAAAGCCTGTGATCTCCTCAAGGGGACTGATATGAGGTAGCTTCCCCCATTCTTCCTGACAAGACATCATTAAAAAATTCCTTTCTGACCAGGCCCAGTGGCTCACTCCTGTAATCCTAGTACTCTGGAAGGCTGTGGTGGGTGGATTGCTTGAGCTCACGAGTGAGACCCCATCTCTACTAAAAACAGAAAAACTGAGGCAATAGGATTGCTTCAGCCCAAGAGTTGGAGGTTGCTGTGAGCTATGATGATGCCATGGCACTCTACCCAGGGCAACAGTTTGAGACTCTGTCTCAAAAAAAAAAAAAAAAAATTTACTTTCTTCCTTGGCAATGCTTGCTGTCTCAATAATTAGATCTTTGTGCAACAAGTAACTGAATTTAGGCTGGTTTTGACCTCCTCGTGGTTTTCTTTTTTTTTTTTTTTTTTTTTTGGTTTTTGGCCAAAACCGAGGAAAACTTTAGGTTTGAACCTGCCACCTCCGGCATATGGGACTGGCACCCTACTCCTTGAGCCACAGGCGCTGCCCCTCCTCGTGGTTTTCAACAGTAGAAGTCACAACTGTAGTCCACGGAAATTACTTTCTATTCTTTTCTTTTTCCTCCAGAGACAATTTCAATGGCCACAGTAGAAAATCAACAAATATTTATGCACTAAAGCACTCCTATAGTAGTCTATGTTTGCTTCTCTCCAAATCCCTCCACTGACAGTGGCTATCCTGTTTTAATCAAAATTCCTATGGAATTTCATCTTTTTTACATTGTGTGAAACTTAGCCAGTAAATTCATGAAGGCAGACATGTTATGAGAAAATCCATTAATAAAGTGGCTGCAGTTTTCATAATGATCTGAGATTG
Organism: Nycticebus coucang; assembly: GCF_027406575.1. NCBI lineage: Eukaryota > Metazoa > Chordata > Mammalia > Primates > Lorisidae > Nycticebus > Nycticebus coucang. Next base: position 35,290,307 of record NC_069787.1, read on the forward strand.
CTCATTAGCACAGAGCTGTCTGGCAGCCTGGGCAAAGGCACTGGACCAGACAGTATTCTTGAAGAACTCCTGCCTACTTTATAATCTTGCTTAGAATATTCCCTGCCCTGAGCTAGCTAGGTCTACATTACCGAAGGAGAGAGTAAGACAGTAGCTAAGGGAAGTGGAGCTAGAAAGAAATAGAAGAGCATAGCTGTGGACAACCTCCCAGAAAAAAAAAGAGGATATGGGAGAGAGGACACCATCTATCTCTAAAGTTTTCCTCAATTTTAATAAATTTTGGAAGGGGTGTTATTTAGCAATTTTCCTGTTGTGAAATAAACCTCCCATAATACCACTGTCATTTCATATTAGTTAAGATAATATTCAGGGTTGGAGATCTTATTCAGATATCTTAATTTTTTTTTTTTTTTGAGACATCTCACTATGTCACACTCAGTAGGCTGCCAAGGTGTCACAGCTCACAGCAACCTCAAACTCCTGGGCTTGAGTTATTTTCTTGCCTCAGCCTCCCAAGTAGCTGGGATCACAGGCACCCGCCACAACACCCTGCTATTTTTGTTGTTGTTGTTGCAGCTGTCACTGTCGTTTCGCTGGCCCAGGGATTCGAACCCACCACCCTTGCTGCACGTGGCCAGCACCGTAACCACTGTGCTATGGGCACTGAGCCCAGATATCTGAAATTTTTAAAACTAACATCCTCTGGTAAAATTCATACTCTTGTAATAGGAAGCATTGCATTTATTTATAGCAAAACAGTCATTACCTTTTCTTTGGAGGGCAGGACAAAAATCCTGATGGATTTACCAGTGGATCTTCATCTGTTGTGATTATGCAAGCTCTTTCTTCTTAATTCTGTCCAGATCTACAAAAATAGAAAAAGGGCAAAGAGATGAAATAGTGGATAAAGCTAATCAGAAATCTCATTAGTTGGAGGCGGAGCAAGATGGCAGCCGAGTAACAGCTTCTTTGCATCTGGGCACCGTGAGTCTGGGGAGATAGGACTCCAGGCTTCTCTGGCTGGTGGGATCTGCCTATCATCACTCCTATGACGATACAGGGAGTCAGCGAGAGACTTCTGGACCCCAAGAGGAGGACTAAAACCATGGAAAACCGGCAAGTGGTCGCGTGTGTTCTATCCGTCTAAACCCGCCCACAACTGTAAGTTCAGTAGCAGCGAGACTGCAAACCAGAAAGGCCTTACCTGTGAACTGTTTTGATGTCCTTGGACTTGGCACTGAGTTGAACTGCCTTGGGGAAGGCCTGAGCGGGAGTGCGGAGAACTTTGGCCGTTGTCTAGGGCCCCAGTCTGAGCCGCTGAGCCAGACAGAGCTAATAGTGCTTGGCGGTGGGTCACACGGATCCATTGTCAGTGATCTGCCCCGGCAAGCTCCGCCCTCAGGGTCACAGAGCTAGAAACGGGTGGGAGCTGGTAACCCAGCAACCAAGTAGCCTAAGGGTGGGGTCTGAGCCGCCTTGCAGCCCTAACCCTCAGGGACAGAGTGAGACCGGTTTTGGCACACTGGGTAAGTGGATAGCCACTTCAGCAGCGATTCCAGCGAGAAAGCTGGGAAAGCTTCTGCTCAGCAAGTTTACAAGTTCAAAGTGCCTTTTAGGTAGGCTGAAGAGAGATTTAGGGTGTCTACCTGCTGGGGTTTGAGAAATCAGCAGCCTCCAGTCGTATCAGAACTGTGACTAACATCTCATACCCCAGAAGACCATGTGTTGCCCAGACAATATTCAATATACAAACTGCTTTGTTTTTGGTTGTGTATTTTTTTCTTTTTTTTTTTTTGTTTGGTTGTTTTTTTGTTTGTTTATTTTGACGTTGCTGATGTTCTTTTGTTTTTTTAATTTCAATCTTTTCCACACAGATCCCTTTTTCTTTCTCAATTTTCCTAGTTTAATTATAATTTCCCATTGCTGCCTTTTTTAATAACTTCAACTTCATTTTTGCTAGTGTTTCTACCGATATTATTTGGTTTTTCACCCAATTTTATCCCTGTAAAGTTTTCTGTTTGCTTGTTTTGGTTTGATTTATAGCATTTTTGTCTTTCCTCTCTACTTGGTGGAGGTGGGGTACTGTGTCTGACCAGGTTAGCAAAGAGCTGCTGACCTCAAGGGAACAACGCAACTGGGCACCCCCAGAAGGTGGGGTTTTTTAAGGTTGTGTCAAAGTACCCTACTGTACACCTATATTGCCCTGTCTCCCTCTTTCTGTGGCTCTCTTCTTTTTGTCAATATTCCTTATACCCACCCCCTCTCCTTTCTCTATCTTTCTTTTTTTCTTATCACTCGGTCCTCCTTTCTTTCATACCCTTTTTTTTGCTCTTCAACCTTCTCACCCTTCTGGTGCTGTAACCCTTAGTCCACAGGCACAAGAACTTAAAGAGCAAGAGGAAGTGAAAGGAAAATTAGGGCAAGGAAACAGATAAAAGAAATCACTCATGAGGAAGAATCAGCAGAAAACTCCAGGCAACATGAAGAACCAGTCTAGAACAACCCCACCAAGGGACCATGAGGTAGCTACTGCAGATGATTCCACCAGTATAGAAATGTTAGGAATGACAGAAAGGGAATTTAGAATACACATCTTGAAAACAATGAAAGAAATGATGGAAACAATGAAGGAAATTGCTAATAAAGTGGAAAATAACCAAAAGGAAATCCAAAAACAGAATCAAATAAGAGATGAACGATATGAAGAATATAAAAAGGATATAGCAGAGCTGAAGGAACTGAAACAGTCAATTAGGGAACTTAAAGATGCAATGGAAAGTATCAGCAACAGGTTAGACCATGCAGAAGAAAGAATTTCAGAGGTAGAAGACAAAGTTCTTGAGATAACTCAGACAGTAAAAGAGGCAGAAAAGAAGAGAGAGAAAGCAGAACGTTCACTGTCAGAATTATGGGACTTTATGAAGCGTTCCAACATACGAGTTATAGGAATTCCAGAAGGGGAAGAAGAATGCCCCAGAGGAATGGAAGCCATACTAGAGAATATTATAAAAGAAAATTTCCCAAACATCACCAAAGATTCTGACACACTGCTTTCAGAGGGATATCGGACCCCGGGTCGCCTCAACTCTAACCGAGCTTCTCCAAGACACATTGTGATGAACCTGTCCAAAGTCAAGACAAAAGAAAAGATTCTGCAAGCTGCCAGGAGTAAGCGCCAGTTGACCTACAGGAGCAAATCCATTAGAGTTACTGCAGACTTCTCTAATGAAACTTTCCAAGCAAGAAGACAATGGTCATCTACCTTTAATCTACTTAAACAGAACAATTTTCAGCCCAGAATTCTGTACCCTGCTAAGCTAAGCTTCAAAATTGACGGAGAAATCAAATCATTTACGGATATACAAACATTGAGGAAATTTGCCACAACAAGACCAGCTCTACAGGAAATACTTCAACCTGTTCTGCACACTGACCACCACAATGGATCAGCAGCAAAGTAAGAACTCAGAAATCAAAGGACAGAACCTAACCTCCACACTGATGCAAAAGATAAAACTAAGCAATGGACTCTCACCAAATAAGACGAATAGAATACTACCACACTTATCAATTATCTCCATAAATGTTAATGGCTTGAATTCCCCACTGAAGAGACATAGATTGGCTGACTGGATTAAAAAACACAAGCCATCCATTTGCTGTCTGCAAGAAACACACCTGGCTTCAAAAGACAAATTAAAGCTCCGAGTCAAGGGTTGGAAGACAATTTTTCAGGCAAATGGAACTCAGAAGAAAAGAGGAGATGCAATCTTATTTTCAGATACATGTGGATTTAAAGCAACTAAAGTCAAAAAAGACAAAGATGGTCACTTTATATTGGTCAAGGGAAAACTACAACAAGAAGACATTTCAATTCTAAATATTTATGCACCCAATTTAAATGCTCCCAGATTCTTGAAGCAGACCTTACTCAGTCTGAGCAATATGATATCTGATAATACCATCATAACAGGGGACTTTAACACACCTCTTACAGAGCTGGACAGATCCTCTAAACAGAAATTAAACAAAGATGTAAGAGATTTAAATGAGACCCTAGAACAATTATGCTTGATAGACGTATATAGAACACTCCACCCCAAAGATAAAGAATATACATTCTTCTCATCACCCCATGGAACATTCTCCAAAATTGATCATATCCTGGGACACAAAACAAATATCAACAGAATCAAAAGAATTGAAATTTTACCTTGTATCTTTTCAGACCATAAGGCACTAAAGGTGGAACTCAACTCTAACAAAAATGCTCAAGCCCACCCAAAGGCATGGAAATTAAACAATCTTCTGTTGAATAACAGATGGGTGAAGGAAGAAATAAAACAGGAAATCATTAACTTCCTTGAGCATAACAACAATGAAGACACAAGCTACCAAAACCTGTGGGATACTGCAAAAGCAGTTTTGAGAGGAAAATTCATCGCTTTAGATGCCTACATTCGAAAAACAGAAAGAGAGCACATCAGCAATCTCACAAGAGATCTTTTGGAATTGGAAAAAGAAGAAAAATCTAAGCCTAAACTCAGTAGAAGAAAAGAAATATCCAAAATCAAATCAGAGATCAATGAAATTGAAAACAAAAGAATCATTCAGAAAATTAATGAAACAAGGAGTTGGTTTTTTGAAAAAATAAATAAAATAGACAAACCATTGGCCAGACTAACTAGAAATAGAAAAGTAAAATCTCTAATAACCTCAATCAGAAACGATAAAGGGGAAATAACAACTGATCCTACAGAGATACAAGAGATCATCTCTGAATACTACCAGAAACTCTATGCCCAGAAATTTGACAATGTGAAGGAAATGGATCAATATTTGGAATCACACCCTCTCCCTAGACTCAGCCAGGAAGAAATAGACCTCCTGAACAGACCAATTTCAAGCACTGAGATCAAAGAAACAATAAAAAAGCTTCCAACTAAAAAATGCCCTGGTCCAGATGGCTTCACTCCAGAATTCTATCAAACCTTCAAGGAAGAGCTTATTCCTGTACTGCAGAAATTATTCCAAAAAACTGAGGAAGAAGGAATCTTCCCCAACACATTCTATGAAGCAAACATCACCCTGATACCAAAACCAGGAAAAGACCCAAGCAAAAAGGAGAATTTCAGACCAATCTCACTCATGAATATAGATGGAAAAATTCTCAACAAAATCCTAGCCAATAGATTACAGCTTATCATCAAAAAAGTCATTCATCATGATCAAGTAGGCTTCATCCCAGGGATGCAAGGCTGGTTTAACATACGCAAGTCCATAAACGTTATCCACCATATTAACAGAGGCAAAAATAAAAATCATATGATCCTCTCAATAGATGCAGAAAAAGCATTTGATAAAATCCAGCATCCTTTTCTAATTAGAACACTGAAGAGTATAGGCATAGGTGGCACATTTCTAAAACTGATTGAAGCTATCTATGACAAACCCACAGCCAATATTTTACTGAATGGAGTAAAACTGAAAGCTTTTCCTCTTAGAACTGGAACCAGACAAGGTTGTCCTCTGTCACCTTTACTATTCAACATAGTGCTGGAAGTTCTAGCCAATACAATTAGGCAAGACAAGGAAATAAAGGGAATCCAAATGGGAGCAGAGGAGGTCAAACTCTCCCTCTTTGCTGACGACATGATCTTATACTTAGAGAACCCCAGAGACTCAACCACAAGACTCCTAGAAGTCATCAAAAAATACAGTAATGTTTCAGGATATAAAATCAATGTCCACAAGTCAGTAGCCTTTGTATACACCAATAACAGTCAAGATGAGAAGCTAATTAAGGACACAACTCCCTTCACCATAGTTTCAAAGAAAATGAAATACCTAGGAATATACCTAACGAAGGAGGTGAAGGACCTCTATAAAGAAAACTATGAAATCCTCAGAAAGGAAATAGCAGAGGATATTAACAAATGGAAGAACATACCATGCTCATGGATGGGAAGAATCAACATTGTTAAAATGTCTATACTTCCAAAGCAATCTACCTATTCAATGCCATTCCTATCAAAGTACCTACATCGTACTTTCAAGATTTGGAAAAAATGATTCTGCGTTTTGTATGGAACCGGAAAAAACCCCGTATAGCTAAGGCAGTTCTTAGTAACAAAAATAAAGCAGGGGGCATCAGCATACCAGATTTTAGTCTGTACTACAAAGCCATAGTGGTCAAGACAGCATGGTACTGGCACAAAAACAGAGACATAGACACTTGGAATCGAATTGAACACCAAGAAATGAAACTAACATCTTACAACCACCTAATCTTTGATAAACCAAACAAGAACTTACCTTGGGGGAAAGACTCCCTATTCAATAAATGGTGTTGGGAGAACTGGATGTCTCCATGTAAAAGACTGAAACTGAACCCACACCTTTCCCCACTCACAAAAATTGATTCAAGATGGATAAAGGACTTAAACTTAAGGCATGAAACAATAAAAATCCTCCAAGAAAGCATAGGAAAAACACTGGAAGATATTGGCCTGGGGGAAGACTTCATGAAGAAGACTGCCATGGCAATTGCAACAACAACAAAAATAAACAAATGGGACTTCATTAAACTGAAAAGCTTCTGTACAGCTAAGGACACAATAACCAAAGCAAAGAGACAACCTACACAATGGGAAAGAATATTTGCATATTTTCAGTCAGACAAAAGCTTGATAACCAGGATCTATAGAGAACTCAAATTAATCCACATGAAAAAAGCCAACAATCCCTTATATCAATGGGCAAGAGACATGAATAGAACTTTCTCTAAAGACGACAGACAAATGGCTAACAAACACATGAAAAAATGTTCATCATGTCTATATATTAGAGAAATGCAAATCAAAACAACCCTGAGATATCATCTAACCCCAGTGAGAATGGCCCACATCACAAAATCTCAAAACTGCAGATGCTGGCGTGGATGTGGAGAGAAGGGAACACTTTTACACTGCTGGTGGGACTGCAAACTAGTACAACCTTTCTGGAAGGAAGTATGGAGAAACCTCAAAGCACTCAACCTAGACCTCCCATTCGATCCTGCAATCCCATTACTGGGCATCTACCCAGAAGGAAAAAAATCCTTTTATCATAAGGACACTTGTACTAGACTGTTTATTGCAGCTCAATTTACAATCGCCAAAATGTGGAAACAGCCTAAATGCCCACCAACCCAGGAATGGATTAACAAGCTGTGGTATATGTATACCATGGAATACTATTCAGCCATTAAAAAAAATGGAGACTTTACATCTTTCGTATTAACCTGGATGGACGCGGAAGACATTATTCTTAGTAAAGCATCACAAAAATGGAGAAGCATGAATCCTATGTACTCAATCTTGATATGAGGACAATTAATGACAATTAAGGTTATGGGGGGGGAAGAAGAAAGAGGGATGGAGGGAGGAGGGTGGGGCCTTAGTGTGTGTCACACTTTATGGGGGCAAGACATGATTGCAAGAGGGACTTTACCTAACAATTGCAATCAGTGTAACTGGCTTATTGTACCCTCAATGAATCCCCAACAATAAAAAAAAAAAAAAAAAAAGAAATCTCATTAGTTGCCAGATGTTCCAAAGTTATATGTGCTTTGAAATGTCAAATTATTAAATATCAAGACACTTTACCAATGTACAACAAATGCAATTCAGGTTTTTGTTTGTTTGTTTTACAATGAACTTAACTGGCTATATTTACAATAAACTAAGAACAACTGACTATTGAATATGCACACAGAGTCAGTCTCCTAGGAATTAAAATCATTGTATGTAATTTGCTACTAATGAGTTTTCACTTAATTTTTAACATGACTATTCAGAAAGCCTGCTCCTGTGAAACTTGTCAGAATCACAGATTTTTTTTTTTTTTTTTGTAGAGACAGAGTCTTACTTTATGGCCCTCGGTAGAGTGCCGTGGCGTCACACAGCTCACAGCAACCTCCAACTCCTGGGCTTAAGCGATTCTCTTGCCTCAGCCTCCCAAGTAGCTGGGACTACAGGCGCCCACTACAATGCCCAGCTATTTTTTGGTTGCAGTTCATCCGGGGCCGGGTTTGAACCCGCCACCCTCGGTATATGGGGCCCGCGCCTTACTGACTGAGCCACAGGCGCCGCTCAGAATCATAGATTTTAAAAACACACATGCACTGAATAAGATTATTATTTGGAGAGCTCATTTGCCTTTATCATTCAGCAGTTTATAAAAGCAATTCATAATACTTCAAAAAGCAAATAAAAACTCAAATCATCTTTCTAAAAAGCATGAGAAAAATATATACTCTATTATCTTCACAGTTGTTTGCCTATATATATCAGGTAAAATGTAGCTACTTTTTAATTCATTTTTGGGAGGACCAGTGAGTTAAGTAATTAAGAGATAGGACATTAGCAATCCAGAGTTAGGAATTAAGCTGGTTTACAAGTTTGAAAAGCAGCAAAAAAGAAAGAGCAGCAAATATGGGCAGTGACACAGCTACAGGGCAGATGCTGTCCACAGATATAACAAAGCAGGCTGATTTCATATGAAAAATTCACTACTAATACACTTTTCCTTCTATAATCCTCACTGGCTATCAGCCAAAATTGGGAGCTGGGAATATAGCTTTGCTCAACTTTTATCTATTTTGATATATTGTATGATGGTAACACAAATATTTCTATGATTTGAAATCCTACTACTGGGCGGCGCCTGTGGCTCAAGGAGTAGGGCGCCGGTCCCATATGCCAGAGGTGGTGGGTTCAAACCCAGCCCTGGCCAAAAAAAAAAAAACATAAAGAAATCCTACTACTAAAGCATCCTTGAAAGTCAGCAGCTATGGCATATTTTGAATATTTATTCATAATTATCTTTATTGGCTTTTAAGTTTTTGCTAGGTGATATCCTTTCCCTCTCCCTTTTAAAAAGTGTCAGTTTTATTCGCCCACAAAATGCTTAAAATCATTCCTACAATCTTTATAAACCACGTCTCTTTTCAGATTTCTAATTCCTTCCCAGTTTCCTTTCTTTTTAAAAATTTGTGCTTTCCATTTTAGTGTTCCTTTTCCTGCCTTACTTCTTTCTTTTTTTTTTGTAGAGACAGAGTCTCACTTTATGGCCCTCGGTATAGTGCCGTGGCCTCACACAGCTCACAGCAACCTCCAACTCCTGGGCTTAAGCGATTCTCTTGCCTCAGCCTCCCGAGTAGCTGGGACTACAGGCGCCCGCCACAACGCCCGGCTATTTTTTGGTTGCAGTTTGGCTGGGGCCGGGTTTGAACCCGCCACCCTCGGTATATGAGGCCAGCACCTTACCGACTGAGCCACAGGCGCCGCCCTCCTGCCTTACTTCTAATAAAAACCACTACCTTGCTCAACATGTCTGTCATTGATCAAAATTCAATTCTTTGTATCTTAAACATTTTACAGCAAAGCAAAATCCCTCAAAGTTAGACACATATGACCATCACAGAGAGTCAATAAAGATGTGATATTCAAGCCAACCCTTAACCTTCCCCATGGTGATTCCTTCAGAGGAGACAGGAGGTGGAGGGGGGACGACACTAACGTCAGATTACACTCTATATTTGACCTTATTTCACTAGGTCAAGCCAGTTTTCAATTTTCCATCTGGACATTCCAACTATTTTTAAATACCAAAGTGTCCAAGGAAATCATCAGATTTGAGGTACTCTGAAATCTCCCTCAAGATAGTTTTGGCTTTAAAGGAATTTGCCTTTCACTAGCCTGCATACCTTAAAAATCACTTTATAGGGGGCGGCGCCTGTGGCTCAAGGAGTAGGGCGCCGGTCCCATATGCCAGAGGTGGCGGGTTCAAACCTAGCCCTGGCCAAAAACCAAAAAAAAAAAAAAAAAAAAAAATCACTTTATAGGAAATCCGATTCTTAGAGAAAAATGGTAGTGGCAGTTACTAAAAATAAGCATTTTAAAATAGTAACTTCTCCACTTAGAAGAAAGATCAGGAACCTTTCTTTGGTAGGAAAAAAAAAAACTCTATGTTTGTGTGTGCTCTCTCATTTTATCATCACAATAACCCCATGTTCATAGAGCTGTTATTATATCCATTTTACCAGTGAGAAAGACTGAGATCATAATTTGCTCAAGATTACCCAGAAAATAAATGGTGTATTAAAATCACCTGTAACTATAATTCAGGCCTTTGGTGTTACTTAACTTCTTTTTTAGTACATCCAACTGCCTAACAACTTACTTTTGCTTGGCAAAGAGAAATAGTTGTATTTTTTTTTTGGAGACAGAGTCTTATTTTGCCTCAGTAGAGTGCCGTGACATTATAGTTCACAGCAACCTCAAACTCTTGGGCTTAACGTGGCATCACAATTCACAGCAACCTCAAACTCTTGGGCTTAAATGATTCTCTTGCCTCAGCCTCCCAAGTAGCTGGGACTACAGGCGCCTGCCATAACACCCAGCTATTTTTTTTCTGTTGCAGTTGTCATTGTTATTTAGCTGGCCTGGGCCAGGTTTGAACCCACCAGCCTTGGTGTATGTGGCCGGCACCGTAACCACTGTGCTACGGGCGCCACCCGGGAAATAGTTTTAAATAGACTAGGAAAATTTTCTTAGAATTATAAAACTTGATGTATTTTATTCATTTAACACCTACTATGTAATAATAAATAAAACTTTTTAAAAAATTGAAAAAAATGATGGCCAATTGGTGAGAGAGGCAATGAAAATGAAAAGACATAACTTGAATGTTCTTTAAAGTCCTGAGAAGCATAAATTTACTTTTTGTTGTTGTTGTTAAGCAGGTCCGGCAGAGTTGGAGCCTACAACCCCTGGTGCACAGGGTACTCTTAAGGTAGAGAGGAGATCATAGAAGACACCTTTCCCCTAGAGGAGCTGCCTCACTCATGGTGACCCTTTTTTCTAAGCACTGTGTAATTCTCAACCCCACGCCAAGTAACATTTGTGCTATGTGACTATGAAACTCTTCCCCTGTCTTTGCTAAAGCTGGATATGTGACTCAGACGGAGATTGAATGTGTTCTCCTTGGAACTAGGAATTGGGAAAAAGAGGGTCAAGTTTGACTAAGGTTGCAAACTATCTCTATGTGCTCTCTCAGTCTATAGGAAAAAGCAGTCAGCAAAGACAGAATGAATGTGTTGCTCTGTGTGAATCTGACCCAAGAGGTAATATAACCCCATGCCCCTCAGCAGAGAGAGAGAAAGACTGCCTGGAGGGTTCTTGGGCTTTCCTGTCCCTGTCCCCTGAGTACTGCTTCCCTAGGCTCATAAGAATTCTTGGGCCTCTACAGCAAAATGACCCCTCCTCCTTGTGAACTTAATTTTTTAACTGATTTGTGAAAACTGTAACAAAAATAATCTTGCTCAAGACAGTAAAAATGTTTGCATTAAAAATCAAAAGTGCAGATATCTACCGAATTTATTATAAAGGAAGATATTGCAGAATGCCCAAAGCTTCAAAAAAAATCCCCTCATTTGCCCAGCAGTTCTCAACCTGTGAGTCGTGACCCACAGGAACTGTATTAAAGGGCTGTGGCATTAGAAAGGTTGAGAACCACTGCACAGAGAAAAGTCCACACTGCTACATGGCAGGGTCATATTAACTTTTATAGGGAAAATGGCTATTTTCTAGGAGTGATATTTCTGTGTCCTTTTAAGCCTGAGAACCTCATTGCAATTTACAGCATAATCTGGATCAAGTCTTGTTATCTAACCAAGTCTGTGAAAATTAACCAAAAACCTAGTAACCATGACAAGGAACCAACTAAGTCAAGTCGATCTTGTTTTGAAACATAATGTGAACTCACTGTCATTTCTTGAACTTTCTTAAATCCTAGGTAAACCACTGAGCTTCAGTGTGAGACTCAAACTCTATCAGAGGTGTCTCATCTGTGGCCTATAGGCCACATGCTTTGTAAGGACTTTTTTTTTTTTGCTTGTCTGTGGTGTTGGATATCACAAAAAGTAGGAACAGACCTTTTTTGCTAATCAGCTTTTATTAGTGTTTTTGTATTTAATGTGTGGCCCAAGATAATTCTTATTCTTCCAATGTGTGCCAGAGAAAATAAAAACATGGAAACCCCTGCACATGCTTGGGAAGAGCATGAGAACAAAGGAAACGGGCTGGAGAAGTGGGCCCCACAAGGAGGCAACACAAGGTGTTTTGATCTACCTTCTAAGTTAGAGGTAGAAAAATAAACAAAAACTTTGAAGACTGACTCCAATCTCTCCATTCCATACATGAAAAGACTGAAAACCAAGAAAGGTTTCTTAGTTGGTTTATTTATATTTGCCAATAAAATCATGTTGAGAATGTGCTCCATGCTTAGGACTGTGGCTGGCATTAGAATCAGCAGAGTATTCAGCTGAACCACCTTTAGATACTGCAAATACAAAGTCCACAGGCTTAAAATAGCCCACATTTTTGTTTTTTGTTTTCCATGGTGATCTTAAAGGGAAAAAAGATACAAATTTGTTGCTAAGATTCACATAAAATTCCAAATTCCTAGTTTCTCTGGGGAAACCCAAAAATCTGGCCTCTGGGGCCAACTATGGTGCAGGGGGATAACTGGCTGGTGCTGTGTCATAGACTGGCATATACTTGTCACTGGGCATATACTTCCTAAAGTACCCAGCTGGCTGCGTCACTTATTTTCCTTCCAGGCCTGTCTCCAGTAGGCAGCCATCATTATGTCTCCTTTGTTTTCCTAAATCTCTTCTCCCAAATGAAAAACCATCAAAAATTTTAAAAGCCTGTTACAAAAATTTTTAAAGCAAGTCATATTAACTGCAGGCATATTCTACAGAAATTCAATGTATTAATGTGGTGTCCAGTTTATTCTCTCTCTGCCGACCCAATTCCACCTTGGTTTCACTCTGACAGGCTTTTGTCTTCACAATACAAATTTAAGAATGAAACTCTATACTCCACACAACCTGTTTTTTCAATAGTGTACCCTCTCTTCAAAGGTTTCTGCACCTGCTAAGCTACCCTGACTGTTCTCAGAATCACTCCACTGAGCATCAAGTGAGCATCTGAAAACACACTAGCAGAGAAGAAGCCAACACCAATTATAAGGAAGGGCTCCAGTAATTCTGGCCTAGGTTTCAGGAGTACATTTAAGTCCCTGCAGTCAGTCTTAGAATTTTCCAAACTTTTCATGGAACTCCTCACATAGAGTCTTATCTTTAAAGGAGCTCTGTTATCTGACACCTTCTACATACCTATACAACATTCAGTCCCTCTCCTCTCTTTGAATGAATGCAACATAACTGTCCCTTACTCCTTTGCCATTTTGAGACACACAGTTCTCTCATCGCAAGCTTCATCTCTCCCAGGCTTCATTAGAGGTTAACTAGGCTCTCACTCCCTTTAGCTCAGAGAGGTCAGCAAGCCATTTTTCATATCACTTGTGACTACTGTTGTGTACACCATTCCTCTATTAGCCTAAAAGGAAACTAAAAATATAATATGTAATAATAATAACAGTAGTAATAGCTGACATTTACTGAGCACTTACTGTATGCCCTGTATTAACACAGTGAGCCTTTACATGCATCATCTCACTTAATTCTCTCATCTATAGTGGAGGAACTCATACTGTGATTCTTTAACTGAGAACTGAGGCTTATGAGATGGGGCCAGTAAGGGCTGAGGCAGTCACATATTAGAGCTGAGCTTAAAACAATTCCCTCCACTGTCATACACAACAGCGGAGGTAAGAGGGAGTCTGTAGGATTGATGAGAGGAAAGGAGGCTGGAGGAAAGAGAAGGTTTCTCCCCCAATATTCTTCCAGGGACACATGAATCTATCACTGGCCTAAAGTCATAAAATTCTAAAAGTCATATAAATGTCTTCAGTTAAGTCATTCTTTGCTAGTCCAACGTGTTGCTTTAGGAAACATGTTGAATGAATGAATAGCTAGCAAGCATTTCACTCTAAGGCCAAACTTATTAACACTAACAATAATAACAACTTTCATGGAGTGCTTGCTCTGGACCAGACCCTATACTAAATTCTTTTCACCATAGTGCTATGAAAAAGACTTACTTGTGATGAAATGGAGGTCTGTAGCAGATAAATGGCTTGCCTGAGGTCACTTACAGTAAAGGTAGTGACTTAGAGGGATAAACGTGTAATGTTTGTTAAGAATGCTTGTAGGATTTTTAATTCTTCTACCTTTCCTCTTTAAATATTAACACTAAAGGCAGGCTGGGCAACCCAGAACAAATTTCATTCTCTTCTCTCAAAAATCTAGGGAAAATTCTTCCTCTTCAAAATAATTTGTGACAGAGATTGCCAATGCTTACCTATATCCACATTCTTTCTTCCTGAGCACACAATTTGACAAAATTTCCCAATATTCATTGCAGTAAGGTATAGATGTGCAACTGAGTCCAAAATATGAACAGAAATGTTGGGTGCCACTTCTAGGCTTGATCCTTGGTCTTTCATACCCTCTGCTGGCCAGGTGTAGATTGCTCCACACACCTAGAGGAAGGCTGAGCAACAAAATTTCACTCCTGAATGACTGGGGGGAGCAAGTGCTTCCTTGTCAACCCACATTGAGCTGTGACATGAGTGAGAAATAAACATGTATTGTGTTAAACTAAGGAAATTTTGGGTAGCCACAGTAGTCAGCATACCCTAATACAGTATTATTTTTGTTATTATTGTCATCATAATTTTCATCATCAACAGCAACAGCTATAATTTACTGAAGGTGTTCTAAGTAACAGGCAATATGATAAGTCTTTATATTATTTATGTTATTTTTACAAACTTTTAAGTATGAGGTAGATAGTATCTGTATTTATGGGTGATAAAATCAATGGTCAGAGACCAATAATCTTTTCCTCCTATGAACATTTAGTACATTTATAATCTGAAACATTTATTTCATAATTAATTATGTAATATCTTATTTTACATACTACATTGATAGGATAAGCAGTTTTTACTTCCTTGGGTGATTTTTCCTGAACTCATACCTTGTTTCCTTCATCTGGATAAAAAAGCTAAGGAAAGGGAGTTGGTCTTACAACCTTTTTATTCTGTATCATTTCACATACTGTCTCATGAATATACAGGTTAATTGATAGATATAAATATATCCTTTATATTATCTCTCATATGTATGGAGAGAAAAGCCTCCATAAGTGACCACTCCTTTAAGTTGACGTAATTTTCATAGACCAGACATGTACCAAATATACATATCAATAGTTGGTCTAGTTCCTTATGTTGACCACCTCTGTATGTTGACCAGTTTGTTGCAGTCCATCGGTGGTCAATTTACAGAGAGTCTACTACGTGTATGTGTGTGTAAATACACCTCACACACACATATATAGTGTTTTGGGCAACAGGCTTCTTGAGTAAATCTGACCAAGAAAATTGGCTTATGTTCCATGAAGTGTTGCTTAGTATACTATTTATTTTGGACTTATCACTTAATGTCTGTCACTAATGCAATTTTTCAACATACAATTACATGTATTAATGTACATGAACATACAGTCAATAGTCAATAAATGATTAATTGCTCTTCTCTTCCATCCTAATAGCTACTTAAAGTACAATAATATGTTGTTTGAGGAAAACAAAGGTGATAAAGAGAAAAATGTTAAGCTGTTAAATAGAGGATGGTTTTAATTACAAAGAACATTTTCTAAATGGGAGGAAGACTGTCTAAAATGTTAGAAGCCAGAGCCAAATGAAGATCAACTGCCAGTTAAAAAATTATTTTATTCATAAAAATCTGTCCTGAGAAGCTGAAGAGTCACTCCCTTACCTTCATTGCTGGTGAACTGCAAAGCAGTATCCTGGGGCTCACCTTCTATTTGCTTAGTTCCATAGGTTTGGCCACATGGGATTTTCTAGAGCCATGTATCATTATTTGTAGCCAAACACTAACATGCCTTCTTACAGATCCTGGAATATCATGTATATTTTGTTAGAAAACACTCTGTCACGTGAGGAAAATCTGTTCTTTCTGAGGCTGTTTGCTCCCAGGCTTTACCTATCGATAGAACTCCATTCCCTACTCAAGACATTTGAAGAATGTTATTAACATAATGCAGACACAGGATTTTATATGGTAACATTTCATATTAACGATATATGGTAATCTTGTGACATGAGCTTTATATTATGTAATTAATGTAAATGTTTCCACTGCTGTTCATTTAAATATCATATTCCTCTTTCTTTGAAGAGTTATTACAAAATGAAATGGAATATGAATGTGGTTACTTTATTTGATATAGCTAAAGTATATATTTGGACTTCTTAATTTTGCTCATTAATCAACCGTAATATCTACTGTGTTGATGGGATGGACTTTTCCCAGGGTAATTTTCCCTTTAACATCACGGTATCATCCTTAACATTAGGCAATAAGGTTAATGCTATAATCAGCTATTATATCTGCATATTCGATTTGAGCTGCTGTTCAAATATAGCAACACAGAGTATGGAATTCCCAAGCTAGAAAAACATGGTTTTAAAAATTAGTGAATCAAACACCTGGGTAAAAACATTAAAAAAAATACTCTTTTAAAAATAAAATTATTTTTTGAATGCTAAGTGAAAAAAACCAAAAGATAACATTTATGTAACATTCCCAAAATGGCAAAATTATAGAGTTGGAGAACAGATGAGTTAGTTGTTGCCAGAAGTTAGGGACTGTGAGAGTAACAGGAATGAACTATAAAGGGATAGCACGGGACAGATCTCTGCAATGACAGAATAGTTCTGTTCTTGACTATGGTAGTAGTTACATGAAAATACACAAGTAAGATGAGAAGATACACACACTTTATGCCAATGTTCATTTCTTGGTTTTGATATCGTACAATAGTGAGGTTAAGATATAATCAATGGGAGAAACCGGGTGAAGAGTAACCAGAAACTCTCTGGACTATCTTTGTAACCTCTTGTGAATTTATAATTATTTCAAAATAAAAATTTAAAAAATAGCTAAAAGCATGTTTAATTATAAACATATTTCACAGGATAATTTATTCAGCTTGGAAGATTAAATAATACCAAAGCCTATGCAAACATTTTTATCATCTGACTTTGCATTTTGTACATAAAGGAACTACCAATTATCTTGATAGAGGCAAGAAAGGAGTGAAAATAGAGGTTTTGGAGTTGATTTTGCTGTTAGAATGCTTACTGTTCAGGAGAATGTCAATAATAGAATATTTTGCCAGCCAACATCTGGATGTCTTACAAAGGAACAGGTAGTGTACAGTATGCAAAAAATAAAGACATGCATTTAAAAAGTTCTTATATCTTAAAGTCTATAAGATTTTGCCACTAAAAAAAAGAAAGCCGGGTGGTGTCTGTGGCTCAAAGGGGTAGGGCACCAGCCCCTTATACCAGAGGTGGCGGGTTCAGACCCAGCTCTGGCCAAAAACTGCAAAAAAAAAAAAAGAAAGAAAGCCAAGGAAATGATACTTTAAAGCATCTTCTGTGGGGTTTGTGTGCTAATCAAGATGTCACTGTGCACATTGTGATTATATATAATTTGCAAAATATATTATTCGACTTATGTGATTACCAAACAATAGATATTTTTTAATGTACACATGGTAATAGTTTCCATAATTCAAACATCTAATTAAATTAATATAATTACTGCAATATGCCAATAATAAATAAGAGACAAAAAGAATTCCAGAAGCTGGAAGATGCAAATTAAACAAAGCCAGTTTAAGTTATTTTCACTAGTGTTTTAGACAAAGATCTTTTTATCACTGGTTGAAATGTAACATTCTGTGTCTACATCACAAATATGACCCCCAGATTCCCTCTATCTCATACCCATGTGGGCTCAACCCTGGTTCATCCTGACTTGAAATCTAAAGAGAGGTTGGCAGCACTTCATAAATACCTTCCTGTTCGTTCCTTTCTACAGTGATGCAATTTGACCTACATTTTCAGTGTCCATTGAAACTTCGTGGGAGGGGGAAGAGGAGAGTTTTTCATTTCTCCTACCCTCTGATTAAGTAGGACAGCAAATGCCACTCGAGGGACTGCTACTGGGCAGAAGCAAAGGGGAAAAAGAGTCATGCCAGTAAGAAATTCCACAGGACATTCAGATACTGCACTCTCCGATTCTGCGAACAGTCACGGCTTTATAAGACAACAGCAAGGAAGAATTGCCCCACTTTACATCATAATCAGCCCAGAAAGCCAAGGGCTATTTTATTTACTTCAGGCTGCCAGCACACTAAAGATTAAGCTTAACCTATACACTCTTGTCATAGTCTTTTTTAAAAAATAAACTTTTAATTTTAGAATGCTTTAAATGTACAGGAAAGTTGCAAGAATGATAGAGTTCTTATAACCCACACCCAGTTTTCCCTATCATTAATCTCTTACATAAATACGGCACGTTTGTTACAATTAATGAACTAATACAAACAGATTTTTATTTTCCTCCAGCTTTATTAAAGTATAATTGACAAACAAAATCGCATATATTCATGGTATGAACATGATGCTTTGATATATGTTTATATTGTGAAATAATTAGATCAAGGTAATTAACATATTCATCACCTCCTATACTTATCATTTTCAGGAAATGAGAACATAAAATCTACTCTTAGCCAGGCATGGTGACTCAAGCCTGTAATCCTAGCACTCTGGGGCTCAGTGCCTGTAGCTCAAATGGCTAGGGCACCAGCCACATACACCAGAGCTGGCAGGTTCGAATTCAGCCAGGCCCGCCAAACAACAGTGACAACTACTACAACCAAAAAAAAAAAAAAAAAGCTGGGCATTGTAGTGGGCGCCTGTAGTCTCAGCTACTTGAGAGGCTAAGGCAAGAGAATCCCTTAAGCCCAAGAGTTTGAGGTTGCTGTAAACTGTGACACCACTGCACTCTACTCAGGGCGACAGCTTGAAACTCTGTTTTAAAAAAAAAAGAAAATCCTAGCACTCTGGGAGGCCGAGGTGGGTGGACTGCTTGAGATCAGGAGTTTGAGACTAACCTGAGCTAGAGCGAGAACTCCTTTCTAAAAAAAGTAGCCAGGTACTCTGGCAGGCACCTGTAGTCCCTGTACTTGGGAGACTGAGGCAAGAGGATTGCTTGAGCCCAAGAGTTTGAGGTTGCTGTGAGCTATGATGTCATGTTGGCACTCTACTAAGGGCAACAAAGTAAGACTCTTTCTCGAAAAAAAAAAATCTATTCTCTTAGCAATTTTCAAGTATACATTAAAAAGTTCTTTTGGGGGCAGCTCCTGTGGCTCAGTGAGTAGGGCGCCGGCCCCATATGCCGAGGGTGGCGGGTTCAAACCCAGTCCCTGCCAAACTGCAACAAAAAAATAGCTGGGCGTTGTGGAGGGCGCCTGTAGTCCCAGATACTCGGGAGGCTGAGGCAAGAGAATCATGTAAGCCCAAGAGCTGGAGGTTGCTGTGAGCCGTGTGACACCACGGCACTCTACCAAGGGCAATAAAGTGAGACTCTGTCTCTACAAAAAAAAAAAAAAAAAAAAAAACAGTTCTTTTTGAAGTATACATTACTAACTACAGTCATCATGCTATACGATAAATCCCCCAAACTTAATCACCCTAACTAAAACTTGTACTTTTTGACCAGTATCGCTGTTTTCCCCACCCTCCATTCTCAGCCCCTGGCAACTATCATTTTACTGTCTGCTTCTTTGAGTCCAGCTTTTTTAGATTCCTTATCTAAGTGAGATCATGAAATATTTGTCTTTCTATACCTGGTTTACTTCACTTAATATAATATCTCCAGCTTCATCCATGTTGTTGCAAATGACAGGATTTCCTTTTTTAAGGCTGAATAGCATTCCATTGTAGATTATAGAACATTTTCTTTATCCATTCATCCATTGATGAACATAAAAACTGACTCTGTATCTTGGCTATTGTGAATGATGATGCCATGAGCAGGTATCTCTGTGACATATCTCATTTCCTTTGGATATATACCCAGACCATATCACTGTTCTATTTTTAATTTTTTTGAGGAAACTCCATACTGCTTTCCATTACAGCTATACCAATTTACATTCCCACCAATAGCGCGCAAACTGTTGTCCTTTTGGTAACAGCCATTCTAACAGAAATGAATTCCCTGATAACTGGTGATGTTTTTACACTAGTCATGTTTTTACATACCTGTTGACAATTTACAAGTCTTCTTTTCAGAAATGTCAGTTCAGGTCCTTTCCCTTTTTAATTTTATTTTTAGGGTTTTTTTTTTTCTTCTTTTTTGTAGAAACGGAGCCTCATTTTATCGCCCTCGGTAGAATGCCGTGGTGTTACACAGCTCACAGCAACCTCCAACTCCTGGGCTTAGGCAATTCTCTTGCCTCAGTATTTTACTTTTTAGTTTTTGAGACAGACTCTCATTCTGTTGCCCCAGGCTAGAGTGTTCTGGCATCACAGCTCACAGCAACCTCAAACTCCTGGGCTCAAAGAATCCTCTTGCCTCAGCCTCCCAAGTAGCTGGGACTTCCAGAGTGTGCCACCATACCTGGCTAATTTTTTCTATTTTTAGTAGAGACTGGTTCTTGGTCCTGCTCCGGCTTGTCTCAAACTTCTGAGCTCAAGCAATCCACCCACCTCGGCCTCCCAGAGTGCTAGGATTACAGGTGTGAGCCACTGTGCTCTGCCCCTTTCCTATTTTTTAATCAGGTTATTTGTTTTCTTGCTATTGAGTGTTTGAGTTTCTTATATGTTTTAGATATTTACCCTTTATCAGATATATAGGTTTGCAAATATTTTCTCCCATTCTGTAAATTATCTCTTCACTTTGATTGTTTCTTTTGTTGCACAGAAACTATAGTTTCACACAATCCAATTTCTTTATTTTTCCTTTCGTTACCTGTGCTTTGAAGATCATACATAAAAATTCATTTTCCATACCAGTGTCAAGAATCTGTCTCAGCTCAGCACCCATAGCACAGTTGTTACAGCGCCAGCCACATACACCAAGGCTGGCGGGTTCGAACTTGGCCCAGGCTAGCTAAACAACAATGACAACTGCAACAAAAAATAGCCAGGCATTGTGGTGGGCGCCTATAATCCCAGCTGCTTGGGAGGCTCAGGCAAGAGAATCTCTTGAGCCCAAGAGTTTGAGGTTGCCGTGAGCTGTGATGCATGGCACTCTACCCAGGGTGACAGCTTGAGGCTCTGTCTGGGTATGGTGGTTCATGCTTGCAGTCTTAGCTACTTGAGAGGCTGGGGTGAGAGGGTCCCTTTAGATCAGGAGTTCAAGGTTACAGTCAGCTATGATCACACACACTACAGAGTGATCTTGGGTACCTCTCACCGCACCGCGCAGGGCGGGGACCCCTGGACCCGGCACAGCAGATCCGGGCTCCCCCACCCCCAACCCGCCCCGCCCCAAGGAAAATAAAAATATTAATGAGATCTGGCTTGGCATCACATTAGTGAAGACTTATGGTAGCTAGACCTTCTTATTTATGGCTTGCATATTTTAATGGTACAACTACTTTTTCTTTATTAAGAATAAACTGATCAGGGCGGTGCCTGTGGTTCAGTTGGTAAGGCGCCGGCCCCATATACCAAGGGTGGCGGGTTCAAACCCGGCCCCGGCTGAACTGCAACCAAAAAAATAGCTGGGCATTGTGGCGGGCGCCTGTAGTCCCAGCTACTCGGGAGGCTAAGGCAAGAGAATCGCTTGAGCCCAGGGCTTGGAGGTTGCTGTGAGCTGTGTGATGCCATTGCACTCTACAGAGGGCCACAGAGTGAGACTCTGTCTCTACAAAAAAAAAAAAGAATAAACTGATCAAACACAAGGACAAAGCCGGGAGCTTCTTGGGCAGTGTGGACACTTAGTGGGCTGTAAGCAGATTTTTAGAGATAACTAAATTATACAGACCGAAGTTAATTCCATGCAACACACATTGCACAATTTTTCAACTCAGATTCAACCAAATCTCTAGTCTGTGTTAAATGGCCTATTTGGACTATTTTCTTCAGTTGAAAACAGGCTGGAACTGGTATCTTATATTGCTTTTCTCAATCTTTTTGCTTAAGTCTTATAAGTTTCAATAAACATTTATTGAGCTCTACTATGCACCAGGCAGCGTATCATGTCTGGTGCTTACAATTAATCCATAATTAAAAAAAATTAAGGTCCCTGTTTCCATTTTTCCCTTCCAGCAGAGCTGCTAAAGTTGATGCAAAATGAGTCAAGTCTTTAAAATATTAAAGGCACAAAAAGGTTTAGAGAAGCACATGGCTGACTGTCCATGTCCCATAGCTATCTATTAACATTTTAGGAAAAAAAGGATCATGATCTTTTTTTTTTTTTTGTAGAGACAGAATCTCACTTTATTGCCCTTGATAGAGTACCGTGGTGTCACAGCTCACAGCAACCTCCAGCTCTTGGGCTTAGGCAATTCTCTTGCCTCAGCCTCCCAAGTAGCTGGGACTACAGGCACCAGCCACAATGCCCAGCTATCTTTTTGTTGCAGTTTGGCCGGGGCTGGGTTTGAACCCGCCACCCTCGGCATATGGGGCCAGCGCCCTACTCACTGATCCACAGGCACCGCCCAGGATCATGATCTTTATCTGTAAAATAGATACTATATAATCAAACCTACCTCTTGGAGAGAATGCATGGAGGACTTCTGCCCCCCAAATGGATTCCAAATTGGGACTTTAGGCTTCTAAAGTATTTTCATCAAATAAAACTCAACAAGGCCTCCTCACAGCGTTCAGCAGAAAGTAGCAACACCTTGGCCCAGCCTGCAAGGATCTTCACTCTCTGGCCCCTAGCATAAAGTTCTAAGCTCTGTGGAATGCTCCAAAAGTTCTCTTAAAAAACTACAGAGCATTTAAAAAACTACAGGATGCTTCTAGATGCAACTAACCCCATATTCTCACTCCCTAAAACTGGTTTTAGAGACCTCCAGCCTGCTCCTTCATAACAGTCAGCATGGGCATGGGATACTACCCTGTACCAAGAATCTTTTGCCATATAGGATTTACCTCCCAGACAGTCACAAAAAGACACGGCTGAGAGCAATCCCTTTTTGAAATTAAACAAACCAGAGTTTACTTTTTTTTTGAGACAGAGTCTCAAGCGGTCGCCCTGGGTAGAGTGCTGTGACGTCACAGCTCACAGCAACCTCAAACTCTTGGGGTCAAATGATCCTCTTGCTTCAGTTTTTCTATTTTTAGTAGAGATGGGGTCTCACTTTTGCTCAGGCTGGTCTCAGACTTGTGACCTCAAGCAATCCACTTGCCTCAGCCTCCCAGAGTGCTAGGATTACCGGTGTGAGCCATCACGCCCGTCCAAAAACCAAATTTAAACCAGAGTTTAAAGTTTAAATTCTGTTTTCTACTTATAAACTGTGTGACCCAAGCAAGTCTTTTCACTTCCCTCATGAGGTTTGAGAAAATAATGCAGAACACAGTGTCTGGCACATACTAAGTGCTCAATAAATGCTAGCCCTTTCATTATTATTCCCTTTCTACAAACAATAAATTGAGGCCCCAAGAAGTAAAATACTAAAGGTCACAGAGCCAGTGAGTGGAAGGAATCAGGGTTTGGAATCAGTTCCTTTTCCTTCCTTTGTTTTTCTCTATTGAGCGCCATCCTTGGAACTGAGGAGACAGCTATGAACTCTGTTCCCATGAGGTTTATACTCTACTAGGGAAGACATTTTCAGAAATAAATTGAAAGGGTACTTCAGCTACAGCTCTATGAAGCAAGCGGCTCACTTCTCTGCTGCTAGAGCAGTTCCTTCAACTGAGGTGGGCTCCAGCACCATGACAGCAGCCGGACGCCCTCGCCCCCTGGACGGTTGTAAAGAAGAAGAAAGTTCTACTCTTTCTGTTAAAATGAAGTGTGATTTTAACCGTGACCACCATGTTCATTCTGGACTTAAACTGGTAAAATCCGATGACATTGGAAGATTAGGTTCCTACATTCCTGCATATTTGGAAGGTTCTTGTAAGGACTGCTTTAAAGACTACGTAGGAAAGGTTATCATGTCTTGGATCACCAATTGTGAGCCCTGGGATTGTAGAACTTGATACTGAAAGCAAGCCCTTGCATAAAGAGGAAAATCAACATGTACAACAAACACTTAATAGTACACATGAAATAGAGGAACTAGAGACCAGTAGACTTTATGAAGACAGTGGGTATTCTTCATTTTGTCAACAAAGTGATCTCAATGAACACGAAGAAGGTAGCCTTCCCCTGGAGGAAAATTTCAGTGACAGTTCACAATCCTGCCTGTTACAGATACAAAGCCCAGACCAGTATCCCAACAAAAACTTTTGCTAATTCTCCATGTTCAAAAAGTCGTTTGTTCAACATTAAAAAAGAATGCGAAAAGAAATCCAAGAAAAGGGCGGCACCTGTGGCTCAGTCGGTAAGGCGCCGGCCCCATATACCGAGGGTGGCGGGTTCAAACCCGGCCCCGGCCAAACTGCAACCAAAAAATAGCCGGGCGTTGTGGCGGGCGCCTGTAGTCCCAGCTACTCGGGAGGCTGAGGCAAGAGAATCGCGTAAGCCCAGGAGTTGGAGGTTGCTGTGAGCTGTGTGAGGCCATGGCACTCTACCGAGGGCCATAAAGTGAGACTCTGTCTCTACAAAAAAAATAATAATAAAATAAAAAAAAAAAATAAAATAAAAAAAAAAAAAAAAAAAAAGAAATCCAAGAAAAGATTGGGAGATGCTAAAGGCAACTATAGCCAGTGGAAATTTTACACTACAGAATATAATTGGCAGGAAAATGGGCCCAGAGTATGTAGATATTCTCAGTGAACTCTTTCGAAGAGGACTTAAACATCTTCTAGCAAATATTTTAACACAGCTCAGTAATATGGACTTAATCAATGTGTCTAAAGTGAGCACTACTTGGAAGAAGATTCTAGAAGATGATAAAGGAGCATTCGAGATGTATAATAAAGCCATACAGAGAGTTACTGAAGGCAACATAAACTTTTCAGCACATGCTTCAACCAGAGATTATGTTATGCTCAGAATCCCACTGGCTTCTGTTCAAGAAACAACAGCTCAGATTCCTTTCCCAAAAGATGCTCAAACCAAGTTATCCAGTCAAGGTAATCAGAAGGGTTCTACTTACAGCCGACACAGTGAATTCTCTAAGGTTGCTAAGACTTTGAAAAAGAACGAAAGCCTCAAAGCTTGTATTCGTTGTAATTCACCTGCAAAATATGATGGCTACTTAGAGCGAGCAACCTGCAAACGGGAAGGCTATGGATTTGATTATTGTACAAGGTGTCTGTGTGATTATCATAACACGAAAGACTGTTCGAATGGCAAGTTCCTAAAAGCCAATTGTAAAATGGGTCCCCTGCCTGGTACTAAAAAAAGCAAAAAGAATTTATGAAGATTGTGACCTCTTATTAATAGTGATCATGAATATTAGTTAGAAAAATTAGGTTTTAACTTAAAATAATAAAAATATATTGTGATTTTCAATTTTACATCGAAATTTTTTCTCAATGGATAAAGAGAATACACCACCTCTTAAAATATTTTACAATTTAATGTGCAAAAGTTTAAAATTCTCAGTGCAAATCAGAAAATTTAAATATTTTAAGATAAAAGGAAAAGTAATCTGGTATTTGTGATACAGAAGTGAAATGATGCAATTTTATGGTAAAAGAAGGCTGTATAATTTTACCTTTGACAATCTTAAATATAAATAAGGTGTACCATCTATTGGCAATTAAGACATTTTATTTTTTTTTATTTTATTTTATTATTATTATTTTTTTTTGTAGAGACAGAGTCTCACTTTATGGCCCTCGGTAGAGTGCCATGGCCTCACACAGCTCACAGCAACCTCCAACTCCTGGGCTTAAGCGATTCTCTTGCCTCAGCCTCCCGTGTAGCTCGGACTACAGGCGCCGGCCACAACGCCCGGCTATTTTTTGGTTGCAGTTTGGCCGGGGCTGGGTTTGAACCCGCCACCCTCGGTATATGGGGCCGGCACCTTACCGACTGAGCCACAGGCACCGCCCTAAGACATTTTATTAATCTTACCAAATTAATACTAGCTGAAATATCAATTTCTAGATCCTATTAATTTAAATTTCTTGTCTCCTTGCATAACCTTTTTCAATGTATATATCTCCCAAGAAAGTATCCTTTGTAAAATGTGCTTGCTTTCTTTTTTTTTTTTTTGTGGGTTTTTTTTTTTGGCTGGGGCTGGGTATGAACCTGCCACCTCCAGCATATGGGACCAGCGCCCTACTCCTTGAGCCACAGGCGCTGCCCTGTGCTTGCTTTCTTTATTTCTGTTACCTGTGTTTTAATATTTTTGTATACATATAAATATTTTTGTATTTTTATGTCTTTTGTATATACATATAAAAATACATTTTGTTCGTTATCAATAAAATTGTGAGCTTAATAAAAAAAAGAAAGGGTACTTGAGAGAAGGGCAAGGGGGCAGAACACATAGGGTTTTAGGCAAGTATTAAGATCACTCACTGTAGGTCGGGCACGGTGGCTCACACCTGTAATTGTAGCATTCTGGGAGGCTGGGGTGGGTATATTCTTGAGCTCAGGAACTGAAGACCAGCCTGAGCTACAGCAAGACCCTAATCTATGAAAAAAATAGCTGGGCATTGTGGCAGGTGCCTGTAGTCCCAGATACTAGGAAGGCTGAGGCAAGCGGATTTCTTTTTTTTTTTTTGCAGTTTTTGACCGGGGCTGGGTTTGAACCTGCCACCTTCGGTATATGAGGTCGGCGCTCTACTCCTTTGAGCCACAGGTACCTCCCAAGCAGATTTCTTGAGCCCAAAAGTTTGAGGTTGCTGTTGTGAGCTATGATGCCATGGCCCTCTACCAGGGGAAAGAAAACGACACTCTATCTCAATACAAACCAACCAAACAACAACAAAAAAGAACCATTCGCTGCACTTTGCCTGGAAGGTCAGTGCTTATGTGAAGAGAGCACACAGACTTTTTTTTAATTTCAGGATATTAGGAGATACATATGATTTGTTCACATACTTTGTTTTTAGACAGATTGAGTCAAAGTTATAAACAGTATGCCCTTCATCCAGATAATGCGCACTGTACGCAATAGGTGTGAATTTACACATTCCCTCCTCTCAGCTTGATTTTCACTGAGATTTACCTCCATATGTGCTTAAATGTTGACTGATTAGTTCCAATTTGGTAATGATACATGTGTTTGTTTCTCCACTCCTTTTTTTTTTTTTTTTAAGAGTCAGAGTCTCATTTTGTTGCCCTCGGTAGAGTGCCGTAGTGTCACAGCTCACAGCAACTTCCAGCTCCTGGGCTTAGGCGATTCTCTTGCCTCAGCCTCCCGAGTAGCTGGGACCACAGGCGTTGTTTCTCCACTCTTGTGATGTTTCACTTAGAAGAATGGTTTCATCTAGGTTGTCACAAAAGATTAGATGACCATCTTTTTTATGGCTGAGTAGTGAGTAGTATGCATATACCATGGTATGCATATACCACAGTTTGTCAATCCATTCATGTATGTGTTGGTGGGCACTTGGGTTGTTCTCACATCTTTGCAATTGTGAATTGTGCTGCTATAAACATTCAAGTACAGGTGTCCTTTTCATAAAGTGGCCTTTTTTCCTTTGGGATTGCTGGATCAAATGGTGGGACTACTTGACGTTCTGCGATATCTCCACACAATTTTCCATAGAAGTTGAACAGGTTTGAAGTCCCACCAACAGTGTAGAAGTTCCTTTCAGTATCCACACCAGCACTTGTTTTAGATTTTTTTTTTTAGTAAGAGCCATTCCCACTGGAGTTAGGTGACATTTCACTGTGGTTTTGATTTCCCTAATGATTAGGAATGTTGAGCATTTTTTCATGTGTTTGTTTGGCTATTAGACTATATTCCTTTGAAAATTTTCTGTTTGGGTCTTTTGCCCACTTTTTAAATTTTTAATTTTGAGGCTGTGTCTCCCTCAGTAGAGTGCTATGGTGTCACAGTTCACAACAACCTCAAAGTTTTGGGCTTAAGCAAATCTCTTGCCTCAGCCTATCGAGTAGCTAGGACTACAGACACCTACCACTATGCCCAGCTAATTTTTAGAGACAGCGTCTCACTCCTGCGTAGGCTGGTCTCGAACCCGTGAGGTCAGGCAATCTACCCACCTTGACCTCCCAGAGTGCTAGGATTACAGACGTGAACCACCGCACCTGGTCTTTCTTTTGCCTACTTTTTAATAAAGTTGTTTTATTTTTTCTCAGACTTCCTCTTTTGATAAGCTAAAAAACTATTCCTATGTATCTAGTGGGGCTAAGATTTTTTCTTATGAGTTCATCCCACTTTATATAGATCTGAAGAGATAATATGCAATAATTTTTTTTTAAGTTCCACTTTCATTTTGCAATTTAACCTTTAACAACAACAACAAAAAAAAAAGCAATTTCTTCTTCTTTTGGGGGGTAGGGAGTCTTGTTATTTTGCCCAGGCTGAAGTGTAGTGGTACAATCACATCTCATCGCAGTACTGCACTGGTGGGCTCAAGTGATCCTCCCACCACAGCCACTATGTTCTGCTATACACACACACACAATATTTTTTGAGAGATGGGGTCTTATTATGTTGCCCAAGCTGTTTTCAAACTCCTGGACTCCTGTGATCCTCCTGCCCTGGCCTCCCAAAGTGTCGGAATTACAGGTGTGAAGCACCAAACCCCACCACACCAAAGAACTCGTTTTGTTAATGTGTCATGAAAAACCCAAGTTTTACATTTTAAGATAAATTACTTGTACAATTCACATGCATATTTTTAAAATGTTAGTTTAATTTTAACCCAGAACAACATGCCCCAGCAGAAGGTCTTTTAGTGATTTTTTAATTCTTCTGAGAACTGCTCACATTCTCTCTTTGGATAATTACACTGGTAAGAGTAGGGCAACTCTTTAGGCTGTTTATAATAAAAAATTGAATTGAGTCATAATCGATAATTCACATGCTTTATGGTTTATTCTGGGATGTTGAGAGATGAGGATGATGCGATAAAATGATGAAAGATTAAGATATGGTATAATTTTGTTTGATCCCCTTTCTATCCCCAGACCAATTTTCCAGCATTCTGAGCTCTGCTCTGTGTCCCAGGAAGCTGACTTCTATGGACAGCATCACTGGGTTATTTGCTGACCAGCTTCCAGGTGGGTTTAGCCAATAGGAGCCACTCTTGGAAAAAGATCAGACAGAAAGGAAAGAAAGTCAGGGAGAAAAGTACTGCTTCCTTGTTCCTTCCCTGCTCTGGGCTGCTTTTTCTACCAGTGGCTAAATCCCTCCAGTATGATAGCTCCTGTCTGACAGCCCTTCCTTTCCCAATCCCAGCTCTCTCACTGGACTCCACTAACACCATTTCTTCTCTTTGCTCCCCTCCAGATCTAGCAGTGATAGCAGTTTGCTATTGCTGTTGGTTTCTGAATAGCAGAAACCTAATGTCACCCTTAACTCTGCCCACCCCTCTGTAAATATTTTGTTCATTGAAGTCTCTTGAACCATCTGAATTGGACTCTTGTTTCCTGCAGAGACCAGGGAATTCAGACCATACACTTGTAAAATCAGCAATCTACCTGCTCTGTATGTGAGCAGTTAGCACAATGGTTATTCATCTTCCAAAGTAATTCTTTCACACCAAGCACTGCCCCTGAGCTCTTATGTTTCTCAGGCAGAAATGACACCTTTTAAACTGGTCAATACCAGAGAATACTGATGGTGGTCCTGAAAGGCAGCTGACAGAACAGAGGCTGACACTTGCAATTGTCTAGGCTGGAGTCTAATACATGCCAAGAATAAAATGTTTACGAAGAGATGCTACTTCCTCCTACTTCTGGGTTTGCTCTGGCTGAGTGCAAGGGATCAAAGTCAGCACTGTCTTTTCACACCTAATACCAAAAAGTTGTACCACTGCCTAGGAAGTTACCCTGCGTGTCACTTCACTTTGCTAGTCTTTCATACCTGAGGATCTGCTTACCACTGCCAAAAGTAGACAGAAAGAGCGCCAACCATCTCATATTTTTAGCCACCTGCCCACCATCCTTCCTTCTTTCTCTTTTTCATCCCTGGATAAATCTCCTGTACTAAGGCAAAAGATGAGCAGGATGAGAAAATTCTGCTGTGCTCAGCCTTGTCTGTCTCTTTAACAGTTCTGAGCAGATTAGCATTTTCTTTTCCACAGGAGAAGACTGGCATATGCTTATAACCATAATCTGCTCTGAGCTCCTTCTCTGGATTTTTTTCTCCTACCAATGCAACGGGATTTGAGGTCAGATGTTAATTGAAATCACTTGGAGTCTCTAAACACTCTACCTTGCTGTTACTTAGTGCAAGTAATCTGGACGCTACTGTATTTCTGAATATTGGGACACTCTTTTGAACAAGAGCTGATCTAAAGAATTGATGTGGCTATGTCAATAAGCCACTCCAATAAGGTCTCCAAACTTCTTTCTCTGCAACCAGCAGGCATTCAGAACTGTAAAGAAAAAGTTGCTAAAATAAAGATGCAGGCAGATATAGAAAGCAGTCTGCAGAAAAGATACTCTGCTACACTTCAGCCAAAGTTGGCCCAAGGGCCAGATAGCTAGCTCTCTTCTTCCACGTGGTGAAGCCCCTCCCCGTCAGCCTGAAGGCAATCCAGAGCAAGCAGTCTGAGAGGTAGTGGGATTAGCAAAAGTGGTTCACACCATGTATCCTTTTCTTCCTCTCTTTCACCCTTATTTGTCAGCATTCATTTCAAAGTATATTTTATTGGGAAGCTCTATAAAGCAGCATAGTAGATATACATCAAATGTTAATACTGGTGCCTTTGGGTAGTAGAAGTATAAGTAATTTTTATTTCCTTCCATGTACCTGTGAAATTTTCTGAGTTTTCTACAAATACTTAGGATTTTGGTAATCAAGAAAAAAAAATTTTTTTTTTTGCAGTTTTTTGGCTGGGGCTGGGTTTGAACTCACCACCTCTGGATGGGGCTGGTCCACAGGCATGGCCTTCAAGAAAAATTTTTTTTTATTTTTATTATTTATTTATTTTTTTTGTAGAGACAGAGTCTCACTTTATCACCCTCAGTAGAGTGCTATGGCATCACGGCTCACAGCAACCTCCAACTCCTGGGTTTAGGCTATTCTCTTGCCTCAGCCTACCGAGTAGCTGGGACTACAGGTGCCTGCCACAATGCCCAGCTATTTTTTTTTGTTGTTGTTGCAGTCTGGCCAGGGCTGGGTTTGGACCCACCACCCTCGGCATATGGGGCCGGAACCCTACTCATTGAGCCACAGGCGCCGCCCCAAGAAAAATTTTGTAAACAAAACCTCCATAAGCATTCAGGAATTTCAGTTTTCCATAATAACCAAATTTATGTAACTCTTGAAACTTAAAATCTAAATTACTTTTCTTTGCTTTTGTGTATTTTAAGTCTTTTCAATAGCACAATCATTCTATGGATTTTAAGTTACAAAACCATTTAAAATCTGAAAAATGAGAATCCTAAATTGGATTTAATGTGTAAATTTTTTTGGTATACGTCACAACCTTAACTGAGATAATTTAAGACTCTTCAAGGTCAAAGCTCACTATTTTAATATTCTGAAGTACTCCTACTACAAATGAAAAAGAATGCAACTGGTTTTCTTTGTAAGAACACTATGCAGATGATATTATAGGCAGTTGTATGGCTAAAAGACTAGAGATAAAACAGACTGGTGTTTCTTCCATTATAAATGCTAGCCAATAAGAACTTTCCAGTCTAAGTTGATTAAAACTTGACACCAGATCCAGGAAAAGAAAGCTAATCGCTGCTGGCTGTTAGCTAAAGGAACAGATACACTAGAAACTTGCCTACTACCACAGCATGACAGTTATGACAGTTGTTTACTATGACCACTGATTTTTCAGTTTAGTGCCATTTATAGTACTGGAATACCTTTTCTAGGAGACTAGTTTTTCTCATAATCTATAATAGCTGAACATGTGTTATTCACTGTCTTGTTAATTCACTGAATTCTATTAACAGGGAATGGTGGAAACCATAAACATCTTTACTAGCTTCAGGAAGCCAGTAAATTTGAACAAGTGATTCCTTTAAACTGTCCTAATGTAATCGCAAATGGTCTTTTTCCTAACTTCGATCTGCAAATGATTTATACCAGAGCAATAATAATCAACAGGGTGAGGAGTAGAGGGCACATAGAATGGAGCCTTAAATATCTCTTCTTACAGCAGAGGAGCTATAACCCAGAACACTAAAAATGCCTTCGTGTTCAATACACTAAATCTTAAAAACATCAATGAAGAAAGTATAAGGCAATGCAAAGTATATTTTTCAATGTAGAACTTTACTAGCATTCTTTTCAGAAATAAGTTGAAAGATTCTAAAGGTTCAAAATGTCTGCCAAAACCATGAGACCAACGAAAAATGAAAGAAAAAAGGACAGTTTTTTGATTAGAACTGAATAAAACATGGTTAGAAGCTGCAGAAACCACTGCTTGAAACAACTTAGAGAAAGACAATTTTATTAATAAAACTAATGTCAAATGTCAGAACAAGATTCCCAAAGCTATGGAAGTCTTGGGAGGTCTCTATTTACAAAAAGGTCTGGCTAAACAAGAGCCACCATATCACTACCACAAACAAGTTTATGGTTCAGACTAATAGGGGAGGGGAAAGTACTAACATACAACCCTATTGTTAACAGAACACTGTCTGGAGACCTTAATTAAACAGAAGTGTCAAGTGCTCCTCTCAAAACCTCTTGTAGTAGTTGACCTGAACCAGAAAACAGTGAAGACCTTTAAAAGAAGAGTCTAAGGACTGAGAGGACAAGTGACTATACCACTAGGTGGTAATTACACTGTGGGAAGTAAAAAAAAAAAAAGAAAAAAACCAGGGCAGACTGAAGGGCTCCAAGAGGTACTTCAAAACCAGCTGATCATGGCAAGAAGAGTATCTGTGGAAAGGTTGGGGGGAGGGAGAAAGATCCTAGGCTTTAAAGGCAGGAATAAACAAAAGCACCTGCTAATTACCAAGGTGACTACTAGATACCACCATTACACAAGGCTAAGGTCTGAATGTTTATGTTACCCAAAATGTGTTGAATATGTTCAATATGTTGAATCCTACCCCCCAGGTGCTGGTATTAGGAGGTAGGGCCTTTTGAAAGGTAATTAGGTCATCAGAGTAGAGCCCTCATGAATTATTCTTATTCATAAGAATAATGACATTATGAAATAGGCCCAAGGGAAGATGTCTGCCTCTTTTACCATGTGAGGATCAAGGCAGAAGGCACCATCCATGAAACATGAAATGGGCCTTCAGCAAATACAAAATCTGCCCACTCCTTGATCTTGGACTTCTCAACCACCATAGCTATAAGAAATAAATTGGGTAGTTTGTAAACAAATTGGGTATTTTTTTATAGTAGCCTGAACAGACTAAAAATGTGCCTACATGTTGGGGGCATTGTTCAAATGAGGCCAAACATGAGTTTATTCCAGTTCAGCACAGAACCTTCAGAATGCAGAAAACGGGCTTCTGCAGTTGGTAAACTACTATGCTGGAACCATCCTCAGTAAGGCATGGACAGGCAAAATGAACACTCAGGTTCTCCTTTCAACAGTCCTATGTTATAAGAGAAATCATCTACCTATCTAAACTTTGTCTTAAGCTGAAAAATAACTGTTCTCCCCTGATTTCAAGGATGATAACATAAAACAGGAGAACATATGTGAAAATGCTCTGAATAAAATGACATTGTATGTGCACAGCACTTTACCATTTGAAATGTGGTTTAACTGACACATATAGAGGCTACATAAATGTAGTTTGTCCTTATGCTTTATTTTAAAAAAAATCAGGGAAATACATTTGTTTTAGGAAAGACTGTTATGTATAAAACAAATGTGCTTTACATCCAAGGGAGGATGTCTGCCTCTTTCACCATGTGAGGATCAAGGCTGAAGGCCCATTTCATGTTTCATGAAAACATGAAATGGGCCTTCAGCAAATACAAAATCTGCCTGCTCCTTGATCTTGGACTTCTCAACCCCCATAGCTATAAGAAATAAATTGGGTAGTTTGTAAACAAATTGGGTATTTTTTTGTACCAGTATATCACTTTAGGTGGTAATCACTGATATACTGTAATGGAAATAGAGGGTGTAGAGCCCCAAGAATGCTTCCAAATCAGGGTTTAAGAACTTCTGGAGACATGAGGAGTTGGGAAGGAAAGAGTAAAGCAGAGGTCATTAGAGCATTGCAAATGTTCAATGTGATGCGTAATGTCCAAAGCAATTCACTCACAGTGGCCCACAAATGCTCAGATAGTGGATATCTGTTGGCTTTAACTGACCTCCATTCATTTGTCCTTCTGGGAAATGACAACTTTCCCAATAATTTCTGTCTTGATGATACAATAACCAAGGCCAGGACCCAATCTACTCCTGAGAAATACACTTTCAGTAAAAAAATGGGATTAAAAACTATTGGAGAGGGGCGGCGCCTGTGGCTCAGTGAGTAGGGCGCCGGCCCCATATGCCGAGGGTGGCAGGTTCAAACCTAGCCAAACTGCAACAAAGAAAATAGCCGGGCATTGTGGCGGGCACCTGTAGTCCCAGCTGCTCGGGAGGCTGAGGCAGGACAATCACGTAAGGCCAAGAATTAGAGGTTGCTGTGAGCCATGTGACGCCACGGCACTCTACCCGAGGGCAGTACAGTGAGACTCTGTCTCTACAAAAAAAAAACTATTGGAGAGGTTAGTTCTCCTACTTCTGGAGAATACTATCGAGTCCAGCTACCTAGATCCCAGAAGCTTCTCTGGATCTGGTCCATTCTGAGGCTTGGCTCTTTAGCATTACTGTCATTTCTGGGAGCTAAATCACAGCCTTCCAGTGCTCTCTTTTTTAAAAGCAGTCACATTTTAGTTTCTACTGCTTACATCCAAAAAAACTCTCTAGATGATTAGCTACTGAGTCCAGAAGAATCCATTTTCTTAAAGATTTGGAAGATAAAACTTAATTTGATTGGCAAGTATTTAAACTATTTATTTTATGGTAAAATAAAGTTGTATGTTATGAAGTAGAATATATAATTCATGTAAAATATCACAATACTATTTTTTTGAGAGTTTTAAAGATATGCTTCCGGGCGGCGTCTGTGGCTCAGTCGGTAAGGCGCCAGCCCCATATACCGAGGGTGGCGGGTTCAAACCTGGCCCCGGCCAAACTGCAACCAAAAAATAGCCAGGCGTTGTGGCGGGCGCCTATAGTCCCAGCTACTTGGGAGGCTGAGGCACGAGAATCGCTTAAGCCCAGGAGTTGGAGGTTGCTGTGAGCTGTGTGAGGCCATGGCACTCTACCGAGGGCCATAAAGTGAGACTCTGTCTCTACAAAAAAAAAAGATATGCTTCCTCCTATTTCTCATCCTTCCTTCCCCATGCAAGTTCTTTAGAGATGGGTTTAAAAAATGCTAATAATGGATAAACTTTCCTCAATGATTGGGATCCACCCCTAACCAGATAAAAGCTCTAGGGCAAGTTATTTAACTTCCCTGAGGCTCACTTTCCATACTTGTAAAATGGGATAATAGTACCTACTTTTAGTGTTGCTGTCCCAAGAGATAACACAGGGAACCACTCAGCACTGTTCTTCGCACAATTTTATTAGTCACAGCAAATAAAGAGAGTTTGGTTAATAAAACTAAATAGCTGCAATAATCCCCACCATCCCTAAAAGACAGTCCTATTCAGTATTACTTCGCAGTATTTCCCATCCACAGGAGGTATCTGTTTCAAATCCCTCAAATCTAGCTGACCTGTGACTTGCTTTGACCAATAGAATGTGGCAGAGTGACACTCTGTGACTCTGAAGCCTGAATGTCAAGAAGCCTTATAGCTCTCACCTTCTTGGAACAAGGTGCCACCATGTGAAAAAATTTGGTCTAGCTAACCGCTGCAGGAAAAGATCATGTGGAACTCTGAGAGATGTCACAGTTCGCTCAACTAGCTCCAACTCAAGCTTTCAGATCACCGCAGCAGCCACATTAGTGACCTCAGGCCAGGCAACACCAGCGGAAGAACTGCCTTGCTCTAAAGAGAAAAAATAAACCGGTACTTGTTTTAAGCCACAAAGTTTTGGAGTGGGCTACTACTCAGCAAGAGATACTGATAGACAAGCTTCATTAATTATCGTATTTTTATGTTTTCCATTCTATATGCATTTCCTAAAATTTCCTATAACAAACTCTAAAGGCCCAAAGTCCACAAGCAAGGAGTAACTGTGTCACAGCCAGATGTGGTTACATTTCTCATTCTTCATGGCTTGATCAATGTTTCTAATCCCATATAAACATTAAATTGCATCTCTGTCAGAACTTAGGTGATAGGGGATGGAACACACTCCACGGGAAAATAAATCAAAACTTAAATGAAACTAATGTGGAAATTTGCTAAAATTGTCATAGTTAAACCACAATGGTGCAGGTGCAAAAATAGCTGAATTGAAATTGAAGTTAACTGGCTAAGAAAAGAAAAAATGCAACAAAATTGCTATAACTTGTCAAAAACTAAAATTCGAAACAGCTTCTCTCTTTTACCAGTTTTTGTGCCTGGCATTTTCTTCCATATACTTAAAGATGACCAAAACCCTCTTTTATTTATTTATTAATTTATTTATTTTGAGACAGTCTCACTATGTCACCCGTGGTAGAGTTATATGGCATCACAGCTCACAGCAACCTCCAACTCCAGGGCTTAAGTGATTCTCTTGCCTCAGCCTCCCAAGTAGCTGGGTGCCGCCGCAACACCCAGCTATTTTTTGGTTGTAGTTGTTATTGTTGTTTGGCAGGCCCGGTCTGGATTTGAATCTGCCAGCTCCGGTGTATGTGGCTGGCGCCCTAGTTGCTGAGCTACAGGCGTCGAGCCCAAAACCCTCTTTTAAAAATTCCCCATATATTGTCAAGAAGAAATGCTTGTTTTAGGTCACCATATATTCAACAAATACAGTATTTACATAGCACCAACTCTGTGTTGGTGAATTGTTAGCTCCTGAATACCTTCTTCTTCTGTTTTAAAGACAGCATACACAGAGATAGCAGGGTAAAGGGGGGCATTACTGGATGGTGAAACTATACTACACACCTGTCTTAGTCAAGGTAACTGATCTGGTTAGAGTTCAGGCTGCTGAATGTGGCAAAAAAAAAAGGTTCCACCCTTACGCAGGCCTATGTCTGGAAGGGCAGAAATGCAAGTTGAATATCTCTTATCCAAAATACTTGAGAACAGAAGCATTTTGGATTTCAAATTTGGGGATATCCATTATAAACTTACTGACTGAGCATCCCAAATCAAAACATTCAAAATTCAAAATGCTCCAAAGAGCACCTCCTTTAAGTGTCACGCCAGCATAAGAAAATTTCAGAATTTGGAGTATCTCCTATTTTGGATTTGGAATGTTCAACTTGTATTAGCTAATATTATTCTTATTACTTCCAATATTATCCTATTATTAGTAGTATATCCTTATCCTTCTCCCTACCATTTTCTCCTCCTTAATTAGTTGCTGCTAAATATTTGGCACTCTGCTAAGCACTTGTCACATTTACCCTTCACAACTTAGCAAAGCATTACCCACATCTTTATCAGTGTAAATCTGTGTGTTTTTGGTGAGTTTCTTCTGAAAACTGCTATTTAGTTCTGCATAGAATTTTTTCTTTTCTGTTGAAAGTTAAGAAAATATTCCTCACTGGGCGCAGTGGCTCACGCCTGTAATCCCAGCACTCTGGGAGGTAGAGATGAATGGATTGCCTGACCTTAGGATTTTGAGACCAGCCTGAAAATAGCCGAAAATTGTGGTCGGCACCTGTAGTCCCAGCTACTAGGGAGGCTAAGGCAAGAGAATTGTTTAAGCCCAAGGGTTTGAGGTTGCTGTGAGCTGTGAAGCCATAGCACTCTACTGAGTGCAACAAAGTGAGACTCTGTCTCAAAAAACAAACAAACAAAAAAAACAAACGGTGAATTGAAATATTCCTGCTTATTTGTAATACAGAAAACACTTTTAAAGTTACAGGAGCATATTTCACTTCTCATTCAACAAAACAAAGACAATGAAGGGAATTAGTCATCTCAGGAATGAGGCCTCATTTAGCCACAAATAGGGGATTTTTTAAATTACTATGCTTACTTTTTAATACCTTTATCATTTTTCCCTTATTATAAAAGCAAGCATATGCTAGTTGAAAAAAATGAGAAAAACATAAAGAAAAAAGATCATCCATAATCTTATTACTCAAAGAAAAGAAGTTCCTATTATTTAGTGTCTATTCTTTTTTTGTGTGTTTTTTTTTTTGGCCGGGGCTGGGTTTGAATCCACCACCTCCGGCATATGGGACCGATACCTTACTCCTTGAGCCACAGGCACCGCCCTATTTAGT
The DNA here is from genome assembly GCF_027406575.1 of Nycticebus coucang. Lineage (NCBI taxonomy): Eukaryota > Metazoa > Chordata > Mammalia > Primates > Lorisidae > Nycticebus > Nycticebus coucang. The sequence goes on from NC_069787.1 coordinate 35,328,744, forward strand.
GTCTATTCTTAACAGATAATTTCTTTCTTTTTTTTTTTGAGACAGTCTTACTATGTTGCCCTCCGTAGAATGAGGGGACATCACAGCTTACAGCAACCTCAAACTCTTGGGCTTAAGTGATTCTCAGCCTCAGCTTCCCAAGTAGCTGGGACTACAGGTGCCCGCCACAACACCTGGCTATTTCTTTGTTGAAGTTATTGTTGCTTAGTTGGTCTGGGCTGGGTTCGAACGGACCAGACTCGGGGCACGTGGCTGGTGCCGTAATCACTGTGCCAGATGATTTCTTGTAGGCCTATATTTATAGGGCTTTTGTCTACCTTAAAAAAACACACAATCACACATATTTTCATGCTTTTTTCCTAAGCATCATTCCATGTCAATATATGCTCAACTGAATCACCTTTTGTTTGTTTTTGTTTATGCATCATCCTTTTAAAAGATAGCACGGTATTTCACTACATGGATAGGCCCTAATTGACTTAATTGATCCTTTGTTAATAGGCATTTAAATTACTTTGTTTTGTGAGGATAAAAAGTGGAGAAGTGAGCAGTCTGATACACACATCTATGCACACTTGATCAACTGTTTCCTTAAATTCCTAAATGTGGATTTACCATTTTTTAAACGACTTTGGATTCACATTGCCCAAACTGTCATCCAAAAATATATATACTAAAATCACGTTTTAAGAAAAGGAAACCTTTAAAAGCTAAGAGTATTAACACATTTTACATCTCTAATATCTAGATAAAATGGCAAACAATTTTTTAAAATTGCATTTTATCTGCAAATAAAATACTGACTCATGCCTGATACTGCATCAAGTTTACATTTGAAGGGGAGGAAAGTCTTAAAATACCCAATAACGGCTAGTGTTTTTATTTTCAGTATAATGTTGTTTTGAAAAGTTAAACTCCAAAAAGAACACACTTACTGCAAAACAAGCAAATCAGGAGACAACTCTGAAAAGCAGAAAAGGCAAAAATAAACCAATCAGAGCAGTTATCAGGTCGCTAAATCTGCATCCTACACAATGGCCAAGAGAGAAGGGTCAAGAGAGAGTGAAAAGGTGAAACTAAAAGCAGCAGCCTTCAGAGCTGCAGTGGTGGCTGGATGAAATTACACATAGACATATATATCTACATGGTCTGCACACACCAATCCTGGAGCTGATCTCCAGGGGTTAGAACACAAGAGGAATCTTTGTATGCTTTATTTAACCAAACAAATCCCACAGAAAAGGGATGAGTGAGGGTACAGATTTCCTTTAAGGCAAGAGCATCTACTTAGCAGCCTCAGGAGCCAGTATCAATTACTTCTCTAGGGCGCAAAAGGATACTAGGAACATGAAGGAAAAGACAGCTCCAAAGGCACTGATCAAAACCATCACATTTGACAGGGCTCAATCATCAAGCTCTATGAAAAACCGGGCAAGGAGGAAACATTTTTAGCAATAAATAAAAAGAACTCACAACACAGTATAATGCACATGCTATGAAGAGAATGCTACATACTATGACTAACAATAATTTACTGAGTGGAGTGTCATCATTGGAGGAGATAGGGACGTTAGAGCAAGCTACAGAAAGCACAGAATATTTGAGATGACAAATAGCAGTGTATGAGGATGGTGGTAGTGCTGGCAGGGGTTGGTTGGTGAAGCTACAAATCTATGGGCCTAACATTCTTCTAGGCAGGAGATTGCAAAATATTACAGGCCAAATATAGCTAAATTTGTACACACTGCTAAGAATGACTTTCAATTTTTTTTTTTTTTTGTAGAGACAGAGTCTCACTGTACCGCCCTCGGGTAGGGTGCCGTGGCATCACACGGCTCACAGCAACCTCTAACTCTTGGGCTTACGCGATTCTCCTGCCTCAGCCTCCCGAGTAGCTGGGACTACAGGCGCCTGCCACAACGCCCGGCTATTTTTTTGTTGCAGTTTGGCTGGGGCTGGGTTTGAACCCGCCACCCTCGGCATATGGGGCCGGTGCCCTACTCACTGAGCCACAGGCGCCACCCGACTTTCAAATTTTTAATGGTTGAAAAAAATTTAATGTTTTATGACATATAAAAATTACATGAGGCTAAACTAAGCACAGTAGCTCACACCTGTAATCCCAGCACTCAAAGAGGCTGAGGCAGGTGGACCATCTGAGCTCAACAAATTCGAGACTACCCTGAGCTAGAGAACCCTGTCTCTAAAACAGCTGGGCGTTGTGGCAGGTGCCTGTAGTCCCACCTACTTGGGAGGCTGAGGCAGGAGGATTGCTTGAGCCCAACATTTTGAGGTTGCTGTGAGCTAAAGATGCTGCAGTACTCTAGTGAGGGTGATAAAATCAGACTGTCTCAAAAAAGGGCCTTGAGTGGTGGCTCATGCCTTAAATACTAGCACTCTGGGAGGCCGAGGCAAGTGGATTGCCTGAGCTCAAAGGTTCAAGACTAGTTTGAGCCAGAGCAAGACCCTGTCTCTAAAAATAGGCGGGCTTTGTGGCAGGTACCTGTAGTCCCAGCTACTTGGCAGGCTATGCCAAGAGAATCGCTGACCTCAGGATTTTGAGACCAGCCTGAAAATAGCCAAAAATTGTGGTCAGCGCCTATAGTCCCAGCTACTAGGGAGGCTGAGGCAAGAGAACTGTTTAAGCTCAAGGGTTGGAGGTTTCTCTACCAAGGACAACAAAGTTAAGACTCTGTCTCAAAAAAAAAAAAAAAATTCATGACATTCATAAAATTACATGAAATTCAAACATCAGTGCCCATAAATATTTACTGGAACACAGCCACATCCATTCATTTATGTCTGTGGCTGCTTTCCTTCCATTATGGCAGAAATGAGTATGTGTGGAGACCTGGATGGCTGGCAAAGTAAAAAATATTTACTAACGGGTCTGTCGCACAAAATTTTCTGACCTCTATTCTAGGCCATAAAATTATGCAGTTTTTGAATGGATCACAGCTCCAAACCTGAGCAGGCTTGTTGGCTTGGTTGACATTACCTGCCAACCCAAGAGAGAATGAAACCCCATTGTTAAGAACAATGGATAGGTCCAGTATGTCCTGTAGATGCTGGGATACCTGCTCAGATAACCAGAAGATGTAAAAGGCTACTGTAGTTGAAAGTAGGATGGTCTCAGAACCTCTATGTGGGAATGAGAAAGATTAAAGGTGGTTCCTTTGCAGAATATATGGTATCTTCTAAAGATGAGAATGAAACTATCTTCAAAATGGCTACCACCTTCTGAGTATTTGCTAGGGGCCTAAGATTGAGCAAAGTCTTTTGTATTTACTTTCCCATTTAATGGTCATATCCTCCAGACTGACCCAAGCTGAACACTACCAGAGAGTTCAGGAAATGAAAGCCAAATGAACACAGACTTTATACTTGAAGTCTGTGTTCATAACCAGTACCCAACCCAAAAGCAGAAGACATAAAGACTCATCAAGACCAAAGAAACAGAGGCAAGTTTATTTTTATGGCCATGAGCATTATGACTATTTTATTCATATATCTCATACTGTTTTAAAAAGAAAAGCCTAAATAGGGAATCTCACACTTTCTTTTGAATCGTAATGCATTCTCTTCCATTAACTTTTAAAGGAAAATACGATTCAGTTCTGCTACACTTTTTCCTGTTGTCAAAAATCAACAAAGGGGGGCGGCGCCTGTGGCTCAGTCGGTAAGGCGCCGGCCCCATATACTGAGGGTGGCGGGTTCAAACCTGGCCCTGGCTGAACTGCAACCAAAAAATAGCTGGGCGTCGTGGCGGGCGCCTGTAGTCCCAGCTACTTGGGAGGCTGAGACAAGAGAATCGCTTAAGCCCAGGAGTTGGAGGTTGCTGTGAGCTGTGTGAGGCCACGGCACTCTACTGAGGGCCATAAAGTGAGACTCTGTCTCTACAAAAAAAAAAAAAAACTCAACAAAGGTACCCAAATATGGAGACATTTTAAAGATAACAGGTTAGACAGCCAATGTTATAGCTGTTCACTTCCACCTATGAAGTCCCTGGAGTACCTTAGAGCATCCTAAATGAAGGGTGTGCTGAATCATTTTTAGGTGTGATGGACTACAAAGTACATAGACAGTTTTTAAATTTAGATTTAATTTAAATTATAAGTGAAGAACAAATTTTAAATGAATCTTGCCCACAAAGAGAGCAATAATGCTGGTGGAAGGCCATCGTTTCTTCCTGCCCAGCATCTATGTCCTCTGCTTTGCCAAATGCACCATCATTTTCCACTTTCCCTAAATGTTTACCATACAAGGACCACTCAATCCTAACTTATTTTTGAGAACCTGATTCTTTCTTTCTTTTTTTTTTTTTTTAAGACAGTTTCACTTTGTTGCCCCCAGTACAATGTGGTAGTATCCTAGCTCACAGCAACGTCAAGCTCTTGGGCTCAAGCGGTTCAATTGCCTCAGCCTCCAGAGTAGCTGGGACTACAGATGCCTGAGATGAAGTCTTGCTCTGGCTCAGGCCAGCCTCGAACCTGTTAGCTTAGGCAATCCACCTGCCACGGCCTCCAAGAGAGCTAGGATTATAGGCGTGAGCCTGGCCAAAACCTGATTCTTAAAAAAGTTTTAAGTGGCTTATATCATCTTCGCCATACCCATTTGGAAATAACATACATCATTATGTACTTTGATTATACATATCTGCTCAGCTGTTTATTAATGGCTGCCCACATTTGGCTTCAAAGTCCTTCCTGTGGGCCACAGGGACTTAGACACTGCTAGCTAGCCTCCCCACAACTCTACTACCCTGTTTCCCCGAAAATAAGACAGTGTCTTATTTTTAAGGTGTGCTCCCAAAGATGCGCTAGGTCTTATTTTCAGGGGACGTCTTATCTTTCCTGTAGTAGGTCTTATTTTCGGAGGATGTCTTATTTTCGGGAAAACGGGGTAGTTAGGCATTATCAAGACAAGAAACTGGAGAGTCAAGCAAGTTAAGTGAATGAGGGGAACCAAATTTGAACTTAAGTCTGTTTTGACTCAGAAACTGTGTTTTTCCCCATGATGTTCTACTTTCCTGCCAAGGCAGAAATAACATTTTCTTGGAATGATTACCTTCTTGTCAAATTTCATATTTTCTGGAGAGAAATAAGAGAATGGAGTTGAAAGAACCATTTACTCCAAGAGCTGGTGTCAAGCTCAAATCTTACTTACCCACCATCAATCTATCTAGTCTGAATGTTTAGATATAATCAAAAAACAGGCACAGTGCTCCCAGGACTAACACGTCAGGACAGCCTGCCCTCTACGTGTGTGCATGGCTATCAACTGACAGGTAATGCTTTGCTGTGGGAACAAAAGGGAAGCACTTTTGCACCTTCAAGACCACATGACTAGGCTGAAAACAACATTAAAGGGCAAGTAATGAGCACAAGGATCTACCTTTTATTTTCTGTTAAAATGGTAATTCTAACTCCCATTTTATTTAGTAAAAAGATGTGTCTCTAATTTTCTTGTGTCTTGAACTTCTTTTATAAAACAACTATAGACAGTCTTCCCAGAAAAATACATATACACAAAAAGTTTTGGTCACAACTCCAGGGGGTTCAAGAATCTCTTGAAACCCATTCATGGACTCCTGGAGGTCCACAGACCCCAGGATAACCCTTACATTAAATGTATTTTACAGAAATGACTATACCATCATTTCACAGGCCTGGGATAAAGATCATATAGCTAGCTCTTTTACCATTCTTCATATTTTCAGAAGGCAAATATTAAATAAACACACTAATTTTCTTAACTAGTCTCATATATTCTCAAAGAAACCAGAAATCGAATAACTTGAATAAATCACTAAATATAGAGTCATATAAGTTCAAAGTTCAAATCAGTTTTGTTATAGCGTAAAAGCTGCTACTTCCATTTCTGTCATTCTGCCCACAGAGATCTCCCTAGAAAAGAAAGAAACATTACTATGGCATGCAGAGGTGTCCAATCTACAGTTTGCCACATGCTGATTTTGTGAGGATTTGCTGCTTATCTGTGGTGTTTGATATCAGGAAAAGTATGCATGGACTTTTTTTTTTTTTTTTAGCTAATCAGCTTTCATTAATGTTTGTGTATTTAACATGTGGTCCAAGACAAGTCTTCTTCTAATGCATGGCAGAGGAAAAGTTCTACCCCTGGTAAACTTGAGTCTTTCCTACTTTATTCTTAAGCAGTGGCCAGGCATGGTGGCTCATGCTTGTTATTCAAGCACTCTGGGAGGCCAAGGCAGGTGGATTGCTTGAGCTCTGGAGTTCCAGACCAGCCTGAGTAACAGTAAGATCCCTGTCTCTACTAAAAATAGAAAAATTAGCCAGGTGTTGCAGTGGGCGCCTTTAGTTCCAGCTACTCAGAAGACTAAGGCAAGAGGGTCCCTTGAGCCCAAGAGTTTGAGGATACTGTGAATTATGACACCACAGCACTCTACCAAGGGTGACAGAGTGAGACTGTCTCCAAAAAAAAGAAAGAAAAGAAACAAAAAAAATTCTTAAGTAGATTAATACATAAAAAAGTGTATTTACTTGGTTTTAAGTAATTTACTTTTTAAGTAAATTTACTAAAAGATGGTCTCTCATATATATGAGACATGGAATATGATACGAAGAAAAGGTAATTAAAATAATTTTCAATTATTCAATATATAGATCTATGTCAGTGCAATTATTTCAAGTTAAATCATGAAGCTGACAAAGCAGATTTTAAAGAATTTATAAAGGCTCAAATTATGGTTTTCCATCACTTGAATCAAGAACTTTCAGGAATGTTTATTTTCAAGATACACCTCAAACTTTAATGTCTTTCCAATTCCTTCTGGTCTTATTATTAGAAAATTTCTAGCATTTTCCAAGAAAATTGTAAAGAAACTTATAAAAGTATCTGTCCAGAACTCGTCTATGAATAACTGAGAGAATGTCTTGTGAAAATTTAACAGTTACGAGGGCAATAATATGTTTCTACAAAAATATTAAAAAGTATTTATGTTGCTAGATACTGTTTCAGTTATTGTAAGATCAAATAACAAGGAACTAAAAAAAAAAGAACATCATGTCACCACTTGACAACTACTTTTTAAACAATCAGGACCCCCATCAAATGCCACATGCTACAAACAGATTAATCAACTGATACTTTCAACTTCCAATTCGTAGTACTTAAGATGTAAAGCCATTCTTCTTTTGGTTAGAGGAGCCTCTCTCTCTCTCTTTTTTTTTTTTTTTTTGTAGAGACAGAGTCTCACTTTATGGCCCTCGGTAGAGTGCTGTGGCCTCACACAGCTCACAGCAACCTCCAACTCCTGGGCTTAAGTGACTCTCCTGCCTCAGCCTCCCGAGTACCTGGGACTACAGGCGCCCGCCACAACGCCCGGCTATTTTTTGGTTGCAGTTCAGCCGGGGCCGGGTTTGAACACACCACTCTCGGTATATGGGGCCGGCGCCTTACCGACTGAGCCACAGGCGCCGCCCAAGAGCCTCTCTCATAGAACCAAGGAAATAAACAGATCTGATGCCTGGGTACATTAAACCCACAGACCAATATTTTCTGTAAGTAAGAGAAGTTTCACACCCTAGGGGAGGGGAATTTATACTTCAGAATATTAATTCAAGGTGATTTCTACCTTTGTGCCAAAAGTGTAATCTTGAGAGCTTTACTAATTCTCGAGAGCAGTTTAATACTACTGACGTTATTAGCTCACATAATAGGAATAAAATTGACATTTACCATTTCTACCTAGAGGTCAAACACTTCACTGTCACACATTTGCATTTACAACTCTTCCTCTTTAAAAAAACTGAGGGAAACGGGGAGAATGGTGGTAAGGAAACGGAAACAAAACCAAATTCATCTTACACAGCTGACCGCGTCACCCGCAAGATACAAGGTACTTGGGGGATAAAGGAAAACTTGGAAAATAACGACATGCCTCAATAAAACATCAAACCTGAGTTCAAGATCATGCTTGCTCCTGGTGCTAATCATATCTATCCCTCTGGAAGTCAAATCAGCTGTACAGGTGCCAGTTTCCTCACCAGCCTTTCTCTCACCACCTAAACGTTGCCATTTACGAGAAAGCCATCGAAGTTGGATCAAAGTGACTTTTGGAAAGAGATGCCGATATAATTTGCAATGGACACTGGCAATGCACCGCCCCCGCCCCCCACAACTTCCCCTTTAGAGAGGAGGGCAGTCACATAGACATTTTTTGAAACTCAAAGATAAAAATAAATAATGGCACCCCTGATCATGATCACCAACGAAATTCCGGCTCTGGGGGGAACTGGGTGTGGGGTGAGGACGCCCGACACAAACTCACAGTCACTCCGCGAACTCCTCTCGGAGGTCGCCAAGTTTCTCTTTCACCCTTTTTCCCTGCACCCGCCCGAGCCCAGGAAGGAAGGGGCCGGCCGCAGGGGCCGGAACCCGCGCGACCTGGAACCCCGGGCCTTTTTTTCGAATGCCGGCCGCGGCCCGCGCAAGTGTCCGCGTTCGAGACCCGCCCCGGCGCGCGTGGGCACCAACTTCGCGGGAAGCCCCGCGCCGCGCCTCTGGGTGCCCTTAGTCCCCGTCTCCGGTGTTAGCCCGGTCCCGGCGTCGGGTCGTCCTCTTGCCCTCCCCCCAGGGAGCGAACCACCCCTAGCAACGTCAGCTTGGATGGGGCGGCGGGGGCCGCAGTCGCCTTCCTAGGAAGAAGCGAGGACCCCGACCCCGGGCGGCCCGCAGCCCCGGGGGCGCCCGGGCGAGCTCACCTGGCGGCGGCCTCCGGGGCGGCCTCTGGGCGTGGGCCGGGCGGGGACAGCGAGGGGGGCGGCGGGGGCCGGGGCTGCTGCCGGGGCCGCCGCCCGCTGCCTGGCCTCGCCCCCACACGCGCCGGCCGCGGCCGCCCCCAGGGAGCGCGGGTCCCGCGGCGGCGGCGCAGCGCGACTCAGGCGTCGGAGCGGGCGGCTGCGGGCGCCGCCGCCTCCTCCTCCATGGCTGTTTACCCGGCTGCATTGTGGGAGTTTGACCTCGGCAGCCGCCAACCGCCGCCTCAGCTTGCGCCGCCGCCGCCGCAGCCGCCGCACACGCCATGGGAGCCGTGACTGACGGTGAGGCCCGCTGGCTGCCACCTGGCCGGCTCCCCGGGCCCCTCGGTTTCCCCCGAGACCCCTAGCCTCCTAAGGCAGCTTCTGGGAGCCCCTCGGCCTCCCGGCCGCTCCCCCCGGGCCCTTCAGCCTTCCGGGCCTTTCCCCGGAGCCTCAGGCCTCCCCGGCCGCTGCCCCCGAGCTCTTCATCCTCTCGCCTGTGCCCCGGGCCCCCCTCGGAGTCCCTGGGACTCGCGGCGACTCTCCCAGGCCGCGCTGGGCTCGGGGAGGGTGTCCTGGGAGGATCATCCCGGGGCTGGGAGCACACGTGGGGATCCGGACGGCTGGAAGAGGTGCACGAGCGGTTGGTACTGGAGGGAGTCCGGGTCCGGGTTTGTTTCGGGATGCGGTGAAGTCCCTGGAGCGGGGACGGGTAGGGAGTGGTGGAGAGCGTGGAGCTGGGGGCCCAGAACGGGGCGTGCGTGCTGTGGAGGGTTGGGAGGAAATGGGAGCTCCAGGGGTGGGGCAGGATTGTTAGGACAAACTGTAAAGGGGGAGTTCCAAGACTAGAGTCTTAGGGGTGTCAGCCTACGGAGGGTGACACCTGGAGGAGTCTTTTGGGCAGATTCGAAAGGACCCACAGACAAAGGAACGCCTTGCAATGAGCCCTTGAACTAGGAGTGGATTGTGGGTGGAGATAGGGAGGTGGGGACACCATCTAAAAGGGACTCCCGTGGATGGGGTATGTGGAGGGCAATCAGGAAGTGTATCTGAGAGATTTGTGGAGGTAAGGCACAGGTAAGGTATAGGGCAGACACCACTAGGGTAGATCAAGACAGTGTGTAAGGCTTGTGGAGGCTGGTTTGTCAGCCTGGATGAATTTAGAGGGGGCAGAGGCTTATGGAGTGATCTACAGACTGAGCGGGAATAAGGTGACACTTTGGGAAAGGAAGAACAGGCAACTGGAGGGAAAACGTATTAATAGATGGTGTCTGTTAGGGAGGAAGGCGGTCCTTTAACATCTGGGAAGGGGAAACCTAGGGGTGTTTGGTCTATATGCAGAGAGGGTGACAATTAACTATAGATGCTTGTGGAGCCCACTTTTGAGGGCCAGCAGGGTCTCCAAATGAAGGGGCCAGACAATGAGAAGAGTAGGGATAGGTCCAAATTTGTGGTCTGACGAGGAATAGTGGAGGTGGGAGGCTATTAGATAACCAGAATCTTCATGGGGAATTTTAACTTCGTTTCATTCCAGTTTCATTTATTCAATAGATATTTATCCTAACTGGGTTAGGCCTTAGGATTATAGCCTGGAGCCAACAGACAAGACCTTTTCCTCCTTCTGGATTACAGTCTGGTGGGAAAGGCACATTAAATAATTTGTTTTAGAGGTACCAAATGTTAATACAGGGAAGTACAAGGTGAGGAATGCTAGGAACATGTAACTAAGATTGTTTGTCAACTCCTGGACATGAGAAAGCCTCCCTGAAAAACATTACTCTTAATTCCATTTTTGAAAAATAATTAGATATATTTGGACTGGTGTTCTTGGGGCCTGAGGTGTGTGTCTGGGGGGGGGGTGGGAACCACTTGTACAAAGGCCCCCAAAATGTTGAAGAACTCAAAGCTTACAAGTATTGGGAAGCCATTAAATGTCTTTTAACATTGGTATAGTATGATCAGTTTGCATTAAAAAAACATACACTCGGGGCTGCACCTGTGGCTCAGTGAGTAGGGCGCCGGCCCCATATGCTGAAGGTGGCAGGTTCAAACCCAGCCCCGGCCAAACTGCAACAAAAAAATAGCCGGGTTTGTGACGGGCGCCTGTAGTCCCAGCTGCTGGGGAGGCTGAGGCAGGAGAATCGCGTAAGCCCAAGAGTTAGAGGTTGCTGTGAGCCATGTGACGCCACGGCACTCTACCCCAGGGCGGTACAGTGAGACTCTGTCTCTACAAAAAGAAAAAAAAAAAAAAAAAACATACACTCGGGTGCCGCCCATGGGTCAAAGGAGTACAGCGCTGGCCCTATATGCTGGAGGTGGCGGGTTCAAACCCAGCCCCTGCCAAAAACTGCAAGAAAAAAAGACACACTCTACTATGTGAAGATGATGAAGGGAAGTGAAAGTAAAGACCTAAGTAAGTTCCTTCCTTCCTCATTGACATTTATATGGTACTTATACCAAGATTCAGACTGTTCTAATTATTACCCCAATTTACAGGTAACACTGGGACACAAGGAGGTTAAATAACTTGCCCAGCAATGTAAGTTATATAGCCTGGACTCAAAACCAGGCAGACTGGGCTCCAGACTTTTTGCTGTTCCCTGTTTTCCAGACTGCATCCCTGCAATGGTCCTGGTGAAAGATAATGGGGACTTTCACCAAGATGATAATGCAAAGAAGTGGACATCAAGAGATAGAATGTCAGGACTTCAGTGGTAGAGTGGATGCTGGGCATTGGGGGTGCAGATTGATGATGATCCCAGGATTCTGACTTGACTGTGTGACTGTTAGTGCTACTTCTCTTTACCAGTTGAGGTAGAGAGTTCAGTGAAGCAGTAAGTTTTGTCAGATGGGAGCTAGGAAGGGAAGACGGGTTCTAGTAAAAGTACAGATGACAGTCAAGTGCCCCCCACATCTTAGGAGGCCCCAGAGATCCCCACTCTGCCACAAGCTCTTTGACCTTGTGTAGGTTAATTAACCTCCTTGAGCCTCAGTTTCATTTTTTGTAAATGGGGATTAATAATAAAATCCATCTCAGAGGATTAAATGCACTAAAAGTTGTGAAGGGCTTTCCCCTGAGTCCAATACATACTAATGTTCAGTAAATACTATTGAATATAAGAGTTGTTTTACTGGGTGGCGCCAGTGGCTCAAAGTGGTAGGGCGCCGGCCCCATATGCCGGAGATGGCGGATTCAAACCCAGCCCTGGCCAAAAATCACATACACACATACACACACAAAAAGAGTTGTTTTACTAATCTCTCTTCCACTTTCCTTTGATGTGCATTGTGCCTTCTTCATTTCTTTTTTTTTTTTTTTTTTTTTTTTTTGATATTTTTTTTTTTTCTTTTTTTTTTTTTTATTGTTGGGGATTCATTGAGGGTACAATAAGCCAGTTACACTGATTGCAATTGTTAGGTAAAGTCCCTCTTGCAATCATGTCTTGCCCCCATAAAGTGTGACATACACTAAGGCCCCACCCCCCTCCCTCCATCCCTCTTTCTGCTTCCCCCCCCCATAACCTTAATTGTCATTAATTGTCCTCATATCAAGATTGAGTACATAGGATTCATGCTTCTCCATTCTTGTGATGCTTTACTAAGAATAATGTCTTCCACTTCCATCCAGGTGCCTTCTTCATTTCTTAATCTGCACAGATTGCCCTTTTCAGCCAAATGACACCCATTTATTTTTCAAGACCCACCTCAAATATTCCTTCTTTGCCAGAACTAGTGGACCATTAATGTATTAAACATATTATTATATGCATATTGGTGCTATAGCCCTCAACACTTTATTTATATGCCCTATGCCAGAAAACACTTAAAGGGAACTCATCATAACCAGGAAATATAAAAATTAAATGGATGAGAAAACAGGGCAAAAAGACCACTGACTCTAAGAAATGCAAAGGGGAAGTCAGAAGTGGGGGTGATCCTCAAAATGTGAGAGGTAAAGTCTAATAAGCTGTAGAGAACCTGTTTAGCAGCCCAGGCCAAGAGACAAGACCTAGTGTATTGTGCAATCTAGTTTCATGAGAGAAGGCACCATTAGATGCCTAGGACAAGCAGAGCAGTTTTTTTCCTGATTTAAGTTCTAAACAAAAAGTGTATCTTTGGGGTTCTTATAAAGAAAAGACATTACCAGATCCTTAACCTCTTTTTAGCACTGTGGATCATAGAGCTGTTTCTTAACCCATTTGGCCAAAGAAGGCTAAATCCCAAGTGGTGTAAAGCCAATAGACAATGTGGTTTTGGTGGATAGTGGGTAGCTCTGTTGTTTTGGTATAATTCAAATCAAGGTTTCTTTTTGCTTGTTTGTTTTAAGAATATCTGAAGACGAACTACAGCTTCTTCAGACAGTCTTCCATAAATATGGTTTTCCTCAACTGAGCTTTTGAAAAAAATCAAGCTGAAATGAGTGGTACGTGTGATGAGTCAACAAGTACCTCCTATTGCATACGTTGTAGGCACAATGTGAGATGCTGGATACAGATGGAGGAGGGCCTTGGCTCCTGCTTGGGGCAAAATAGCAATAGTGTGCAATCAAATAAGTAAATAAGATAATTTCTGAGAAGGAATGTAATTAAGGTCTGAAATTAAGTTCTGAGGATGAACTTGATGGAACAATGACAGTAATAGGGGAAGGCTGCTAACAGTTAGGTTAAAATAGGGTAATCAGGTTTGATCTTTCTATAAAGTGACATTTAAAGTGAGGTCTGATAGGGTCAACATTTAAAGTGAGGTCTGATAGGGTCAACGGTGAGAAGAGCCCAGGAAAGCATTCCATCTAGGGGTTAACAACTAGTGCAAAGGCCTGAGTTGAAATTTGGAGGAAGATAAGGAAGGCCAGTGGGGCTAGATCTAGGGGCCAGAGCTGGAGCCAGCTGGACCAAGATGAGTATGGTACAGAAGAAGGTAAAAGGAGTTCATGGAAAGGAGACTGGATTGTCTTCTCTGGGCACTTGAAAATGATTAGGGGGTTTTAAGCAGGACGGTTAGTCATCTAGTTCACCTTTTAGATCATTCTGAGTTGCTGTGTAGAGGATTCTAGGAAAGCAAGAATGGAAGCAGGGAGCCCAACAAAGTATTCAGAATGACAGTTGTGGGTTTGGATTGGAGCAATTTTAGTGGAAAAGACAGTGAGAAGTGGATATCCTTGGTATCTCATTCATCCCCCTGAAACAGCTCTTGGGGGAGTACCAGTACTTGTCTCTGGAGCTTAGATGAGGGCAACATCCTCTTACAAGTCTGAAGTCCCTGGGTCACTATACTCTCGTATAATCCTTACATACCGGTCTGCATATCCAATTGGACTGGCAGATCTTGTACTCAATTTGAGGAACTGCCCTGATTCGAAGGAAAGGAAACAGGTACTGTATTGCCATCTATAGCAGGCAATAGATATAATAGTGTATTATCAACAGCACTGTTATTTTATAGATGACATGATGAAGGTCCTGGGAAGTCAGTGACTTATAGTCAAACAGCTAGTTTATGGAAAAAAAAAGTCATTCTCTTTACTCCCCTATTGCCATCCTAGGATTTTGGCTAAGCTGATGTTAATTTAAACTATGTAAACAGTTTGTATTTTGTATTTATTAATTTAAAGGGTGTTAAACAGTGTTAGTACGCTGATAGAAATAATTTCAGAAGCACTGTTTGTAGTACAGAAAACATTAGGTAGATACGTTGATATGCCAGCGTAATGAGAGGTGGGGTGGGGTGTGGCTCTCCATTCCATTTAACAGACCTTGTTTGTTTTGACAGTAGCTTTTTTTTTTCAGACTTAGAAAAGTATAATGGGGCAGCGCCTGTGGCTCAAAGGATAGGGCGCCTGTCCCACATGCCGGAGGTGGAGGGTTCAAACCCAGCCCTGGCCAAAAAAAAAAAAAAAGAAAAGTATAATGCATGGATATATGCTTGTTGAAGTTTGAAATAATGGGTTTTTTTTGTTGTTTTTTCTGTTTTTGGCTGGGGCTGGGTTTGAACCCGCCACCTCCGGCATATGGGGCCAGCGCTCTACTCCTTTGAACCACAGGCGTGGACAGTATGACAGAATAATAGAACTGTACTACGACTTAATAATGTAATTGTGTATATTTTCCTATGAATGAGGGGTGGCACTGCTCATCTGTAAAAAGAAGATAGCAGTGTACATTTTATAGAGTTGTTTCAAGGATGAAGTATAATATAAATATATGTAAAGCATTTTGAAGTTGAGTAACCATTTAATTCATTGTGCAAACCAGGACACTTTTCAGAATGAAAGGAAACAAATGGGATGTGGTCACTAACTAGACGTGTATAAATGCTGTATAAATATTTGCTGCTGCTCTTGCTCCCATTTCAGTTGATCCAAGGTTCATTAGACATTTGTGGGCATAGGGTTAATTTGGTTTTTCTTTCATTAGTGCCAGTGGATCTGCCCATTTTGTTCCATATGCTGTGGCCTCAAAACGGGTAACTAATGGAGTTCAGTTAATAAATAATGTTTCTTTTTTCTGTTAAATAATGTTTTTCAAAGCAAAGTTGAGATTTCAACCTTGATTTTATTAGCACCATACTCTAAATGTTTAAATCAACAGAAAAACAAAGGACCACAACCCTGTCTTTTAAAATTATTATTATTATTATTTATTTAAATTTTTTTAGAGACAGAGTCTCATTTTCTCACCCTTGGAATGCTATGGCATCACAGCTCACAGCAACCTCCAACTCCTGGGCTTAGGAGATTCTCTTGCCTCAGCCTCCCAAGTAGCTGGGACTACAGGGGCCTGCCAGAACGCCCGGCTATTTTTTGTTGTAGTTTGGCTGGGGCTGGGTTCAAACCCGCCCTGCCCACTGAGCCACAGGAGCCACCTCTTTTTAAATTACTAAATTTAATTTTGACGTAAGTAGATTTACTTTGGTGCCCGCAATTTACTTAGATTGGTCCCAAGTATCTGAAGAGAGATTAATATTTACATGGAGGAATCAAACCATCTTATTTATTGTTCTTTCCACTTATCTTTTATATGTCTTCATAATATTGTTGAAACTAAAAATTGTTTTAATGATTTTAAGCTTCTTGAAAGGAAAAGTCAGGTGATATTTTAATGTAAGGAATCTAACATAGTGGGTTATATGTAATTCATCTTAATAACTCCTAAGCAGTGTGATCCAATGGTAAATCTAACAGGAATCTGGTGAAACATTAATCTCTCCTCTTCTTAATTTAAAATAGGTCAAGTCAAAACAGGTTCCTTTTTTCTTGTTAACACATCATAGCTTTATTAACAATAAAAAGGAGGAGAATTTTTAAAATAGAAAAAAATGAAGAAAAATACCTCAGAATGACCTGACTACCCAGTTAGCTTCTGTTACTATTTCAGAAAAGAAAGTAATACATGTCAGAAAATTCAAGAAGAAATATACAAAATGAAAAGTGAAAATCCTTCCCTCTTTCTAGAGTTTATCACTATGATTGCCTCTTCCAAAATGATTTATTTTTAATGCCTATAAAAAGTAAAAAGCACCTTCTCTGGAGCCAGACTCCTAGGTTTGAGTTCTAGTTCAATGTCTAACTTCCTGTGATGTTTAATTTAGGGCAAGTTACTTTTAGTTCCTTCATTGGTGAAATAGGGGTAATATGTATAGGGCTATTATGTGGATTAAGTAGGTTTATGTGTGAAATGCACCTAGAATAGTACTTAGTGTATTTAAGGGCTATGTCTCTATTAACTAATATGTCAATATGTACATATGCTTGGAAATTCTGTACAAATATTTACACACTTGTCTATATTAATGATACTGAATATATATAATACACTTCTGTATTTAATGATGTGTCATGGAGCTGTTTTAAATATAGATCTACCTCATTCTTTTGTGTCAGTGTTTTATAGTCTCATTTTTTTTAAACTAATCCCCTATTGACATTTAGTATTTCCAGCTTAAAAATTTTATTTTTTCCATATTTTTATTTTTTATTCCTTTGAGTTTTTATTCACTTTGTATAGAAAAAGATCTGTTTTTTACTCTTCCTGATAGTATTAACAGTGGGATATTTGCAATGTCTTGTATACTTGTGGGGATAATTTCTGGAAGACAGGACAAGGGTATATGCATTTTTAATTTTGATGTATATATTGCTACATTGCTCTAGTGGCCAGTGTTTTCTCCACTGTATTCCTGTCTCACGTTGTTATCCTTTCCTGTGGTTTTAGGAACACACACACACACACACACACACACACAAAAAGGAGTCATGGGCTGCTGTGCCTGCAGAACTTTTTGCTAAACTGGATTTAGAAAGGAAATGCTAATTTTTTTTTGGTAGATCACAGGATTACTAGTTTCAAAAACAGGTGAAATTTTAGCCTTTAGATAGTTTCTATCTGAAACTATCTTTCAGATAGTTTTCTTCTTTCCTTTTTTTGTATATTTGCTCCAAGATGTTTTGTAATCAAGATTTTAATAACAACTTTAGGGGAACAACAATTATGGGTCTTGAAAAAAATATTAGTCTTTTATGAGAAATATCCTTTTCATGCTTAAATGAGAGCCTGGCTAAAATGGCTTTATTATCTGACCAGACGTCTGGAAACCTAGAGTTGATTTAGTGACTATCAGGAAGTCACTTCCTTCTGATTTTCTATCCACTTTAAAGGATTTCTCTAATCCCTTGAAAGGACTTTTTGAGGCTTATGTAGTATCTTAAGGAATTTTGTATTTCTTCTGGGTATATGTTGGTATGAAACAGGAAGGGGGACAATCCACCTGCCTCTGCCTCCCAGAGTGCTAGGATTACAGGCCTGAGCCACCGTGAGCAGTCCTAGAGATAGGATCTTGCTGTCTCCCAGGTTGGAGTGTAGTGGCCTGATCATAGCTCACTGCAACCTCAACTCCTGGGCTTAGTGATCCTCCCTTCCTCCTCAGCAATCCTCCCTTCCTCCTCAGCCTCAGGCTTGTGCCACCACACCTGGCTAATTTTTGTGTATGTTTTGTAGAGATGGGGTTTCACTAAGTGGCCTAAACTGATCTCAAGCTCATGGCCTCGGGTGATCCTCCCACCTCTGCTTCTCAAAGGGCAGGTATTACATATCAGAGCTACTTTGCCCAGCCTTTTTTCCTTTAAAAATCCACTTGAGCTACTACTAACTGGAGTAGCCAATTTTTTTAATCCATTCCTTAAGGGTTGCAGTCCTCAAATTTGGCCCAAATTAACTCTCTACTTATATTAAGTTTTGCTTCAGACCTTTTCTTAAAGTCGATAGTCTTAAATTTGTGGGAATGGGTTAGTATACGCATATAAGATGAATGAACCAATTTCCTAGTTTAGTTTTCTTCTCTTTTTTTTTGAGACTGAGTCTCACTATGTCACCCTTGGTATAGTGCCGTGGTGTCACAGCTCACAGCAACCTCCAACTCTTGGGTTTAAGCGATTCTCTTGCCTCAGCCTCCTAAGTAGCTGGGACTACAGGTGACCACCACAACGCCCAGCTATTTTTTTTTTTGGTTGCAGCTGCCATTGTTGTTTTAGCAGGCCCGGGCTGGGCTCCAACCCAACAGCTTCAGTATATGTGGCTGGAACCCTACTCACTGAGCTACAGGCGCCGAGCTGTTTTCCTCTCTATTAAAATACATCTCTTTTTTTTTTTTTTTTTTGTAGAGACAGAGTCTCACTTTATGGCCCTCGGTAGAGTGCCGTGGCCTCACACAGCTGCCAGCAACCTCCAACTCCTGGGCTTAAGCGATTCTCTTGCCTCAGCCTCCCAAGTAGCTGGGACTACAGGCGTAAAATACATCTCTTAATAAAAGTTCTTTATAAAACAAAATAAAAATAAAAAAATAAAATAAATAAATAAAAAAAAAGAAACAGAAAGGGGTCTAAAATGTATCTCAATTTTGCAAGTAAATGTTTACTTTTCAGCATAATTATATAATAACTGATTTTCAAGTGATTTTGAATGGCAGATACTTTGTATGCATAGTTATGATACAACATTTAACAATACATAGGAAATCATAAGTTCTATAATTTGGTAATATTCTACTATTAACAGTCTACTAAAAATTCCTTTTTTTTATGTCATTGGTGGTTAACATTTCGATCAGGTATATTAGATATGGGGTATTTTGATGAGCAAAATATCTTATGCCCCTGCCTCTTGTACAATATATGATAGGCAGTAAGTGGCAATATTACTTATGAACTAATATAAGTTAATTGCTGCCTCCTTTTCTGACTCAGATTTACACTCCACAGTCTTTCCAGGAGCTAGATGCATGGTATTATCCAGCTCTTTTCCTACAAGGCAAAAGCCAGGTGGAAGGAAAGCCACCATCTTCAGAGTCAGTATTAAGTATTTTGGTTTAAAAGTCCTTTCCAGATGATGTTGATCCTCCTAGCCAGTAAAGAAGTGATCATGACAACTAAGGAGTAAGTAATGATGATAACATCGATAAAATAGTTTCTAAGCCATCCTCACTGTTTTTATAGGAGGGAACAAGATCTGCCAGATTTTTTTTTTTTCTTTGAGACAAGAGTCTCAGTCTGATGCCCCAGAGTAGAATGCCATGAAGTGAGCATAGCTCACAGCAACTTCAAACTCCTGGGTTCAAGGGATCCTCCTGCCTTACCCTCCCAAGTAGATGAGACTACCGGCTCCTGCCACAGTGCCTGGCTCTAACATTTTATTTTTAGTAGAGACAGGGTCTCACTCTTGCTTAGGCTGGTCTCAAACTCCTAAAGTCAAGGGATCTTCTGGCCTTGACCTCCCAGAGTGCTAGCATTCCAAGAGTAAGCCACCACACCTGGCCCAGAATCATTAATACAAGCATTCAACATGCTTACAGAGGGCTTCAAGCGTGATAGTTATGAAGTCAATGTGTGTAGTAAACAAAACATGTTGTAGGTGTGTTCAGTATGGAGCTAATTGATAAAGTGTCATTAAAAGTAATAATGCCAGGCCGGCAGTGGCTGACGCCTGTAATCCCAGAACTTGGGAGGCTGAGATGGACAGATTGCCTGAGCTTGCACACAGGTTGGAGAAAAGCCTGAGCAAGAGTGAGACCCTGTCTCTAAAAAATAGCCAGGTGTTGTGGCAGGAGCCTGTAGTCCCAGCTACTCGGGAGACTGAAGCTAGAGAATTGCTTAAGCCGAAGAGGTTGAGGTTGAGTTGAGCTGTGACGCCACGGCACTCTACCAAGGGCGACAGAGTGAGACTATCTCAAAAAAAAAAAAAAAAAGGTAATAATTTTGATGACATATGTGCATTGGTACCTGTCAGCAGCAGGCCATCTTTAAATTAAAAAAAAACAAACATCCACTGTGGGCGGCAGGTGGCTCACATCTGCAATCCTAGCAGTCTGGGAGGCTCAGGCAGGAGAATCAATTGAGCTTGGAAATTGGAGACCAGCCTGAGCAAGAGTCCATTTCTATTAAAAATAGAAAAATTAGCTAAGTATTGTTGCGGACACCTGTAGTCCCAGCTACTCAGGAGGCTCAGGCAAGAGGATCACTTGAACACGGGAGCTTGGACTGATTGTGAGCTAGGCTGATACTATGGCACTCTACCCAGGGCAACAGAGTGAGAAAAAAGGAAAAATTAGCTGTGCATTATAGTGGGTGCCTGTAGTCCCAGCTATTCAGGAGGCTGAGGCAGGAAGATTGCTTGAATCTAAAAGTTTGAGGTTGCTGTGGGGTTGTTGTTTGAGAGTCCTGATGCCATGGCATTCTAGCCTGGGACATGAGAGTGAGACTATATCTCCAAAAAAAAAGAATGGAGGCTGTTCTCAAACTGGGAACATACATTTTTGTTTTATTTTGTTGATGTTGGAGCTGTGCCCTGCACTTTGTGTTGTATCCATAATTTTTAAAAATTAATTAATATTTCTTTGTTTATTGATTTTAAGAGACAGGTTTGCTTTGTCTCCCAGGCTAGTGTGCAGTTGTGCAGTCATAGCTTACTGCAATTTGAAATCCTTGACTCATGTGATCCTTCTGCGTCAGCCTCCTGAGCAGCTAGAACTACAGGTGCATATCACCACACCTACTGATTTGGGGGGTTTTGGTAGAGATATGATCTTGCTATGTTGCCTGGGCTGTGCTTGAACTCCTGGCCTCAAATGATCCTCTCATCTCAGTCTCCCAAACTGCTAGGATTATTACAGACATGAGCTGCCACACCGTGACTTTATTTCAGTAATTCCTGTCCATGGAGAATTTTCTTGGCAGCGACTATGTACATGCTATTTAAGGTAGAAATACTGTGACCTTGCAATAAATTTGAGACAGAAGCAAATTTGTGAGGAATCATAACTGGGCAAAATTTTTATATATTGATATAAATGCATCATATGTATCTACATAGATAAATAGGTAAATATCCAACTTGTACTCTTTAACATTTACAGGATAATGCAAATTGTGCATTAAATTTAACATAAAGATAAGGATAATATGTTTTTTGTTTTTCTGCTACATACTATGGATAGGCTTTGCATTTCTTTTGTGTACTTTTATTTCCATAAATTTTCATAGCAGTTCTACAGAGTAGATGGTTTTATTTCCATTTTACAGATGATGTAAAATGTTGGTCTCAAATGCATATACACTCATACACACACACAGTAAACGTGAGTGGACTAACCAGAACATTGGCTCTAAGCTTTGATTTCTGGCCCAATGGGTTGTCTGTGAGAAGGTGTACTTAGTCTAAAGAGGGATAGGGCTGAAGTGGAAAGAGCCTGTGAATGCCTGGATGGGGGGTCTACTGTGCTGCCAAAATGAGTCCTACCACACTCCTGCTCATGCCACCCCAAGGCTGGCATTGGTCCTCTGCCTTTTCCCAGCCACATCTCTGTTCAGTCCTGACCTGCCTTCCAGGACCTGGAACTTTATTTAATCTTCTTCTCTTTCCTTTCACATCATTTTAGCTCCTAACTTCTCGTGCTTTGGTATCTTTCTAACTAGCCTCCCTGCCTCTGTGTTTTCCCAGTTAAAATCCATTGTCCACACTGCTTTGAGCTTGATTCTCCTATGCAGTTGTACCCGTGAATCTTTATAAACTCCGAGTTGCCTACCAGCAAGGTCTGCATTTACCAGTATTAGTACAGACTCCAACAATCTAACCTTTAGCTGCCTTTGTATCTTTAGGTCTTGCTAATCCGTCTTCCCTCATGTTCTAGTGTACCCATGCTGCAGATCCAGGGGTACATTGCCCACCTCTGTTATAGCTCTCTGCTTGCCTAGGGTGAGGGAAAGGGAAAGATTTGAGCTTTCTTTTTTAAACAACAGATTTTTGAGTACTCATGTGGTTCAAAAATCAAACACTATAAAAAGATATTCTACGATCTTCCATTCTGTCCCCCATCTAGCTGACTTAAAATGTCATTATGAAAGTTTTGAGATACACAAAGATCAAGAAACATAAAATCTACACAGACAGAAACAAGTGAAACCCTCCCAGCAACACTGGTGAGCCATGCAAGTTAAAACTTTCATGGGTGAATCAGAAAAGACACTGTCGACTGTGTTTCTTAGAAGTAAAATAATGGACCATAATATAGCCTCCCTCCAAACTTTAGTAGTGGGGTTGCGCCTGTGGCTTAACGGAGTAGGGTGCCAGCCTCATATGCCAGAGGTGGCAGGTTTAAACCCAGCCCGACCAAAAACTGCAAACTTTAGTAGTGACCTACGTACTGCCCCTTCCCTTGGTGTAATCCCTTTTATTAGTTTCTTATATATCCTGCCCGGGTATCTATGCACAGTAAATATATGTTCTTTTTTTTTTTTTTTTTTTTTTTGAGACAGAGCCTCAAGCTATCGCCCTGGGTAGAGTGCTGTGGCATCACAGCTCATAGCAACCTCCAACTCCTGGGCTCAAGCGATTCTCCTGCCTCCCCCTCCCAAGTAGCTAGGACTACAGGCGCCTGTCACAATGGCCGGCTGATTGTTGGTTCCAGCCGTCATTGTTGTTTGGCGGGCCCGTGGCTGGATTCGAACCCCCAGCTCAGGTGTATGTGGCTGGTGTGGCTGATGCCTTAGCCGCTTGAGCCACAGGCGCTGAGCCTAAATATATGTTCTTATTTCCCCCCATGTTTACGTGAAAGGGGGCGCTTGCCATACATCTCTTCTCATTGCTTTAACAAGTTAACAATAGAGCACTTTCTCTTTTTTTATGTCCACATGTTCTTATAATTTGTTTAATTAATCACCTGTTAATGGACATCCAGGTTGTTTCCAATATTTTATTATAATGTTCCATTGCATATGTCCACTTACATCTGAGATTATTGGGTCAAAGGCAGTATGTTACTTGCAGATCAGTCCTCTAAGAAAACCTTGTTGTCCCTACACAGAGCCCATACTCTAGGCTCGCATCAGTGTACTTCTCATATTTGTGTGCAAAATCTTATAAATAATTCCCTTTTAATTTTAGCTAACTTGATCACAAATAAAATTTCTTTCACGAGATTAATCTTCCACAAACCTACAATGTACTTAAACCTTCAGTTTTGTCCTCTTACACTGGCCTTCTACCTTAGGACAAAAATATACTTTCCTTTTTCCATATCATTTTGACCACATAAAGTTCTCTCATGCAAAGGAAAAAATTATTTGCTCTTTTCATCTTTACCGAAAACATCCTCATAACTTTTTTCATTATCTTTCCTACTTAAGAATTCCTTACTGCCTTGTTGTATTTTTCTTCCTAAATCCCTTTGTAGATACAATCTTTAAATAACCTCTGAATGAGATAAAATTGTTCTTTGATAACACACAAAAAACTTCATGCCTTTTTACACAGTTTTTCACACCATGACCACGTCATACTTTCCTTGTACACTTTGCATTGAGAATTTTCTCCAGTAAATTTAATCACATGTATTAGAATCTTATATTCAGTAACCTTAATTTTTTGTGAAAACCTAGTAAAAGAGCAATTTAAACTATTTAGCTTCTCTATGTCATATAAAATAAGATGCTGAAAATGTGTTTTAATATTGGAACTTACTTAGAGACCTGAACATTAAATCAGTATCTATTATTTAATTTTACTTTCAGGTTTTATGTTACCAAAAAGAGGTTTGTTTGTATAAACATTTATGCCTTTTACATTCACTTAATTTACCTAATTTTAACAATTATGTTTGAATTGTTTATGAAAATTTTATGAGACATTGAACAAAACTAGCCATTATCTCAAGTTATTTTCCTGTTGATCATTCTTCCAGCATGCAAATGTTAGGTAATTGTAGCCTAAATTGGCACTCCAGGGACTGTAAGACACTGGTCAACATAAGGAACTAGGCCTGCTCTACTGATATGTACATGTAGGTCTGGTCTATGAAAATTAGGTCAACTTAAGGAAGTGGTCACTGTAGGGAGGTGGTCAACCATGGAGGTTCTACTGTATTTTGCTGATCAGAAGACACAGCTATTAGCTGGCTGGGAACAATGGGAAAAATTACATTAACTGTGGTTGTAAACTTTTTGGGTTTTTTTTTTTTTTTTTTTTACCATCTTGTGAAAGGTTTTTGAAGCTCGATAATAAAAAGAAGAAGAAGAAAAAAAAAAAGACACAGCTATATTTACCAAAGATAATTTAGTTCAAAATATTAAGGGAGGTAAAAATATTTTGTTGCATGAATACCACGTATAATGCTTAAGTTAGGGCTTCTGATGTGCCTGTCACCAGAATAGTATTCATGATACCCAGTCAGGCAAGTTTTTATTCGTCATACCCAGTAGGTAAGTCCCCCTCCCTCCTTCCTGATTTACAGTGCCTTGTATGTCTTTTTGTACCTATGTGTTCCCATTGTTTAGCTCCCACTTATTAGTGAGAACATATTTACCCAAGATTTATTCAACTCATGTGAATTAGGCATCTGAATTAGGTTCTATTTTTTTTGTTTTTGTTTTTGAGACAGAGTCTCATTTTGTTGCCCTCAGTAGAGTGCCATGGCCTAACAGCTCACAGCAACCTCAAAGTCTTGGGCTTAAGTGATTCTCTTACCCTCAGCCTCCCAAGTAGCTGGGACTACAGGTGCCCACCACAATGCCTGGCTATTTTTTTTGTTGTAGTTGTCATTGTTTGGCAGGCCCGGGCTGGGTTTGAACTCGCCAGCTCCCATGTATGTGGTTGGTACCCTAACCTCTGAGCTACAGGTGCTGAGCCAGATTCTATTTTTTTGATAACATATTTGATAAGTACCTTTTTTCTTTAATCCAATTAATTAGGGCTCTCTCTAATTAATGGAGAAATATCACTTATCCATAACACTTATGGACATATAGACTTGGCACCCAGACAGAAGCAGATCTTACAACTTCATTAAAGATACTTCATTTGCCAGTTTTCAAGTAGTTACTCTCCCTTCTTTGACTATCAATTTTCTGATTACCTTGTTCCATTGCTCTAAACAGTGTTAGGCAACCCTAAATTTATACTTCCAAAGGTATGGCTCCCATATAAAACAAGTAAACAGTTTATAGAACTTAGATCTGAACTATTATTTGCTAGAACAAAGAAAGAGTAGAGGCCTGGTTAAGACAAGATGGCTGAGATAAGCTCCTTAAACAAAGGTAAAGTTGGTTATGTAAACCTATAGCCGATGTCTTACCCATTGTAAACATTTCTAGTGGTTTAGATACAGATAGGGAGACACTCCTACAAAGGGAGATTTCCTTTATGGATGTAATTTTTTTTACAGAGAGTTTGGAAAAAGCTAGGTAAATGTCAGAGACTATCTTTTCAATTTAGTTTGTTGGTAATTAGATTACCAACCTCAAAGTGGAGCCCTTTAAGGAACAGGGCAAAGAATAACCAGTAGAAACTTATTGGAACTTCCCCTGGAGGCCCATCAGTCCTGATGGCTAACATGGAAATTATTTTCAGAGGGTAGCTATCCTATTTTTAGATTTGCCAAAAATCTTTTGGGCAGTCCTTTTTCAGTGTCATGACTGTTTGCACAAATGACAATAAATTTTTGGGAACTACTATTTTAGTATTTGGCTTATTTAGAAAAGTCCCCTGAGCAGGCCTAAATATCTTTCTAGATTGTTGGTTGTCGTGGAGCTGAAATACTTTTGAACTTTGTGTAGACCAGGTGGAGCTTGTGGGTTCCTTGTTATCATTCTTAGGAGAGTACCACTGCTTCATTTATCCATTCTGGGCCTACCTGGGACTCACCAACAACCTGTGTATTTGTTGACAGAGGTCAGGTATCCCAGGGTCAGAAGTTATAAGTAAGACCCTGAATTCTTCAAAAAACTTTCGAAGGTCTTTCCTAGATTTAGGAAATTTTCAAACTGTTCCTTCGAAATCCATTTTTATCTAGGGAGTACAGGTCACTCAGGATTATCTCCTGAATTTTTAGGTGATTGGCTTATTTTTAAAAAACGTTTAACTGCTTTTTTCAGGAAAGAAAGGCAATTCAGACAAAGTTAGTAGATCATAATATTAAGGTAAAGTAGGATAGAGGAGAATAATAGGAGTTACCTGAGTTTTACCATCTTGGTGTGAGGGATATATTGCATTTCCAGCTTTTCATTAGCTCTTTTCAGTGAATCTTCTTAAAAGGTGATTTTAGAATTGTATTGTTTCTTTGAGGCTTCTGACTGCCAATAAAAATCCTGTTCTCTCTACCTAATTTGGAAGGCTTTTAGGGTTCAAGTGTACTTCTTAGATGAATAGTCTTTCTCATCTGAGACATTCCATATAATGGCCATTGTAATTCTGGACTATCATTGGTAAGATTTTGCCACTTTTTAAGTAAGTACTTGTAGCTCTCAAATTTCTTTGAGAGCTTCTTTCTATACCTAGTTCTTTCTATACCTTGTTCCTTATTTCTACCTGAGACCTCATCAGGATGGACTTTCCTGTCCATGTGCCTACCAGCACTCTGATCATCTCCACTGAAGTAATCTCTAAGAAGATTTAGGCTCTACATGGTTTTGAAGTCTTCTGAGCCCTCACCAGAATTATCCTTAATGCTCCATTTATAGCAATGTAGCCTATTCCCAACATTTACTTCAAAACTCTCCCAGCTACTGCTCAATAATACCCAGTTCCAAAGCCGCTTCTACATTTTTAGGTATTTTGTTACAGCAATAGCCCCACTCCCAGTATTACCAATTTTCGTAGCTCATTTTCTGTAACTGTAACATAAAATTAGAGGTTGGATACTTTTTTATAAACAACTGAAGTTCATTTGGCGCATAGTGTGGAGGCTGGGAGATTCGAGATAAAGAGGGTACATCTGGCAAGGGCCTTCTTCCTGGGTCATAATATGGCATAAGGTGTCACATGATAGGAGAGTGAGTTAGAAAGAGCAGAAATGGAAAAACCCTCTCTGAGGTAGCTAACCCATTTCCATAATAACCACATTAATCCATCCATAAGGGCAAAGCCATCATGACCTAATCACCTCCTAATGGGTCTACCTCTTAATACTATTGCAATGGAGATTAGAGATTTGTTTTTTTTTATGTTTTTAGTTTAAATCGATAGAAAACATTGTGTATTCTTATCATATACAACATGATGTCCCACAAAGATATATGTAGACACACAGAGAGACAAACACACATTGGAGAATGATTAGCTAATTAACAAATGCAATTCCCCACATTTTTGTGATCAGAACACATAACATCTATTCTCTTTTACATCATTAACTATAGTCACTTTACAGTAGATCTTTTGAAACTTATCCCTCCTAGCTAACTGCAATTATGTATCCTTTGAGTGATAATCTCCCCATCTCCCTCCTCTCTGCCTGCTCTACACTCTTACCTACCATTATACACACTACTTTGATAAGATCAACTTTTTTGGATTCCATGTGAGTGAGATCACGTAGTATTTGCCTTTCTGTGCTTACCTTATTTCCTTTAAGATAATGTCCTCTAGGGGCGGTGCCTGTGGCTCAGTCGGTAAGGCGCCGGCCCCATATACCAAGGGTGACGAGTTCAAACCCGGCCTTGGCTGAACTGCAACCAAAAACTAGCCGGGCGTTGTGGTGGGCGCCTGTAGTCCCAGCTACTCGGGAGGCTGAGGCAAGAGAATTGCTTAAGCCCAGGAGTTGGAGGTTGCTGTGAGCTGTGTGACACCACGGCACTCTACCGAGGGCCATAAAGTGAGACTCTGTCTCTACAAAAAAAAAAATAATAATAATGTCCTCTAGATTCGTGCATGTTGTCAAAAATGACAGGATTTCTATCTTTTATATGGCT
Source organism: Nycticebus coucang (assembly GCF_027406575.1). Lineage (NCBI taxonomy): Eukaryota > Metazoa > Chordata > Mammalia > Primates > Lorisidae > Nycticebus > Nycticebus coucang. The sequence continues at coordinate 35,356,752 of NC_069787.1, forward strand.
GAGGTATTTAATTATGTGTATGTACCACATTTTCTTTTAACTGTTCATTCCCTAGTGGACACTTAGATTGATCCCATATCTTGGGTATTGTGAATAATGCAACTATAAATGTGGGAGTACAGATGTCTCTTTGACATACTGATTTTGTATATATACTTAGTAGTGGGATCGCTGAATCATACGACATGTAGTTATATTTTTAACTTTTTGAAGATCCCCATACTGTTTTTCATAACTACTATACTAATTTACATTTCCATTAACAATGTATGAGGATTCCCTTCTAAGTCCTTTCCAATACTTGTTATCTTTTTGACAATAGCCAATCTCTCATGGTGGTGAGGTGGTATCTCATGGTGACTTTGATTTGCACAGCCCTGGTTGGTGATATTGAACATTTTTTCATATTCCTGTTGGTCATTTGTGTATGTTCTTTTGAGAAATATCTATTCAGGTCATTGCAATGGCAATTAAATTTCAACTTGACTTTTGGGGGAGACAAACTATACCATCAAATTTTTAAAATCTCTTGGAAAATGGGCGGCACCTGTGGCTCAAGGAGTAGGGCACGGGTCCTATATGCCGGAGGTGGCGGGTTCAAAACCCTGCCCTGGCCAAAAAATAAAATAAAATAAAATAAAATCTCTTGGAAAATTAGATCTATCCCAGATAGCTTCTATCTCAGTCAGAGTACTCATCCTCTATTTTTCCCTCTGATGTTATTTGTCTGTTCCATGGATGCTTTTACATTTGAAATCTCCAATCCTCAAAGAACATGGGATTTCTTGAGTACTTGAAAAGACCAGAGGTAAGAAGACTAGCAAAAGAATTGTTGACCGGTATGACACCAGATTGCCTTACCCAATGGATGTTTCTTTTTCTTTTAATGAAATTAAAATAGTTGTAGTAGAAAACCCATCAATTTATTTTCTTCATTTTAATGTCTTAAGAGACTATGATCTGTTTGTCTCGGTCTCTTCACATAATAGTGTTTAGCTAAAATCAGAAAGCATTAGTTTGCTTTTTTTTGAGACAGTCTCACTGTGTCACCCGCGGTAGAGTACTATGGCATCATGACTCATAGCAACCTCAAACTCACACAACCCTCTTGGGCTTAAGCAATTCTCTTGCCTCAGCCTTCCAAGTAGCTGGGACTACAGGCACCCTCCACAATGTCTGGAGGCATTTTTTTCTAGTTGTCATTTTTTTTTTTTTTTTTTTTGTAGAGACAGAGTCTCATTTTATGGCCCTCGGTAGAGTGCCATGGCCTTACACAGCTCACAGCAACCTCCAACTCCTGGGCTTAAGCGATTCTCTTGCCTCAGCCTCCCAAGTAGCTGGGACTACAGGCGCCTGCCACAACGCCTGGCTATTTTTTTTTTTTTTTTGGTTGCAGTTTGGCGGGGGCGGGTTTGAACCTGCCACCCTCGGTATATGGGGCCGGCGCCGGCGCCTTACGACTGAGCCACAGGCGCCACCCAGTTGTCATTGTTGTTTAGCAGGCCCAGGCCAGGTTCAAAACCACCAGCCCTCGTGTATGTGGCCAGCACCCTAACCACTGAGCTATGGGTGCCAAGTCTGGTTTGCATTTTTTAAATATAAAACTAAAAAACTCGATGAATTAGTAACTTGAACAATATGTCAAAGCTTTGACTCTGAGAAACAAATGCAATTCTGAAAATGTTTATCTGATGTTATCACAGAATATATTTTCTGGAGCCATCTGCCTTCCAAAGTTTATCTCCGTTGCACCTGTACTGAAAAATATTTCTGCCCACACACAGGAACTATTGTTCAAAGATTTTGCTGTTGATTCATCATGCTGGCTCTCTAGGAATTATTCACACTTGAAAATTTAATCTTAAAAAATAATGCATGCATGTAAAACAAAACAAAACCAAACACAACAAAACCCCAAAACTCTGCAAAGACATGAAGGAAAATAACATCTTTTCCCACTTCTGTCTATGGTCCCTCATCCCAAAAATAAGACTATTAATGATTTCTTGTAGATCCTTCCAAAGATATTTTCCGATGTACATATACACTTATGATATATACGCACACTCAGAACTTCCAGTTCTACACATCTTACTTAACACCTCTAAGGAGATTTTTCTGGCATCAGTATATATGTCTGTACTATTCTTCTGGCTACTTACTAAAGGTGTTACATTATATAAATATTTCCTAATTTAACCAGTCTCTTATAATCTTTCTGCTATAAACTACCACTAAGAACATTCCGTATGTCTGTCTGTGCATATATATATTTATAGGATACATTTCTAGATTAGAATTACGGGTTATCAGGTCTTTCGATTTTTGCCAGTCTGATAGATGACAAATGCTATGTTTTGTTGTTTTAATTTGCCTTTCTTCTGTTATCATCCAGTGTTACTTTGTCTAGGTGAGAACACAAGCTCAGGCTGCCAGGCAGGCAGGCTGGAACCTCTCATATTACTCATTATTATCATCTGCATTGCTTTTCTATTCCTTTTTCTCTGGGGGCAAAAGGGAGAAAAAAATTCTTATGGGGAAAGAAGCATTACAAATAAGATAACTAAATTATACTGTTAATTAACAAATCCATTCCTTGGCTTGGTGCCTGTGGCTCAAGCGGCCAAGGCGCCGATCCCATACACCTGAGCTGGCAGGTTGGAATCCAGCCTGGGTCCGCCAAACAACAATGATGGTTGCAACCAAAAAATAGCCAGCATTGTGGTGAGCGCCTGTGGTCCCAGGTACTTGGGAGGCAGAGGCAAGAGAATCGCTTGAGCCCAGGAGTTGGAGGTTGCTGTGAGCTGTGATGTCAAGGCACTCTACCCAGGGTGTCAGCTTGAGGTTCTGTCTCAAAGAAAAAACACAAACCCATTCCTTTTTCTCATCTCATTCTCTTTTCCTGTTCTGCTACTACATTTTAAAAATACTTTCTTTCTATTCCTTTTACCAGTGTCTCTCACTAGCCAGAGAGACATAAACATTCCATTCTTACATCTGTCTAAACAGGTTTTATAAACAAAATGTTCCCAGAATTATTGGTTTATTTCCTTGATATACCTGAAAATTATTTCCACTCAACAACCCAGTAGAATGCCAACTCTGCGAGGACAAGGCTTTTCACTTCTATACACCTATGTCCTGGTACAGTGTCTGACATATGGTAGACATGCAATAATGTTCCTTTTTTCTTTAATACATACTTTTATTGTGTAAAATATACATAATAAAATTTACTATTTTAGCTATCCATTTTTAAGTGCCCAGTTTGTTAGCATTAGGCACATTTACATTTCAGTTATTTTCTTTTGAATTGAGTTATTTTGTCCTTGAAAGATGCCAAGAACCAGATGGTCATATAAATTCACATTACCCTTGTTTCCTCTAGATGAAGTCATAAGGAAACGTCTCCTAATTGATGGAGATGGTGCTGGAGATGATCGGAGAATTAATCTGCTGGTAAAGAGTTTCATTAAATGGTGCAACTCAGGATCCCAAGAAGAAGGGTATTTCATTTCACTGTTCTTTCAATACTAATGTCTTGACATGATTTATTTAATCTTATTTTATTTTTTGAGACAGAGTCACATTTTGTTGCCCAGGCTGGAGTACTTAGGCGTCAACCTAGCTCATCGCAACCTCAAACTCATAAGCTCAAGTGATCCTCCTGCTTCAGCCTTTCAGTACCAGGGACTACAGGTAGCCCTGTGAGGCATGGCTTATTAAAGAAAGAAATGTTTTTTATAACTTGTTTGTTTTAAGTACAGACTGGGTCTCACTCTTGCTCAGACTGGTCTGGAACTCCTGAGCTAAAAGCAATCCTCCTGCCTTGGCCTCCTAGAGTGCTAGGATTACAGCCATGAGCCACTGTACCTGGCCCTATGTGATTTTAGATCATATATTAAGATTGTGTTACTATTTCAAATTTTCGTTTACCTTAAATGTCTAGAGAAGTCAACTCTTAATTAATCAGGAATAGAGTCTTCTCTTCGTCAGGTCTCCTTATGTTTACTAAAATGTGCAGAAGGCAGAGTGGTAAGAAGAAATAAAGATTAAATTCAGGCTCATTGATTTAATTACTTTTAGCTGATAAATGATCAAATATCCAGAGAAATTTTCTTCTTTGTTTTTTTTTTTGTTGCAGTTTGGCCAGGGCTGGGTTTGAACCCGCCACCCTTGGCATATGGGGCCGGTGCCCTACTCACTGAGCCACAGGCGCCGCCCTCTTCTTTGTTGATAATTAAAAGTTGCTGATGTGTGTATGTGTACATATATATGTATTTTTAATGATTCTTTATTACGTAGGACATTTTTCCTCATTTGAACTGGCTTTCTACATAAATAAATAATTGTACAGAGTGAAAAAGTTGTGAGAACATAACTGTAAAGCCATCTATTTTTTTTTTTTTTTTTTGTAGAGACAGAGTCTCACTTTATGGCCCTCGGTAGAGTGCCGTGGCCTCACACAGCTCACAGCAACCTCCAACTCCTGGGCTTAAGCGATTCTCTTGCCTCAGCCTCCCGAGTAGCTGGGACTATAGGCCCCCCCCACAACGCCCAGCTATTTTTTGGTTGCAGTTCAGCCGGGGCCGGGTTTGAACCCGCCACCCTTGGTGTATGGGGCCGGCACCTTACCGACTGAGCCACAGGCGCCACCCAAAACCATTTTAATCAAAATGTTTTTTAAGTATTTTAAGGCTCGGCACCAGCCACATACACCAAGGGTGGTGGGTTCAAACCCGGCCCAGGACAGCTAAATAACAATGACAACTACATCAAAAAATAGCTGGGTGTTTTGGCAGGCGCCTGTAGTCCCAGCTACTTGGGAGGCTGAGGCAAGAGAACTGCGTAAGCCCAAGAGTTTGAGGTTGCTGTGAGCTGTGATGCGATGGCACTCTACCAAGGGCAATATAGTGAGTCTCTGTCTCAAAAAATAAAATAAATAAATAATTTGAATTTTGTTTTAAACAAAATTCAAATAATTGTTTGAATTAAGCCTGTAATTAAAGGCAGAGTACAGATGTCTTCATACAATGACTAAGAAAATGCCATGAAGGCTACGTTGAACAGTTTGATGAGAATGTTTCAGATTGTATATGAAACCAGCACATTGTACCCCTTGATTGCACTAATGTACACAGCAATGATTTAACAATAAAAAAGAAAAGAATTAAGCCTATATTGATGAAAACAATAGTCCCATCTTTGCATTTGTAATTAAAGCAGTTTATAAATTTTGAGTATATTTCAAGTGTATTTCTTTCTTTTAGAAGGGAAAAAAACACAAGACGTATATTCTATATTGTTTTAAATAAAGCACATGATTCTCTTAGAATTTGGTAGGAATTGGGCGGCGCCTGTGGCTCAGTCAGTAAGGCGCCGGCCCCATATACCGAGGGTGGCGGGTTCAAACCCGGCCCCGGCCAAACTGCAACCAAAAAATAGCCGGGCGTTGTGGTGGGCGCCTGTAGTCCCAGCTACTCGGGAGGCTGAGGCAGGAGAATCGCTTAAGCCCAGGAGTTGGAGGTTGCTGTGAGCTGTGTGAGGCCACGGCACTCTACCGAGGGCCGTAAAGTGAGACTCTGTCTCTACAAAAAAAAAAAAAAAAAAAGAATTTGGTAGGAATTAACTAGCAAATCTTTGCTTGCATTAAAACAGCTCAACTTTAGCAACTCACAAAGCATCTTTATTCTTTTTCTCTCTCTTTTTGATTTAGATATAGCCAGTACCAACGTATGCTGAGCACATTGTCTCAATGTGAATTTTCAATGGGCAAAACATTGTTGGTATATGATATGAATCTAAGAGAAATGGAAAATTATGAAAAAATTTACAAAGAAATAGGTAAAGTAATGTTTCTCTGTGTAATTTTATAGTCTAAAGGGAACAATATCTGCTGACAATTTTTTTTGATCAATGGTAAAAAATAACAATTAGAATATTAATGGAAAGCATACAGTAAGTGTTAGCTATAAAAATGTGTATTCTAATATGATACAGTAACTTGGGTTACAGTGATTTTTTTTGAAAATCCAGCATCTATTTTGTAAGCAGTGGAACTTCAGTTTAGAAACATATTTTAAAATTAAAAATGGACAGAGATTATAGTTGTTATAACTACCTTTAAAAACCTTTTTATGTAGAATGCAGCATTGCTGGAGCACATGAAAAGATTGCTGAGTGCAAAAAGCAAATTCTTCAAGCAAAACGAATACGAAAAAATCGCCAAGGTAAGCATTTCAAGCTATTTAATGTGCAAATACTTTATAACTATTATTTTCGTGCAGTTTTTAGTGTTATTAGGTAAGATCTGTAGCCATAATTAATCTGAATTATGAAAAAGAATTAGAAGCCAAGTACATTTCTTTAAAACTATATTATTCTTTTTTTTTTTTTTTTTTTTGTGGTTTTTGGCCGGGGCTGGGTTTGAACCCGCCACCTCCAGTATATGGGACCGGTGCCCTACTCCTTGAGCCACAGGCACCGCCCAAAAACTATATTATTCTTTACGATGAAGGAGGAAGAGTATACTGAAAAAAATATTCTTACTGGGTTGTATTGATTATTGTAGTATTCCTTTCCTTTTTCTTTTCTTTTTTTAATCCAAGTATTTCTTAAGTATTAGTTTTTTACTGTCTTCAGATTCTTCTGCCTAAATAGTGTTATGGTTAATCAGCAGAAGAGGCTTATATAAGTAGACTAGATTTAGGGTTTGGATTTTGTTGTTGTTGTTTATTTAATGGAGCTACTTTCAAGAAAAAGAAAAGAATTTAAACCCAATGAGTTTTTATTAGGTACAAAGAAAACAAACATTTATAGGCTACCTAAATGGTCAGAAGGTTATAGTATAGTTTTATTGAAATCTCTTATTTATTTATTTATTTACTTTGTCACCCTCGGTAGAGTGCTCTGGCATCATAGCTCACAGCAACCTCAAACTCTGGGGCTCAAGTGATCCTCTTGCCTCAGCCTCCCAAGTAGTTGGGACTACAGGTGCCCACCACAGTGCACAGCTATTTTTTAAAGACACGATCTTGTTCTTGCTCAGGTTGGTCTGGAGCTCCTGAGCTCAAGCAATCCACCAGCCTTGGCCTCCCAGAGTGCTAGGTTTATAAACGTGAGCTCTTTGTTTTTAAATTAGGATATGGCCTTACATACTTTGTAAAAACTATCAAAAGTATTTTTAATAACATGGGCATTGTTCCTCTTACGTTGTATATTGGAGAAAAATAAAAATAAAAAACATAATGTGGGTGGCGCCGTAGCTCAGTGGTTAGGGCGCTGGCCACATGCTACGGGACTGGTGGGTTTGAACCCAATCTGGGCCTGCTAAACAAAAAAAATATAGCTGGGCATTGTAGCAGGCACCTGTAGTCCCAGCTACTTGGGAGGCTGAGGCAAGAGAATCACTTGAGCCCAAGAGTTTGAGGTTGCTGTGAACTGTAATGCTACAGCACTCTACTGAGGTTGACAAAGTCAGACTCTGTTTCAAAAAAAAAAAAAGAAACAAAAATATAATCTGTAATCATCACTGTGACATATATCTGAAAAGTGGTGATTTTGGGATTGTCGGTTTTTATGGCTTAGATTCTTTTTTTGTTTTTTGTTTTATATTGTTTTACACTAAGCATGTATTATTTTGTAATTCAAATTTTTTTATTTAAAAAAAAAAAACCCACACTTTGATTGAATTAATATGCTCAGTTCCAAAATAATGAATTTCACCTTTTGATGAGCTAATTAAAATGAAGTTTAATTCCCTAATTTTAAAAGTTGGTTTTATATTTAGTCTAAGATGTGTGTGGTAGTGTTTTGATGGCCAATTTACAGCAAAATATATCAACTTATTAATAATTATTATCAATTCTAAAATGATTTCAAAGCTCGGCGCCTGTGGCTCAAGTGGCTAAAGCGCCAGCCACATATACCTGAGCTGGCGGGTTCGAATCCAGCCTGGGCCCGCCAAACAACAAAGACGGCTGCAACCAATAAATAGCTGGGCATTGTGGCGGGTGCCTGTAGTCCCAGCTACTTGGGAGGCGGAGGCAGGAGAATCGCTTGAGCCCAGGAGTTGGAGGTTGCTGTGATCTGTGATGCTACGGTACTCTACACAGGGCAACAGCTTGAGGCACTGTCTCAAAAAAAACAAAACAAAAAAAATAAATAAAATAAAATAAAATCATTTAAAAATATTTTGCGAACAGTGTTTTTGTTGGTTAATAGATGTTTAAGTGAATCCTGACATTCATCATTTCGTAAGAAAGGTTAACATGATTTATCTTTGAGGTCTCAGTAGAGCAGAAACAAGTACCTAAATTTTAAATCATTTAAATTTCTGAAATCTTTACCTTAATTAGTGAGAAGTGTAATTTGCTATTTGACTAATACCTGAGGTTAATGGTATGTACTTTACTGATTTTTTTTTCTGAGCAAATAGTAAGTCATTTTCATAATTAGTATATTTGATGGTCTGTAATCACTTAAGTTCTTTATGCTTATGCAGTCCTATTATTTTCTGTCCAGGACATACGGATGGAAAAATTGATTTGGAAGCTAAACTCTTTGTTTGGAACCCTTTTGATGCCATGTAACATTATGGTTATAGCTGAATCAAGTAAAGTTGGCAATATTCTTTCTGTCTTTCAGTGTTTTCATTTCTTGGTGTACTTGGAAACTGATTAGGAGAGATTTGTAATATTACTTCATTTTGATAATCCAGGTTCAATAAAACCTTAGTTGGGTTAATATTGTTATGTCTTTCAGAATATGATGCTTTGGCAAAAGTGATCCAGCATCATCCAGACAGGCATGAAACATTAAAGTAAGTTTAGAACTTTACTTTGAAAGGAACGCATTTTATTTTTAAAGAAATACATAATATGTTTGAAAAGGAGGGATCATATCTTCAATATTACATATTTTAATTCTGCTTGATTAGATTTTTTTCTTCCTGTGTCTTTACTGCCTATAGGTCTAAAATAAATCAATATGAAAATGAATAAATAGAATATTGTTTATTCGTATAGTAGCATACCAATAGCAGTTAGAAAGAATAGATACACACGTTTAAAACACAGATCTCAAAACCTAGTGAAGAAAAAATACATAATGATTTTAAAAATTAATCTTAAGTTTCCTGATTACATACAGAATAATAACCATTTATAAAAGTTAGAACCCCTCCTAAAATATTTTATCCTAATACTCCATGTTATTCGGAGATGCAAATATATGCCTAGGAAAGGATTGGAATGATGTAATGGTTGCCTAAGTGGGACGCAGAGGAGAAAAAAACCTAGGATAAAGGACTGGGCTAAGGTTCAAAACGGGTATTCAAGTTAATAGGCAATGTTTTATTAGTTTTACAAAAAGAAAAAAGAAATCTTGAAGTTAAGTATGACAAATGTATCAGTTTGGGGGTCTTGTTATTCTATTATGTGTATTTTCCTATGCTTTAAAAATTTATCTAAAAATCTTATTTTAATGAAAATAAGTGCTTATTTAGGAATTAAGAAGAAATCCTCAGCTTTGGAAGTGTTACACAATGGAGTGTTATAGCTCTTTATGCTTTTAAAAATTTTTAAAAATAGGGTGGCGCCTGTGGCTCAGTGAGTAGGGCGCCGGACCCATATACCGAGGGTGGCAGGTTCAAACCCAGCCCCAGCCAAACTGCAACAAAAAAAAATAGCCGGGCGTTGTGGCGGGTGCCTGTAGTCCCAGCTACTCGGAAGGCTGAGGCAGGAGAATCGCCTAAGCCCAGGAGTTGGAGGTTGCTGTGAGCTGTGTGACGCCACAGCACTCTGCCGAGGGCAATAAAGTGAAACTCTGTCTCTACAAAAAAAAAGAAAAAAAAGAAAAAAAATTTTTTTTAAAAATACGTTGTGGCGGGCACCTGTAGTCCCAGCTGCTCGGGAGGCTGAGGCAAGAGAATCGTGTAAGCCCAAGAGTTAGAGGTTGCTGTGAGCCGTGTGACGCCACGGCACTCTACCCGAGGGCGGTACAGTGAGACTCTGTCTCTACAAAAAAAAAAAAAAAAATTTTTAAAATACTATTTAGTAACTAAAAAGTTAGATATTAATTATAAATTCTGTTTCCCCAATTAACAAAGTATAATACTTGTTTATTTTTTTCCAGGGAACTAGAGGCTCTAGGTAAAGAATTAGAACATCTCTCACATATTAAAGAAAGCGTTGAAGATAAGGTATTTGCATATATATGTTAGCCTTTATGATATCTATATGTTTATAGATCAATTTGCATAATTTTTTTTTTTTTAACACAGCTGGAGTTGAGACGGAAACAGTTTCACGTTCTTCTTAGTACCATCCATGAACTTCAGCAAACACTGGAAAGTAAGTAGAAATAGTCTCAAAATGAATGTGTATAAGGAATTTTAAATGATTCGTGGGAGAGCCTTTTGGAGTGTAGCTGGATAACATTAGAAAGCCCTCATGTTGTTCAACTTTCTGAACATGTGTAAAGAATTCTTATTTTAGGGCGGCGCCTGTGGCTCAGCGGGTACGGGCGCCGGTCCCATATGCCGGAGGTGGCGGGTTCAAACCCAGCCCCGGCCAAATTAAAAAAAAAAAAAAAAAAAGAATTCTTATTTTATAGTAATATATGATCTAAATATATACTTAGTGGTTTAAATTAAGAAACATTAAAGAATGATAGGTTTGGAATTTTTCTTTGTTTATTATACTTTATTACTGTAAAGTAAAGCGAGGACCCAGGCAGGTGGTAAGTGCCTAAGAACATTTGTATACCCAATGTATGGTGGGTACTTTGGAGAACTGAAGATGCACTCCTTATATTGACTGCTGACAATTAGAAATTTCTATGTTTTCTGATTTTCTGATTCCTTTAAAGAAAAGCCTAAGACCTAGATTTTTTTGTTTGGTAGTGACATCTATCACACAAATTTAAAATTTGTGCTAATAAACATTAACCACTAAAACTTTCCTTTTTTCCTTTTTTTTTTTCTTTTGTCACTTATGAGGACAACAGTCTTAGGCTGCCATTTTGCTATCTTTGCTTTAAATACATTTTTTTTTTTTTTTGTGGTTTTTTTGGCCGGGGCTGGGTTTGAACCCGCCACCTACGGCATATGGGACTGGCGCCCTACTCCTTGAGCCACAGGCGCCGCCCTGCTTTAAATACATTAACTAATAAAGGCTAAACTGTTTTTAGGCACATTTAACTAAGGTTTTATGTTTCTCAATTACAGATGATGAAAAGCTGTCAGAGGTAGAAGAAGCTGAAGAAATAAGCTTGGAAACAGATCCTAAGCCGTAGATAGGCTAATCACTCATCATTCTTAAGAATACTGAAACAGCTATATGATCTTAAGTGTGTTTAAAATATGTTGTGCTCTTGAGATATTTAAAGTTTTGACAGTGAAATATTTTGCTTTTAAATTTTCATATACATTTCATTCATGTATCTTTACATAAGGGAAAATGATTTCAATATAGATTTGTTTTTATTGAAATGCATTTTTTATTCTTAAGAGGTAGGAGGCAACATCCAAAAATGTTTAATAAAATATTTTCAAACTGGATGTCTTTTTGCTCATTAGTATTCTAGGTATTTTTTAATTGGTAACATTGATTGGCTTACAAAATAAGTTGAAGATTTTAAGAAGGTGACATTTCTAGGATGTTTATGAGAAAATGGGTCAATTTCTGGAAATTGTGACCACTTTTGAAAATAGAGTCCATGAATAAAGTTCAGGAGGGCCAAGAATCTGTGAAATTATGTGCAAAACATTTATAGTATTTGTTTATTATAGGGAGAGGTTCCATGTTAGAATCACTGCTGAGAGAAGTAATTATAAGATACAAAATAAATTAATATACTGTCCATTTTATACATTTTTTTCCCTAATTCACAAGAAGTTTGGTTATTAAATGTTGTGTTGATATGTTTTCTCTCTGCTGCTTTATTATTTAGAAGCCATTTTCAATAGAAAAAAAGTATTGATAAACAGTTGAAGGAAATGATTAATTGTCTTGCATAAAGATTTCATAATCTTTAAAAAAAATCAAGCTAAGGCTGAACTACTTGTAATTTTCTTAAGTATTATATGTACAGTTCTTGTTCAGTTTCATCTTTATCCATTTATTATAGTTCAGAAACATGACACCTTGCATGAATTCTACCTTAATAATGCTACATTTTTGTAATTCTAATAAGAATTTTATCTTTAAAAATGAAAGTTTAAAATTATCTCAGTTGTAGTCATATTAAATGTGTCATAATACCTATAAATGCTTCCTCTAATTTCATCTGGCAAGTCATGGGAGAAATTCCTTTGCAGAATTGCTATGTCATGACATATGTTTCTATTTTCCATAAGAATTCTGAAACAAAAATTTGCTCATATTGACTCAGAATTAAAACTCAAATTTTCTTTCTTATTGAGACAGAGTCTCATTTTGTCAGCCTTGGTAAAGTGCCAAAGCATCACAGCTCACAGCAACCTCAAACTTTTGGGCCAAGCAATTCTCTTGCCTTAACCTCCCAAGTAGCTGGGACACAGGGGCCTGCCACAACACTCAGCTATTTTTCAAGACAGGGTCTCATTCTTGCTCAGGCTGGTCTCCAGCTCCTGAGCTCAGGCAATCCACCCGCCTCATCCTCCCAGAATGCTAGGATTATAGGCGTGAGCCACCTCGCCCGGCCCTCAATTTTTTAAAATGATCTCTAGTTTTTAAAGAACTGTTGGGTAAAATATCCTAAACAAAAGAATCCCCTCTGTGATTAATTCACTAGAGAGATTTTTTTCAGTATTAAGTACCAAAAGATTAGAATCACTGTGAAGATAACTTTTACACAGTCAGGAACAAAATCAGAAGCAGCAACAGGTCCATGGGAAACACACATTTTTCAATTTATACTTCCTCCTGGTTCTCTTGGATATCCTCTGGAACTGCTTAGAGGACTGAAGAATTTCATCCCCTAGAAACTCACACTGTTGAAGCTCTGCATGTCTTTGGGCCAACAGCTTCATGGATTTGTCAGTCACTATTTCTATGAGGTCATCCACCTATGACAGGAAAGCATACAAAGAAAGAGAAAGCCTTGTCAAAAACCAAAGGGATAGTTGCTTTTCCTAGGAGATTAGTTCAGGAGTTAGTGGATATTTTACAAGTCTCAAAGTATTATTCTAATTCAAGTCATAGCAAACAGAGCTCGAAAACATACATTTTAACACCCAGTGGTAAAGGTGATCTCATTTCTTCTCAAAAGAAGCATATGTATATACTTTTACTTTATTGAATTCATTTAATATTTATTAAGCACACAGCATCATCCTAGATGTACTTAACAATCCTTTAGCCACTCTTAAAATGCCCTCCCACTTTTTAAAATGCTAATCATGGGCGGCGCCTGTGGCTCAGTGAGTAGAGTGCCGGCCCCATATGCCGAGGGTGGCGGGTTCAAACCCAGCCCCGGCCAAATTGCAACAAAAAAATAGCCGGGCGTTGTGGCAGGCGCCTGTAGTCCCAGCTGCTCGGGAGGCTGAGGCAAGAGAATAGCGTAAGCTCAAGAGTTAGAGGTTGCTGTGAGCTGTGTGATGCCACGGCACTCTACCTGAGGGCGGTATGTGAGACTCTGTCTCTACAAAAAAAAATAAAATAAAATAAAATGCTAATCATTTATTTCTTTCCACATTCATGCTGTCTAGCAGGTCTGTATATTCAGTTAAGCCTGGCTATCTGATGCTTCTGAGACACAAAAGCCTTTGTCCACTACCTGCATTTGAAGGTTTCCTACTGTCAAATCTGATTTTCGGAGGATGTTTTCCATACCATGTTTCTTTTTTTTAAGTGCTGGGAAATGTGGCCTCTTTTTTGATGAATATGGAACCTGTCATAAAAACATTAAAACACATCAAATTAGAAAGTACCAACATTATTTCTGTGACAGCACTTAAATAAGAATTCTAACCCTTGGGACATTCTCTTATAAACGGAACATTTGCCACATAACAACATTGAGTTGGAGACCATATTCATATTATTCTCCACGCCCCATGTATCTCCTTTGTGCCCAGAGCTCCTTTTGAAGAGATCTATAGCATGCAGAGAAATGAGATTGTCTGGCTCTGAAAGAATATACAGCATCAGGAAAAAAGCAGGTCATTTGTAAGGGAAGAAGAAATTGGCTCTGCATCTGCTGAGCACAGAGTGTGGGGCTGTTGTGGACCAGTGCCCCAGAAAGCTCATTATTACTGGATCCAGTTGTTAATTTGGTCTCATTTCTGCAGGATTTCTTATTTTCATGGCAGTCATGTCTCCAAACATAAAAAGAAAGCTCTGGGTTCTTTTCACCTGATGCCTGATACTTTTCCCATTGTTCCTGGCTTACTGGATACAGTTACCTGTTCTAATAGTGTTGCTACTGGAAATTATTCCTAGATCATGGCTCCTAGTTGATATGCCCTTTTTCCTCTTGTTGAGTTTTCTCTTCCTTCCCCTTGTGCTTAATAATTAGCAATAGGACTATTGTGAGCCCTACACAGTAGAATGCAGGACTGTGTCTGGGTCCTACCCTTTGCATGATGAAGGAATTTACAAATGAGGTATGCTGAACCACTGCTGCCCTGCCAGCTTGCCCCAGCTAAAGTATCACTCCCAGATCCTTTCTTGATTCAAAGCAAGTCCCCTCTTTTTTCTCTCTCATAAAACCCAGTACTTTTTCCTACTAAGCATCTATCGCACTTGGTAGTTACTAAGTTATTTCTGTGTTTGTTGAATATAAGTATTAAAAAAGTCCAGTACCTGGGCAGGTTTCATAAAACAAGATGAGCTGGGGCCCGTGTAGACTGGCCCCAAGAAAGGGTACCCCTGTAGCTCCTGCTTGTGGCCATGAGGAATTGGGGGCCTAGTGTTTCCAAATCTTCCTATTTTTCGAAAGAAAGTTGAAAACCCAGATTTTTATTTAAAATATCCTAACTTTTAATTGTGGACAATTAAATATATTTTGAGAACATTCTAAGGGCTAAACAAATACTTCTATAGCCAGTTGATAACCTGATTAAATATTTTTTGATGAACAGAAATTCTACATTTCACTGCAGCCAAATTTGTCCATCTGTACCTTTCTGGCCTGTTGTATTTGTATCCTAACAACTCTTTCTCTATCCTGAAGTCATGAAGATATTCTTACCGAGTCTCGGCGCCTGTAGCACTGTGGTTATAGCCCCAGCCACATGCACCAAGGCTGGCGGGTTCGAGCCCAGCCCAGGCCAGTTAAACAATGACAATGACAACAACAAAATAGCCAGGCATTGTGGCAGGCACCTGTTGTCTCAGCTATTTGGGAGGCTGAGGCAACAGACTCCCTTGAGCCCAGGAGTTGGAGGTTGCTGTGAGCTGTGATGCCACAGCAGTCTACCGAGGACAACATAGTGAGACTGTGTCTCAAAAAAAAAAAAAAGATATTCTTAACAAATGCTGGAAGTTTTAAGATTTTGCCTTTCCCACTTATTTTTTTTTTTATTTTTTTATTTTTTGTAGTTTTTGACTGGACTGGGTTGTTTTTTTTGTAGAGACAGAGTTTCACTTTATGGCCCTAGGTAGAGTGCCATGGCATCACACAGCTCACAGCAACCTCCAACTCCTGGGCCCAAGCGACTCTCTTGCCTCAGCCTCCCGAGCAGCTGGGACCACAGGCGCCCGCCACAACACCCAGGCTATTTTTTTGTTGCAGTTTGGCCGGGGCTGGGTTTGAACCCGCCACCCTTGGTATATGGGGCCGGCACCCTACTGACTGAGCCACAGGTGCCGCCCCCGGGGCTAGGTTTGAACCCACCACCTCCAGCATATGGGGCTGGCGCCTACTCCTCTGAGCCACAGGCGCTGCCCTGCCTTTCCCACTTAAATCTATAATCTTAACATGAGTTAACTTTTATATAGGGATAAAATTTCATTTTTTCCCATATGGATATACACTTGTCCCAGGTCCCTTTATTCAAAAGATTATCCATAACTCTACTGCTTTGCCATGCCATGTGTTAACATCTGTCTATTAGACTTTACCATAAAAGCAAGACTATGTCCATGGATCACCCTTGTAGTACCCAAACCTAGAAATTACCCAGCATATAATAGGGGCCCAATAAATGTGAACCTAGCACAGAAGAGGCAAAATTCAAAACTATTACTAACGTTGGCAGACTTGGACAGTGATGTAGAAAGGTGCTGTTCAGCTTTCTATGACGATGATATTCTCTGTGCTATCCAATACAACAGCTCCTAGCTACATGTAATTATTGACCACTTGAAATGTAGCTAGCTAGTGGGGAACTGAACTTTTAATTTTATTTAATTTTAATTAACAAAAATAGTCACATGTGGTTATTGACTACTATATCAAACAATATGATTGGGTAATACAATCAGTACATAGCATAGTAATTAAGAGTAAGGACTCTACCTCCCAGAGAGCTAGATTATGAAGGATCACTTGAAGTAAGGAGTTCAAGACCAGCCTGAGCAATAGTGAGACCCCCATCTCTACCAAAAATATACCGCAGGCATTTGTGGGTCACAGCCTGTAGTCCCAGCTGCTCAGGAGGCTGAGGCAGAAGAATTGCTTGAGCCCAGGAGTTTGAGGTTGCTGTGAGTTATGACACCACTGCGTTCTAGCTGGGGTGACAACATGAAACCCTGTCTTGAAAAAAAAAAGTAAGGGTAATGGGTTTGAACCCGCCACCTCTGGCATATGGGATCAGAGTAGGGCACCGATCCCATATGCCAGAGGTGGCGGGTTCAAACCCATCCCCGGCCAAAAACCAAAAAAAAAAGAAAAAAAAAAGTAAGGACTGTGAATCCAGGTCTCCCTGCATTTGAAGGTTGGCTCTGTCTTCACTGCTCTGTGCTGTTCCTAAAATAAGGATAGTATTGCTATCTGCCTTATAGAACTGTTGTAAGGATTATCTGAGTTGTTTCTGTTTTTCTTTCAAAAATAGGAGCTTGCTCTGTCACTCAGGCTGGAGTGCAGTGGTATGATCTCAGCTCACTGTAACCCTGAACTCTTTTTTTCTTTCTTTTTTTTTTAAGACAGAGTCTCACTTTGTTGCCCTCGGTAGAGTGCTGTAGCATCATAGCTCACAGCAACCTGAAACTCTTTGGTGCAAGCAATTCTCTTGTCTTAGCCTCCCAAGTAGCTGGGAGTGAGGCAAGAGAGTAAAAGCAGAGACAGTTACTGTGCTAGTTACTCTGTACAGGCATTAGCCAGTCTGTTACTGCCAGACACTAATTACTACCTCTACTGCAGCAGATGTCTCTGTTATCTATATGCCCTTCCCATGGTACCTGATCGTAACTTCCCTAACCCTCTGTCTCCTTTGAGGACAGGTAACCCGGTACCAAAAGGCACAGGACAACCTGACCTTCCCCTGAATCACAAGACTTTCAGGTCTCACAGCTCTCGTGTCTTTAATGACTTTCACATGCACCCAAGCCCTAAAAATGTATACAACACAGTCAAGAGATTGAGTCAGGCTGGCAAGTGGCGAGGGGTGGGGGTGGGGGAGTGCGACTCGGGGGTTTTTAGGACACTAGTCTGCGGAGTCTCCTGGCCGGTGAATAAAGCCACTTCCTCTTCCAACTGGTGCCTGGAGTCTTTTTGTCTGCGTCAGTTTCCTGCCACAGGACTACAGGCACCCACCACAACACCCAGCTATTTTTAGAGACAAGGTCTCCATTTGGCTCAGGCTGGTCTCGAACCTGTGAGCTCAGGCAATGCACCTGCCTCAGCCTCCCAGAGTGCTAGGATTATAGGCATGAGCCACCGCACTTGGCCCTGACCTTGAACTCTTGAGCTCAAATGAACTTCCTGCCTCGGCCTCCTGAGTAGCTGGAACTGCAGGTGGTGGAACTGCCACCACACCTGGCTAATTTTTTAATTTTTTGGTGAGAAAGGGTCTTGCTGTGTTGCCCAGGCTGGTCCTGTCCTCAAGTAATGCTCCTGCCTCAGGCTCCCAAAGTGCTAGGATTCAAGGCACAAGCCACAGTGCCAGGGCCGAGTTAATATTCTAAAGTACTTAAAACGGGGCTTGGAAAATAGCTTTAGGTTAAGAGCTTATTACATTTATAATAATTCAAGGTTCTGTTGTTTAAAAATAGTTTGACTGGGGCAGCGCCCATAGCTCAGTGGGTAAAGTGTCAGCCACATACACCCAGGCTAGGGGATTTGACCCGGCCTGGGCCAGCTAAAAAAAAACAATGACAACTGCAACAAAAAAAACAGCTGGGCGTTGTGGCAGACACCTGTAGTCCCAGCTACTTGGGAGGCTGAGGCAAGAGAATCACTTGAGCCCAAGAGTTTGAGGTTGCTGTGAACTATGACACCACAGCACCTACTGAGGGCAACATAGTGAGACTCTGTCTCAAAAAAAAAGTTTGGTGATAGCGTTACTGGAATTTCTTTCTTCAGTCCTTTGTCCCAGGGATTCAAAGAATGAACCCATGGGCCACAGATCAGTGGTAAGATAGGATTTTTTTTTTTTTTTTAAGAGTCTATGTCGCCCTTGGTAGAGTGCTATGGCATAACAGCTCACAGCAACCTCAAACTCTTGGGCTTCTCGATTCAGAAATTCTCTTGCCTCAGCCTCCCAAGTAGCTGGGACTATAGGTGCCCGCCACAACACCCCGCTGTTTTTTTGTTGTATTTGCCACTGTTGTTTGGCAGACCCGGACTGGGTTCGAACCCACTAGCTCTGTGTATGTGGCTGGCACCCTAGTTGCTGAGCTACCTGTACTGAGCCAGTAAGATAGGATTTTATTAGACAGAAAGGAATACAGGAGTAAAAAGCACCAGAGCTTCTGGCAAAGGGGAAGACCCAAGTTGGAAGTCTCCCACAAGGTTCTTTTGTCTAAAGGTATATACAGTATTGAGTCTTTGCAGTTTTTGCCTCAGGGAAGGGATTAGGGTGTGTGCTCCCTAATCAAGGTGGGACCACCCGAAACTTTTTAGGCTGCTTTGTTCATGACCTTGCTGGAGCCCAGAGGGTGTGGCCTGGAAAGGGTAGTTTGTGCCTAAAGAAGGGGGTTTCATTTCTGAGCTCACCTGGACCTAGAAAATAGGGGTGGTGGGGTGGTATCTCTGTCCGGCCGAAGCAGGGGAATCATATATCAGTGGCTCACACCTGTAATCCCAACACTTTGGGAGGCTGAGGCAGGAGGATCACTTGAGGTCAGGACTTCAAGACCAGCCTCAGTGACCCTGTCCCTACAGAAAAGAAAAAAAAAATTAACTGGGTGTGGTGATATGTGCCTATAGTCCCACCTACTTGGTAGGTTGAGATGGGAGATCACTTGAGCCAGGAGTTCAAGGTTATAGTAAGCTATTTATTATTGGGCTGCTACACTCTAATCTGGGCCACGGAGTGAGATACTATCTCAAAAAAAAAAAAAGTCTGGGCAATTTAAGCTCAAGAACACTTTCCTGCAGATAAGTACAAGCTTTGGTTTGGAAAGTCCTGGATCATCATTTACATTTTAATTTTAATTTCAATCAAAAGTAAATTATTCAATTGCACTAGCCACTTTTCAAAGTCTCAAAAGCCACAGGTGGCTAATGGCTACTCTTTTGGACAATGTATCCTCACAAAACAGTTCTATCCTCACAAAACAGTTCTATCCTCACAAAAAAGTTCTATCCTCATAAAAAAGTTCTATCAGATATCAATCCGCGGTCTAGTGGAATCCTCGCCACATGGCAGTGCACGTAGGCCAGACTGGTAATATAGTAACTTGACATTTGAACAGCTGAGAAAGTCGGTATGAAGCTCCAAGCTTCGCTGTTGCCCAGACTGTAGTAGAAACTGAACAGTTTGAGCTCAGAAGTAAAGTGCCTCAAATCTTGAAAAGGAGACAAGCAGCAGATTTTAAGGGTTTATTGTGGCGGATTGATGGTAGGAGAACCTTTTTGCAAAATCGCTAAACATTGAGTTTATGTGTACGTCTTCAGAAGCAAGTTTGTTTTAGAGTTCTACCTTTCGCAGTCCTGAAGGA
Organism: Nycticebus coucang; assembly: GCF_027406575.1. NCBI lineage: Eukaryota > Metazoa > Chordata > Mammalia > Primates > Lorisidae > Nycticebus > Nycticebus coucang. Next base: position 35,376,779 of record NC_069787.1, read on the forward strand.
AGAGATGACACGGATAACCGCTTGGTAGTTCTCTTGGCCCGGAGGAGTGTATTTCCTTGGGTTATCTCCTCTGTCTCTGCCTCTACAACATCAAGTTGTATAGTCGCTTATGAAAAGGAAGGAGGAAAAAAAGAACTTGTAAGGATCACAGTTATAAACTTTTTTTTTTTTTTTTTGAGACGGAGTCTTACTCTGTTGCCCTGGGTAGAGCTCATAGCAACGTCAAGCTCTTGGGCTCAAGCAATACTGCCTCAGGCTCCCCTCCCAAGTAGCTGGGACTACAGGTGACTGCACTATGCCTAGCTAATTTTGTTTTCTTTTTCTTCTTTCTTTTTCTTCTTTTCTTTTCTTTCTTTTCCTTCCTTCCTTCCTTCTTTCCTTTTTTTCTTTCTCCTTCCTTTCCTTTCCTTTTTTTTTTTTTGGTCACCCTCAGTAGAGCACTCTGGCATCAGAGCTCACAGCAACCTAAAACTCTTGGGCTCAAGCTATTCTCTTGCCTCAGCCTCCCAAGTAGCTAGGACTACAGGCACCCACCATAACACCCAGCTATTTTTTTAGAGATGGGGTCTAGCTCTTGCTCAGGCCAGTATCAAACCAGTGAGCTCAGGGCAATCCACCTGCCTTGGCCTCCCACAGTGCTAGGATTATAGGCATAAGCCACTGCGCCCAGCCAACATGGGGTTTTCCTCTTGCTCAGGCTGATCTCAAAATAATCCTCCAACCCTGGTGTCCTAGAGTCCTAGGGTTATGGGAGTGAGCCATCACACCCAGCCACATACTCTTCCTATTAAAGAAAAGTATAGTATTCTGAAAAGACAGAATTGCATGCTTTCTCAGCAGCTTTTTTCCTGGAGGCTAAAATTTGGTAAATGGATTTGCTTTTCCTAATCTTATGCTTTTTCCTTACACACATTTGTCTTTTGTTATGGTCATGACCTCAGTGGGCACCATCCTGTCTTGACAATGAGATACTTCTCTTTCTTTCAGACCTAAGTTTTGCCTCATTTTGCTTTTTCCCTTAACCACTGTGGAATTAGAAAAGTAACCCTCAGGGCGGCGCCTGTGGCTCAGCCGGTAAGGCGGCGGCCCCATATGCCGAGGATGGCGGGTTCAAACCCGGCCCGGCCGAACTGCAACAAAAAAAATAGCCGGGCGTTGTGGCGGGCGCCTGTAGTCCCAGCTGCTCGGGAGGCTGAGGCAAGAGAATCGCATAAGCCCAGGAGCTGGAGGTTGCTGTGAGCTATGTGAGGCCACAGCACTCTACTGAGGGCCATAAAGTGAGACTCTGTCTCTACAAAAAAAAAAAAAAGAAAAGTAACCCTCAGATAAGCAAGGCTTTCCCTTGAGTATTTGTTGTTGATGAAAGCAAAGTAAATCTATTCTCTTGGCCTAAGGCTCAGTCGTTCACATACCGTCTTATTGGTTTTTCCCATATCCAGGAACCATGTGACCCTTGGATTCCTTAATATTTTTCTTTATTTCAATTCAATGCTTCACTCGATAAATTTACAAAGGGAACTTAAAAACTCTATCATAAACTGGAAATCAGAATCATAGTTAAGCATTACAATTAATATGCTAAAAACAAAACTATGTTATTTTCTGCAATAACCAAACGTTAGGTTACTCTCCTTTTCTTAAAGAAGGAAGTTGATGGGGTGGCGCCTGTGGCTCAGTGAGTAGGGCGCCGGCCCCATATGCTGAGGGTGGTGGGTTCAAACCCAGCCCCGGCCAAACTGCAACCAAAAAATAGCCGGGCGTTGTGGCGGGCGCCTGTAGTCCCAGCTGCTCGGGAGGCTGAGGCAAGAGAATCGCGTAAGCCCAAGGTTGCTTGGTTGCTGTGAGCCATGTGATGCCACGGCACTCTACCCGAGGGCTGTACAGCGAGACTCTGTCTCTACAAAAAAAAAGAAGGAAGTTGATGAATGAAATGAAGCATTTTCCTTTATATAATCAAAAGGATGATAGGGCATTGGAGAAAAAGTGTTTGCAGTTTGCTGTGTGCTCAGTGTTACTTCACACTGTGTGCGGCACCTAAAATCACCTTGTCCTTTAGTTGTTAGCTGGGGTTACAAAAGAAAAATAAATTAGTAAGTAAAATCACCTGGTCCTGTGTAAGGTCCCTTGATAAAGGCATCTTTGAGAGTCTCAGAGTTCAATGAACATATTAGCCAACTTGACACCTCCACTTGGCTTTTTGGCAAGGACCTCAAATCAGCAAGTTTCACAAGAACTCATGACTCCCTTTGCAAACCATGTCGTCTCCACCTTCAAAGCAGGTGCTCAACCCAGAAACTCTTCCCTCTCCCTACCCCCTGCTGTCCAGCTCTTCCCCACGTCTTACAACGTCTGCCTAGGTTTATTTCCCCCTTTATCTCTGCATCCCCACTGCCACAAGAAACCCAAGCTTACGCCATCCCTTGCTTGAATGAATGTAGGAGCCTGTTAATCTCCTTAAGTCCGCTCTTCCCTTTCTCTACTCAATCCAGTCTCTACTCTGCAGCCACAGCTCTCTTTTAAAAATGTAAATCAGGTTATATAAATCTGTAGCTTGAAAGTATTCAGTGACTTCTAATCATCCTTACGAGAAAGTTAAAAATTCTTAACGTGACCTATGACCCCCTTACAGCGTCATTCACCGAGCCTCTCCCTGCTCTCTCTGCTCTAACCTCCCCTGGATTTCTTTCATTTCTTAACTCTGCCAGGTGCTCTGTTGATGTTGGGACTTGAACACGTTCTCTCTTCTTCCCGAGAAACGGTTCTCCCACACTTTCCTTGTCTAACTCTCAGCCATCTTTTAGATCTGAACCTGTTTGTCCCTTCCCTGGAGAGACCTTTCCTGAGCCCTCTCTTCTAAAATTAGGCCACCCATGATTTGTTTCTATAACATTTTCTCCTTCTACTTTGGCATCAGAAATAAATATGTGCATGTTTGAAAGTCTCTGCCACAACTCCATGAGGGCAGGACCATGTCTGTTCTGTTTACTACTTTGTCCCTCATATGACTAAGTATAATAAATACTTAGTAACTGTTTGTTGAACAGATTTAGAAAATGATACGGAGGTCTGCAGAAAAGAACAACTGTTTTGGGGGCCCCAGCAAAGACAGGGTAATGTTTGAGCTAAATCCTAAAAGATGTGTATGTTTTCTAGAGAACTCTCAGTTGAGAGACTTGTTATGCCAACTAAGATGAAAATAAATCCATGCACGGACTAGGACCAGAAACTTGGTCCACTGCTCTCTGCTGAGCTCTTTCCCCAGCCCTAGCATTGTGGAAGTATAGCTTCTTTGTTACTTTCAACAAAAATATATAGGTCAATCTATACCAGGTAATTGCTAGAGGCTTGTATTAGTAATGGTTTTTTCCAAAAGAGAGAATTTGTCTGAAAGGGCAACCAGTTGGCTGGAAACCATCAGTATTTTGGAGTCTCCTGCCACCAGTGGGAAAAGCACTCGTCAGGTCTATAGGCTGGCCACTGTGTGAAATGTGAAGTTGTGTATATGTACATGTAACATAAGGACTATATATGTTTTCTGATGCTCTGCTTGCTAACAAGGACATAAAAAAATACGGAGCGTATTTAGGGCTCTGTAAAGCGATTGATGGGCTTTAGGTTAGTAATAACATTATCAATATTGGCTCATTGTAGCAAATGCATCACACTAAGGTGAGACATTAACAATGATGAAAACCATGGGGTTGGGGGAGGGAATAGATGTAGGTGGGAATTCTGCATTTTCTGCTCATTTTTTTCTGTAAACACAAACTGCTCTAAAAAAGTGAACTATATTAATTAAAAAAAAAAAAGCTACAGAGGAGAATGCAGACACTGGTGGCATCATATGAGGTCCTCATATGAGGACACAGAACAACAGCATTTCTGTATTGCAGAAAATTCTTAAAGTTCACAGTTCAAATGCTGGTTCTTCTAACAGTCTATAGAAAGTAGATGCAATAAAATCAAATATCCTTTATGACTTACCAATCATAAATTTTACTCATTTAATTCTTACTACACCCTCCACTGTTAGAGGGAGCCATTTGAAAGTCTGCATCAAGACTTTCTCCAGAAACAAAATTAAAAAATCATGCTTTAGTTTATTTTCTAATATATATATGCACATACACATGTATGCATGTATATTTAAATTAAAAGTGACTTTAGACTGACTAGACCACTGATCAATTAATTAGACTGAGAAGCTCAAAGGCAATCTGATCCGGCACTTCTGTTATGTACCTATGAGTCAATGGAAGATCTTCCTAATGTGCAGAATCTGACTTAGGAGACCTGGGTGAGGCCTGAAATTCTGCATTTCAGGCAAGTTTTTCTAGATGCCATACTTTGGGTAGCAAGAAAATTCATTTTAATTTCAGCCCTCTTAGCCTCAACAAAATGATAAATTGGCTTTGATTACCTGTCTCTGAGAGCTTTCTCATTTTTGGTTTGGTAAATAACTTGGGAGATGGAAGTTCCTTGACAATCCGAGGAAGAAGGCTCTGTGTGTTTGAAAGGAGGGCTTCTCTGCGGTAAGTAGAGCCCTCTTTGCTGGCACTTGCTGGCTTGTATCTGAATTTGTATGAGAATATCCTCCCAAAAGCAGTCTTCATTCTCTTCATCAATTTTTTTTTTTTATTTTGCTGGCTTTCATGAAACCCCATGTCACTATCGCTGGAAGATTCCTCCTTGGGGACCAATACATTTTGTTTTACTAAGTTGGTAGACACAGCTCTATGCCATCTGAACAAAATAAAAATAATTGCATCAAGGACACTGAGAAGTTAAAAGTGAATTAATTTAATAATTTGTGAATAGTTTAAATCATTAAAACCCAAACATCAAATGTGAACAAATTATACAATTCCAAAAATAAAATTGAGACCGAGAATCAAATCACAGAGAGAGAAAGCCACTGCAGCGGCTTGGTGTTCTGTCACCACACTGTACTGTGTACATGAGTGCATCAGGCCATATTTCATTTTATCATAGTACTGCAACATGCAGGTTATAGAATTATCTTTATTTTACTAATGAGTAAACTGAGACATATGTTTAATTAATTAATTGACTAAGGATAGAATGCAGACTTTTTTTTTTTGAGACAGTCTTACTCTGTTGCCCTGGGTAGAGTGTCATAGCTCACAGCAACCTCAAACTCCTGGGCTCAAGCAATCCTCCTGCCTCAGCCTCCTGAGTAGCTGGGACTACAGGCACCCATCACAGCAACTGGCTAATTTTTCTATTTTTAGTAGAGACGGGGTCTCATTCTTGCTCTGGCTGAGCTTGAGCAATCTGCCTGTCTTGGCCTCCCAGAGCGCTAGGATTACAGGCTTGAGCCACTGCCCCCAGACTACAATGCAGATTTTAATCCAGGTCTGTGACTTACTGGAAAATTGGTGATCTTATTTTAATGATAGTTTGAGAGAGTTTTTGCTGGATTTGGCACTTCTGAAGCTAAAATGATGAGAGGCCTAGAACTTTGGGAGGCCAAGGCAGGAGGACTGCCTGAGCTCAAGAGTTCGAGACCAGCCTGAGCAAGAGTAAGACCTTGTATCTACTAAAAGAATAGAAAAACTAGCCAGGTCTTAGGGCGGATGCCTACAGTCCCACCACAGCCTCAGGACTGCTTTGGGGAGGATGCTTTCATACAAATGCAGAGGCTGAGGTAAAAGGATAGCCTGAGCCCAAGAGTTTGATGTTGCTGTGAGCTATGATGCCATGGCACTCTACCCCAGGTGACAAAGTGAGAGTCTGTCTTAAAATAAATAAATAAGGGCGGCGCCTGTGGCTCAAGGAGTAGGGCGCCGGTCCCATATGCCGGAGGTGGCAGGTTCAAACCCAGCCCCGGCCAAAAAATAAATAAATAAATAAATAAACAAATAATAATAAAATAAATAAAATAAAATAAAAATGATGATAAATGAGAGAATCAGCTAGTATAATCAGTAAAGAACATAACCTCCAAGGACCCATAAATACTGTATTTACATAGGACACTCATTTAGGTAACATACTATAAACTCATGTACAGTGAATCTATGTGCCATCTTCATAATTTTAACATATCTTAGTATTAAAAATACACATTTCCTGATAGATTTCTGTGTGCTCAAAGTGCTAAACACTCCTCTGAGTGCTTTCGGGTATATTGTATAATTTAATCCTTACACTGTCATCTCTGTTTTATACATGAATAAATTAAAGCTTGGGGCGATTAAATAACTTGTGCCCCATGACCTGATCCTAAGATCTGTGTTGTTAATGGCTATGCTAGAATGAATATCACTGATGTCACGATACAGTTATTTACCTAATATTCCTCCTCAGTTAACTGGGCTTTGTTAGTCTCAGCCAAGGCAGTAATATCAGTGAGATCCTAGGGCTTTTTAAAAATTAAAATGTTACTTTCGAGATAGGTATAGATTCATACACAGATGTAAGAAATAATGCAAGGAGGGTCTGTATATTCTATCCAGTTTCCTCAAATAGTAACATCTTGCAAAACTGTGATACATTGTCACAACCAGAATACTGACATTGATACAGTCAAGATACAAAACAAGAAAGTTTCCATGACTACCAGCATCTCTTCCTGCTTGCCCTTACCTTCTTAATTTTGAAAACCATTAATTTGTCCCACATTTGCATAATTTTTGTCCTTTCAAGAATATATAAATGGAATGAAATAGTATGTAATACATCTTTCTTTCTTTTTTTTTTTGTAGAGACAGTCTCACTTTATGGCCCTCGGTAGAGTGCCGTGGCCTCACACAGCTCACAGCAACCTCCAACTCCTGGGCTTAAGCTATTCTCTTGCCTCAGCCTCCCGAGTAGCTGGGACTACAGGCGCCCGCCACAACGCCCGGCTATTTTTTTGTTGCAGTTTGGCGGGGGCCGGGTTTGAACCCGTCACCCTCGGCATTTGGGGCCTGCGCCCTACCGACTGAGCCACAGGCACCCCCCCTTTTTTTTTTTTTTTTAAACAGAGTCTCACTTTGTCACCCTTAGTAGACTGCTGTGGTGTTATAGCTCACAGCAACCTCAAACTCTTGGGCTCAAGTGATTCTCTTGCCTCAGCCTCCCAAGAAGCTGGGACGCCCACCAGGCGCCTACCACAATGCCCGGCTCTTTTTTATTGCAGTTGTCATTGTTGCTTTAGCAGGCCCAGGCTGGGTTCAAACCCACCAGCCTCAGTGTATGTGGCTGGTGCCATAACCACTGTACTACGGGCGCTGGGCCCTATACTGTATTTCTTTTAATTGCTGAGGAATATACCATGATATAGATGTACATGTTCCATAGAATCACTAACAAGTTGGAGGCCAATTGGGTTGTTTCCAGTTTGGAGCTGTAAGAAATAGAGCTGCTATAAACATTTGTACATGGGTTTGTGTGAACATAAATCTTCAATTCTCTGGGTGAAATCTCAGGTTTTTTTTTTTTTTGTAGAGACAGAGTCTCACTTTATGGCCCTCGGTAGAGTGCCATGGCCTCACACAGCTCACAGCAACCTCCAACTCCTGGGCTTAAGCGATTCTCTTGCCTCAGCCTCCTGAGTAGCTGGGACTACAGGTGCCCGCCACAACGCCTGGCTATTTTTTGGTTGCAGTTCAGCCAGGGCCAGGTTTGAACCTGCCACCCTTGGTATATGGGGCAGGCGCCTTACCAACTGAGCCACAGGCGCTGCCCGAAATCTCAGGTTTTATAGTCATTATGCTGGTATATTATATTACATTTATATTATGTATATTTCTAATATGGAGTAAAATAAAATCATAACCATCAAAACTGTTTTTTATATGCTATCTAAAACATCTTCTGTGGCCCCAGTATCAGTACTACCCTCTAGGAAAACACTGTTGTAAACGGAACCTAAATCATTCGGCTTTCTCTGTAATTACACATAGAAATAGCTAGTGAGAGCTCAGGCACTCAAGTTAAATGGTCTTGGTTCAACTCAGAGCCACAGTTCCTAACCTTGAGCATGTTATTTAATCTCTATAAGCTTTGCTTTTCATTTTTGAAAATGGGAATACTTGTCTCAGAGTTGCGAGAATAGGCTCAGCGCTTGTAGCTCAGCAGCTAGGGCACCAGCCACATACACTGTAGCTGGCAGGTTTGAATCCAGCCCAGGGGCCCACGAAACAACAATGAGAACTAAGACCAAAAATAGCTGGGGCGTTGTGGCAGGCGCCTGAGGGCTACATAGTGAGATTCTGTCTTAAAAAAAAAAAAAAAGGTATGGCGCCTAAGGTATCGGTCCCAGGTTCCATATGCTGGACGTGGCTGGTTCAAGCCCAGCCCCAGCCAAAAACCACACAAAAAAATAAAATAGTAAAAAAAAAAAAAAAAAAAAAGAATTGTGAGAATAAAAGGGAATAATTTCTGTTTGGAACCTAATAAAGCATTCAGTAAATGATGCTTTTATTACCATATGGACCAGATCTGTGTGGAGAAAATGTAAAAGGCAAGGAAGCAGCACACACTAAAGGCAAAAGAAAAATGACCTCGTGGGCTAGCAGCCTCCCTTCTGAGACCAATGACAGAATTCTGCCAATAGCGCGCGCACACACACGCACACATTTAGGGGGTGCTATGCACATTTAGTCCTTAGAGTTGTGTACAGTTATAACAACAATTTTCTGGCAGATGGCAATAAAGTGTCCCGAGGAAGGAGCACCATTTCCTAATTTGCCCAAAGATAATTTATGAATTTTTATAGAGTTAATTTAAAATGATTCTACTACTATGAACATGTATACACATAAAACTACAGAAATACAATTTCAGGTGTTTTAGGAATCTCAAAGGTCATCCATGTACTTATCAGCTCTTTATCTCTACAATGTGTCTCCCACTCCCATCCTCCCCCCTTCATCCCTGATCTGTTTATAACATGATTTTAATTCAGGGCCTAGCATTAGAACTGCTATAATTTCTAGGAGAAGAACACTTTCCTTCTTAAGTCTAAATATTTTTGTTGGTACTGAATTTATTTGGTGATATTGCTTCCCTCTTGAGTGTTTATTTCTTTTTTTTTGTAGAGACAGAGTCTCACTGTACCGCCCTCGGGTAGAGTGCCGTGGCATCACACAGCTCACAGCAACCTCTAACTCTTGGGCTTACACGATTCTCTTGCCTCAGCCTCCCAAGCAGCTGGGACTACAGGTGCCCGCCACAACGCCCGGCTATTTTTTGGTTGCAGTTTGGCCAGGGGCTGGGTTTGAACCCGCCACCCTCGGCATATGGGGCCAGCGCCCTACTCACTGAGCCACAGGTGCTGCCCGAGTGTTTATTTCTTATTGAAAGTAGAAATCTCTGCAATATTTTATTTTGTCCACAGAAGTTCATAAGTTTGGTCTTTAATATCTCAGGCCTCATGAAAACACCTCACTTCTCCATGTCTGAGCTGTAGCTCACGGACCCAGTATAAGAGAAAAGCCTAAAGAAATTGGAAAATAAATCATTAGTCTGACTTTCCAAGTGAAAATGTCTTATGTTTTTAATGTTTCATACCTGTCTTTATAGTTTTCTCCTTGATCTAAGACAGTTTTAATATGGTATTAAAGAAGTATGCACATGAGAGAAATATACTCATATACTCATGTAGTATTTATTTCAGCAGCCAAAAATTTCTGGGACCAGAAAAGAAGGCGTTGGTTGCGGACTTATGTAAATTTTCAAATAATGGTATTTTCCTGGGATGTCTAAAATTCTGATGCTGAAATACAAACTTAGTACTTATTTTAGTCTCATATGCCACATTAAAACTCAAATTCAGGTGGAAAGGAAAGGTTTTCTTCCTTACCATTAAGACTGTTCTGATCATAACATGAGGTTTACACGGTAGAACTAGGTTTTCTGATCCAACACAGGACCTCCTCCCACCCCCAATCCGTATAGAGTCTTCATTTCTAAATGTAATACTTAAAAAGAGATTCTCCTTTTTCTAATTGTCAGAGTGAATTTTGTTCAATGCAAAAATCCCAAAGTCAACAGAAAAGAAAATTGAGTCCCCATTACGTACCTTTCAATCCCTTTCCTTTTGAACAAGCCATTTTTCTTTTTGAGTTGCTGGAATCTTTGACAGTGGCCAACCTTCCCAGAGGCAGCCTTAAAGGGTTCTGCTAGACGTAGCTGAGGGCAGGCCATTGCTGTCAGCTTCTCTGGTAATAGCTGTTTTGGATGTCTTTACCTCAGCTCTTTAGCTAACAAACTCCACAACTAAATTGTCCACTTACTGAGTGCACTGTCAAGGTTTGGGATGTTTGGAGCAAAGTATGTAGGAAAATTTTGGAGTCTTTTCCTTATTCACTTCCAGGTGTTAGAGACATCATTGGTGGGATTGGCCCAGTTTACAACTTCACAGAGGTCACCAGTGATGCATTTGACAGACCTTTGTGAAATGCCAGGGTACTTTGTGGAAAAATTTGTAGATTCTTGGACAAGGCAATTGCAGAAATAGCAGTTTGATTGTCTAATCACTGCCATTCAGATAAGCAATTAAAAACACCCAGACACCAATTGACCACCACATTCAATGTCTACGTTCGAATTCCAAAGGGGAAAGAACCTATAGGAATATCAATGATCTATTGATCATTAGAAGTTGAACTTGTTAGATCTCTCAATTAGAGCTTGTGAATGCTCTCTTGTGCTGTGGGATACACATGAAAAGACCAGTTGTGTTTAGACGTCTGGAAGTATACCCCAAGGGCTATGTCATTGCATCTTGGAATCTTGTAGTAGCCTCTCAAAGTACACTGCTGACAAAGATGAGGACCTGGCCCACCCCTGTCTTCCAAATACTACTCTATTTTGTCAACAAATTCTGCCTGGGTTGGAATTTCTTACCACAAGATGGCAGCAGACACTAGGATTTATTCCAGTCACTGTGGCACTGAGTCAATCTGAAATAACTGGGTGCTTAGGAAGGAAAACTCCTAACAAAAGATGTTGGGATCTACAAGAATTACTCTGCTTTTTCTATCTGTATTCATCAGTAATCTGATGCACACTTTTCAAACTTCCTAGTGTACACGAATTGCATAGGGATCTTCGTAAATGCAGGTTTTCCAGTACATCTGAGGAAAGATCCAAGAATTTGCACTTCTCACAAACTCCCAGGTGACCCTGACAATGCTGGCCTACAGAATACACACTTGTAGTGGTGAGGGTCTTGTATGTTCCCGTATAGGTGGAAAGAGCTTTAAAATGGTTCAGAATGAAGTGTATGACGTGGAGGGGTTGAGAGAGTGTGCTTGGCCATTACCCCTCGGTTCTTGCTGCAGCCCACCTGTGTGACCTTAGTTTGTGCACTTAATCCATCTGTGCATGTTTTCTGATCTTTGAAGTGAGAACACTAACAGTGCTCAAACCATAATGGGTTTTTTGTGATATTCCTGTGAAATAGAAATTGTGCTTTAGCAGGAATGACCATTTTAGGGAGAACCCCAGGACAGTGGGTGCAAACGCTCCTCTGTCCCACACTGTGAGAAGCACTGAAACATCCCATACCTGAGATGCCGTGGCCAAGCTGGCGTGTGCTCCTACCCACCCTGTTTTTCCTCATCTGTTGAAATTTCCAGAACACAGTATATAATATGTACTTAAATTAATGAATGTATGAATGAGCACCTTCTTTAAACACAGGCCAGTATTTCTCATGCAATTATTAATATTGCTGTCTTTTTATTTTTTTGTAGAGACAGAGTCTCACTGTACCGCCCTCAGGTAGAGTGCCATGGCGTCACACAGCTCACAGCAACCTCTAACTCTTGGGCTTACGTGATTCTCTTGCCTCAGCCTCCCAAACAGCTGGGACCACAGGCGCCCGCCACAATGCCCGGCTATTTTCTTTTTGTTGTTGCAGTTTGGCCGGGGCTAGGTTTGAACCTGCCACCCTCGGCATATGGGGCCGGCGCCCTACTCACTGAGCCACAGGCGCCACCCAAATATTGCTCTCTTAATTCTACCATACTCAGTCAGCTATCTAGATAAGAAACATTAATTTTATGTTAGGAAAAAGCTGTTTCTTTACTTGTGTGAGTGTGCTTCTATATTTGTACATGTGTGCATGAGTCTCTGTGTATGTATGTTTATACTAAGCCAAAACATCTGTTGTTTTGACTTCTGTGACAATATGGGTAGGTTCCCAAAAGTCCTGAAGCAGATGATGGAACTTGAAAGAGTGGGATAGGGAAAAAGCGTGTTTGGCACACAGATGGAAATCAATTTTAAGCTGGGGCTGGATTTCAATTTTAGCTCTACCTTTTACAAGCTATGGGTTTTGGGGCAGGTGACAAAAACTCTGAAGCTCCATTTTCTTAGTTGTAAAATAAGAATAATAACTGTTACCACCCAGGATTGTTTTGGTCATTCAGGTATTCAATAAATATTTGAATGCTCACTGGTTGCTGGGCACTACCCTACACACCATGGATACCGCAATGAACAGTACACACAAAATCTCTGAACTAATATAACTTGAAATTGCTGTGGGAAAGGCTGAAGACAAACAAGAAAATTAAAAAGTTCATTTCATCTAGTAGTAAATGCTGTGAAGAAAATAAAAGAGGATGACAGGGTAGAGTGACTACAGGACTTTATTTTTATTATTTTTTTATTGTTAATTCATAGCTGTGTACATTAGTGCAATCAAGGGATACAATGTGCTGGTTTCATATACAATCTGAAATATTCTCATCAAACTGTTCAACATAGCCTTCATGGCATTTTCTTAGTTATTGTATGTAGACATTTGTATTCTGCCTTTAGTAAGTTTCGCCTGTACCCATTCTAAGATGCACCGTAGGTGTGGCCCCACCCATTACCCTCCCTCCGCCTTAACTTCCCCCTCCCTTCCCCTTCCTTGGCCCTTTCCTCATAGTCTTGTGCTATAGTTGGGTTAGAGCCTTCATGTGAAAGCTATAATTTAGCTTCATAGTAGGGCTGAGTACATTGGATACTTTTTCTTCCATTCCTGAGATACTTTGCTAAGAAGAATATGTTCCAGCTCCATCCATGTAAACATGAAAGAGGTAAAGTCTCCATCTTTCTTTAAGGCTGCATAATATTCCATGGTATACATGTACCACAATTTGCTAGTCCATTTGTGGGTTGATGGGCACTTGGGCTTCTTCCATGACTTAGCAATTATGAATTGGGCTGCAATAAACATTCTGGTACAGATGTCTTTGTTATATTGTGATTTTTGGTCTTCTGGGCATAAACCTAGTAAAGGAATAATGGCATCAAATGGCAGGTCTATTTTTAGGTCTCTAAGTATTCTCCAAACGTCCTTCCAGAAGGAACATATTAGTGTGCATTCCCACCAGCAGTGTAGAAGTGTGCCCTTTTCTCCACATCCACGCCAACACTTCTGGTTTGGGGATTTTGTTATGTGGGCTTCTCTTACTGGGGTTAGGTGATATCTCAAAGTGTTTTGATTTGCATTTCTCTGATGATTAAGGATGATGAACTTTTTTCATGTGTTTGTAGATCGTGCATCTGTCTTCTTTAGAGAAGTTTCTCTTCAAGTCCCTTGCCCACCCTGAGATGGGGTCACTTGTTCTTTTCTTGCTAATACGTTTGAGTTCTCTGTGGATTCTGGTTATTAGACCTTTATCGGAGGTATAACCTTCAAATATTTTCTCCCATTCTAAGGGCTGTCTGCTTGCTTTACTTACTATGTTCTTGGCTGTGCAGAAGCTTGTTAGTTTGATCAGGTCCCAGTAGTGTATTTTTTATTTTCATTTTTTAATTTTTTTTTGGTTTTTGGCCGGGGTAGGTTTGAACCTGCCACCTCCGGCATATGGGACCAGCGCTCTACTCCTTGAGCCACAGGTGCCACCCCCAGTAGTGTATTTTTGTATTGCTTCAATTGCCTGGGGAGTCCTCCTCATAAAATATTCACCCAGGCCAATTTCTTCAAGAGTTTTCCCTGCACTTTCTTCAAGTATTTTTTTTTTTTTTTTTTTTTTGTAGAGACAGAGTCTCACTTTATGGCCCTCGGTAGAGTGCCATGGCCTCACACAGCTCACAGCAACCTCCAACTCCTGGGCTTAAGCGATTCTCTTGCCTCAGCCTCCCGAGTAGCTGGGACTACAGGTGCCCGCCACAACACCCAGCTATTTTTTGGTTGCAGTTCAGCCGGGGCTGGGTTTGAACCCGCCACCCTTGGTATATGGGGCCGGTGCCTTACCAACTGAGCCACAGGTGCCACCCTTCTTCAGGTATTTTTATAGTTTCATGTCTTAAGTTTAAATCTTTTATCTAGTGAAAGTCTATCTTAGTTAATAGTGAAAGGTGTGGGTCCAGTTTCAATCTTCTACAGGTTGCCAGCCAGTTCACCCAGCACCATTTGTTAAATAGGGAATCTTTTCCCCACTGGATGTTTTTAATTGGCTTGTCAAAGATCAAATAACGGTAAGTAGCTGGATTCATCTCTTGGTTCTCTATTCTGTTCCAGACATCTACTTCTCTGTTTTTGTGCCAATACGATGCTGTTTTGATCACTATCGATTTATAGTATAGTCTCAGGTCTGGTACTGTGATTCCTCCTGCTGTGTTTTTATTGCTCAGTAATGTTTTGGCTATTCGAGGTTTTTTCTTTTTTTTTTTTTTAGGTGCACAAAGCTTTATTTCCATTTGGTCCAAGGCTTGGGAAAAGCCTGTAAGGTGTTTAAAAAGCTGCCTTGTGGCTGGAGGATGCGGCTCTGGCAGAAGCCCTGATGGTTTGAAAAGGAGGGCTCCTCAGAGGTCACTGGTCTCCACAGGCTCTTAGTCATGCTTGAGAGTGAGCCTTTCGAAGAGATACTCGCCCAGCCCAGCCTGGGGGCCAGCCAGCCTGTGGAGGTTGGTCAGGTGGTCGCCCATCTTCTTGAGGAGTTTCACTTCCTCATCTAGGAAGTGACTCTCCAGGAAGTCACAGAGATGAGGGTCTTTGCGGGCAGAACCCAGGGCATGAAGATCCAAAAGAGCCTGGTTCAGGCTCTTCTCCAGGGCTAAGGCGGCTTCCATTGTGTCCAGGGTTGTACCCCATTCATCTTGAGATGGCTTCTGCACGTCCAGGAAGAGAGCGCGGCCGCCACGCTGGTTTTGCATCTTCAAGAGACGCTCAGAGCCCTCGCGCTTCTCCTCTGCCAACTCGCGAAGTGGCCCACGCCTTTGAGAGCCACATCGTCGTGGTCAAAATAGTAGCCCAGAGAGAGGAAGGTGTAGGAGGCCCGCAGATGCAAGTTGACCAGGCGGTTGACGGCAGCCTCCACATCGGTGGAATAATTCTGACGAATCTGGGAGCTCATGGTTGATCGGTAATAAGGAACTAACCACAAAAAAACGGTGTTAGCTGGCTCCAGAGGCAGGAGATGGCAGTGAAGAAGGTCCCAGAGATTGCAAGTGGAAAAGAAAAGAATGAGACTGGAAAATTGCCAAAGGCTGGAAAAAAGGGAGTCCCCGGGTCTGTTCCGTCCAAACACTGTTGAAGCAAGACACAGATCCAAGGGACCACCTCACGCGCCGCTCGAGGTTTTTTCTGATTCCATATAGAACGAAGTATTATTTTTTCAAGATCTTTAAAATATGACAATGGAGCTTTAATAGGAATTGCATTAAAATTATATATTGCTTTGGGTAGTATAGACAATTTAACGATGTTGATTCTTCCCAGCCATGAGCATGGTATGTTTTTCCATTTGTTAACATCTTCAGCTATTTCTTTTCTTAAAGTTTCATAGTTCTCTTTGTAGAGATCTTTCACATCCTTTGTTAGGTATACTCCCAAATATTTCATCTTCTTTGGCACTACTGTGAAAGGAATAGAGTCCTTGACTGTTTTTCCGGCTTGGTTATTGTTGGTATATATAAAGGCTACAGATTTATGGGTGTTGATTTTGTAGCCTGAGACATTGCTGTATTCCTTGATCACTTCTAAAAGTTTTGTAGTAGAATCTCTAGTGTTTTCCAGATATATGATCATATCATCTGTGAAGACTGAAAGTTTGATTTCTTCTGACCCTATGTGGATACCCTTGATCGCCTTTTCTTCCCTAATTGCAATGGCTAAAACTTCCATTACAATGTTAAAGAGCAATGGAGACAATGGGCAATCTTGCCTGGTTCCTGATCTAAGTGGAAATGATTTCAATTTAACTCCATTCAATACAATATTGGCTGTGGGTTTGCTGTAGATGGCCTCTATTACTTTAAGAAATGTCCCTTCTATATCAATTTTCTTAAGTGTTCTGATCATGAAGAGATGCTGGATATTATCAAAAGCTTTTTCTGCATCTATTGAAAGAATCATATGGTCTTTATTTTTTAGTTTGTTTATGTGCTGAATTACATTTATAGATTTACGTACATTGAACCAGCCTTGAGACCCTGGGATAAATCCCACTTGGTCATTGTGTATAATGTTTTTTTTTTTTTATTATTTGTTTTTTGTAGAGACAGAAAACTCACTCTATGTCTCACTTTATGGCCCTCGGTAGAGTGCCGTGGAGTCACACAGCTCACAGCAACCTCCAACTCTTGGGCTTCAGCCATTCTCTTGCCTCAGCCTCCCGAGTAGCTGGGACTACAGGCGCCCGCCACAACGCCCGGCTATTTTTTTGTTGCAGTTTGGTCGGGGCTGGGTTTGAACCTGCCACCCTCAGCATATGGGGCCGGCACCCTACTCACTGAGCCACAGGCGCTGCCCTGTGTATAATGTTTTTGATGTGTTGTTTGATTCTGTTTGTTAGGATCTTATTGAGTATTTTAGCATCAATATTCATTAGTGATATTGGTCTAATTTTCTTTTCTTGTTGGGTCTTTCCCTGGTTTGGGGATCAAGGTTATGTTTGCTTCGTAGAATGTGTTGGGTAATATTCCTTCTTTTTCTATATTTTGGAAGAGGTTTAGTAATATAGGTACTAGTTCTTTAAAGGTTTGGTAGAATTCTGACGTAAAGCCATCTGGTCCTGGGCTTTTCTTTTTAGGGAGATTTTGTATAGTCAATGCTATTTCAGAACTTGATATAGGCCTATTCAACATTTCCACTTCATTCTGGCTAAGTCTTGGTAGATGGCATACTTCCAGGTATTGGTCGATTTCTTTCAGATTTTCATATTTCTGAGAGTAAAGTTTCTTGTAGTATTCATTAAGGATTTTTTGAATTTCTTAGGGGTCTGTCATTATTTCATTGTTACCATTTCTGATTGATGAAATTAGAGATTTTACTCTTTTTTTCCTGGTTAGGCTGGCCAAAGGTTTATCTATTTTATTGATCTTTTCAAAAAACCAGCTTTTGGATTTATTGATCTGTTGTATAATTCTTTTGTTTTCAATTTCATTTAATTCTGCTCTGATTTTGGTTATTTATTTTCTTGTGCTGGATTTGTTATTGGAGTGTTCTTCCTTCTCCAGTTGCTTGAGATGTCCCATTAAATTATTAACTTCCTCTCTTTCTGTTTTCTTGAGGAAGGCTTGCAGTACTATAAATTTCCCTCTTAGGACTGCCTTTGCAGTTTCCCAGAGATTCTGGTAATTCATGTCTTGATTGTTGTTTTGTTCCAAAAATTTGGTGATTTCCTTTTTAATCTTGTCTATAACCCATTTACCCTTCAGCATAAGGTTGTTTAGCTTCCATGTTTTTGTATGGGTATTCAGGTTCCTGTTGTAATTGAGTTCAACTTTTATTCCATGATGGTCTGAGAAGATGCAAGGAATAATTTCTATTTTTTAAAATTTGCTGAGGTTAGATTTGTGGCCTAGGATGTGGTCAATTTTGGAGTTTGTTCCTGATGAGAAGAATGTGTATTTCGTTTTGTTGGAATGAAATGTTCTGTAGATGTCTGTTAAGTCCAGATGTTGAATGGTTAAGTTTAAATCTAAGATTTCTTTGCTTAGCTTCTTTTTGGAGGATCTATCCAGCACTGCTAAAGGGGTGTTAAAATCTCCAACTGGAACTGGAGGAAATCAAGTTGCTCATGTCTGTTAGAGTTTCTCTTATAAATTGAGGTGCGTTCTGGTTGGGTGCATAAATATTAATAATTGAAATCTTATCATATTGAGTATTACCTTTAATAAATACGAAGTGTCCATCCTTATCCTTCCTTATTTCGGTTGTTTTAAAGCCTATTGCATCTGCGAATAGGATTGCAACACCTGCTTTTTTCTGCTTTCTATTTGCCTGGAGTATAGATGACTACCCCTTTACTTTGAGTCTATATTTGTCTTTTAATGTAAGATGTGATTCTTGTATGCAGCAGATATCTGGCTTGAGTTTTTTTTTTTTTTTTAGAGACAGAGTCTCACTTTATGGCCCTGGGTAGAGTGCCATGGCATCATACAGCTCACAGCAACCTCCAACTCCTGGGCTTAAGCGATTCTCTTGCCTCAGCCTCCCGAGTAGCTGGGACTACAGGCACCCGCCACAATGCCCAGCTATTTTTTGGTTGCAGTTCAGCCGGGGGTGGGTTTGAACCCACTACCCTTGGTATATGGGGCCAGCGCCTTACCAACTGAGCCACAGGTGCTGCCCCTGGCTTGAGTTTCTGTATCCAGTCAGCCAACCTGTGCCTCTTTAGAGGACAATTTAAACCATTCACATTAATTGAGAATATTGATAAGCCTTCTGAGAGTCTGGTGGACATTTTTAATCCTTTTGCGACTGTGGAAGTTGGAATTTGATCAAAATTTTCTGGGTGGGTTTACTTTTGTGGTGGAGGATTACGCTGGTCTTTATGGAGGATAGGTCTGAGAATATCCTGGAAAGCTGGTTTAGTTATGGCAAATTTCTTCAACATGTGAATGTCATTGAAGTATTTAATTTCTCCATCATAAATGAAACTCAGTTTAGCTGGGTACAGGATCCTGGGTTGAAATTTATTTTGTTTTAGGAGATTAAAAGTCGATGACCATCCCCTTCTAGCTTGAAAGGTTTCAGCAGAGAGATCTGCAGTTATTCTCATATTCTTGCCCTTGTAGGTGATGGTTTTCTTTCGTCTGGTTGCTTTCAGAATTTTCTCCTTCATATTAACTTTAGTGAAATTGATTATGATGTGTCCGGGAGATGTCTTATTTGGGTTGAATTGTGCTGGAGTTCTGAAACTGTCTGCCATCTGAATTTCAGAATCTCCTGGCATGTCTGGAAAGTTCTCCTTCATAATCTCATGGAGAAGAGACTCTGTGCCTTGTGAAGCTATTTCATTGCTTTCTGGGATTCCTATGAGATGAATATTAGTTTTCTTCTAATTATCCCAGAGCTCTCTGAGAGAGTGATCTGTTTTTGCCCTCCATTTCTCTTTCTCTTTGAGAGTTTGGGAGCGTTCAATAGCTTTGTCTTTAATGTCAGAAATCCTTTCTTCTGCTTGCTCCATTCTGTTACTGAGGGATTCTACTGTGTTTCTCAGATCTTTGAGGGCTGCAACTTCTTGTCTCAATGTGTCAAAATCTTTGGTCATTTGGTCTTTGAATTCTTTGAATTCTTGAGATATCTTTTGGGTTTCTGCTTGGAATTCTTATTTGCTACCTAGATTCTGAATTCGATTTCTGACATCTCAGCTATTTGTTTGTGCATGGGATCTTGTGCCGTGTCTGCCCCACTGATCCTTGGGGGAGTTGATCTACTCTGATTATTCATATTGCCAGAGTTCTTCTGTTGATTTTGCCTCATGATTGTTTTTCACCATTGCCTCTGGCCATCCTCAGAGTTGGGGAGGTGTCTCTCCAAGATTGGACACCAGTGAGATCACTCTATTTTTGCTGGATCTTTGTAGGGAGTGACCCTGTGTAGTTCTTCTGGGGATGCCCCAGCCAGGGAGTTCTGGTTGTGGAAGCAGCTCCGGAGTGTGACACACCCGGATCCAGCAACAGGGCGGGAGGTGTTGCGCATGGTTCTGGGAGTGCCTGGCACCCAGTGACTTTGGCACAGAGAACTCAAGGTTCCAGCAGTCTCTGGCCAGGAGAAGGGCTCTGCGCAGAGGCAGGGAGGGCTCTGGAGGGCACACGGCTACCAGAGTTCCTGGCCAGATGAGCAGGCCTGTGTGGAGGCAGGGAGGGTACAGGAGGGAGGACGCAGGGTTGTGTGGCTCCTGCATTTTCTGGTCAGAGCATGTGGAGGCCTGGCTGGCACAGGTTGCGGGTCGGGGGTCGCGGCACAGCTCTTATGGATGTCTGGGCAGCACCAAGCCCAGGAGTTTGAGGTTGCTATGAGCTGTTTTGCCATGGCACTCTACCCAGGGCAATAGCCTGGGGACCTGCCAAAACAGGTCTCACTCTGCCCCTGAGGGTTAAGGCTGTAAGGCAGCTCAGTCCCCACCTTTAGGCTGTTCAGTCACTTGGTTACTAGCTCCCACCAGATCCTTGTTCTGTGACCCTGAGGACAGAGCTTGCTGAGGCAGTTCTCTCACAATGGCTCCCTGTGGCCCACAGCCGAACACTATTAGCTCTGTCCGGCTCAGCAGCTCAGTCTGGGGCCCTAGATAATGCCCAAAGTTCTCCGCACTCCTGCTCAAGCTCTCCCCAAGGCAGTTCAACTGAGTGCCAAGTCCAAAAACACAGAAACAGTTCACAGGTAAGGCCTTTCCGGTTTGCAGTCTCACTGCTGCTTGTACTTATGGTTGCCAGCGGGATTAGGTCAATTGAACACATGCAACCACTTGCCAGTTTTCTACTGTTTTGTCCTCCTCTTGGGGTCCAGAAGTCCCTTGCTGACTCCCTGTATCCTCAAAGGGATGATTATAGGCAGATCCCACCAGCCAGAGATGCCTGGAGTCTTATCTCCCCAGACTCACCATGCCCAGTTGCAAGGAAGCTGTTACTCGGCTGCCCCACTACAGGACTTTAGATGGGAAACAAAGAGATGGATGTACATGACTAGTGGAGAGATTTTGAGGGCTCAACTTGCAAAGTCCAAATTAAATGAAAGATTTTGGTCTTGATCTTCAGAGCAACAAGAAGATATTAACGGTTTTTAAGGTGCTAACCCATACATATTTATTTTGGGAAGTGGGATTCAGCAGTGAAGAAAATGACTAGAATCTTTCCCTGAAATTACAATTCCAGTGGAGGACACGGACAGTAAACATGTTAACAAACAGATACACAGTTTCAGGCACAGATAAAGAACACTACCAAAAAACTAGAAAAACATGGTAGAAAGTGACTGGGAGCCGGCACTGCCCAAATGCTGAAGAAAGACCTCTTAAAGAGGTGGCGTTTAAGGTGGGAGACATTTAATGATGAAAAGGAGACAAACTATGCTAAGATCTGGGAGAGGTCTTTTAAACTGCATGGGATAAATGTGGACTAGGCATGTGTGAGGGCAGAAAGAGGAACAATGTGGTGGGAACAGAGGTGACAAGGGAGGGCATAGTGACGCACGTGTTTAAAAAAGATTGCTGTGTACAGCTTGGAAAATACACTGGAGAAGAAAAATTGTGGTTGTTGAAAAGTCATCAGGTGGGCAATTAATTCAGGTTGGAGATGCAGGAGTGAGATAGAAGTGCATGGATTCACGAAATATTTAGGAAGTGTAATACTGAAATGAACCGGGTTCCAAGCGTACCACTATAGTGGCTTAACTAAGGAGGAACAGTGGAGCTCGACAGGAGGGCAGCAATTCAAGGATCCCCCATTAAGTCTACTTTTCTTTTTAACCATCCTTCACAGGACATTCCCTGGACATTCACAAATGTCCCCCTGAAAAGCCAAAAAGCCAGCTGGAGCAGGGCAAAGTCTGGTCAAAACACCATCTCCCTTGTTCTCAATATTATCCTTCCATTGGACATGTCTGACATCGCATAATCCTATTTAAGTAACCAGGACAACAGTTGACTCCTATGGAGATGGAAATTGATTGGAACCTCTAAGCAGGAATGCAGACATGAACGTTCAAAGGAGCCAGGTGGGGAAATGCAAGAAGCAGTGGGCAGGGTATACTGGGGAGGGATGGGAATTTAGTGAACTGTACAGTGATGGGCCAATCAAATACTATTTACCTTCAAATCTTTAAATCTTGTGCATTTAAAAGTGTGATCTGTAGGCCATATTTAGCCTATAGGACTCTTTCAGAGATGGTTTTATGTTAACTCTCTGTTCAGGTAGATATCGCCATCGGTGATCCTAAAACTGATTCCCCTCCACCCCCAAGCTTTAACTGAAACTTAATCACAAGCATTCAATTGGCCCTTGGCCAAATATTAGGCTGTTTTTGCATCTTCTCACTCTCTGATTGTGTATTAACCTCACCTAGCAACTTGGAAGCTCTCTGCCAACTTGGTAAACTTAGATTCTGAGTTTTGATGCCAAGTCAGGGTGTGGTAAACACACAGAGCCAGGCAGGATAATGCATTTTAGGCACCTGAAATCATTATTAACTGAATCTTTTTTTTTTAGAGACAGAGTCTCACTTTATGGCCCTCGGTAGAGTGCGATGGCATCACACAGCTCACAGCAACCTCCAACTCCTGGGCTTAAGCGATTCTCTTGCCTCAGCCTCCCAAGTAGCTGGGACTACAGGCACCTGCCACAACGCCTGGCTATATTGACTGAATCTTTTTGAAAATGAGTGAGTTTCCTGATGAGTTCTCCCAGAGTTAGTGATCATCAGATCACTAAACCATCAGATTTATTTACCAGGATGTGGGGGGAATATGAATTGAGAGTTTTTTCAACTGGCTCTAGCAAATCCTCTTGGTAGAGCTTTCGCCCTTTTGAGAGAAGAAGGTGTCACTTTACAGATCACTTGTCAAAAACCGTCATGGGGAAGTGTGTCTTGGGTGCCTAGAGACAGGATGTTTCTTCTGAAGACTCCTCACCAAGAGAGTAAACTCCCTAGAAGTCAGCAAAGGCACCAGCTGGAGCAAAGTGTCTCTGAAGAGGCAAGAGGTTTTCAAGTAAATGATGACTTTTTTTCCTTTGTTTTTTGTGTTGGTTGCTGCCCCAGGTTAGTATTATATTTTTAACTCATACATATCTTTGAAAGAATTATTTGGTAGCCTGCTGTTTGGTTTGCTTTTGCTCTTTTTAGAAACTTCTCCAGTGTTTGTCTCTGAAGTTGTCAAGTACTTTGTGTCTGTACTATGTTGGAAAGTTGACATTTCAATCAAAATGCCCTCTCCTATGCAGCTGATGTGAGTGGGAATCAGTGCAAGTTCTTTGGAGAGCAACGTGGCAATATCTACTAGTATCTGAATCTGCAGTCTTAGAGCCAGTCTGCTACCTCCAGAAAATGATCCTATAGACATACACAATGGTGAAGGTTTATTTGTATATATAGTTTATTTGTAATAGCAAAAACTAGGGCTAGGCACGGTGGCTCATGCCTGTAGTCCTAGCATTTTGGGAGGCAGGGGTGGGAGGATTGCTTGAGGCCAGGAATTTGAGACCTGCCTGAGCAAGAGCAAGACTGTCTTTTTACAAAAAATAGAAAAATTAGCCAGGCATGGTGGCATATACTGCTTGGGAGGCTGAGAAAGGAGGATCACTGAGCCCAGGAGTTTTTTCTTTTTTTTTTGAGACAGAGTCTCACTTCGTCACCCTCAGTAGAATGCCATGGCGTCACAGCTCACAGGAACCTCAAACTCTTGGGCTTAAGCAATTCTCTTGCCTCAGCCTCCCAAGTAGCTGGGACTACACAACGCCTGGCTATTTTTTTGTTGTAATTGTCATTGTTGTTTAACAGGTCCGGGCCAGAATTGAACCCACCAGCCCCGGTATATGTGGCCTGCACCTTAGCCACTTGAGTGATGGGCACCAAGCCTGAGCCCAGGAGTTTAAGTTAGCTATGATGACATCACTGCATATCAGCCTGGGCAATAGAGTAAGATCCTATCTACAAAACAAAAAGCCCACAAAACAAACAGCCCTCCCCTTACCCCCGCAAAAAAACTATAGGTAGCCTATATGTCTTCTATTTAACCAATTAAGAATTAAAGAAATGGCAACATACCATGGATGTTGGGGTCACTTAAAAAAAGGCAAGTCTTCATGTTCTAAGTGTTTGTTCAAAGGGAATTTGTGATTGGAGTGGAGACAGATCTCCTAAAACTATGAAACCAAGATTTCTTTTAAAACTTTACATTCATAAGAAAAGTTTCATTGCATGAAAAGTTCTTCAATAACATAACCAAAGATTTAACAGTGATTTTTTTCTGGCGTGGAAGTGGTAGGGCAGCAGAGCTGAGAAGGACTATGTAGATTTAATTTTTCTTTATATATATTATTATTTCACTTAGAAAAATAATATGAACTACTTTTACATTAAAAATGAACCCCATCCGGGCGGCGCCTGTGGCTCAGTTGGTAAGGCGCCAGCCCCATATACTGAGGGTGGCGGGTTCAAACCCGGCCCCGGCCAAACTGCAACCAAAAAATAGCCGGGCGTTGTGGCGGGCGCCTGTAGTCCCAGCTACTCGGGAGGCTGAGGCAAGAGAATCGCTTAAGCCCAGGAGTTGGAGGTTGCTGTGAGCTGTGTGAGGCCACGGCACTCTACCGAGGGCCATAAAGTGAGACTCTGTCTCTACAAAAAAAAAAAAAAAAAAAAAAAAGAACCCCATCCAAATTTTGAGTGTGTAATACCATTGGCTTAAGTGATTTTTTTGGTGATTATTGTCTGAATTTATTTCATAAAATAATAAGTTCAACCATTTGCTTTAGCTTCTAGAATTGAGAAAGAGTCAAACTGTCATGATGGCCAACCAAAAATAAAACAAATCAAACAACAGTTTAATTCTAAGAATAAATGATGGCTATCTTAAAATTGAAAGAAAAAATACTTTCTTTACTATGATTTCCAGCTTCATGGTTAGCCATGATTAGATTTTGCATTTCCTGAGGCAGAACCTGCGTGAAATATTCGAGGAACAGAAAGGCTTATTGGGTGGACAGAGAGAGGGACAGCGGGAGTGGTAGGGTCCGAGGCCAGACAGAGGAAGAAGACCCGTCACACGGGATCTGGAGGCTGGCGCAGAAACTTGACTTGTTGTTCCACACAAGAAAAGATGCCGATAGAGGATTCTGAGAAAAGGACTGATGTTACCTGATTTCAGTATGGGCAGCTTACTCATGTAAAATGTGCTCATTGTATTTTCTTACATAATCTAAATAACCCCTGTATCTTTTTCTTTTGCTGCTGTAACAGATTACCACAAACTTGGTGCCTTAAAACTGCATGAATTTATCTTGTTGTTTCTGTGGTTAGAAGTCTGACATGAATCTCACTAGGCAAAAATCAAAGTGTTGGCAGGGCTGTGTTCCTTTTGGAGGGTCTAGGGGTGAACCTGTTTTCTTACCTTTTCCAGCTTCTAGAAGCAGCCCCCATTTCTTGGCTTGTGACCCCCCTTTCTCCATTTTATAAGTCAGCAACGTTGCATCTTTCTCACTCTTTGTCTGCCTCCCTCTTTCACTTTTAAGGGCCCAAATCCAGAGTGTTCTTCCCATCTCAAAATCCCAACTACAATCACACTTGCAAAATCCGCTTTGCCACATAAGGTGACACATTCACAGGTTCTGGGAGTTAGGAAGTGGACATTTTGGGGGAGGACATTATTTTATCAAAACTCCCAATTGCAATTTCTTTGCTAAATAATCATGGTCTTTCACCCCCAATATAGACACGTATCCCTCATAGAATGTAAATTTTCAGCCGTGGAGAAAAAGTTGCAAGGAAGATTTTGAAATGTGGTTCCAGAAGGTAGTCAATAAGCAGAAATTAAAAATATCCATTTATAAATCTTATGGTTCAGAAACTCTCAGATCATTTCTTAAACAGAAATGCTGGATGCCACCTAAAGCACACATTTAGAAGAGAAAGATAACTTATTTGTTCAGCAAAGAGGATGGTGAAAATATCTGACTGGAAAGAGACTTGCAGCCATCTTTAGAAATAATCCATGAAGCTGGGAGAGTTAGGAAAGGCTCCTTTGATGCAGACCAAAAAAACACATTAATTCACTAGTACTTAGTGTCAGAGGGCAACGTAGCAAATCGGTGCAGGTGCTGACGAGGGGAATCGGGGCTGTGTGCCTGCAATGGTAAGAGAGAAGGGATGTGGGTGCAGCCCCGAGGGCGTTTGCCTTGTTCCTCTCTTGGATACATCGCACCTATAGGTTTGAGTGCACTTGGAGTGGGAGCAAAGAAGCAGCCATGTGACTTTATTCATCCTTGTGTATCTTTAAAGTCCTGCCTAATATTTGGTCTCCTGTAGCACTCAATAAAAGCTGGAGTAACTAAATTGCAACAGAAGTTTTAATTTGACAGTGGAGAGGCAGTAGGACCTGAAATCAAGGCACTATCTTTTTCTTTTTTTTTTTTAAATAGAGAAGAAGTCTTGCTATTATTACCCAGGCTGGTCTCAAACTCCTGGCTTCAGGGGATCCTTCTGCCGCAGCCTCTCAAGATGCTGGGATGACAGGAGTGAGCCACTGTGCTTGGCCTTCAGGAACTATCTTAATCTTTGTTTTTTCTGAAGAAGTTCTAAGAGTCTAACTTTAGTCACCCTGAGCTAAAATCTTCATTGTAAAGAAAAGGCTCAATGGAAATAAAGGGGAGCAGAGAACAAATAAAGGAGAAAGAAGGAAAGAGAGAAAAATAGAATCAAAGTAAGCCAGCTCAGTAGAGCGCATAATGACTTTTTGTGTCCGAAGGCATTGTGACTTTGAGCATCGAGTAATTTCCTGACACCACAGGGTTAGACAGAAGTTTTATGGAATAATGGCATTTAAGGAGCTATTTTTACCCATATCTCATCTCATGCATCATGTCTAATAAAACATATAATTAATTGATGTAAAAAAACTTACTTTTTTTATGAGATTGAATGGCAAATCTTTATTAAAGATAATGACCAATAGTCTGAATCTTTTCTCTTAAATAACAATGATCTGCTCCCCACCTGGTTTAGCTAGAGAGGCTTCTTCTTTGGCTAAAGCAGGTGAGAAGCTGAACCAAGTGGCAGTTAACTTACAGCTTCAGAGAAGATGAGCTGCTTGCACAGGTGGCCATGTGGCTGGTAAGAGGCAGAACTGGGATCTGAATCCAGGTCTGCTAGATTCCAAAGTCCATTCCTTATGTGGTTTCTGTCCTTCCTCCCCAGAGCTATCTCTTAGTTGGGTAGAGGCTTTTCACAAATTTTGACATTCCGAGGTTTTGCATTTTCCCTTTTTCACCCCAAAGAAATAAACTTTGAATCACAAAATCATCTCAATCATTTAAAGAACATGTGATTTCTGTCTAGCATGTTTTGGGCTTGAATCCTGATTCTACTATTGATTATCTCTGTAACACTTGGCATTTCTCTGCCTCCGTTTTCTTATGTGCAAAATGGAAGTGATAGTAATAGTACCGCTCATCCCAGGGGTATTGTGAGAATTAAACGAAAAAAAAAATCTGTGTAGGAGAATGATATTATTTATTATACATTCAACGGATATGTATGGGGTACTCTTATTCAGTTGTCAAAACAAACATATTCCTTGTAGTTAGAGCATACATTTTCCCCGGGGAGTCACACAAGTGAAAGGCAATTGTAATGCAATGTGTCAAATGTGATGATGCGGTGACATGGGACCACTGAAGAGGAAACTGGAGCACACCCAGGCAGGCCAGGGAAGGCTTTCTGAAGAAAGTACAGGTAATGTCTAAGGGGCAGCTAAAAGACAGGTAGAGTTTTAGGAAGTGAAAAATGCTTTAGAAACAATATACAGCAGAACTCCATCGTTGACCACCTCCTTAAGTTGACCTAATTTTCATAGGCAGGACATGCACCACATGTATTTATCAGTAGAGTAGGCCGAGTTCCCTATGTTGACCACCTCCATATGTTGACCAGTTTGTTCAGTCCCTCGGGTGGTCAACTCATAGAGTTGTATATAATTTGTATATAATTGTCCAGAGGTGGGCTAGAGAAATGGAAAGAACTTCAGGATATTGGTCAGAATGTGTGAAAAGGAGAGTACAGAGAGCTGAGGCCAGAGCAGTGAGCAGTGAGCAGGCACCAGCTGTGGCAGGCCTTTCCGCACTTCCGTGTTAATCTGCACGAACTGAGGGCTGCCTGATGTCCCTGACACTCTCCTCTTACTAGGAGTGGCCAGTATGATATTCCTTATGTTTGGCTGCACATTGCAAAAATAATTAGATCACATTGCTTTATTTAGGATGCTCTTGGAAGCAGACCACAAAAAAGGGTTCAAGTACAACTACTAATTCATTTGGGAGTTGTTCCTAGGAAACACCAGGAGGGGGATAAAGAAGTGAGACAATAAGGGAGAGGCAATGGGTAAAGGGTGGGGTAGTGAATACATTGGTGCTGGGAACAACCAGAGCTCTATTCCACTGGAGAACTCAGGGATCTAAAGTAGAGGCATATCTCAGCTTTGCCCACTCTGAAGGCTGAGGAAGTTGAGGTTTTGGCTGTTGGTTGAGGACAGCTTCCAGAGACCTTAACTCTCTGGCACTCTGGCTTATATTTTGTGCAGGTCAAGCTGCTCCCCAGCAGTTGTAGGTGTTCTCAGTAAGTAGCCTTCCCCATGTAGAAGTGAGTAGGCAGGGAAGGCGGGCAAGGCTCTGAGCATCTGCTACACGTATTTTTATTTTTTGAAATATTTATTTATTTATTTAAGATAGAATCTCATCTTCTGTCCTGGGTAGAGTACCGTGGCATCCTAGCTGCACATATTTTTAAAAGTTTGACAAAAAAAAAAAAAAGACCAACCCTTGCTGGGAGACGGTTCTCCATGGGTCTCTTGTGTTTTTGCACATCTTATGAACAGAGGTACTGGCTGCCTTTGTCTTGGACTATTTTTTCAAGGAAATTTAAGTAGTAATAGAGAAATTATCTCTCTTTGGAGAAGAGGATAGTTTCTTTATCGTTCAGAAGCATAGAGTTATTTTATTTATTTATTTTGAGGCAGAGCCTTAAGCCATCACCCTGGGTAGAGTGCCAGGGCGTCACAGCTCACAGCAACCTCCAACTCCTGGGCTCAAGTGATTCTCCTGTCTCTGCCTCCCAAGTAGCTGGGACTACAGGCGCCCACCACAACACCCAGCTATTTTTTGGTTGCAGTCATCATTGTTGTTTGGGTGGGCCCGGGCTGGATTTGAACCCGCCAGCTCAGGTGTATGTGGCTGGCGCTTTAGCTGCTTGAGCCACAGGTGCCAAGCCAGAATCATAGAATTATTTTGTACTTTCAAGGCAAAGATCAGGCGGGCTTACTACCCACTTTGAAAGATTTGTATTCTCTAAGCTTGGTGTTCCTCAAATGTGACACAAATACAAATCCAGAGCATGCACAGCATCCTAGGGTGTGTTACCCTTATGAGGCTTGAGGAACAAGGGAAATGGATGTGAACATGAAGCTCATGATGGTTGCTCTGCCATGAGTAACAAAGTCCTTTGGTCTCTGACCCAGAAGTCTTTTGAGTCTTCTTCCAGCCCCAACGAAACTGTGGTAGGTTAACTTGTTAACTTGCAAGTGGGGTGGATTCTCAGATTCTTAATGACCCTGCCAAGCCAAGTCATCTGATTTCCAAAACTTTTAATAAAAAAGGAACTTTAACTATTTATTGTACCTTTCCTTTGTGGTTTTAAAATACAAAAAAAGTTGGGAAGGCCTTGCAGAAATTCTTATACTAAAAAAGTAGCATTTTGTGTTTCCTTTAAGATCTTCTAGCTTTTCCAAATTTTGCCATCGAGAATGCCAGTCCTCTTCCAGAAAACGTCTCTGCCCATACACGGGTTGCCATAATCACTGTGTCTGTCTCACCTCACGTTTCGCTGGCTGGAGATCCTGTTATCATTAATGCGAATCCTGCAGTCCATCCATTTGTGCTGTCTCGGAGGTCCACACATCTGTGGGAAGTAAGTATATAGGCAAACAGTATCATCACCTGGCACCAAAAGGACTCTAATGTGAAACTATCATCCTTTCACTTCGTACTCTCTACGGCAGGGGTCCTCAAACTTTTTAAACAGGGGGCCAGTTCACTGTCCCTCAGACCGTTGGAGGGCCGGACTATGGTTAAAAAAAAAAACTATGAACAAATTCCTGTGCACACTGCACATATCTTATTTTGAATTAAAAAAACAAAATGGGAACAAATACAATCACACCGCCGCATGTGGCCCATGGGCCGTAGTTTGAGGACCCCTGCCTACTGTATGTTATTCATTTAGAATTCACTCACTGGAATCTTATTATGTGTCAAACACTCTAAAAAGCCTTGGGTACATCAAGATCCAATTTATTTTACAGATATTTATGGAGGATCTTCTCAGACACGGGCTAATTCCTTGCCTTCATGGCATTTACTGGTTCATATGGAGACACATTAATGCAGTGAATGCATACTTTAGTATACAATTGTAAATGCAGTAAGAGCTGTGAAATGTCCATAGATCTGTAGGAGCACCAAAGGGATATTTGACCTAATCAGACTTCCCTGAAGAAGATCTCTATGAAAAGCAGTATGTAGAATGGATAAGAATTAAATAAAAAAATAAGGAGGGAAGAATGCTCCAGGTAAAAGGAGCCAGCATGTGCAAAGGCCCTGCGGCTAGAAGCCTTGCAAGGAGAAGGAACTGAAAGATCAATGTGACAAAAGCCAAGAGGGATGGGTGGTGGGTGATTAGACTGCAAGGGAGTTTAGGGGCAGAGCTTGCAGAATCTGAGGCATATTAGGAAGTTCAAGTTACCACCTAGATATAATAAAGCAAATTTTTCTCTGGAGCAAAGTTCAGGCAGATGTATGGCTCACTGTAAGAAATTTGGGTTCCCTAAGATTAGGATTCCTTAATATGATGTAAACCCTCTGTGTGCACAGCATTTACCCTGGCCCTGCTGTATTGCCCCTATAGGGAGGAAGGGGACCAATGTGAACATGTGAACATGACACTCATGCTGCTTCTCTGACATTTAATGACAATAAAGTCCTGAAGAGCAATGTGTGGTTTAGCTGATCTAGCCTGGTTCAGCTCTATGCTTTGGGTTGCATTTAGGTCTGTCTCTTGTGCCTTGCCTTCTCCTTGGGACACTGGCTCCAGAGACTCATTCTTCTCTGAGCAAAGGAGGCAGTGAGAAGTTCAACCCCACAAGCACATTTGAGGACCCACATCTGCTCATAGCCTAAGAACTAATAAGGGCAAGTTGCATATCTAAGCCATGGGCTGGAGAAATATAATATATCTTGTTCTTATTGGAGGAACTTCAAAGTCACATGGCAAAGGACAGAATACAGAAAAGCGTAAAGAACTGGGGGCATTAAATCCACCTGCTACATCTAAGAAACCTCTGGAGAGTTACACAGAAAAGAGACAAGATTTGGCTGTAGTTTATTATTTTTATTTATTTATTTATTTATTTAATTAAATCATAGCTGTGTACATTAATGCGATCATGGGGCACCATACACTGGTTTCATAGACCGTTTGACACATTTTCATCACACTGGTTAACATAGCCTTCCTGGCATTTTCTTAGTTATTGTGCTAAGACATTTACTTTCCACATTTACTAAGTTTCACATATACCCTTGTAAGATGCACCGCAGGTGTAATCCCACCAATCCCAGATAGCTGTGGTGAGGAACACAGGTTATGGAGGGGCAAGGGAGTTCTGTTTGGAGGCGCTTGAAGATTCTTGCAAAACCGTATTGTTGACTTTTCAATTTGCTTTCAACTCTAGATTGCTATAAAATGCTATTTCATAATTAGATTTTTGTTATAAATCTAAACAGCAGCAAAGTGTGTTCAATATTTTGCTTATTTGTTTTGTGTGTGTGTAGATGAGGAAGTGAGCATCACTGCTCTAAGCAGATCTTGAGGCCTAATAAATTCATTTTTCTTTTTTTTAATTTTAATTTTATTTTATTATTTTTTTTGAGACAGAGTCTCACTATGTCTCCCTCGGTAGAGTGCCATGGCATCACAGCTCACGGCAACCTTAAACTCTTGGGTTAAGCGATTCTCTTGCCTCAGCCTCCCAAGTAGCTGGGACTACAGGCCCCCGCCACAATGCCCAGCTATTGTTTTGTTGTAGTTGCCATTGTTATTTAGCATGCCCAGGCTGGGTTCAAACCCACCAGCACCAGTGTATGTGGCTGGCGCCCTAGATGCTTGAGCTGTAGGCGCTGAGCCATAAACTCATTTTTCAACCACAGTTCTTTCAGTTACTAGCAGCCTGATTTGGGGTAAGTTGTTTTACTTTTCTGTGCTATGGCATTTTCCCCCTATATAAAGATATTAATAATAATAATAATAATAATGATGCCTCTCTCAGGGATTAGTAGGAATTTTCTAAGAGATAATGTATCTTATTGCTTGGTCCATAACAAGCAGTTACAACACAGTAGCTGCTACTATAATAAATATACTTCAACATTCAGCATTATTATAGCTAGATTACAGATAATAAAGAAAAATAAGAAAGATGTGGCTACATGATCATAACTATATTATAGACTAGCTTTAGACAGCTTTAGAAGCAGTTCAATTATGCAACAGCTTCATAGCATGGAAATACACCTGCACATAAAGGCTAAACCAAATGAATTAATATCTGTTCCACAATGTTGCAGCATAAAGGGAGACGTACTGTTCTATTTGGAGTTTAGCATATCATTATCCTTAGGGCGTACGTGCTCGTTAGTTTTGTAAAAGACCAGTAGAGCTTAGGAGGGGTGACTGGTCAGGCAGTTGAACAATAGCAACAACAAAAAACCCCACAACCATCATCAAACACCAAATTAGTCTCCTGGAGAAAGAGTAGCAAACCATAGCAAAGCTTGAAGTGAACCAATTATAGATAAATCAATGGAAATGAGACAAGGTACACTCCAGTTATGTCATCTTCAAATTGCTACCTGTCACTGAGCAACATAAAGGGAGTTTCATAGGTGGGATGGGAAAATGAACCCAAGTTACCCTTTCTGTGTATTCTTCCTGTTTCCTAAATGGGAAAATCTCCCAGAAGGGGACATAAACTATTTTCTTGTCTTCTTCTAATGTACAGTGGAAAGGATGGACATTTGCATTAATTCAATAAGTAATTGTTGAAATGGGTGTGGAGTCCTGTGTGATGCTAGGGAGTAAGATGGACACGTTTGCTGCCCCTGTTGGGGCTCCCAGGGTGGAGGCAACCACCCCAGAAGGCCCAGCTTGAGCCCCAGGTTGTACTACGTGGGTAAGGGAGTTCCCTGAGGACAAGGATGCATTTAATCAAAGCTGGAAAACCTCATATATCTTAACATCAGGCTATGGCATGAAATTAACTTAGGCAGAATTAGGGTATGATGAAAAGAAAAGACTTTTGGAGTCAGGAAGACTTGGCTTTAAATCTCAGTTCTGTCGCTTACTTGCTGTGTTATCTCGGGCGAAATGTCTAACTTCCAAGCCTCAGTTTCCTCATAGGTAGCATGGGGATGACAGTACCATTTATTCCAAGGGCTAATTGTGAGCATTGAAGATATAAAGTATCTAACTTAATGACAACTGCTCTGTGGAGGATAGCACTGTCAAATATGAAGGTGTTACTGACTTTTCCTGGAATCGTGAGACTACCACTCAGGCACTGCTGTCAGTGGAAGTGCTGGTCAGTGCAAGGGCTCTGGTGACAGGCCGGCAAGGGTCAGGAGTATGTCCTGCCTCTTCTCGCAGCATGACTTTCTTAGTTACCTTATGTAATCTAAGCTTCGGTTTCCTCAACTGTAAAATCGGGATACTAATAGTACTTCTCTTACAGGCTTGTTTTGGTAATTTTTTTTAGAGACAGAGCCTCACTTTGTCACCCTTGGTAGAGTGCTGTGGCATCACAGCTCACAGCAACCAGCTCTTGAACTTAGGCGATTCTCTTGCCTCAGCCTCCTGAGCTGGGACTATAGGTGCCCAACACAACGCCCGGCTATTTTTTGTTGCAGTTTGGCTGGGGCCGGGTTTGAACCTGCCACCCTTGGCCTATGGGGCCGGCGCCCTACTCACTGAGCCACAGATGCCGCTCTGCTTTGGTAATTAAATGAGGTAAAGAGCTGAGAACAATGCCTGGCACAAAGAAAAGCTTAACAAGTGTCATCCCTTATGAATCCAAGATGGTGGGATAACATTATGCTCTTCTGAGAGTCAGTGATTCTATTCTGAGAAGGCAGCCATATCAGGCATGTAGTGTATGGATAAGAGCATGGACTTTGTTTTTTTTTTTTTTTTTAACTCTTAACATATATTTTATTGGTGAAAGAGTACCCCAACATACAAAGAGAAACATAATTACTGAGAAGACAGTAAGCAGTAATTCAGAAGCACCATGCACAATTAAATAACCTTTTGAGGATTATACTATTCCTCCTTAAGAAAGAAGTTAATATAGGTGACCCCCGTACAATTACAGTAAAACCTCTATAAGTTGACCACCCAAGGGACTATAACAAACCGGTCAACATATAGAGGTCGTCAACACAAGGAACTAGGCCTATATAGTGATACATACAAATACTTCACTTTCTTATACAACATTTATTAGAGAATATCATATGAAATCATATATGATCAAAACAGTAAAATCATACAGACAGTATCATACAAAATCAATACAATTACTGTTTTCTCATAGTTTAATTATTCTTTCTGAAGAAAGAGTCAATCTTGACCTGTCTCTTATTACAAACGTAAGTGCAGAAAGCGCTCTCAACGCTGGCCACACCACTCAGCATACCTGGGCATTTTTCTGCAGCAAATGACTTCAACTGCATTATCAGATGCCTGACATCCTTTTCCTTCGAAGTCTCTTCCACAACTTCTGTTGAAACGTCATTGGATTCACCACACAAGACTTTCTGGGAGATCTTGTTTCGTAGTTTAAAATTTTCAAGCCAACCACTTGATGCTTGGAAATCTGCCACCCTGAATTCCTGTGCGAATTTCTTTGCCACTTCTCGAATCATCAGCCCAGAGATCCGGGCATTAACTGCCCTCATTTGTTTGAACCAGCTTAATGTGGCTTGATTGACTTCATCCAGGGAAGTTTTCCTCTTTTTCTGCTGTGAGTCTCCACTGTCTTTACTGTATTTCTCTACGTACTCATGTTTATGTTTCTGGATGTTGCTAACTGTGGTCTTGCTAACACCAAAATGTTCTGCTGTCTTTCTCTGGCTGCTGCTTTCTAGAAAATGTAAAAGATCGACCTTTTCCTTTAATGTCAGCTCTTTGAGTTCTTTCCTTTGCGCCATTATGTCTCAATTAAATATAAAATTTTTCAGTCATTGCAGGATGTACCAGGCCTTCACATTGAAAAATCTTTCCCAACACATGATAAACAATAGGACATTAGGCCTGAGTTAACATACAGTAGTAATACGACATGAAAAAAGAACTTATACTAAAGAAAAAATAATACAACTAATGAGCAAAATTCACAGTTTCTACCTCTTGGTGTAGAGTGAACGGAACTGGTCAAGTTATAGAGGGTAAATTAATATTGTATGTTACACCGTCCAAGTAGTCAAGCTAGGGACTTACAGAGGTGGTCTTCCATTGAGTTCATGTGGTACATGTCCAGTTTAGGAACATTACATCAACTGAAAGAGATAGTCAATGTAGGGAGGTGGTCAACTACTGTATTTTCATATATGCAGCAGACTTATGGAAGAAAAGGAATGATCCACAGCAGCCCAACCATGTCGTACACGTTGAGCACCACTAACTGATTAGCCCCCATCCTCCTCCCCGCGGCCGCCGCCTCGTCCTCCAGCCGCTCGGTCTCCGCGGGGCCCAAGGCCGCTGTCGCCCCGCCGGCGCTTGGGGGGCCTGAGCCCGGCACTAAGCGCACAGCCCGGCCCTTGGCGGCCGGGGCGGAAGCATCTGGCAGCCCGGCAGCTTCGAGGCGCCGCCGACTGGGGACTCTGCGCCGACGGGGCTGGACCAGCGGAGGCCCGCTCCGGCTCAGGCGCCTCCTCTTGGCGGCCAAGAGCATGGACTTTGGTGTCAAAGTCTGGATTCATATCCTGCCTCTGTTCCTTCCTGGTGATCTCTCTACGGTTCTGTACACCACAGCATATTATGCAGCCTTAAGAAAATATAGAGACTTTACCTTTTTTATGTTTATATGGATGGAGCAGGAACATACTCTTAGTAAAGTATCTCAAGAATGGAAGAAAAAGTATTCAATGTACTCAGCTTTCCTATGAAACCAATATATAATCACCCACACTTCCATATCAAAGCTATAACCCAGCAACAGCCCAACATGAAGGGGGAAGAGGAGGCAGAGGGGAGGGGAGAGGAGGGAGGGTAGAGGGAGGGTAATTGATTGGACCACACCTATGTTGCATTTTACAAGGGTACATGTCAAATCTACTAAGTATAGAGTATAAATGTCTTAACACAATAATTAAGAGAGTATGGTGAAGGCTATGTTAACCCGTTTGTTGTTAAGTATTTCAAATTGTATATAAAACCAGCACATTTTACCCCATAAATGCATTAATTTACACAGCTATTATTTAATAAAAAAAATAGAAAGAATCATGGGAAGGTGAAAAATAAAGGAGAAATCATTTGATACAATATAAGTGAATCCTTTGTTCATGCACATTTTTTTTTTATTTTTATCATATTATTCTTTTTTTTTTTATACTCTTTTTTTTTTTTTATTGTTGGGGATTCAATGAGGGTACAATAAGCCAGGTTACACTGACTGCAATTGTTAGGTAAAGTCCCTCTTGCAATCATGTCTTGCCCCCATAAAGTGTCACACACACCAAGGCCCCATCCCCCTCCCTCCATCCCTCTTTCTGCTTTTCCTCCCCCCCCATAACCTTAATTGTCATTAATTGTCCTCATATCAAAATTGAGTACATAGGATTCATGCTTCTCCATTCTTGTGATGCTTTACTAAGAATAATGTCCTCCACGTCCATCCAGGTTAATACGAAGGATGTAAAGTCTCCATTTTTTTTAATAGCTGAATAGTATTCCATGGTGTACATATACCACAGCTTGTTAATCCATTCCTGGGTTGGTGGGCATTTAGGCTGTTTCTACATTTTGGCGATTGTAAATTGGGCTGCAATAAACAGCCTAGTACAAGTGTCCTTATGATAAAAGGATTTTTTTCCTTCTGGGTAGATGCCCAGTAATGGTATTGCAGGATCAGATGGGAGGTCTAGCTTGAGTGCTTTAAGGTTTCTCCATACTTCCTTCCAGAAAGGTTGTACTAGTTTGCAGTCCCACCAGCAGTGTAAAAGTGTTCCCTTCTCTCCACATCCATGCCAGCATCTGCAGTTTTAAGATTTTGTGATGTGGGCCATTCTCACTGGGGTTAGATGATATCTCAGGGTTGTTTTGATTTGCATTTCTCTAATATATAGAGACGATGAACATTTTTTCATGTGTTTTGTTAGCCATTCGTCTGTCATCTTTAGAGAAGGTTCTATTCTATATAGGATTGTTGGATTTTTTCATGTGGATTAATTTGAGTTCTCTATAGATCCTAGTTATCAAGCTTTTGTCTGATTGAAAATATGCAAATATCCTTTCCCATTGTGTAGGTTGTCTCTTTGCTTTGGTTATTGTCTCCTTAGCTGTACAGAAGCTTTTCAGTTTAATGAAGTCCCATTTGTTTATTTTTGTTGTTGTTGCAATGGCCATGGCAGTCTTCTTCATGAAGTCTTTCCCCTGGCCAATATCTTCCAGTGTTTTTCCTAGGCTTTCTTTGAGGATTTTTATTGTTTCATGCCTTAAATTTAAGTCCTTTATCCATCTTGAATCAATTTTTGTGAGTGGGGAAAGGTGTGGGTCCAGTTTCAGTCTTTTACATGTAGACATCCAGTTCTCCCAACACCATTTATTGAATAGGGAGTCTTTTCCCCAAGGTATGTTCTTGTTTGGTTTATCAAAGATTAGGTGGTTGTAAGATGTTAGTTTCATTTCTTGGTTTTCAATTCAATTCCAAATGTCTATGTCTCTGTTTTTTTTTTTTTTTTTTTTGTAGAGACAGAGTCTCACTTTATGGCCCTCAGTAGAGTGCCAAGGTATCACACAGCTCACAGCAACCTCCAACTCCTGGGCTTAAGCGATTCTCTTGCCTCAGCCTCCCGAGTAGCTGGGACTACAGGTGCCCGCCACAATGCCCAGCTATTTTTTGGTTGCAGTTCAGCCGGGGCCAGGTTTGAATCCACCACCCTCGGTATATGGGGCCGGCGCCTTACCGACTGAGCCACAGGCGCCGCCCTATGTCTCTGTTTTTGTGCCAGTACCATGCTATCTTGACCACTATGGCTTTGTAGTACAGACTAAAATCTGGTATGCTGATGCCCCCAGCTTTATTTTTATTACTAAGAACTGCCTTAGCTATACGGGTTTTTTTCTGGTTCCATACAAAACGCAGAATCATTTTCTCCAAATCTTGAAAGTACGATGTTGGTATTTTGATAGGAATGGCATTGAATACGTAGATTGCTTTGGGAAGTATAGACATTTTAACAATGTTGATTCTTCCCATCCATGAGCATGGTATATTCTTCCATTTGTTAATATCCTCTGCTATTTCCTTTCTGAGGATTTCATAATTTTCTTTATAGAGGTCCTTCACCTCCTTTGTTAGGTATATTCCTGGGTATTTCATTTTCTTTGAAACTATGGTGAAGGGAGTTGTGTCCTTAATTAGCGTCTCATCTTGACTGTTATTGGTGTATACAAAGGCTACTGACTTGTGGACATTGATTTTATATCCTGAAACATTACTGTATTTTTTGATGACTTCTAGGAGTCTTGTGGTGCTCTAAGTATAAGATCATGTCATCAGCAAAGAGGGAGAGTTTGACCTCCTCTGCTCCCATTTGGATTCCCTTTATTTCCTTGTCTTGCCTAAGTGTATTGGCTAGAACTTCCAGCACTATGTTGAATAGTAAAGGTTACAGAGGACAACCGTGTCTGGTTCCAGTTCTAAGAGGAAAAGCTTTCAGTTTTACTCCATTCAGTAAAATATTGGCTGTGGGTTTGTCATAGATAGCTTCAATCAGTTTCAGAAATGTGCCACCTATGCCTATACTCTTCAGTGTTCTAATTAGAAAAGGATGCTGGATTTTATCAAATGATTTTTCTGCATCTATTGAGAGGATCATGTGATCTTTATTCTTGCCTCTGTTAATATGGTGGATAATATTTATGGACTTGCGTATGTTAAACCAGCCTTGCATCCCTGGGATGAAGCCTACTTGATCATGATGAATGACTTTTTTGATGATAAGCTGTAATCTATTGGCTAGGATTTTATTGAGAATTTTTGAATCTATATTCATGAGTGAGATTGGCCTGAAATTCTCCTTTTTGTTTGGGTCTTTTCCTGGTTTTGGTATCAGGGTGATGTTTGCTTCATAGAATGTGTTGGGGAGGATTCCTTCTTCCTCAATTTTTTGGAATAATTTCTGCAGTACAGGAATAAGCTCTTCATTGAAGGTTTGATAGAATTCTGGTGTGAAGCCATCTGGACCAGGGCATTTTTTGGTTGGAAGATTTTTTTATTGTTTCTTTGATCTCAGTGCTTGAAATTGGTCTGTTCAGGAGCTCTCTTTCTTCCTGGCTAAGTCTAGGGAGAGGGTGTGATTCCAAATATTGATCCATTTCCTTCTCATTGTCAAATTTCTGGGCATAGAGTTTCTGGTAGTATTCAGAGATGATCTCTTGTATCTCTGTGGGATAAGTTGTTATTTCCCCTTTATCATTTCTGATTGAGGTTACTAGAGATGTTACCTTTCTATTTCTCATTAGTCTGGCCAATGGTTTATCTACTTTATTTATTTTTTCAAAAAACCAACTTCTTGTTTCATTAATTTTCTGAATGATTCTTTTGTTTTCAATTTCATTGATCTCTGATTTGATTTTGGATATTTCTTTTCTTCTACTGAGTTTAGGCTTAGATTGTTTTTCTTTTTCCAATTCCATAAAATGGCTTGTGAGATTGTTGATGCGCTCTCTTTCTGTTTTTCGAATGTAGGCATCTAAAGGGATGAATTTTCCTCTCAAAATTGCTTTTGCAGTATCCCACAGGCTTTGGTAGCTTGTGTCGTCATTGTTGTTGTTAACATCATTGAAGTTAATGATTTCCTGTTTTATTTCTTCCTGCACCCATCTGTTATTCAACAGAAGATTGTTTAATTTCCATGCCTTTGTGTGGGGTCGAGCGTTTTTGTTAGAGTTGAGTTCCACCTTTAGTGCCTTATGGTCTGAGAAGACAAAAGGTAAAATTTCAATTCTTTGGATTCTGTTGATATTTGTTTTGTGTCCCAGGATATGATCAATTTTGGAGAATGTTCCATGAGGTGATGAGAAGAATGTATATTCTTTATCTTTGGGATGGAGTGTTCTATATGCATCTATCAAGCACAGTTGTTCTAGGATCTCATTTAAATCTCTTATATCTTTGTTTAATTTCTGTTTAGAGGATCTGTCCAGCTCTGTAAGAGGAGTGTTAAAGTCCCCTGTTATTATGGTATTATCAGATATCATATTGCTCAGACTGAGTAAGGTCTGTTTCAAGAATCTGGGAGCATTTAAATTGGGTGTATAAATATTTAGAATTGAAACATCTTTTTGTTGTATTTTTCCCTTGACCAATATAAAGTGACCATCTTTGTCTTTTTTGACTTTAGTTGCTTTAAATCCACATGAATATGAAAATAAGATTGCAACTCCTCTTTTCTTCTGAATGCCATTTGCCTGAAAAATTGTCTTCCAACCCTTGACTCGGAGCTTTAATTTGTCTTTTGAAGCCTGGTGTGTTTCTTGCAGACAGCAAATGGATGGCTTTTGTTTTTTAATCCAGTCAGCCAATCTATGTCTCTTCATTGGGGAATTCAAGCCATTAACATTTATTGAGATAATTGATAAGTGTGGTAGTATTCTATTCATCTTATTTTATGAGAGTCCATTGCTTAGTTTTATCTTTTGCATCAGTGTGGAGGTTTGGTTCTGTCCTTTAATTTCTGAGTTCTTACTTTGATGCTGATCCATTGTGGTGGTCAGTGTGCAGAACAGGTTGAAGTATTTCCTGTAGAGCTGGTCTTGTTGTGGCGAAATTCCTCAATGTTTGTATATCCATAAATGATTTGATTGCTCCGTCAATTTTTAAGCTTAGCTTAGCTTAGCAGGGTACAGAATTCTGGGCTGGAAATTGTTCTGTTTAAGTAGATTAAAGGTAGATGACCATTGTCTTCTTGCTTGGAAAGTTTCATTAGAGAAGTCTGCATTCACTCTGATGGATTTGCCCCTGTAGGTCAACTGGCACTTACTCCTGGAAGCTTGCAGAATCTTTTTTTTTGTCTTGACTTTGGACAGGTTCATCATAATGTGTCTTGGAGAAGCTCCATTAGAGTTGAGGTGACCTGGGGTCTGATATCCCTCTGTAAGCCGTGTGTCAGA
This sequence comes from Nycticebus coucang, assembly GCF_027406575.1. Taxonomy (NCBI): domain Eukaryota; kingdom Metazoa; phylum Chordata; class Mammalia; order Primates; family Lorisidae; genus Nycticebus; species Nycticebus coucang. Next base: position 35,418,171 of record NC_069787.1, read on the forward strand.
ATCTTTGGTGATATTTGGGAAATTTTCTTTTATAATATTCTCTAGTATGGCTTCCATTCCTCTGGGGCATTCTTCTTCCCCTTCTGGGATTCCTATAATTCGAACCTTGGAACGCTTCATAAAGTCCCATAATTCTGACAGTGAACGTGCTGCTTTCTCTCTTTTCTTTTCTGCCTCTTTAACTATCTGAGTTATCTCAAGAACTTTGTCTTCTACCTCTGAAATTCTTTCTTCTGCATGGTCTAACCTGTTGCTGATACTTTCCATTGCATCTTTAAGTTCCCAAATTGACTGTTTCAGTTCCTTCAGCTCTGCTATATCCTTTTTATATTCTTCATATCGTTCATGTCTGATTTGATTCTGTTTTTGGATTTCCTTTTGGTTATTTTCCACTTTATTAGCAGTTTCCTTCATTGTTTCCATCATTTCTTTCATTGTTTTCATCATGTGTATTTTAAATTCCCTTTCTGTCATTCCTAACATTTCTTTATAGGTGGAATCCTCTGCAGTAGCTACCTCATGGTCCCTTGGTGGGGTTGTTCTGGACTGGTTCTTCATGTTGCCTGGAGTTTTCTGCTGATTCTTCCTCATTGGTGATTTCTTTTATCTGTTTCCTTGCCCTAATTTTCCTTTCACTTCCTCTTGCTCTTTTTTTTTTTTTTTTTTTTGTAGAGACAGGGTCTCACCTTATGGCCCTCAGTAGAGTGCCATGGGCTCACACAGCTCACAGCAACCTCCAACTCCAGGGCTTAAGTGATTCTCCTGCCTCAGCCTCCCGAGTAGCTGGGACCACAGGCATCCGCCACAACGCCCGGCTACCCTTTGGTTGCAGTTTGGCTGGGGCCAGGCTTGATCCTGCCACCCTCGTTATATGGGGCCGGCACCTTACCAACTGAGCCACAGGCGCCACCCACTTAAAGCTCTTTTTTTTTTTTGTGGTTTTTGGCCAGGGCTAGGTTTGAACCCGCCACCTCTGGCATATGGGACCAGCGCCCTACTCCTTGAGCCACAGGCGCTGCCCTCCTCTTGCTCTTTAAGTTCTCGTGCCTGTGGACTAAGGGTTAAATGAGTCCTTTTGGTACAGGACCAGAAGAGTGAGAAGGTTGAACAGCAAGAAAAGGATGAAAGAAAGGAGGACCGAGTGAAAAGAAAAAAAAAATAGAGAAAGGAGAGGGGATGGGTAAAAGGAATATTGACAAAAAGAAGAGAGGCACAGAAAGAGGGAGACAGAGCAATATAGTTGTACAGTAGGGTACTTTGACACAACCTTAAAAAAAACCACCTTCTGGGGGTGCCCATTTGGGTGGTGCCCTTGAGGTCAGCAGCTCTTCGCTAACCTGATCAGACACAGTACCCCACCTCCACCAAGTAGAGAGGAAAGACAAAAATGCTATAAATCAAACCAAAACAAGCAAACAGAAAACTTTACGGCATAATATTGGGTGAAAAACTAAATAATAGCTGTAGAAACACTAGCAAAAATGAAGTTCTAATTATTAAAAAAGGCAGCAATGGGAAATTATAATTAAACTAGAAAAATTGAGAAAGAAAAAAGATCTGTATGGAAAAGGTTGAAATTAAAAAACAAAACAACATCAACAACATCAAAATAAACAAAAAAACAACCAAACCAAAAAAAGCAAAACACAACCAAAAACAAAGCAGTATGTATATGTTGTTGAATATTGTCTGGGCCACACGTGGTCTTCTGGGGTATGAGATGTTAATCACAGTTCTGATACGACTGGAGGCTGCTGATTTCTCAAACCACAGCCGGTAGGCACCCTAAACCTCTCTTCAGCCCACTTAAAAGGCACTTTGAACTTGTAAACTTGCTGAGCAGAAGCTTTCCCAGGAAAGTGCTTGTCGCCGGAATCACTGCTGAAGTGGCTATCCATTTACCCAGTGTGACAAAACTGGTCTCACTCTGCCCCTGAGGGTTAGGGCTGCAAGGCGGCTCAGACCCCACCCTTAGGCTATTCGGTTGCTGGGTTACCTGCTCCCACCCGATCCAGCTCTGCGACCCTGAGGGCGGAGCTTGCCGGGGCAGATCTCTCACAATGGCTCCCTGTGGCCCACAGCCAAACACTATTAGCTCCATCTGGCTCAGTGGCTCAGACTGGGGCCCTAGACAACAGCCAAAGTTCTCCACATTCTGCTAAGGCTCTCCCCAAGAAAGTTCAACTGAGTGCCGAGTCCAAAGACCCCAAAACAGTTCACAGGTAAGGCCTTTTCGATTTGCAGTCTCGCTGCTACTGAACTTACAGTTGCGGGTGGGTTTAGACCGATTGAACACATGCGACCACTTGCCGGTTTTCCACTGTTTTAGTCCTCCTCTTGGGGTCCAGAAGTCTCTCGCTGACTCTCTGTACCCTCACAGGGGTGATGATAGGCAGATCCCACCAGCCAGAGATGCCTGGAGTCCTATCTCCCCGGACTCACAGTGCCCAGATGCAAGGAAGCTGTTACTCCGCTGCCATCTTGCTCTCCTCCCCAATTTTATATCTTTTTAAAAAATGCTGATTGATATTGGGAATTACAGATTAAAATACTCCATCTATATGCTTATGAAGCCAGTCATTCGCTCCATTTATTCTGCACTTTTTTTTTTTTAATTTAGTTATTCACCACTGGAGTACCCAAGTTGGACTTTGAGATGGTGACGCTCTATTCCCTGGTAATCTATGCCAAAGACACCCAAGGCACAACAGCATCCCAGGCCATTTTAATCCAGATCGCAGATGTGAATGAGCCACCCATCTTCACTGGATCCCTTGCCCAGGGGGACCAAGGTACAGAGTCTCTTCTCTTGGGGGAAGAAGGCTCCAATGGACACATATATGTAGACCTGCCCTGTGCTCTGTGTTCTCAAGGCGTCATGGTTGTAATAGAAATAAGGGGAATAATAATAATGGCAGTAAGAAAAAATGGCTGAAACCAACTGGGCACTCACTATGTAGGGGGCACTGTCCCAGGAAATTAAACTGGATTCCTTTACTTAAAGCTCACAGCACTAGAAAAGAGACAGGTTCTGCTCCTAGTCCCATTGCATGGATAACAGAAAGTAACTTGCTCATTGTTGAGAATTATTTATACATTTGTTTTGATTCTTGCATACTAAAATCTTCCTCTTATTTGTGTGATTATTTCATAACATAGTTTGTCTGTTTTATGAAGCTAGAAGCTTCATGAGGACAGGGACCATTCATTTTTCTCTCCTTTTTACTCTCTTTTTACCATGCACATATTTTTTTTCTTTCACTCTGGTCTCTCTTTTTCTCATTTTTCTCTCTTTCAATATAGTCGGATATTTAATACCTATGCGGCTCTCTATTATAAACAAAAACTTTTTTTTTTTTGTAGAGACAGAGTCTCACTGTACCGCCCTCAGGTAGAGTGCCATGGTGTCACACGGCTCACAGCAACCTCTAACTCTTGGGCTTACGTGATTCTCTTGCCTCAGCCTCCCGAGCAGCTGGGACTACAGGCGCTTGCCACAACGCTCGGCTATTTTTTGGTTGCAGTTTGGCCGGGGCTGGGTTTGAACCCGCCACCCTCGGCATATGGGGCCTGCGCCCTACTCACTGAGCCACAGGTGCCACCCATAAACAAAAACTTTTGAGGCTCAGACATTGGGGTTGCCACTCAGTGGGAAGAGTTACCTGAGTCTCAGTTTCCTCATTGATTAAATGGAGATATGAATCCCTTCTTGATGAAGCTTACCTGACATAGTGTTTTTATTTGTTATTTTTTTGAGGTGGAGTTGAGTGCTTTGGTGTCATGATAGCTCACAGCAACCTTAAACTCTTGGACCTCATCTTCCTGAGTAGGTGGGACTATAGGCACCCGGTGCAATGCCTAGCTAGTTTTTCTCTTTTTAGTAGAGACAGGGTCTTGTTCTTGCCCAGCCTGGTCTCCAACTCCTGAGTACAAGCAATCCACCTGCCTCAGCCTCCCAGAGTATAAAAGATCACAGGCATGAGCCACCATGCCTGGCCTGACACAGTGTTTTAAGGGACCAAGCATAAAATATTTTAAAGTGCCAGGCACAGTAAGTGCCAATAAATGTTAGCCTCCCTCCTTTCCCTTCTTCAAGTAGATGATATTCTCCCCCAGGCCAGATCCAAGGTCAAATTATGTTTTTCTAACTTCTAAGACAGAAAACTCAGTGCCAGAGAGCTTGTGGACACGTTGTGAGCTTATTAGATCAGCAGGCCAGTGCCTTGGCTGCAGTCCAACCAGGACGGAGGCCCTCCTTTGCTATCCACAAGTCCCAACTCCTTGCCAAAATGGTGCCGTTGAGGCTGGGCGTAGTGGCTTATGCCTGTAATCCTAGCACTCTGGAAGGCAGGTAGATTGCCTGAGCTCACAGGTTTGAGACCAGAACAAGACCCCATCTCTTAAAATAGCCAGGTGTTGTGGCACGTGCCTGTAGTCCCAGCTACTCAGGAGGCTGAGGCAATCACTTGAGCCCAAGAGTTTGAGGTTGTTGTGAGCTATGACACCATGGCACTCTACCAAGGGTGACAAAATGAGACTGTCTCAAAAAGAAAGAAAAAAGTGGTGCAGCAGCTTCTCTCTTGGTAGGTCTTCCCTTTGGACTCTCAGGCATCTCACACTGTCCCAGGATCCCTGATTCCTGGAAGAGGGGTTTGACCAACAAATTTGCAAGTTTGTGGCCCCAACTGTTTTAAAATCACATGAGAAGAGGGCAAAATTAGGGTGAAGACAAACATTAATAAAATAATCAGATACTATTGATATAATAGCTGTGTGGCCTTGAGCCAGATATTCAATCTTTGTAAACCTCAGTAAAATGGAAAGAATAATAAAGTCATCTCAGAAGTTAAGTGCTCAGCAATTAATAAGCACTCAAGAAAAGGTTCAACATTGTTGTTTAAATTTATAAATCTCTTTGCTCTCTATCTGACATGTAGGACATACTTGATAAATGGTGTTTGTTATTATCATTATTATGTGTTTAATGGCAATCAGCCTATAAAAACATCTGTGCTGAGCAAGCACAATGCCTTAAGTTTTACCTAAAATCTAAAATTGGATGAAGGGTTTTGGACCTGTAGTGGAGAAGCTCATTCAAGCACATTTTTTGTACATTTTCTGACAGTTACTGAGATTTATATTCTGGAAGATACTGCCCCGGGCACAGTCATTTACAGAGCAGCAGCCAAGGACCCAGAGGATGCTGTTTTGGAGGTAATTTATGTTTTGGGACAGAAAATATCAGTGCCTGGTGGTTTTATGCGTTGTGATTGCATTCAAATATAAAGACACAGAAACAATCAAGTCAATTATACCCCCACTTTAGGTTTCAAACATACCTGTACCTTTTGCTTCAATTGTCAGGACATTTCAGGCGAAAATGATTGAGGTCTGGGTTGTCTGGGTAATTGCTTCTATTCTAATGCAGTCCATCCTGTGCAGACAGGCCCAGCCTAATCCTTAGGTAACTTTTAACAAATGATGCCAAGCTGTCTCATTTAATTCTTGGGAATCTTGGCTACATATGCTATAGAGAAAAAAATTCAGCTTTCTGGCAAAATTAGCTTGTATTTCAAAACTTCAGGTCTTGTTCTCAGGCTTTATAATGCCCCAGAGGAGGAAAAACTATGGCTTGGTGTCAAGAGGCTTGGGTTTAAGTCCTAACTTTACTACTGCAAATCACTTAATACTTCTGCTTTGCTGTTTCAATTTTAAAACTGGGAAAATGCTGCCCTCTCTGTCTTCTTTTGTATTGCTTTCTCTCATAATCGAACATAAGAATGAACATGCAAATAATTTTTAAATTGGAAAATATCTTGCTTATGCCAGGGTTTATATTACTTTCTTAATTTTTTGATTTCATATGAAGTGGTTATGGCATCATTAAGCTATATGTTTATAGCTAGTGCATTGATAGACAAAAATATCATGTCTTTAACTTTTAATGTTGTACTTAGCTTTACCAAACTAGCTAAAAATAAGATAATTGTACATGTTGATGCTGGACACTCACCATTTACACAATTTGCAACTTACTGAATCCTTGCTCAAGGCAATTGGATTTTTACCAAATTTTCTTTACATAGCAGATGTCCCCTAATATCTGAGGTATTATCTACACTCGCAGGGGTCCTCAAACTTTTTAAACAGGGGGCCAGTTCACTGTCTCTCAGACCGTTGGAGAGCCGGACTATTGTTTAAAAAAAAACTATGAACAAATTCCTATGCACACTGCACATATCTTATTTTGAAGTAAAAAAAAAAAACAAAAAACGGGGCGGCGCCTGTCGCTCAGTTGGTAAGGTGCCGGCCCCATATACAGAGGGTGGCGGGTTCAAACCCGGCCCCGGCCAAACTGCAACCAAAAAATAGCTGGGCGTTGTGGCGGGTGCCTGTAGTCCCAGCTACTTGGGAGGCTGCCGCAAGAGAATCGCTTAAGCCCAGGAGTTGGAGGTTGCTGTGAGCTGTGTGATGCCACGGCACTCTACCAAGGGCCATAAAGTGAGACTCTGTCTCTACAAAAAAAAACAAAAACAAAAACAAAACAGGAACAAATACAATCACACCATAACATGTGGCCCACGGGCCATAGTTTGAGGACCCCTGGCAGGGCTTTTAAAAGTATTGAAAACACTTGAGTAATTACGTAAAGGAACACAGCTATTGTCAAGCTTCCCCACACACGTTTGTTCTCTCCTCCTCCCAATAGCACAGTACAGCATCCAGGATGGAAGTATGGGACTGGAAAGGTCACAGCTTCCTTTACAACATGCAATTAAACCACCTAATCATGCATATTGCTCCAAATCAACAGGTTCAAGATTATAGTATTGAGTCTGGCACTGAGCAGCTCTCGCCGCGCAGGAATCAGATATCATATCAGAATCGTTTCCTTGGAGTTCTCCATAGCAGCTCACCCACCATGTTGACATTTTAGGGTGGAATATACATCACTGTTCAATCTGGGTTAGCTGTGACTCTAATGTGCAGTTAAAATGACTTTCTAGACAATTAGCGCAAGTAATTCATTTCAAATGAAGGAGTCCCAGATGCTTGCTCATACAGATTAAATGCTTCTGGGCCCAGCCCTATACTTTTCTCAGAAGTGAATTTGTTCTTGGGCCGTATTTGGAAGCCCCAACTAATGTTCTCTGTGCATTTTACCAAACATGGAATGACATTTCAGTGGTGACATAGGCTGTGGAAACTTACATTTAGACACACTCCTACACACATCCTTCTGTCACAGTGGATCAGGCCAGATGTGCTATTCAAGTACTCACGACTGGGTTACAATCTTCATTAGTTTGCATCTTCTTGTTTATTTAGAGAGAAACTGGTTCAATGTGGGGAAGAGCTTGCCACTGTTTTGCAGCCTGATATGTGAGGATGATAAAATAACATGAATAACTATTAAGAGTTTACTATGTTACCGGCACATACTTTAAACCGTTGAATTCTCATATTAACCCTTGATGTAGCTGCTGCTATTGTCTGCTATGATATTACCTAATGGATCAATAAACTAGAGTATTACGGCCAGCCATAGGGGAGCATGACTGTAGTCCCAGCTGCTAGGGAGCCTGAGGCAGGAGGATCACTGGAGCCCAGGAGTTTTAGTCTACTCTGGAGAACACAGGGAGACCCTATCTCTTGAAAAAGAACTAGACTATTATGTATTTAATTTATAGAGAAGGAACATAAAGTTAATAGAAATTAAGCAATTTGCCTGAACAGTAGACGGTGGAGTTGTGATTCAAATCCATGTCCATCTTGTTCTAAATCTTGTGTGTTTCCTGTTATACCAACAGTTCCCAGGGTGTATTTTACAAAACCAATGTTCTACCAGAGACTCTTTTAGAAAAATAAAAGATCCTGGGATCAAATGACTTAGGGAAATAGGTAGGGCGAAGTGGCTCACACCTGTAATCCTAGGACTCTGGGAGGTCCAGGTAGGTGGATTACCTGAGCTCAGGACTTTTGAGGCCAGTTTGAGGAAAAGCAAGACCCTGTCTCTACTAAAAACAGAAAAATTACCTGCATGTTGTGGAGGGTGCTTGTAGTCCCAGCCACTTGGGAAGCTGAGGCATGAGGATTGCTTGAGCCCGAGAGTTTGAGGTTGCTGTGAGCTACGATAACATGGAACTCAACCCCAGGATGAAAGAGTGAATGTCTCAAAAAAAAAAAAAAATCCCCCCTGAATTCACAATACATAGCATATTAAATGCCCCACAAAGTTGTATGGCAGGGAGTTGTTTGTTTTATCTAGTTTGTTCTAATTGTTTGTCCATAACACTTTAAAAAAAAATGTAACAGCTGTTAACATTTTATGCAATTCCTAACACTAACACTAACAGAGTAGAAAGAAAGTACTACATCCTACTGTAAAGGTGATAAAATGTAACCTCTCTCTGGGGTTATAACGATGAAAGATGAAATTGCTGATGGACCTTGCCCACAATGATTACTGAATAAAAGTTGAGGTAACGGGGCGTTGTGGCGGGCGCCTGTAGTCCCAGCTGCTCGGGAGGCTGAGGCAAGAGAATCGCGTAAGCCCAAGAGTTAGAGGTTGCTGTGAGCCGTGTGACACCACGGCACTCTACCGAGGGCGGTACAGTGAGACTCTGTCTCTACAAAAAAAAAAAAAAAAAAAGTTGAGGTAACGAAGCTGGATTTTATCCATGTCTACACCAACCTGAATTCTACGACCAGGGTTTTTTATACTGTATGTGTTAAGAATTCCAGACACTCTGTCCTGAGATATAGGAAAAGGGTGACCTCTCATCTTTACAACAAAGAAAAGATAAACAAAATGAAAATCAACAATCTTTTCTGGACTCAAAACTGCCACCCTGAAACTGGACAGAGAGGAAAATCCAGAGTCACAGCTGACCTCTGCCTACCTAGAGAAAAAACTGTTGAAGCCATAGACTGGCAGGAAAATTTACACGGCAGTTTCAATGAGTTACTAGAGGCTGAGCGTGGAGTAGCGTGAGAGTGAGAAGTTGGTCCCGAAGTCTTGGTAGGGCCACAGTTTTGTGAGTTGTTTTATTCCCAACAACTCTACTGTGTTCTCACAGTGAAGATGCCCTGTGTCTCTAGGAGAGAAAGGAGAAGAAAATCACTATGAAATAAACTCAGAAACTGATACATAACAAAGGGTGAGCATTACAGTAGACTTCTTGTTAGAAACCGTGTAAACAGCTGAGCACAGTGGCTCACGCCTGTAGTCCCAGCACTTTGGGAGGCTGAGGCCGGTGGATTGCCTGAACTCGTGGGTTCGAGACCAACCTGAGCAAGAGTGAGACTCCATCTCTAAAAATAGCTGGGCGTTGTGGCAGGTGCTGTAGTCCCAGCTATTCGGGAGGCTGAGGTAGGAGAATCACTTGGGTCCAAGAGTTGCAGGTTGCTGTGAGCTATGATGCAACAGCACTGTACAGAAGGTGACAAAGGGAGACGGTTTAAAAAAAAAGAAACCATGCAAACAAAAAGGAGTGGACTGAAGTCTTTAAACTATTGAAAGGAAAAATATCATATCAAATTATCAAATTGTAGCTGGGCATTGTGGTGTGTGCTTATAGTCCCAGCTACAGGAGGGAGGCTGAGGCAGAAGGATCATTTGAGGCTCAGCACGTGTGGCTCAAGTGGCTAAGGTGCCAGCCACATACACCTGAGCTGGCAGGTTTGAATCCAGCCCAGGCCTGCCAAACAACAATGACTGCTGTAACCAAAAAATAACCTGGGCGTTGTGGCGAGCGCCTGTGGTTCTAGCTACCTGCGAGGCAAGAGAATCACTTGAGCCCAGGAGTTGGAGGTTGTTGTGAGCTGTGATGCCACAACACTCTACCCAGGGTGACAGCTTGAGGCTCTGTCTCCAAAAAAAAGATGGATCATTTTAACCCAGGAGGTTTAGGTTGCTGTGAGCTAGGCTGATACCACTGCACTGTAGGAGCCTGGGCAACAGCAAAATGTGTCAAAAAGAAAAAAATTACCAAATTGCACACCTTAATAAATCATCAGATGCACCTCAACCTGGAAAAACAAAGGAGAAAAACATATTTTTTAGACCACCCTTGAGGAGATTTATTCCCAGCAGTTCTACCCTGCAAAAAATGTAAAAGGAAGTTCATCAGGGAGAAGGAAATGATTTAGGTAAGAAATGTGTATCTAGATAAAGAAAGAAAGGCTATCAGAGTGGGAATAAATGAAGATAATTTTTTTTTTGTGCTTGTCTTCTTTATTCTTTATTGTGGTGAAACATATCTAACAATACTTATAATTTTAACCATTTGTTAAGTATACAATTTGGTGGCATTAAATACATTCACAATTTTGTGGAATCATACCCACTATCTATACATAAAACTTTTTCATCATCCTCATAATGAACCGTGTTTACCCATTAAATAGTAACCTCCCCCCACCCCGATAACCTCTATTCCACTCTCCATCTCTACGAGTTTGCCTACTCTGGTACTTCACATAAGTGGAGTCATACAACACTTGTCCTTCTGTGTCCAGCTTATTTCACTAAGCATAATGTTTCCAAGGCTCCTCCATGGTGCAACATAGTCAAATTCCATTGCTTGTTATGACTGAATAGTACTCCACTGCACAGATCTGAGTGCCACTTTTTGTTCATCCGCTCAGTTCATGATGAACACTTGGATTGTTCCCACCTTTTGGCTATGGTGACTAATGTCATGTACACAGATACCTGATAAAGTCCCTGCTTTCAAGTCTTTTAGATAGAAACCTGGGAGTGAAATTGCTGGGTCATACGGTAATTCTAGGTTTGACTTTTTGAAGAATGGCCAAACTGTTTTTCACAGAGGCTACATCATTTTACTTTCTCATTAGAAATGCATCATGAGTGGTCCAATTTTTCCACATTCTTGACATCACTTTTTCAGTTTTTTGGTTAAACCCATTATAGTTTTGATTTGCATTTCCCTAATGATTAATGATGTTAAGCATTTTGTCATGTATTCATTGGTCATTTGTATATAATGAAGATAAATTTTTAAAATTTTTGTAGAGTGGCGGTGCCTGTGGCTCAGTCGGTAGGGCGCCGGCCCCATATACCAATGGTGGCGGGTTCAAACCCGGCCCCGGCTAAACTGCAACCAAAAAAATAGCTGGGCGTTGTGGCGGGCGTCTGTAGTTCCAGCTACTCGGGAGGCTGAGGCAAGAGACTCGCTTAAGCCCAGGAGTTGGAGGTTGCTGTGAGCTGTGTGAGGCCACGGCACTCTACCGAGGGTGATAAAGTAAGACTCTGTCTCTACAAAAAAAAAAAAAAAAAATTTTTTTTGTAGAGATAGGGCCTTGGGCTGGTCTCAAATTCCCAGCCTCAAGCAATCTTCCTGCCTCGGCTTCCCAAAGTGCTGAGACAGGATAACAAGCCTGAGATGCCAAGCCTAGCTTATTTTATTTTATTTTTTTTTGGTTTTTGGCCAGGGCTAGGTTTGAACCCGCCACCTCTGGCATATGGGACCGGCACCCTACTCCTTGAGCCACAGGCACCACCCTTTATTTTATTTTTTTTAGACAAAGTCTCACTATGTCACCCTGGGTAGAGTGCTGTGGGGTCACAGCCCACAACAACCTCAAACTCTTGGGCTTAAGTGAGTCTCTTGCCTCAGCCTCCCAAGTAGCTGGGACTACAGGTGCCTGTCACAACGCCTGGCTGTTTTGTTGTTGTTGTTGTTGTTGTTGCAGTTGTCATTGTTGTTTAGCAGGCCTGGGCCAGGTTCGAACCCACCAGCCTGGGTGTGTGTGGCTAGCGCCCTAACCACTGAGCTACGGGCATCAAGCCCAGCCTATTTCTATTTATAATTGATTTAAAAGATCACTTTATTTAATAGCAGCAATGTATTGGGCGATTGTAGCATATATGTGAGTGAAATGAATGACAGCAATATCCTAATTGACAATAAGGAGGAATCAGAAATAACAACTGTCGGGTGGCGCCTGTGGCTCAATGAGTAGGGTGCTGGCCCCATATGCCGAGGGTGGCAGCTTCAAATCCAGCCCCGGCCAAACTGCAACAAAAAATAAAATAGCCGGGTGCCGTGGCGGGTGCCTGCAGTCCCAGCTGCTCAGGAGGCTGAGGCAAGAGAATTGCCTAAGCCCAGGAGTTGGAGGTTGCTGTGAGCTGTGTGATGCCATGGCACTCTACCGAGGGCAATAAAGTGAAACTCTGTCTCTACAAAAAAGAAAAAAAGAAAGAAATAACAACTGTCTTGTATGTGGTAGGATGTCTACACTACTTACAAAGTCATACAGTATTATTTGAAGCTACATGTAGGTTAATTGAAATTGTTTATTAGAAACCCTGAGGCAATAACTGGAAAATTGTTGAAATGAAATAAAATTCATAAGCTGAGAGAAGAGAATGGAATTATATAAAAAGGTCAGTCAGAAAAGAGAAGAAGTATAAAGCAGGTTCATTATGTATTGGGTACCAATTTTTCTGAGTTTAGTGACACAGAAAACCCGCACCACACAAGTTCACAAAGCGGATTTATTACTTACAGGTAGGCAGCCAGGGGCAGTAGAAACCTAGGATTAATTGTGAACCAGTCCTTTGAAAGCTCAAGAAAGCTGCCTGGAGTGGGTGGAGTGTCCATTGTGAACAACACACTTTCACTACAGGCGGGGAACCGCAGAAAGCAGGCAGTCCTGTGACTTATTTATTTACTTATTTTAGAGACAGGGTCTCTTTCTTTTACCCAGGCTAGAGTGCGTAGTTTCATTAACAGCAACCTCAAACTCCTGAGCTTACGTGATCCTCTTGTCTCAGTCTCCTGAGTAGCTGGGACTACAGGCGTATACTGCCACATCCGGCTAATATTTCCTTTTTTCGGGGGGTCTCACTTTTGCTCATGCTGGTCTAACTAAAACTCCTGACCTCAAGTGATCTTCCCACTTCAGCCTCCCAAAGTGCTAGGATTATAGGCGTGAGCTGCCATGCCTGGCTGCCCTGGGTTTTATATCCTGGGGTCATGTGAATTGCTGGGCTAAATTCTTCAGGGAAATCCTGTGTGGGGAGGAGGTGGGAGACACAAACAGGGCCTGGGCTGTTTTGACCAATTCCCCCTTTCCTCAGAATGTTGCCCTGTCAGCACATTCTACAATTATTCTTGAACACTACAACAAAGAAAGTATCGAGAACTGAGTCTGTCCAAGTCTGCTCACAGAACTGTCTGGTAAGACAGAGGAAAGAAAGAAAGAACAAATTCAATGTACTGAAAACACTTATAACTATAGTATAATAGTTATTAATTCAACTAATAAAAACAATTTATTTTTATTTTTTATTTTATTTATTTATTTATTTATTATTTTTATTATTATTTTTTTATTGTTGGAGATTCATTGAGGGTACAATAAACCAGGTTACACTGATTGCAATTGTTAGGTAAAGTCCCTCTTGCAATCATGTCTTGCCCCCAATATAAACAATTTAAATGTATCAATTCAAAGATAGAACTTGTCAGAGTTGATAAAAAGAAAAGCAAAACTCAACTATATGTTATCTGAAAGAAACTTATTTTAAATGTAACAACTCATATAGGTGAGAAGTAAAGGAAAACAGAAAGAGGAACCACGCTAACAGCAATGCTAGTTGCTTGAGCAACATATTAAGTTTATTTATTTATTTTTTTTTTGGGCCGGGGCTGGGTTTGAACCCACCACCTCAGGCATATGGGACCGGCGCCCTACTCCTTGAGCCACAGGCGCCGCCCTATATTAAGTTCAAATAAGAAATAGAGGGTAGGCGGCTAGGGAATGTACAGATAGGGGAAGTCAGCAATGTCTTGGTTTCATCTTGAAATGACTCAAAACTGGCTGTAGATAGAAGACCCTCTTTCCTTCCCACATTGCATTTATAAGGTCCCTGGGTGACAGTGATGGCAGACATTTGAGGCTGAACAGAGTGCTCTCCACGGAGGCCTTCTGGATGCCTCCCTGGGTCTTCTCAACTCTACTCCAATGCACCATGTCACACCCCATTCATACTGTAAAGCTCTCCTCCCCTCAGTCACGTGAACTTCTTACCTTTCCTGGCTCAGGGGTGATGAGGGGGTAGCATGTTTCTTTCTTTATTACTTATTAAGTCAAAAATCAGAAGTCTGTGCACTATTTCAATTCAATTTCTGCTATGAAAATTCTACTTCTTGTGGCAATGTAAATGCCTCTGAATAAGCAGTAGGGGAAGAGAATTATCTTGTTCAATATTTATGGTGTCTTTTCATTTCTCAGTGATGAAATAAACTTATTCTCCAAAAGTCATCTTTCAAAGTAGTGTGCTGTGCCTTAGTGTATGTATGAACACAGTTAATTAGCACCTTATGAAAACAGGCCCAGGCATTCAGGGCAAGCAGAACAGAATGAGAGAGGGGAGGAAGGAAGAGTGGGTGGTGGGTAGGGAGCATGAGATGGGATGTGATGAGAGTATTTTCATAAAATAAGGAGTAATGTCTCTATTTCAATGTAAACTAGCTAATTGGAGGTACCCTAAAGATAGATCTTGGAATATATAGTGGCATTCTATTAATATACTTTTATTTTCTTTTAGGCATTAATGATATATTAGGAAATAATCAACGAAATCAACATGCTAATAACTTGTCTGAAGAACTATAAAAATTTTGATAAAGAATAATTTCTGAAAGTTTCTTTGTAGCTCTTGAAAGAAAAAAGATCATTTAGTGATAAATGTAAATCTACTTTTATGGTTTCATTATTTTTTTCTCTTTGATAAAATAAATGGAATGACTGAGTGTAGGTCACAGATTTTATTTGGAAATGAGCAATATTATCTATTTAGTCAGGTATATTGACTGAAGGCCAACAATGATCAGATTTTTATGGGAAAGTGATACTCGGAAATTCTAAGAGGCATAATTAGTGATGGAATCATCAAAAGACTTAACAATTATATTGCAGCAGAGCTTATAATTATAGGTCTTAGGATTTTAATTATATGCTCCTATTTTATAACTCAGCTATAAAACAAACATTAAAAGAGGGAAAAAGATGAGTCTATGGAGTTAGAAACCAGAATATGTAATTTTTGATTTTATAATTTAAGGTGGTGGTTTTGGTTTTAATGGATTATTTTTAAGTCTAATCATTTTAGAGAAAAGGCTCATGTCCTTTGAATGACATCTATATACTCAGTTTTTATAAGGTACACAGGTGGGGAGAAACACATGTCAAGTAGGTAAAATGTATTCAGCTGTAGGAAGTAGTAGGTCATGTCATTTTTGTATGTGTTTTTCAGATAAAATGAATAAATCAGAGCTTATTTCTTCCTTTCATGAGCATTAATCACTCATAGAATATATTAGGACTATAGTGGTTGCAACTAAGAGAAAACTTGAGGCAAATAAGATTTGTAGCTGCAATATCTGAAAAGCCCACGGATGTTGACTGGGTTTTGAGCACAACTAAATTCTGGGTTCACATGATATGATGACATGTACTTCAGGACCTGCCATGTTCAATCTGCCCTGTCATCTTTGGAAGTGAGTTAATGGCAAGAATGCAAGTTCCAATAGTTACAGTTGCAGACCTATCAGAAGTTCCCTGCCCAAGATCTCAGGGCATTGCCTTGGCTCTGATTGGTTCATGTGCTCGATATTAATTGATTGATGTGACAAGGTAGACTATGACAACCTGATTGGCTTAGGCCTAGGTAATATGCTTTACCCCCAGGAATTGTGGGTGGGAAGGGTTCAGACCGCAAAATCCCCTGATTGAGAGTGAGATGGGGTAGTTTCAGCAAAGAGCTGCAATTAGAAGTACCTAAATGGAGGTCAGTATGGTGGGTCGCCTCCGAAATCCTAGCCTTGTGAGAAGATTGCTAAGTACAAGACTAGCCTGAGCAAGAGTGAGACCTTGTGCCTACTAAAAACAGAAAAAAAAAAAAATTGTGATAGTGCAGGCCTATATGTCTCAGCAACTTGGGAGGCTGAGGCAGGAAGGATAGCCCAGGAGTGTGAGCTTGCATTGGGGCACTACACACTAGTCCTGGCAACAGAGCCAGACTGTGTGTCTCAAAACAAAACAAACAAACAAAAAGGACCTAAAGGGGTTTTACACAGTCCAAAACCAAGTCCTGGTCCTTGTGGTGAGTGTATCTATAATGAATCACCCTAATCTTTACTCTGTTTTGTGTAGACACAGCCCATTTATAATTTGAAAATTTCTAAATTCCTTCTCATTTTGCTTATGTTGGTCAATAATAAAACTGTCTTTTATTCCCCTGAAAACATTTATAGAAATAAGAATGGTTCAAATCAAGTAACATTTACTGGGAAGTATTATTTGGCAAAAAAAAAAAACATCACTTCCCCTTGTGTTTTCTTTTCTTTTCTTTTTTTTTTCCCTTATGTTTTCATAACACTAATCGTACTTTGTCATCATTTAAAAAATGCTGGCTCAGCGCCTTATAGCTCAGCGGCTAGGGCACCAACCACATACACCAGAGCTGGTGGGTTCAAATCCAGCCCAGGCTGCCAAGCAGCAATGACAACTGCAGCCAAAAAATAGCCTGGCATTCTGTGCCTGTAGTCCCAGCTACTTGGGAGGCTGAGGCAAGAGAATTGCTTAAGCCCCAGAGTTGGAGGTTGCTGTGAGCTGTGACACCATAGCACTCTAAACAGGGCAACATAGTGAGACTCCATCTCAAAAAAAGAGAAAAGCCTGTTTTGTGAAATTATAAACTATGTAAAAGCAGGAATTGGGTCTATTTGTTTGTTACAGTACCCTGGTGTCTATGAAATGCTTAAAGTCAATGGGAATGGCCTTAAAATAAGGTATTTCCCCAAAAAGAGCTTAAAATGTTTTGACATTCAATCCATGCATTAGTACAAACATTTTGAGGTACACAAAAATCAAGACATGTATAATTTTTTAAAATTTTGAGAAGATGCCAGAAAACAGTTAAAACTGTTTTGAAACCTCCTCTATTTATTCAGTATATTGGCTGGGTGTGGTAGCTCATGCCTATAATCCCAGCAATCTGGGAGGCTGAGGCTGGTGGATTGTTTGAGCTCAGGAGTTCAAGACCAGTCTGAGTGAGAATGAGACTCTGTCTCTACCAAAAAACCGAAAAACTAGTTGAGCATTGTCGTGGGCAACTGTAGTCCTAGCTACTCGGGAGGCTGAGGCAGGAGGACCATTCGATCCCAAGAGTTTGAGGTTGCTGTGAACTATAACACAACAGCACTCTACCCAGGGGGCAGAGTAAAACTGTGTCTCAAAAAAAATTTATTTATTACATGAATCATTATTGAGTTCCTATTCTGAGCACACTATTCTAAGTGCTAAGAGGACAATCTTGGATTTACAGTCATGGAATTTACAGTCTAGCAGGAAAATTGACAGTAACCAAACAACAACTAATTAATATAATATCAGATGCTAAATGGTATGGGAAAAAATTAAAGTAAGGCAAAAGAAAAGAGAATGATGGAAGCAAGATGGTGGCCAAGGAACAGCTTCCTTGCAACTGGGCACAGTGAATCTGGGGAGACAAGACTCCAGGCCTCTCTGGCTGGTGGGATCTGCCTACAATCATCCCTTTGAGGACACAGGGAGTCAGCAAGAGACTTCTGGACCCCAAGAGGAGGACAAAAGCAGTGGAAAACTGGGAAGTGGTTGCTTGTGTTCGTTCGGTCTAATCCTGCTGGCAGCTGTAAGTACAGCAGCAGTGAGATTGCAAACTGGAAAGGCCTTACCTGTGAGCTGTTATGGTGTTTTTGGACTTGGCACTCAGTTGAACTGCCTTGGGAGAGCTTGGGCAGGAGTGCGGAGAACTTGGGCATTGTCTAGAGCCCCAACCTGAGCCACTGAGCTGAACGGAGCTGATAGTGTTCAGGTGTGGGCCGCCGGGAGCCACTGTGAGAGTACTGCCCCGGCAAGCTCCGCCCTCAGGGCCTCAGAGCAAGGATCAGGCAGGAGCTAGTAATCTAGTGACTAAGCAGCCTAAAGGCAGGTACTGAGCCATCTTATAGCCTTAGCCCTCAGGGGCAGAGTGAGACCAGTTTTGGCACACTGGATAAGTGGATAGCCACTTCAGCAGTGATCCCAGTGACAAGCACTTTCCTGGGAAAGCTTCTGCTAGCCAACTCTAGCAGTTTAAAGTGCCTTTTAAGAGGGCTGAGGAGAGATTTAGGCTGTCCATCCTGCAGGGTTTGAGAAATCAGCAGAGGCCTACAGTTGTATCACCATTGTGATTAACATCTCATACCCCAGAAGATCACTTGTTGTCCAGACGATATTCAGCAAGCTATATATACTGCTTTGTTTTTGGTTTTTGGTTGTTGTTGTTTTGTTTTTTAACTTCAACCTTTTCCCTATAGATTTTTCTTTTCTTTTTTTCTTTCTCCATTTTTCTAGTTTAAATATGATTTTCCATTGTTGCCTTTTTCAATATTTAGAACTTCATTTTTGCTAGTGTTTCTACCCTTATTATATGTTTGCCCCCCCCCCCAATTTTATCCCATAAAGTTCTCTGTTTGCTTCTTTTGGTTTGATTTATGGCATTTTTGTCTTTCCTCACTACTTGGTGGAGGTGGGGTACTGTGTCCGAACAGGCTAGCAAAGAGCTGCTGACATCAAGGGAACCACCCAACCAGGCACCCCCAGAGGTTGGAGTTTTTTAAGGTTAGGTCAAAGTACTCTACTGTACACCTATATTGCTCTGTCTCCCTCTTTCTGTGCCTCTCTTCTTTTTGTCAATATTCCCTTTTACCCACAGCCTCTCCTTTTTCTTTTTTTTCTTTCTTTTATTCCTTCTTGCTCTTCTTTCTCATCTTTCTGGTCCTGTACCAAAAGGACTCATTGAAACCCTAGTCCATATGCATGGCAACTTAAAGAACAAGAGGAAGTGAAAGGAAAATTAGGGCAAGGGAACAGATAAAAGCAATCACTCATGAGGAAAAATCAGCAGAAAACTCCTGGCAACATGAAGAACCAGTAAAGAGCAACCCCATCAAGGGACTGTGAGGTAGCTACTGCAGAGGATTCCACCTATAAAGAAATGTTACAAATGATAGAAAGGGAACTTAGAATACAGATGATTAAAACAATGAAGGAGATGATGGAAACAATGAAGAAAACTGCTAATAAAGTGGAAAATAACAAAAAGGAATTCCAAAAACAGAATCAAATAAGAGATGAATGATATGAAGAATATAAAAAGGATATAGCAGAGCTGAAGGAAATGAAACAGTCAATTAGGGAACTTAAAGATGCAATAGAAAGTATCAACAACAGATTAGACCATGAAGAAGAAAGAATTTTGGAGGTAGAGGACAAAGCTCTTGAGATAACTCAGATAGTTAAAGAGGCAGAAACAAGAGAGAAAAAGCAGAACGTTCACTGACAGAACTATGGGACCTTATGAAGCATTCAAACATACGAGTTATAGGTATCCCAGAAGGGGAAGAAGAATGCACTAGAGGAATGGAAGCCATACTAGAGAATATTATAAAGGAAAATTTCCCAAATATCACCAAAGATTCTGACACACTCCTTTCAGAGGGATATCAGACCCCAGGTTGTCTCAACTCTAACTGAGCTTCTCCAAGACACATTGTGATGAAATTGTTCAAAGTCAAGACAAAAGAAAAGATTCTGCAAGCTGCCAGGAGTAAGCGCCAGTTGACCTACAGGGGCAAATCCATCAGGGTGACTGCAGACTAATGAAACTTTCCAAGCAAGAAGACAATGGTCATCTACCTTTAATCTACTTAAACAGAACAATTTCGAGCCCAGAATTCTATATCCTGCTAAGCTAAGCTTTAAAATTGATGGAGAAATCAAATCATTTATGGATATACAAACATTGAGGAAATTTGCAACAACAAGACCAGCTATACAGAAAATACTTCAACCTGTTCTACACACTGACCATCACAATGGATCAGCAGCAAAGTAAGAACTCAGATATTAAACAACAGAACCAAGCTTCCACATTGATGCAAAAGATAAAACTAAGCAATAGACTCTGATAAAATAAGATGAATAGAATACTATCACACTTATCAATTATCTCAATAAATGTTAATGGCTTGAATTCCTCACTGAAGAGAAATAGATTGGCTGACTGGATTAAAAAATACAAGCCATCCATTTGCTGTCTGCAAGAAACACACCTGGCTTCAAAAGACAAATTAAAACTCTGAGTCAAGGGTTGGAAGACAATTTTTCAGGCAAATGGAATTTAGAAGAAAAGAGAAGTTGCAATCTTATTTTCAGATACATGTCGATTTAAAGCAACTAAAGTCAAAAGAGACAAAGATGGTCACTATATTGGTCAAGGGAAAAATACACCAAGAAGATGTTTCAATTCTAATATTTATGCACCCAATTTAAATGCTCCCAGATTCCTGAAACAGACCTTACTCAGTCTGAGCAATATGATATCCGATAATAGCATAATGACAGGGGACTTTAAGACACCTCTTACAGAGCTGGACAGATCCTCTAAACAGAAATTAAACAAAGATATAAGAGATTTAAATGAGACCCTAGAACAACTGTGCTTGACAGACGCATATAGAACACTCCATCCCAAAGATAAAGAATACACATTCTGGAGGATATAGAACTCCAGGCATCTCTGTCTGGTGGGATCTGCCTATCATCACCCCTGCACAGATACAGGGAGTCAGGGAGAGACTTCTGGACCCCAAGAGGAAGACTAAAACAGTGGAAAACTGGCAAGTGGTCGCGTGTGTTCAATCGGTCTAAACCCACCCACAACTTCCACAGGCACGAGAACTTAAAGAGCAAGAGGAAGTGAAAGGAAAATTTGGGCAAGGAAACAGATAAAAGAAACCACTCATGAGGAAGAATCAGCAGAAAACTCCAGGCAACATGAAGAACCAGTCCAGAACAACCCCACCAAGGGACCATGAGGTAGCTACTGCAGATGATTCCACCTATGAAGAAATGTTAGGAATGACAGAAAGGGGATTTAGAATACACATGTTGAAAACAATGAAAGAAATGATGGAAACAATGAAGGAAACTGCTAATAAAGTGGAAAATAACCAAAAGGAAATCCAAAAACAGAATCAAATAAGAGATGAACGATATGAAGAATATAAAAAGAATATAGCAGAGCTGAAGAAACTGAAACAGTCAATTAGGGAACTTAAAGATGCAATGGAAAGTATCAGCAACAGGTTAGACCATGCAGAAGAAAGATTTCAGAGGTAGAAGACAAAGTTCTTGAGATAACTCAGACAGTAAAAGAGGCAGAAAAGAAGAGAGAGAAAGCAGAACGTTCACTGTCAGAATTATGGGACTTTATGAAGCGTTCCAACATACGAGTTATAGGAATTCCAGAAGGGGAAGAAGAATGCCCCAGAGGAATGGAAGCCATACTAGAGAATATTATAAAAGAAAATTTCCCAAATATCACCAAACATTCTGACACACTGCTTTCAGAGGGCTATCGGACCCCAGGTCACCTCAATTCTAACCGAGCTTCTCCAAGACACATTGTGATGAACCTGTCCAAAGTCAAGACAAAAGAAAAGATTCTGCTAGCTGCCGGGAGTAAGTGCCAGTTGACCTACGGGGGCAAATCCATCAGAGGGACCACAGACTTCTCTAATGAAACTTTCCAAGCAAGAAGACAATGGTCATCTACCTTTAATCTACTTAAACAGAACAATTTCCAGCCCAGAATTCTGTACCCTGCTAAGCTAAGCTTCAAAATTGACGGAGCAATCAAATCATTTACGGATATACAAACATTGAGGAAATTCGCCACAACAAGACCAGCTCTACAGGAAATACTTCAACCTGTTCTGCACACTGACCACCACAATGGATCAGCAGCAAAGTAAGAACTCGGAAATTAAAGGACAGAACCTAACCTCCACACTGATGCAAAAGATAAAACTAAGCAATGGACTCTCACCAAATAAGACGAATAGAATACTACCACACTTATCAATTATCTCAATAAATGTTAATGGCTTGAATTCCCCAATGAAGAGACATAGATTGGCTGACTGGATTAAAAAACACAAGCCATCCATTTGCTGTCTGCAAGAGACACACCTGGCTTCAAAAGACAAATTAAAGCTCCGAGACAAGGGTTGGAAGACAATTTTTCAGGCAAATGGAATTCAGAAGAAAAGAGGAGTTGCAATCTTATTTTCAGATACATGTGGATTTAAAGCAACTAAAGTCAAAAAAGACAAAGATGGTCACTTTATATTGGTCAAGGGAAAAATACAACAAGAAGACATTTCAATTCTAAATATCTATGCACCCAATGTAAATGCTCCCAGATTCTTGAAACAGACCTTACTCAGTCTGAGCAATCTGATATCTGATAATACCATAATAACAGGGGACTTTAACACTCCTCTTACAGAGCTGGACAGATCCTCTAAACAGAAATTAAACAAGGATATAAGAGATTTAAATGAGACCCTAGAACAACTGTGCTTGACAGACGCATATAGAACACTCCATCCCAAAGATAAAGAATATACATTCTTCTCATCACCCCATGGAACATTCTCCAAAATTGATCATATCCTGGGACACAAAACAAATATCAACAGAATCAAAATAACTGAAATTTTACCTTGTATCTTCTCAGACCATAAGGCACTAAAGGTGGAACTCAACTCTAACAAAAACGCTCGACCCTACACAAAGGCATGGAAATTAAACAATCTTCTGTTGAATAACAGATGGGTGCAGGAAGAAATCAAACAGGAAATCATCAACTTCCTTGAGCATAACAACAATGAAGACACAAGCTACCAAAACCTATGTGATACTGCAAAAGCAGTTTTGAGAAGAAAATTCATCACTTTAGATGCCTACATTCGAAAAACAGAAAGAGAGCACATCAACAATCTCACAAGAGATCTTATGGAATTGGAAAAAGAAGAACAATCTAAGCCTAAACTCAGTAGAAGAAAAGAAATATCCAAAATCAAATCAGAGATCAATGAAATTGAAAACAAAAGAATCATTCAGAAAATTAATGAAACAAGCAGTTGGTTTTTTGAAAAAATAAATAAAATAGATAAACCATTGGCCAGACTAACGAGGAATAGAAAAGTAAAATCTCTAGTAACCTCAATCAGAAATGATAAAGGGGAAATAACAACTGATCCCACAGAGATACAAGAGATCATCTCTGAATACTACCAGAAACTCTATGCCCAGAAATTTGACAATGTGAAGGAAATGGATCAATATTTGGAATCACACCCTCTCCCTAGACTCAGCCAGGAAGAAATAGAGCTCCTGAACAGACCAATTTCAAACACCCAGATTAAAGAAACAATAAAATATCTTCCAACCAAAAAATGCCCTGGTCCAGATGGCTTCACACCAGAATTCTATCAAACCTTCAAGGAAGAGCTTATTCCTGTACTGCAGAAATTATTCCAAAAAATTGAGGAAGAAGGAATCTTCCCCAACATTCTATGAAGCAAACATCACCCTGATACCAAAACCAGGAAAAGACCCAAACAAAAAGGAGAATTTCAGACCAATCTCACTCATGAATATAGATGGAAAAATCCTCAACAAAATCCTAGCCAATAGATTACAGCTTATCATCGAAAAAGTCATTCATCATGATCAGGTAGGCTTCATCCCAGGGATGCAAGGCTGGTTTAACATACGCAAGTCCATAAATGTTATCCACCATATTAACAGAGGCAAAAATAAAGATCACATGATCCTCTCAATAGATGCAGAAAAAGCATTTGATAAAATCCAGCATCCTTTTCTAATTAGAACACTGAAGAGTATAAGCATAGGTGGCACATTTCTAAAACTGATTGAAGCTCTCTATGACAAACCCACAGCCAATATTTTACTGAATGGAGTAGAACTGAAAGCTTTTCCTCTTAGAACTGGAACCAGATAAGGTTGTCCTCTGTCACCTTTACTATTCAACATAGTGCTGGAAGTTCTAGCCAATACAATTAGGCAAGACAAGGATATAAAGGGAATCCAAATGGGAGCAGAGGAGGTCAAACTCTCCCTCTTTGCTGATGACATGATCTTATACTTAGAGAACCCCAAAGACTCAACCACAAGACTCCTAGAAGTCATCAAAAAATACAGTAATGTTTCGGGATATAAAATCAATGTCCACAAGTCAGTATCCTTTGTATACTCCAATAACAGTCAAGATGAGAAGCTAATTAAGGGCACAACTCCCTTCACCGTAGTCTCAAAGAAAATGAAATACCTAGGAATATACCTAACGAAGGAGGTGAAGGACTTCTATAAAGAAAACTATGAAATCCTCAGAAAGGAAATAGCAGAGGATATTAACAAATGGAAGAACATACCATGCTCATGGCTTGGAAGAATCAACATTGTTAAAATGTCTATACTTCCCAAAGCAATCTACCCAATCAATGCCATTCCTATTAAAATACCAACATCGTACTTTCAAGAGTTGGAAAAAAGGATCCTGCGTTTTGTATGGAACCGGAAAAAACCCCGTATAGCTAAGGCAGTTCTTAGTAACAAAAATAAAGCTGGGGGCATCAGCATACCAGATTTTAGTCTGTACTACAAAGCCATAGTGCTCAAGACAGCATGGTACTGGCACAAAAACAGAGACATAGACACTTGGAATCGAATTGAAAACCAAGAAATGAAACTAACATCTTACAACCACCTCATCTTCGATAAACCAAACAAGAACATACCTTGGGGGAAAGACTCCCTATTCAATAAATGGTGTTGGGAGAACTGAATGTCTACATGTAAAAGACTGAAACTGGACCCACACCTTTCCCCACTCACAAAAATTGATTCAAGATGGATAAAGGACTTAAATTGAAGGCATGAAACAATAAAAATCCTCCAAGAAAGCATAGGAAAAACACTGGAAGATATTGGCCTGGGGAAAGACTTCATGAAGAAGACTGCCATGGCAATTGCAACAACAACAAAAATAAACAAATGGGACTTCATGAAACTGAAAAGCTTCTGTACAGCTAAGGAGACAATAACCAAAGCAAAGAGACAACCTACACAATGGGAAAGGATATTTGACTATTTCGAATCAGACAAAAGCTTGATAAGTAGGATCTATAGAGAACTCAAATTAATCCACATGAAAAAAGCCAACCATCCCACATATCAATGGGCAAGAGACATGAATGGAACCCTCTCTAAAGAAGACAGACGAATGGCTAAGAAACATGAAAAAATGTTCATCATCCCTATCTATTAGAGAAATGTAAATCAAAACCACCCTGAGATACCATCTAACCCCAGTGAGAATGGCCCACATCACAAAATCTCAAAACTGAAGATGCTTGTGTGGATATGGAGAGAAGGGAACACTTTTACACTGCTGGTGGGACTGCAAGCTAGTACAATCTTTCTGGAAGGATGTATGGAGAAACCTCAACGCACTCAAGCTAGACGTCCCATTTGATCTTGCAATCCCATTACTGGGCATCTACCTGGAAGGAAAAAAATCTTTTTATCATAAGGACACTTGTACTAGACTGTTTATTGCAGCTCAATTTACAATCGCCAAAATGTGGAAACAGCTTAAATGCCCACCAACCTAGGAATGGATTAACAAGCTGTGCTATATATATATATACCGTGGAATACTATTCAGCTATAAAAAAAAAATGGAGACTTTACATCCTTCGTAGTAACCTGGATGGAAGTGGAAGACATTATTCTTAGTAAAGCATCACAAGAATGGAGAAGCATGAATCCTATGTACTCAATTTTGATATGAGTACAATTAATGACAATTAAGGTCATGGTGGGGGTGGGGAAGGAAAAGCAGAGCGAAGGAGGTAGGGGGTGGGGCCTTGGTGTGTGCCACACCTTCTGGGGGCAAGACATGATTGCAAGAGCGACTTTACCTAACGAATGCAATCAGTATAACCTGGCTTATTGTACCCTCAATGAATCCCCAACAATAAAAAAAAAAAAAAGAATTATGGGACTTTATGAAGCGTTCCAACATACGAGTTATAGGAATTCCAGAAGGGGAAGAAGAATGCCCCAGAGGAATGGAAGCCATACTAGAGAATATTATAAAAGAAAATTTCCCAAATATCACCAAACATTCTGACACACTGCTTTCAGAGGCATGTCGGACCCCAGGTCGCCCCAACTCTAACCAAGCTTCTCCAAGACACATTGTGATGAACCTGTCCAAAGTCAAGACAAAAGAAAAGATTCTGCAAGCTGCCAGGAGTAAGCGCCAGTTGACCTACAGGGGCAAATCCATCAGAGTGACCGCAGACTTCTCTAATGAAACTTTCCAAGCAAGAAGACAGTGGTCATGTACCTTTAATCTACTTAAACAGAACAATTTTCAGCCCAGAATTCTGTACCCTGCTAAGCTAAGCTAAACTTAAAAATTGACAGAGAAATCAAATCATTTACGATATACAAACATTGAGGAAATTCGCCACAACAAGACCAGCTCTTCAGGAAAAAAAAAAAATCAAACTATTGGATAACTGTTAAAATATTGACTGTAAAGGGGCAAGAGTGGACATAGGGAGCCATTTAGAGGTGATTGCATTAGTCTAGATGAGAGATGGTTGTGGTTTGGTCCAGAATGGTGGCGGGTGGGATGATAAGAAGTCATATTTTATATATTTTATTAAAAATCTTTTAAACTATACAGAAAATTTGAAAGAGCTAAAAAATGGAAAGAGTGAATTTCCTACATTTTTTATTAGATTCCATAATTAATAATTTGCCATATCTGCATTATCACATTATGATCCATCCTTATATCCATGTGACAATTCCTCTTATTTTATTCATGCTCATCAGAGTAAGTTGTGAACATATTTACCTTTCACTCCTGAATATGTTGGAAATTTGCATATATTTTGAAGGTAATGTTGACAGACTTGTAGACAAACTGGATGTGGGGTGTCAGGGGAAGAGAGGAATCAAGACATTTTTTATGTTTTTGTCCTGAGCAACTCACTAAAGAGAACTTTGGTTGAGGCAGGACATCGCGTTCTTTGGGGTATGTTTAGATTGAGAAGCCAATCAGATTCCATGAAGAGTAGGCAGCTAGATCAAAAATATCTGGAGCTCAGCAAGGGCATGGACGCTGGAGCGTCAACTTGGAGTTACCAGTTTGTACACAGCATTTATAGCCTGGGACTAACTGAGATTAACCCAGGAGTGAGTGTGGATTTAGGAAAAAAAAAAAGTCCAAAGGCTGAGCTTGGGGATGCCCCAACATTTGGAGTTTAGGAATAGCAGGAGTTTAGGAAGAGTGAATGAGATTTAATAGGCCTAATAAGGTGAAAGTAAAGTCAGGAGAGTGGGGTGTCCCCAGAAGCACAGGAAGATGTGTTACAAGAAGCCGGTGCTGCTGAGTTTTTGAGGTAGATGAGGGCTGAGATTACCAGTCACGGACTGGGGCAATATGCTGCTAAGTGCTAGAACTCAGATAAGCACCTGGCCCATGACAGGTGACTAATGAGTGAATGAATGGAGATCTCCAATGACCTTGATGAGTGTATCCATTCAGTGCCAGTAGTGAGAACGGAAGTCTGCTTGGAGAAGTTCCAAGGGATTGAGAGATGAGGAAAGAAGCGAGCAGAGACAGCTTTCAAAGAATTTTCCTAAAAAACAAAGCAGAGAAATTATACAGTACCTGAAGAAGAATGTGGAATCACAAGAAATTTTCATTTTGGAATATTATAGCCTGTTTTATGTGAATGGGGTAACCCAGCGAAGAGGAGAAAATTAATAACACAGGAGTTAGTGGTAACAATTGTTGGAGTGATGCCCTTGAGTAGGCAGTGGGCGATGGCATCAGGGCAGGAGTGGAGTGCGTGCTGTAGAAGCTCAGCTCCTTATCTAAAGAGACAGGGCAGAAGATGGCGTAGAAGGGGGCATATGCAAAAAGGAGAGTAGAGTAGTTGCATGTTCTTATTGTGGCCCACCCAACAAGTATTTGTTGAGTTTTTATTAGTGCCAGCAACATTCTAAGAAGTGGGGCTTTACCAGTGAAGAAAAGAGACAAAGACGTCTGCCCTCGTGGACCTTATATTCTAGTGGTAGGAAGATTGATTATATCATCTTTTGGAATATCAGATGCTGCCAACTGTTATGGAGGAAAATAAAGCAGAGAAGGGGACAAGAAATTCTATAGTGGAATAGTCAGCAATTTAAAAATGATAGTCAATGATTTAAAATAAAGGGGCAGTGTTTTTTTTTTTTTAATTTCTTCTACTCAGTGAAATAGGAAAAAAAAAACAGCAATGGAGGGTGAGGAGAGGAAGGGGGTCACCAGAGTGCTGGAGACTTGAGGAAGTGGGATGAATTCACTGCCTCCAAGAGAAGGAGAGGGAATCAGCCAGAGAAACGTAAACGTGAACAGAACATTCAGAAAAGAGGTGGAGGAAATAAGCAAGTTTGGTGATAAGAGACTGAATTTTTGAGGGCATCTTGGAATGACGGGTGAGATTGGGTGGGAGGCACTGGTGATGAGGATTGAATTTCCTGGGGTGACTGAGGTTTATGTGACATGTCATAATGTTGCAGGGGACGTGGATAGTCTGTACCGGCTATAACTTTTGCTCGAGATGGATCTCTTAGGAAGCTTAGATAGTTGATGTAGTTAGTGCCACCAAGGAGGATAAAGTTGTCATTTCACTGGGAGTGAGAAGAGCTCTTTGGGTTCTCTTAAAACCACTTGTAGTCAGTGTAAAGAGAAAGAGGATAGGAAGGAGATGGCTAACCATCCGGGGGTCAATCCTCAGGAATCCATTATTTAAGTCTATTCTCAGAAGTAAAATGAGGTAAAATTGAAGTAAAATTTGGCAATGATTAGCCTGTTGAGCATCAACAGCCAACCAACAAGATAGACAAAACATTTTGCTGTTTGTATAACACCACTTCACTTGCATAGTGCCTATGTACACAAACCTTTGCACATATTTAATAAAAAGAAAACCTTTTGCATCTAGTAGGAAAATGAACTCTTTGGGCTGCTTAATGTCAATTAACAGAACAAGGGAATGATTTGCTTTTATCTAATTAGTTTGTGGTCTTGTAGAACATATCGACACTCTTATAAAGTTGTAATACATTTTTTCTCCTTCACATAAACAGAAGTGGGCTTTGTTCTTCTCCATAGCAGCCCCTGAGGAAATGTTTGCAGAATCACTTGAAAGATTAATTTCTGATTTGCTCCCAGTTGCCTGGTCTTGTACTCTAATCTCATCTTAAAATTTCATCTCTGTGTGACACCAAGAGAAAGGGGGTGGGGGGAAGGTATGAGTCATACAATATGACAGTCTTGGAAAGTTTTGGTATATGATGAAATATTATTTAGTTTAGGCCAGCAGTTCTCAATCTGTGGGTTGCAACCCACAGGAACTGTATTAAAGGGTTGCGGCATTAGGAAGGTTGAGAACCACTGGTTTAGGCATACACTAACCAAATGAATTTGAAAATGGAGGCAATTATCTGGTTATTCAGGCTCAAAACCAATTTTGCTTAAAATAGCTACATAATTAGGGAAAAGCAATTTTAAGAAAAGCTTTAATTATCTAGAAAATATTTTTAATTCTCCACATGAGAGGCAGATGTTTGGAGCACACCACAATCATATTTTTAATAAATATTTGGGGGGCAGTGTTTGTTTACTTCATAATTTCACAACTTGTGACATCCTCCACAAGATGGCATGCAAGTTTGTAATATACTGTAGCCGGTAGTCATGCCACTGCTAAATCATCCTGCAACAAGCAATAGACTCTGAACAATAGCACATGAAATATTTATTATTTTTTGCCTTACAAATTGCAAACTTGTATATTTGGTAATGCTTTCTACAGGTAATGCAATTGTCTTACAAAGATATGTACATCTGAGTGTAATTATATGAAGGATGTGTGAAAAGAGATCAATAATGTAAGTCTGCTTTTCCCCAAGGCAAAGGAAGATTTGGCATTGATTAGCCTGTTCAAAGTCTACACGTTGTGAAGGTCCAAGACAAGACAAAACAAACAAAAATATTCTGCTGTTCATGTTTGAAAAGAAATTTTTATCAGACCAAGGCCATAATTATAATAAAGTATTTATTTTTAGGAGGATTTATTTCATTGTTGTAAAGTATTCCTGAAAATATCTCCTGGGACAAGTGGGAAATAGTGTGTTAATTCATGCTGAATATTATTGTGGTTCTTTACCTTGGCTGCAGAACCAAGCAGGATGCTAAACAGGCGTGGTGGCTCATGCCTGTGGACCTGGCATGCTTGGGATGCTGAGATGAGCCGATTGCTCGAACTCAGGAATTTGAGACTGGACTGAGCATGAGAAAGACCCTGTCTCTAAAAAATAGCCAGGTGTTTGGTAGGTGCCTGTAATCTCAGCTACTCGGGAGGCTAAGGCAAGAGGATCATTTGAGGGTAACAGAGTGAGATTCTGTCAAAGAAAAAAAGAAAGAGAGAGAGAGAGAGATATGTCAAGGCCCTTCCTCAGACCAGTTGAATAAAAAAATTAGAATCTCTGGGGGGTGGGCTACCATCGGTACTTCATATTTTTATTTATTTATTTAGTTTTTGAGACAGAGTCTCACTATGTCACCCTTGGTAGAGTGCCATGGCGTCACAGCTCACAGAAATCTCCAATTCTTGGGCTCAAGCAATTCTCTTGCCTCAGCCTCCCAAGTACCTGGGACTATAGGCACCTACCACAACGCCCGACTATTTTTTGGTTGCAGTTGTCATTGTTGTTTGGCAGGCCAGAGCCAGGCTCAAACCCGCCAGCTTTGGTGTATGTGGCTGCCCCCCTACTCACTGAGCTGCGGGTGCTGAGCCAACCATCAGTACTTTTTAGAAGATCCCTAGGCATTTTACTTAAATATTAAAGTTCATTGTTCTGATTGCCTTCTCATTTGCTTGTGTCAGGCATCACTAATTGAACATGGCACTTTTCCAACCTGAGGTCACCTTTTCTCTTGATACAATGCTCCAGGTAGCATTTACCAATCAACTCAGAGATGACATAAAGTCCAGTTATTATCGGAGTTATCAAAGAATATAGGACAAAATGAAGTTACTTACTTATTAGGTGACTGATTCTTAGAGTGGTGGTTAACTTTGCTTTCTGGCATGATTCAGTCTCTAATTTTTTTAAGTTTCTATAACAAAGAAAGATTTAGAGACTACAATGACTAATATCCATGCTCATCCCTTTGGGAGACCCTTTTACCATTTTTGTGTGGTGTACCCCATTCTACACCAAGTTTCATGTACTTTTGCTTCAATTAGCCATTGGGTGTTTTTTGCAGGTTGAAAGAGCAGAAAGTACCTGGGAGATCACATCTCCCTGGTGTAGCCCTTAACCACCAAATGAGTATGAAAGTCCCACTTCTTTTTCCTTGAGTGAACAACTCTAAGGCATAGTGTAAACCCCTGAGCTTACCCATAGGATCAGGCTGAAGCCACTTCTGTGGGACTTGGAAATCAGACTTTTCTTGGCTTCCTCCCCTTCTTGGTCTCTCTACTACAGTTTTTCTGAAACACTTAATCACTTGCACACATAGTTTCATCTCGGGATCTGTTTGGGGGGAATCCTTAAGAGACATGGCAAAAGCCACTGTGTTGCAGGAACATCTGTATAAATGAAGTTTTAAATCATGCAGAGCTAACCCATCTATTGGGAACATGTAAAAGAATGAAGGATATTGGTCCACTCAGGTCCACAAAAGATGTGGGTCCTAAATAGAATACTAGATTGAGTGAGGAGGAAAAGGCAGGGGTGTTAGAGCAAAATTTCAGATTTGGCTATTGTGCAAAATTATCCATGGTTGGAGAGGGAAGGAGGGAGGGGGGTGGGGCCTTGGTGTGTGCCACACCTTCTGGGGGCAAGACATGATTGCAAGAGGGACTTTACCTAACAAATGCAATCAGTGTAACCTGGTTATTGTACCCTCAATGAATCCCCAACAATAAAAAAAAAAAAAACAAACATTGATGCTTAGGTTTTATCTCTAAGGTTTCCAACTTCATTGGTCTGGGATATAGTAGGGACACTGGCACATTTAAATTTCCCCAAGTGATTCTATTCTAGAGCCAAGACTGGGAATCACTTTAAAGAACCACATGTAGTGAATATAAAAATTACTCTGGGCAGCCTGATAAAAATTCACATTCCCAGGCCCCCACATTATGTATTCTGATTCAAGCAGGTCTGCATATGTACTAAATATTTATGGAAAAATTTATAACACTAAAATGACGACAATATAATGAATTCCCACGAATTATTCATCTTCAACAATTAACTTGTGGATGAGAGTTTTAAATGGTCCATGAGCCATATGCTAAGAAAAATTGCAGAAATGTTCATAAAGCTTTTCATATGTATTACATGCTACCAGGGGAATGGTAAACAGCTGGAGAAGTCAACTGGGAACATCTGGCTTGATCAGGGATGGAAAATCAGATTAAATTGCATACGGTCTTTTTATTGATAGATAGAGGCTCTCAGGAGTGGTAAGAAGGATTCTGAATCTGGGTCCAGCAAGCAAAAATGCTATGATGAGTCTCTAACTTTAGCTAGCTATTGTGACAATGTGTTAGAAGTGGTTAATAAGGCTTTGTGTTAGGAATGATGAGGGCTCTAATGCACAGAGTCCAGTGAAAGTGTACAGGTAGAAAACTATTCCTATAGTTTATAAAGTGAATGTTAAGAATGATCTAATATACTCTGGAGGAAAGTAAAAAGGATTCCATGTAAGACCTCAAGGCTTTCAAGGGCAACCATAACTCCCATTGTACTTCTGTTGCAGAAAATGCTCAGAATGAGGTATTATTACCTTCTATAGTCCTAGGATAAAAATAAAAGGTTGCACTAACATAATTAATGTTTCGAATGGAATTATGTCGGTTTATAGTTTGAAATTATTTCTTAAAAATGTATCTCTCCTACACAAGATTTTGTAGGTGATCAGCAATTAGTTAAGATTCATGCTTTAAAAAAAAAATCACAAAATAGGGGGAAAAAAGAAAGAAAAAAATCAGCCTAGATTATACTTCAGTACTATTTCCTCTCAAGAAAATAATTACCCTGTAAGAAACTACCAAATTAGACCTCACGTATCAGCACAAGAGCCGAGAAGAAAGACAGTTTACGTGACATTTTTGGCTTTGCCACTTTCTGGCTTTCTGACTCTGGGCAAGTCTCTTAACCTACCTGTACGTCAGTTTTTCTTTTTTTTTTTTTTTAACTTGTAATAAGGTTAATAATAGGATTTACCTCAGGGCTATGATGAGGATTAAATGAGGTAGTGCATGTACGGGGCTTAGAGTGGTGCTTAAAAAGATGGTATTCAACAAATATTACGAAATTATTAGTATATACATATTATTTAGTGATAATAAAGGCTCTGGCGTTTTCTCCTACCTTCTGGACCAGTTATTCTTATTGTCTTTCCTGGTTCATTCTCATTTCAGAAGCGCTGAAAGTTTCTCGGGGTCCACTGTAGACTCTTAGTGCTCCCTGCCCCTGCCCTGCCCTGCCCTTCTCTTCCTTTCCTTTCCCTTCCCCCAGCCCCTTCCCTTGTCTTCCTTGCAAACTGTGACATTGACTTGCTGTGAAGCTATGTTTTTGCCCACTTTGGATTCTTTAATCCCCACTCAAAACGTTTAAAAATGGGTTTAAATACAATGTTTTAAAGATAGAAGGGCATACATTCTTTCTCCCAGGGAGATAGTTTCTCACAAGAGCAGCTTTATAACATAACAGCTCTGGGTCAGACAGACCTGGGTTTGAGTTTCAGCATGGCCACTCACTAGGCAATGTGTTCTGGGGCCACTCCCTTAGTATTTGTAAGCCTCAGCTTCCTTACCTACAAGATGGGGCAAGCATCAGTTCAAGGGCTAAATGAGATAATTAAGGAAAAATGCTGAGCACAGGATCAGGGCCACAGTAACAGGTAGCCATCACAATCGTTTCTCTTACCAGTGATGCTGAGAACCCAGAAGAATCCAGCCATGATTCCCATGTCTCTGCTCTTGAAGCAGCAAGCTTGTGTGCATAGGAAAGGCCTTAAATCTTCCTGTGTCTGGCCTGAAGTTCAGGCTCTGACATTTCCAATTCCCAAGCTTCTCTGAAAGCAAATAGTCATGTTCATGCCTTTCAGTGAAGGGAATAAAATGGATTCTACAGATAAGTCCATCCAGAGGGACCAATGGCTCTTTTTGACACACATTCTCCCCTGTAATCTGTTATTGTGCCTCAGAACCTGGGAGTGGGGTTGCCATTCTTATTTTTATGGCCAACACATTTCTTTATTAGTTAATGGTGTCATTACAGATGAAATAGGAGGAAAAATAAAATGAATCTCAGTTGCCTGGCCCTACCAAGAGTTAATCTCTCATTTCTCGGTCCGCTTTCCTGTCTAGGACCTCTTTCATTTAGGTGGCTTTTCCAGTGATGGCCCTGGCTGCCTAGCAACCACCATCTCCAGCCCCCCCAAACGACTGGCAGGAGTTGTTCAGATCAGTGCCATCATTCATTTTTCTCTAAAGAGTACCTTATTTTATGAAAAATTAAACCTCATGAAAATATAGCTTCCCTTATGCATAGTTTCCCCCAAATTGTTGACAGCTATGTCACCCAGAAATTGAATTTGGAACTGCAAATTTTTGAACAGCTACAGACATAAATACAAATGTCTTTTTAAAAAATCATACTACGTATATATTTATGTAAAACCAGATCAACTGCTTGTGAGAGCTCTCAGGTAATTTAACCACCAACCATCCTCCATCCTTCCTTCATAAACAGGCATTATTATTCCTGTGTTTTCCCTAAAAGTAAATATGTGATTGATTTTTCTGCCATTTTGGAATGCTAATAATATTCTATATTGTTCTACAGAAAGAGCAGAAATCAATTCCATCTTATTTATATGTATAAGAATGGATAGCATGAATTAAAATTAAGCAGAACACGATGATTCATCAGGAAATCAATGAACTAAAAGGTCACTAATTTTTTCCAAATGATGTTTAGGTTGCTTTGCAATCCTTGTGGGTTAAATCTTCTCTGTTAAATGATCTCTGGGTCTACACAATTATTAAGTCAGTAGCACTCGGTATGGTTAACGCCTATATTAATCTCCTGTGGATTTTTGCTCTGGCTTTTTCTCATCATTTGAGTCTCACCTAAACGAGAAACCCTGAGTTCACTTGCTCTCTTTGGCCAGAAGTTTGTCTTAGGATGCAATGCAGGTAGCAAAGAGGAAATATGTACAGTGACTAAAAACATCCTAGGACTGGGGACAAGCCACGTGAATTTTCTTTTTCTTTTTTTTTTTATTGTTGGGGATTCATTGAGGGTACAATAAGCCAGGTTACACTGATTGCAATTGTTAGGTAAAGTCCCTCTTGCAATCATGTCTTGCCCCCAAAGAGTGTGACACACACCAAGGCCCCAACGCCCTCCCTCCGTCCCTCTTTCTGCTTTTCCTCCCCCCTATAACCTTAATTGTCATTAATTGTCCTCATATCAAAATTGAGTACATAGGATTCATGCTTCTCCATTCTTGTGATGCTTTACTAAGAATAATGTCTTCCACGTCCATCCAGGTTAATACGAAGGATGTAAAGTCTCCATTTTTTTTTAATAGCTGAATAGTATTCCATGGTATACATATACCACACCTTGTTAATCCATTCCTGGGTTGGTGGGCATTTAAGCTGTTTCCACATTTTGGCGATTGTAAATTGAGCCGCAATAAACAGTCTAGTACAAGTGTCCTTATGATAAAAGGATTTCTTTCCTCTGGGTAGATGCCCAGTAATGGGATTGCAGGATCAAATGGGAGGTCTAGCTTGAGTGCTTTGAGGTTTCTCCATACTTCCTTCCAGAAAGGTTGTACTAGTTTGCAGTCCCACCAGCAGTGTAAAAGTGTTCCCTTCTCTCCACATCCACGCCAGCATCTGCAGTTTTGAGATTTTGTGATATGGGCCATTCTCACTGGGGTTAGATGATATCTCAGGGTTGTTTTGATTTGCATTTCTCTAATATATAGAGATGATGAACATTTTTTCATGTGTTTCTTAGCCCTTCGTCTGTCGTCTTTAAAGAAAGTTCTATTCATGTCTCTTGCCCATTGATATAAGGGATTGTTGGCTTTTTTCATGTGGATTAATTTGAGTTCTCTATAGATCCTAGTTATCAAGCTTTTGTCTGATTGAAAATATGCAAATATCCTTTCCCATTTGTAGGTTGTCTCTTTGCTTTGGTTATTGTCTCCTTAGCTGTACAGAAGCTTTTCAGTTTCATGAAGTCCCATTTGTTTATTTTTGTTGTTGTTGCAATTGCCATGGCAGTCTTCTTCATGAAGTCTTTCCCCAGGCCAATATCTTCCAGTGTTTTTCCTATGCTTTCTTGGAGGATTTTTATTGTTTCATGCCTTAAGTTTAAGTCCTTTATCCATCTTGAATCAATTTTTGTGAGTGGGGAAAGGTGTGGGTCCAGTTTCAGTCTTTTACATGTAGACATCCAGTTCTCCCAACACCATTTATTGAATAGGGATTCTTTCCCCCAAGGTATGTTCTCGTTTGGTTTATCAAAGATTAAGTGGTTGTAAAATGTTAGTTTCATTTCTTGGTTTTCAATTCGATTCCAAGTGTCTATGTCTCTGTTTTTGTGCCAGTACCATGCTGTCTTGAGCACTATGGCTTTGTAGTACAGACTAAAATCTGGTATGCTGATGCCCCCAGCTTTATTTTTGTTACAGAGAACTGCCTTAGCTATACGGGGTTTTTTCCGGTTCCATACAAAACGCAGAATCATTTTTTCCAAATCTTGAAAGTATGATGTTGGTATTTTGATAGGAATGGCATTGAATAGGTAGATTGCTTTGGGAAGTATAGACATTTTAACAATGTTGATTCTTCCCATCCATGAGCATGGTATGTTCTTTTATTTGTTAATATCCTCTGCTATTTCCTTTCTGAGGATTTCATAGTTTTCTTTATAGAGGTCCTTCACCTCCTTCGTTAGGTATACTCCTAGGTATTTCATTTTCTTTGAAACTATGGTGAAGGGAGTTGTGTCCTTAATTAGCTTCTCATCTTGACTGTTATTGGTGTACACAAAGGCTATTGACTTGTGGACATTGATTTTATATCCTGAAACATTACTGTATTTTTTTTTTTTTTTTGTGGGTTTTGGCTGGGCTGGGTTTGAACCCGCCACCTCCGGCATATGGGACTGGCGCCCTACCACTTTGAACCACAGGTGCCGCCCCACATTACTGTATTTTTTGATGACTTCTAGGAGTCTTGTGGTTGAGTCTTTGGGGTTCTCTAAGTATAAGATCATGTCATCAGCAAAGAGGGAGAGTTTGACCTCCTCTGCTCCCATTTGGATTCCCTTTATATCCTTGTCTTGCCTAATTGTATTGGCTAGAACTTCCAGCACTGCGTTGAATAGTAAAGGTGACAGAGGACAACCTTGTCTGGTTCCAGTTCTAAGAGGAAAAGCTTTGAGTTTTACTCCATTCAGTAAAATATTGGCTGTGGGTTTGTCATAGATAGCTTCAATTAGTTTTAGAAATGTGCCACCTATGCCTATACTCTTCAGTATTCTAATTAGAAAAGGATGCTGGATTTTATCAAATGATTTTTCTGCATCTATTGAGAGGATCATGTGATCTTTATTTTTGCCTCTGTTAATATGGTGGATACGTTTATAGACTTGTGTATGTTAAACCAGCCTTGCATCCCTGGGATGAAGCCTACTTGATCATGATGAATGACTTTTTTGATGATAAGCTGTAATCTATTGGCTAGGATTTTGTTGAGAATTTTTGCATCTATATTCATGAGTGAGATTGGTCTGAAATTCTCCTTTTTGTTTGGGTCTTTTCCTGGTTTTGGTATCAGGGTGATGTTTGCTTCATAGAATGTGTTGGGGAAGATTCCTTCTTCCTCAATTTTTTGGAATAATTTCTGCAGTACAGGAAAAAGCTCTTCCTTGAAGGTTTGATAGAATTCTGGAGTGAAGCCATCTGGACCAGGGCATTTTTTGGTTGGAAGATTTTTTATTGTTTCTTTGATCTCAGTGCTTGAAATTGGTCTGTTCAGGAGCTCTATTTCTTCCTGGCTGAGTCTAGGGAGAGGGTGTGATTCCAAATATTGATCCATTTCTTTCACATTGTCAAATTTCTGGGCATAGAGTTTCTGGTAGTATTCAGAGATGATCTCTTGTATCTCTGTGGGATAAGTTGTTATTTCCCCTTTATCATTTCTGATTGAGGTTACTAGAGATTTTACTTTTCTATTCCTCTTTAGTCTGGCCAATGGTTTATCTATTTTATTTATTTTTTCAAAAAACCAACTGCTTGTTTCATTAATTTTCTGAATGATTCTTTTGTTTTCAATTTCATTGATCTCTGATTTGATTTTGGATATTTCTTTTCTTCTACTGAGTTTAGGCTTAGATTGTTCTTCTTTTTCCAATTCCATAAGATCTCTTGTGAGATTGTTGATGTGCTCTCTTTCTGTTTTTCGAATGTAGGCATCTAAAGCGATGAATTGTTCTTCTTTTTCCAATTCCATAAGATCTTTTGTGAGATTGTTGATGTGCTCTCTTTCTGTTTTTCGAATGTAGGCATCTAAAGTGATGAATTTTCCTCTCAAAACTGCTTTTGCAGTATCCCACAGATTTTGGTAGCTTGTGTCTTCATTGTTGTTATGCTCAAGGAAGTTAATGATTTCCTGTTTTATTTCTTCCTGCACCCATCTGTTATTCAACAGAAGATTGTTTAATTTCCATGCCTTTGGGTGGGGTCGAGCATTTTTGTTAGAGTTGAGTTCCACCTTTAGTGCCTTATGGTCTGAGAAGATACAAGGTAAAATTTCAATTCTTTGGATTCTGTTGATATTTGTTTTGTGTCCCAGGATATGATCAATTTTGGAGAATGTTCCATGGGGTGATGAGAAGAATGTATATTCTTTATCTTTGGCGTGGAGTGTTCTATATGCGTCTATCAAGCACAGTTGTTCTAGGGTCTCATTTAAATCTCTTATATCCTTGTTTAATTTCTGTTTAGAGGATCTGTCCAGCTCTGTAAGAGGAGTGTTAAGGTCCCCTGTTATTATGGTATTATCAGATATCATATTGCTCAGACTGAGTAAGGTCTGTTTCAAGAATCTGGGAGCATTTAAATTGGGTGCATAGATATTTAGAATTGAAATGTCTTCTTGTTGTATTTTTCCCTTGACCAATATAAAGTGACCATCTTTGTCTTTTTTGACTTTAGTTGCTTTAAATCCATATGTATCTGAAAATAAGATTGTAACTCCTTTTTCTTCTGAATTCCATTTGCCTGAACAATTGTCTTCCAACACTTGACTCGGAGCTTTAATTTGTCTTTTGAAGCCAGGTGTGTTTCTTGCAGACAGCAAATGGATGGCTTGTGTTTTTTAATCCAGTCAGCCAATCTATGTCTCTTCATTGGGGAATTCAAGCCATTAACATTTATTGAGATAATTGATAAGTGTGGTAGTATTCTATTCGTCTTATTTTGTTAGAATCCATTGCTTAGTTTTATCTTTTGCATCAGTGTGGAGGTTAGGTTCTGTCCTTTAATTTCTGAGTTCTTACTTTGCTGCTGATCCATTGTGGTGGTCAGTGTGCAGAACTGGTTGAAGTATTTCCTGTAGAGCTGGTCTTGTTGTGGCGAATTTCCTCAATGTTGTATATCCGTAAATGATTTGATTTCTCTGTCAATTTTAAAGCTTAGCTTAGCAGGGCACAGAATACTGGGCTGGAAATTGTTCTGTTTAAGTAGATTAAAGGTAGATGACCATTGTCTTCTTGCTTGGAAAGTTTCATTAGAGAAGTCTGCGGTCACTCTGTGGATTTGCCCCTGTAGGTCAACTGACGCTTACTCCCGGCAGCTTGCAGAATCTTTTCTTTTGTCTTGACTTTGGACAGGTTCATCACAATGTGTCTTGGAGAAGCTCGGTTAGAGTTGAGGTGACCTGGGGTCCGGTAGCCCTCTGAAAGCAGTTTGTCAGAATCTTTGGTGATGTTTGGGAAATTTTCTTTTATAATATTCTCTAGTATGGCTTCCATTCCTCTGGGGCATTCTTCTTCCCCTTCTGTAATTCCTATAACTCGTATGTTGGAACACTTCATAAAGTCCCATAATTCTGACAGTGAACGTTCTGCTTTCTCTCTCTTCTTTTCTGCCTCTTTTACTATCTGAGTTATCTCAAAAGCTTTGTCTTCTACCTGTGAAATTCTTTCTTCTGCATGGTCTAACCTGTTGCTGATACTTTCCACTGCATCTTTAAGTTCCCTGATTGACTGTTTCATTTCCTTCAGCTCTGCTATATCCTTTTTATATTCTTCATATCGTTCATGTCTGATTTGATTCTGTTTTTGGATTTCCTTTTGGTTATTTTCCACTTTATTAGCAGTTTCCTTCATTGTTTCCATCATTTCTTTCATTGTTTTCAACATGTGTATTCTAAATTCCCTTTCTGTCATTCCTAACATTTCTGTATAGGTGGAATCCTCTGCAGTAGCTACCTCATGGTCCCTTGGTGGGGTTGTTCTGGACTGGTTCTTCATGTTGCCTGGAGTTTTCTGCTGATTCTTCCTCATGAGTGATTTCTTTTATCTGTTTCCTTGCCCTAATTTTCCTTTCACTTCCTCTTGCTCTTTAAGTTCTCGTGTCTGTGGACTAAGGGTTACAGGACCAGAAGGGTGAGAAGGTTGAAGATCAAAAAAGGGATGAAAGAAAGGAGGACCAAGTGATAAGAAAAGAAAAAAGAAAAATGGAGAAAGGAGAGGGGGTGGGGAAAAGGAATGTTGCCAAAAAGAAGAGAGGCACGGAAAGAGGGATACAGAGCAATATAGGTGTACCGTAGGGTACTTTGATACAACCTTAAAAAAAAAACCACCTTCTGGGGGTGTCTAGGTGGGTGGTTCCCTTGAGGTCAGTAGCTCTTTGCTAACCTGATCAGACACAGTACCCCACCTCCACCAAGTAGAGAGGAAAGACAAAAATGCTATAAATCAAACCAAAACAAGCAAACAGAAAACTTTACGGGAGAAAATTGGCTGGAAAAACCAAATAATAGTGGTAGAAACACTAACAAAAATGAAGTTCTAATTATTGAAATAGGCAGCAATGGGAAATTATAATTAAACTAGAAAAATTGAGAAAGAAAAAGGATCTGTATGGAAAAGGTTGAACTTAAAAAACAAAACAACAATCAACAACATCAAAATAAACAAAAAAAACAACCAACCCCCCACCCAAAAAAAAAAAAACACAACCAAAAACAAAGCAGTATGTATATGTTATTGAATATTGTCTGGGCAACATGTGGTCTTCTGGGGTATGAGATGTTAATCACAGTTCTGGTACGACTGGAGGCTGCTAGTTTCTCAAACCCCAGCAGGTAGACACCCTAAATCTCTCTTCAGCCCACTTAAAAGGCACTTTGAACTTGTTCACTTGCTGAGCAGAAGCTTTCCCCGGGAAGTGCTTATTGCTGGAATCACTGCTGAAGTGGCTATCCACTTACTCTGTGTGCCAAAACTGGTCTCTCTCTGCCCCCGAGTGTTAGGGCTGCAAGGCGGCTCAGACCCCGCCCTTAGGCTACTTGGTCGCTGGGTTACCAGCTCCCACCCAATTCCAGCTCTGCGACCCTGAGGGCGGAGCTTGCCGGGGCAGATCGCTTACAATGGCTGCCTGTGACCCAGAGCCAAACACTATTAGCTCCGTCTGGCTCAGCGGCTCAGACTGGGGCCCTAGACAAAGGCCAAAGTTCTCCGCACTCCCACTCAGGCTCTCCCCAAGGCAGTTCAGCTGAGTGCCAAGTCTAAAGACACCAAAACAGTTCAGAGGTAAGGTCTTTCTGGTTTGTAGTCTTGCTGCTACTGAACTTACAGTTGCCGGCGGGTTTAGTCGGATTGAACACACGCGACCACTTGCCGGTTTTCCACTGTTTTAGTCCTCCTCTTGGGGTCCAGAAGTCTCTCGCTGACTCCCTGTATCCTCTCAGGGGTGATGATAGGCAGATCCCACCAGCCAGAGATGCCTGGAGTCGTATATCCCCAGACTCATGGTGCCCAGATGCAAGGAAGCTGTTACTCGGCTGCCATCTTGCTCTGCCTCTCTGCCACGTGAATTTTCTAAGCCACGGTGTTTCTATCTCTGAGATAGGGAGAATAGAAGTACCTGTGACATGCTCTGTTGAAGCATTTAACAGAGTAACTGGACAAAAGTCAAAGTCAATGAGACATTAAGAAACAGCTGGATAGAGTGACCTGCCTCTACACATTCAAAATCAGACAGATGTCCCAGTATTTCATTTCCCTCTCCCTACAGCTCTCTGACCTCCCTCTCCCCCAAAGCCCATCCCCGCTATCACCAAGCAAACAAACAACCCCTGAGTTCTTATTAAACGTTCCGCATGTTTCTCTAAATGTAACTGATTTTATTTGGTTTTAGCTTTGGGTGAAAGTTATGTGAAATGTTCAGGTATTAATATCATACTGATTTCAGAGATGAGGAAAATTCATGTTTAATGTTTAAGGGCAGGTGGTCTGGCTTGAAGGCAGTTGCATGAAGCATAGTTTCATCATCTTAGGCAAACATTCACTGAGTGCCTATCCTGTGTAGGGGTGGGAGTGGGGAGGTGGGTGTGTGGGGTGGGGAGCAGGGTGTGGGGAGTGGGGATGGAGCACAGAGATTCCAGGCCTGGATCCTGGAGAAGTGTGGAATCTTGCCAGGGAGGCAGTTGGTGTAGCTCTAATATTTTGCTTTCTCTTTACTGTCCAATAAACAGTACTTCATTTCCCCGGAGGGCTCTGGCTTCACGATCGACAGCATCGGGACAATTTCCACAGCAGCGGCTTTTGATTTCGAGAGTGAAGCTAGAAGGTAAATACTGTTACTGGCTTATTCACTTGAAATGCTGATCCTTTGGTTCATATTTCACTTTTTTGGACTATTTTCCCTCATCTAGTCCTGATGTGGTCCCCAAATGAAGATGCTTTTGGCATTGCATTCAAGATGAACTTGCCACTTCACCTATAATGCTACAGTGGCTGGTAAAGGTGATTGGCTTGGCTGTTAGGGCTTCTTTCTGTGTCACCTGCTCTCTTCAGAGTAATGCACGCAGATTATTTCAGGGGTAGAGTTTGTGTCCTGCTGTGGGAACAAGTGGGGACTCCACAGTGGATATCTGTGATGTAGAATTCTTTCCCCGTGACCAATGTGAATAAAAAGAGAGGCTAAAAAAACCCCCAAACCAGAATTCTTCCACAATGTGAACGTCATCTTTGAAGAGCTAATGCCCTGACATTTTCTCCTTATTTCCTTCACATCGTGTAAGTGGGTAGCTACCGATTCACTTTTATTTTTATAATGATTATTATGACTACCACTTCCATGCATGTGTTCTGCATCAAATGTACTCACCCTTATTATGAAACTAATGTAGGACCTTCACATGAAAGCTATAACCCAGTTATAACCTAAGAATAGGGAGAAAGGGGAAAGGGAGGGGAGGGAGGGGGGAGGGAGGGGGAAGGAGGGAGATTAATGGGATTACATCTGTGGTGCATCTTACAAGGGTATATGTGAATCCTAGTAAATGTGGAATGTAAAGGTCTTAGCAAAATAACTAAGAAAATGCTACAAAAGCTATGTTAACTGTGATGTGATGAATAATGAATGAATAATAATGAATGAATAATGTGATGAAAATGTGTCAAACGATCTATGAACCAAGTGTATGGTGTCCCACAATCATACTAATGTACACAGCTATGGTTTAATAAAAATAAAAAATAAATAAAAAAAAAACAAAAAAAACAAAGTGCTTCTTAGGAAAAGGATATAGACCTTTAAGTGAATCCAATCAAATTTCTCCTGAATCTCTAAGCGATTCTATTCTGTTATGAAGAAAGTTGAGGATGGGACATATACAGGATGTCCGTAAAGCTCATGTGCAATTTATTAGTATTAACTTTATGGACACTCTGCATATACTAAGTGTTTGTATCTTTAAAAGTGAAGCTCCAGGACAGACGAGGTGCCCCCACATCACATGCAATCACCTCTCAGTAAAATGGGTTCAGAATTAAGAAATGGGCTGTGATTTCTTTTGCCATGTTCATAAGTCAGAAGAGTTTGACTAAATTTATATTATCTTCATGTAATTTGTGTGTAGAAACTGACAAAATCTTTATCCATTCTTCTTTAATCCTAAATTCTTCTACCCCATGTGAAACAATTCTTTGAATTATCTCATCTCATAATAGCTCCGGGAGTAATGGATAAAATTCTTTTCTTTTTGGCCTGGGAGACCTCATGGAAAAATGATTACTTTCAAGGTACTTATAAAGCTTAAGATTTGTTAACAGAGTTTAAGAAACTAATTTTTTTTCTTGGTAAGTGAAAACTAAAGCTTTCTTTTTTTCTCATAATCTTTGA
This sequence comes from Nycticebus coucang, assembly GCF_027406575.1. NCBI lineage: Eukaryota > Metazoa > Chordata > Mammalia > Primates > Lorisidae > Nycticebus > Nycticebus coucang. The sequence goes on from NC_069787.1 coordinate 35,462,692, forward strand.
AATCAGAGGAGGCAATACTGGAATACTGAAGTTCTGTTTTCAGAATTTGAATAAATAATTCTTTGGCTAAAGCTTTGCTATGGATTCTGGCTAAAGTTCTGTAGAGATCCAACATTCCTTAATTTTCTTCTTAGCTCCAGAGCTTCCAGGGTCACAGAGCAGACCTTTGAGTGAGAATCAAAGTTTTGGAATCTTCAGTGATTCTTATCAATTTCCTTCATTCTAAGGAGACATAGGGGCCATGAAATCACTTGTTCAAACCCTGATTTGAGTGTTAGGAAGGCGTATTGCTGCTTTTTCCTGCTGCGGTCAACTCTAGCTTTCAACCAAATGCAAGCTCTTCAGTGCATTCTAGGAGTTAAGACTTCTCAGAACTATTTTTTAAAGTGATTGGCTTGTTTTTGTCAAAAATATTCATCTTCTTGTCAGAAAAGTTATAGAATAAGAAAAAAATTGAGAACTGGTTCAATTTCTAAGACAAATAGAAGGAAAACATTTAGTGCATTTTGAGTTAAAATATATTTTATTTTTCTGGAGAGGTTACCAAATATCCTGATTTTCCTGGAACTGAAGAGTTTTCTGGGATGGGGGGCTTACTAAAATTTGACCAGTCCTTCCTGGTTACCTGCAATGACAGTTGATCTATGTGAACATTCAACTTTCTTTTTCTTTTCTTTTCTTTTTTTTTAGAGACAGAGTCTCATTTTGTTGCCCTTGGTAGAATGCTGTGGTGTCACAGCTCACAGCAACCTCTAGCTCTTGGGCTTAGGCTAGGTGATTCTTTTGCCTCAGCTTCCTGAGTAGCTGGGACTACAGGCACCCCCACCACAATACCCGGCTATTTTTTTGTTGTTGTTGCAGTTTGGCTGGGACCGGGTTCGAACCCGCCACCCTTGGTATTTAGGATTGGTGCCCTACCCACTGAGCCACAGGCGCTGCCTAATCTATGTGAACATTCAACTTTCAAAATTAGGATATGTTCAGTTTCCTCAACCACTCTTATTTCTCAAACCCATACACATCTCTGCTAAAATAAAAACCCATTAATCATCTAACAATCCTGATATTTCCCCATAGTCATAAAGTTGTTTGGAAGGGTTCTTAACACCTTCCCCTTTGCATCTGTTAATTTTTGATATCGAAACAGCAGTGTTTGAAAGGTAAGGAGCCATAGCCAAAAGCTTTGTTTGTTACAACATGCAGAGAAATTCCCTTTGTCTTTTTATTGCGTGTGAGGATTAACAGACTTATCTGAGTTCCTGCCTGTCTTCTACACTGATTTGAATAATTTGATCCCTAACAATGTGTTAGCTATTTCCAACTGTTAAAATACATGATTGGATTGGCATTTTGACTAGATGAATCAATTGTTTTAAGGGGTTAGTTAAGCCCAATAGATTCATTTCTGGGAAAGCCTGTTAGTTACCATAAAGTCTTAGCTGTTTTTCTTGTGGCTGCACTTTCAGTTTTTCCCTGGTTATTAAAGTGGTTGATACCGGAGGACTGTTTACTGCTGGAAACCTAAAGATTTTTCTCATCAATGTGAATAATAAGGACCCCATTCTTACTTGCAGGTAAGGGAATAAAACATAATATTTTAATTTGACGAGGGGAAACGGAATTTGAAAATGGAGTCTCTCAAATTCATTATTGAATTTTTATTTTCCTGAGAAGCAAAATAAACAAGTCCGATGTGAACAACCCCTTGAAATGTAAGATTCCAAGAAAAGGGGCTTTCTTAAGCCTTTAAATACCATAAGCAAAATAGTTTTAAAGCAGTGCTTTTAAACCTTTTTTATCTCACGGCACACTCAGACCTATAGTTAAACTTCCGAGGCTCACTTAAATTACGTTGATCAAAAAAAAAAGTATTAATCATTCTTGTTAGTAAAGTATCAGAAGAATGGAGAAGCAAGAATCCTATGTATCCAATACTAATATGAAGCCAGTAGACGATCCCACATAAGAGAAAAATTCAGACCAATTTGAAGTGGGGGACAGGTGAATGAGGGAGGAGGGAGGAAAGAGAAGGATGGGGAATTATAGGGTACGGCACACCTCTTGGGGCAGGACATAATTATAAGAGGACTTTACCGAACAAATGCAAACAGTGTAACCTAATTCTTTGTATCCTCCATGAACCTGAAACAATAGATTAAAAATACAATAGCACACAAAAAAAGTGTTAAAAAAGAATATACTTACTGTGCTTTGAATAATTTAATTAATGGTCTTCAAAAATTTTCACAGCACGTCTAAGATCCTCTCATGACACACCCAGTGTGCCGTGGCACACCAGTTGAAAATCATTGTTTTAAAGTATAAAATGTATTGAAATTGCAATAGAATAAAATGTTACCAGGGCAGTATGTTTCTTAGTGTCAACTTGTGCTGGATTATCTCTCAAGGAAGAGAGAATCCTCAAGGAAGATTCTGGCCAATATCATTACTAGGGAGTTTATTGAGGGTCGGCAATTTCATGAAGCTGATTCTTACAGAAAGATAAGAGCATGGTGATTAAGCGTGCAAGCTCTACAGCCAAGTATACATGCAGTCAAACCTCTCAGCCATCTTGATTTTTACTTCTGAAAGATACCCAATTTCTTAAAATCTCAGTCTACATGTCTGCAAAATGGGGGCAAAATGGTCGTAGGCCTGCTGTGAGGAATGAAGGAGATAGCACACAGAAAGTGTGCAGGAGGTAAGCACTCAATGAAGGAGTTAGCTATTCATCTGGTGGTTGTAATTTCCACTTGCATCACTGCTATTTCCTACTTTCTACTCTTTCATCACCATAAGCTGTAGGAAATAACACACAGGAAGCCAATGTCACTTTAATAATCTTTCCTTTTAAAACAAATTCATTCAGTATTGAAAGTGCAGTCTTGACTGTTACTTCCACTAACTCAAGTATGCACGATAAAGTCAATATCACATTGGATGAAGAGATTCCAATTGGGAAATCGATTGGAGTATGCCAGGCAACCGATGAAGATAACCTGGGCGATGTAACCTTTGAACTGGATCCTTGGAATGTTGACTTTCTAGTTGACAAAGGTAGGTTGAGAGTTGTTCTCAGCAAATGATATCTCTTAAAATAGGCTGTTGCTATCATCTGTTTGTATTTATATCACCTCCACAGGCTGAGTTGCTCAAAGGTAGGTGTGAGGTTGTCTTCATTTTTAAAACCTTCACATGTAGCATGTAGCAGATACTTCATAAACATCTATCTGTTGAATAACTCCCTGCAAGATCCAATTCTTTGTTCACTCAGGAGCTAATATGTGGTTCTTCACTGCTATAAAGTGGCAGCCTTAGCTTTCCACTTAATATGCCTGTCTAGCTCATCTCTCAGGCCTTGCTCAATTCTTTGCTTTGCTTTAGTCTGCATTATGGGGAGAGAGAACTGAGTGGACTCTCCAGACTCAGTCATTCATTCCTCATCCTATCAGTTGTGGCTGAGGCTGAGGGAAGGTCAGATTATGTGGTATCTAAGGCTTCCTCTTGGGTAAAGAAGAGAGGTGCTCACCTTTAGCACATGCACAGGCTTATGCCATTGTAGGAGATACTGTCAGTATCCCACTCAGATCTCCTCTGGCCTTAACATTTCACTGCAGCAAGCCTGACTTTCAACTGTTACCCACTTTCTTAAAATCTCAGTCTACATGTCTGCAAAATGGGGACAAATGTTTCTTTGCTTGTGGGATTATTTGGGTCTCGTATCTGCCCTCCCTCTCCCGTATACTCAGTAGGTTAGAAGTGCTAGAGTAATATCGCTTTCCCCCCCACCTCCTGGGGCTCTCAGCCAGTGAATGAAGGGAGTTGGTTCTAAATGCCCCTCTCTTTGACCTGACATGGGACAATTTTGAGTGTATATTCTATACTGGTTTCCAGTGACATTAGGCTCTAGCTTCTCACAGTGGTAACTCACTTAACTTTTTATCGGATGTTTCCTTTTTCTCCCTCACTTCCCCTGTGCCACAGTGCCCTAGATCACCTCAAATAAACTACTCTCATCCAAATCCTCATCTCAGGTTCTGCTTCTGAAGGAGCCTCTTATTTGAATTACAGGGCAGTTCTAATAGCAGGGCTCCTGCGTTCATCCTTACCCTCCTCCAGGGGCTCCGCAGAACAACCAGAATGGATTTTATTTTTTTTTTAAAGTCAAATCCATCAGGTGTGGTAACTCATGTCTTTAATCCTAACACTCTGGGAGGCTGAGGGGGCTGGATTGCTTGAGCTCAGGAGCTGAAGACCACCCTGAGCAAGAGTGAGACCCTGTCTCTACTAAAAATAGAATTTAAAAAGCTAGCTGGGGATGGGACGGCACCTGTGGCTCAGTTGGTAGGGCTCCAGCCCCATATACTGAGGGTGGTGGGTTCGAGCCTGGCCCCAGCCAGACGGCAACAACAATAAAAAAATAGCCGGGCATTGTGGCAGGTGCCTGTAGTCCCAGCTACTTGGGAGGCTGAGGCAAGAGAATTGCCTAAGCCCAGGAGTTGGAGGTTGCTATGAGCTGTGATGCCACAGCACTCTACCAAGGGCGATAAAGTGAGACTCTGTCTCGCAAAAAAAAAAAAAAAAGCTGGGCATTGTGGTGTATGTCTGTAGTCCCAGCTACTTGGGAGGCTGAGGAAAGAGGATTGCTGAAACCGAAGAGTTTGAGGTTGCTGTGAGCTATGGTGCCACAGCACTCTACCGAGGGCAAAAGAGTGAATTCTGTCCAAATAAATAGGTAAATAAATTTTAAAAAAGGTCAAATTGGATCAGATTCTCTCCTATGTAAAATCCTCTTGCGATATTCCTTTGCCCTTGGGATGGACTCCAGTCTTCTTACCATACCTTTCTCTGGCCCTTGTTTCTTTCTCCAACCTCATGTCCTTGGGTCCCTTGATCGAATACACTGCAAGCAGACAACTAGACTGCATGGCTCAGGACCTTAGGACCTCACCATTAGATGTTATTTTGATCATATCACAGTTTTCATTCTTTCTTTTTTTTTTTGAGACAGAGTCTCACTATGTTGCCCTTGGTAGAGGGCCGTGGCGTCACAGACAGTTTTCATTTTTTAATAGTATTTCTATTTGAATTTTATTTTATCTTTTTGTTTTTCTGCACTTTGGTGTTTGTCTCCCAGCCCAGACAGTGACTTACATAAATGCAGAGCCTTCACTTAGCACAGTTCCTGGCACATATTTGGCATTCAGTAAATGCTTATTGAATGAATGGGTGGATGGAGATATGGGGGCAAGTACAGTGAGTCGTGACCTGTGTTTTCATTTATGAGATTCTCTACTGGGAATGGTGTGTCATTCACCAGAATTTCCTAAACCTACATATATGCTTCCTCTTCCAGAAAGTCATGTCTGTTCCTTAAGCCAGAAACACTTTGTTTTTGTTCTGAGCTCACATAATATGATTGTATTTTGGTGATAAACAATTAAAAATCTGCATGCACTTTAAATGTTTCTTAATTCTACTGACGGGGGCATCATTTTCATTTTACCTTCCATTACTACATATGTGATAAGTAAAATGATAGCATGGGCCAGTTTGCAGGAAGCTGTGCTGTTTTGTTACAGAATGTGGGACTGTGGTTACTGCCACCCGTCTTGATGTGGAAAGAGCTGGGTTTGCAAGCGTTCAGTCCTTCTCCATTAAGGCCTGTGACAACGGCCAGCGGTGTGCAGCAATTCCAGTGACCATCTATATCCGAGGCATTAATGACAATTCACCTTTCTGTGATCAATACCTGATTAGGTGAGCTGAGATAGGTGGGTGGGGCAAGAATTCAGAGTGGGTTTTGAAAGGCATTGCCATGTTCACTAGCCCAGCTGAACATGTAGTTAATCATCAAATTGACTTAGCCTCCTGTTGAGCTTCAGAACTGACCTTTTGAGTCTATTCATCATTGAAAGTTGGGTTTCTAGGATCTGAGAGTCAGAAAGTGGTAAAAATTTGAGCTTTGGGATGACAGACCTAGATGGGAATCCTGGTTCTATCACTTTTTAGCTGTGTGAACTTTGGTAATTTACAGAAACCCATTGATTCAGTTTTTCTTTTTGTATAAACAAAAATGGTACTGCCCCTATAGGATGGTTGTAAAGGATAAATGGGGTGATTTATGTGACATTCTGAGCAAAGTACTAAGCATATGGTATGAGTTTTATAAACAATATTTATTACAGTTCCATGATCCATTATCTGAAATCTTCAGCACTGAATATATTTTAGGATATTTATTTTTTTCTGATTTTAGAAAGGTAATAGGTTGCATATATCAGATATTAATGCAACTTTCCCAGAAGGAGATGAGTCAGGTCCCATATTCAGATTGGTAGTGAATTCTTTCTTACACTAACTGGGAGAAATAAAGATCTGACAGTCCAGGCAAAATTTTTTGTGTCAAAAAATTCAGGTAAGGTCAGGTTTTGATGCTAGATTAGTTATGAGAAAATTCTGAGTTTTAGAGTTTTTGGATTTTGGAATTTGAATAGAGGCTGGTGGGTTTGCAGTACCGTTAGTATGGCTGTTTTTATTATTTGGAGCTTAGTTTCTAAATGTCCTTCTCTGTCACTCTTCCAGGTCTTCTCCCTTTAACCCCCAGTCACACATAGAACAGCTGCCCCAGGTTTCCTAGGCTTTCTTCCTGATTATCTAATGGGAAAAGAAGCCAGTCTTGCTAAGTATCAACCGTAGGATCTTGCTTGGGCCCCAATTATCCTACCTTTCAGTTAAGATAATAATTACAGGTACCACATAGCATTATTATGAGGCTCAAACATAACCAGTGCCTGGAATTTATTTAGCCCAGAGAAAATGTTATCCTTTCTTCTTCTCTTCTCCCTTTTCCTTATCCTATTCTTTCTCCTTCTTCTTTCCCCAGGAGGATCATAGTTTATTAATTAAACACCCACCCCAGCCTGCACCCAGTGCTATGGTCCCTGGAGGTGACAGGATGAGTGTTTGCTATGCTTGTGTGCTGTGAGGAGGTTGTGTCTTGTCCGGGTGATAAGATGAATACATTCAAACAATAGCCAAGAAAAATACCACATGAGTTCTAGGTGCTGTGCTCTAATTATTGAGAGGAAGAACATGTGAGGCTGGAATCCTCAGGGCAGCTTGTTGGAGGATGAGAGCTGCAAGGTCAGACAATGAAGTTCATAAACTCATCCTAGAAAAAAGGCGACATGTTGCTGAATGTCATGATGGTCACCTTAGAGGCACTCCCCTTGGGAAGCCATGCATGGAAGCCAGTGCCTAGTTCACCCTTCAGTGCAAGTTTGGAACTCTTTTTCTGGAATGGCCATCAGACCTGTCATTGTACAGGTCTGACAAGTGAGTTCATGGACTCATCCTGGAAAATGTGCTATGTACCTCATTGCTGAATATCACTATGGCCACCAGATGGCCAAGGGAAGTACTTCAGAGGTGATCATGGTGATATTCAGCAATGACATACTTTTTCTAGGATGAGTTCATAAACTTCATTGTCAGACTTTCGTTAGTCTTTGAAAGATGAGTAGCATTTAGAGGCTGAAGGCATTTGAGGAAGAGACATGAAAAGAAATGGGTAAACATATGAGATGGAAATAAATCCACTGTGATTATAGAATGTCTGGGATTATCTCTTTTGATCAATCATCCAGATGTTCCAGGTTGGAATAATACCAGAGCAGAACTTCTCTATTGAAGTTATGCCCTTGATCAAATTCCTAGCCTGAACAAGTGCATAGCTGGGTGCAGAAAAGAAATACTACAGGAAAATGAGGACAGTCTTATCAGATTCATAGACCCTTTGGGGAAATCATTTCCTAGATGGTGCTCTGTAGTTGATCTGTCTGCTCTAGGATAAATAGGACATTCACACACCTGCATTATCTAAACTGGTGGGTACTTATGGGAAAATTATTGCATTTTAAAACTTTTCATCTAACCTGATTTTTCCTCTTAAAAAATAAAACAGGTACACAGGCAAGGAGGTGATTAGAAAAGGTACAGTGGTGGCAAAACTCTTGTGTCTCGACCTTGATGAACCTCCTGATATGATCCATTATGCTCCTAGCTCAGGCCCAGTTGGTTCTGGGCAGCTGTTTGAGCAAGTGCCAAATGCTGACAATTTCATACAGGTGAGCACCAGTTGCTGTAACTCCAGGGAGATGGAGTCATTTTATGGCCACAGTTGGGACAGTGCTGGTAAATTCAGCAAGAGGAACTGTGACACAGTAGAGGAATTTTGGACTCCTCAGCTGTCTTGCGGGAGGTATACAAGCAGGTTCTCTATTATCTAGCTGCTTGCCATTGGGTTTTCTTTCTTTTAAAAAAAAAATAAAATAAACGCAAAATGATTTGTTTCCTATTTAGCTGGAGAAATGAACCAGAGGCTAAAAAGCATGCTGATTTCCTTAGAGATAAGTCTGTGTGACTACATGTGTGACAATGGCTCATTCTCCTGTTATCGAGAGTGGCTGATCAGCTCCTCCTTTGTCTAATCTCTTGACGTTCCAAACTTTCCATTGGCAGAGAATTGGCAAAAGAAGTTTTTTTTTCCTTCCCAAGATGGGATTCCGCCTTGAAGAAAACCTTCCTTCTATCTCCTAACTTCTATAGGTCTTTATTTCAAAGTGCCAATTGTGGTTAGGTAGGCATCGTTGTTCCTTAACTCAAATATCACCAAGCACCCTGCCCCTATTTAACCAGAAGATATGTTGAGACCATAGATGATTTGTCTTCTTCTCTGGCCCTAACTCCAGATTTTCTTGACAAACTCCACAAACTACAAGCTGTGCTTTTGCATATGTTGTGAATTTTAGAAACTTGGGCACGGAGCCAAGAGGTTTGCTAGGTTAATGTTCATTTTGAAATGCAATGCCACACTGTCACTTTTAAAATGGAGTTTGAGTGAAAACGGAGGTTCTGTAAACATGATGCTAAGATTTGGGCCTTCACATATGCTCACTCTAAATCTAAATAACTGGTACCACTCATCACCCACCTTTAACTAATTTCTATATTTGTGTAATTATCCTGTAGGTGTTAAATGCCATTTATTCCTAAAAACTTAATTTTACTATCATAATTGACTTAGTTCTCTCTGCTAAGGGCTACATTATATGTTGTACATCCCCTACCAAAACACTTAGTAGACTCTTCTGTAACTGTTTATTTAAATGTTGGTCTTATTAGACTGTAAGCTTTATACATTTTCTAAGTGGTTCAATACCAGGTACATTGAGTTATAGTAGGTACTCAATATACTTTAATGGATGGATGAATGAATTGGACACTAAAATCTAAAAATGCAGTTGTTCCCAACACCTAGGTAGTTGACATCTTGTTGATCCATTTCCATTTGTGCCAACTGAGATTCTTGCCAATGCTATTAAATTAAGTCTTTCTTTGAAGCTCTGATATGAGTGCAACTTGTTTATTATTATAATCCCGGTACTTACAAATGTACCTGGCACCTAATTAATACTCAAGAGATATTTTTAAAATGGTGAGTGATATAATAATAGGAATAACTTACATTTTAAGTTTATCATTTATGAAGTATGTTTAAGGTAGTTTCTCTTTCTAAATTAATTTTTCCCAAAGTCACACAATTAGCATGTGGCAAAGACAGGTTATACCTCATAGGTTTCTTCCACGATGCTAGGATGTTTTGTTCAAAAGTAAACTATTCTGAAAGTGAACCTAAGATTTCCCTTTGTTCCACCAAAATGCTTACTTTTTTTGTATGTCAATCTATGCCAATCCAGGCATAATCCGATGCCATCCTATGCAATGAAAATGGCCATACACTTGCCTTTTCCAGAATGATTTATTACTTAAAACATGTACATTTCAGTTGAAATAATGTTGTTCTATAGGTTGCCAGAGAGTTGGATTATGAAGATCCAGAGATGGTTGTAGCTGGGCATATCTATGAAATGATGATTTCAGTATTTGATGACGCACATCCCTCCCATACAGGTAATTTTTTTTTTTTTAAGACTGAGTCTTACACTGTTGCCCTAGGTAGAGTGCTGTGGCATCACAGCTCATAGCAATCTCAAACTCCTTGGCTTGCACAATCCTCCTGCCTTAGATTTCCAAGTAGCTAGGACTGCAGGTGCCCACCATGATGCCTGGCTAGTTTTTCTATTTTTATTAGAGACCAGATCTCACTTTCGCTCAGGTTGTTCTCGAACTCCTGAGTTCAAGCACTGCAACCACCTTGGTCTCCCAGAGTACTAGGATTACAGGCATGAGCCACTGCGCCTGCCCTGTTTAGTTTCTTTATAACTATCCCACCTTTTGGGGCAGTGGTTCTCAACCTTCCTAATGCTGCGACCCTTTAATACAGTTGCTCATGTTGTGGTGACCTCCAACGATAAAGTTATTTTTGTTGCTACTTCATAACTGTAATTTTGCTACTGTTATGAATTGTAATGTAAATATTTGATATGCAGGATGTATTTTCATTGTTACAGAGGGGTTGCGACCCACAGGTTGAGAACCACTGATTTGGGGTCAGCCTGTGATAAAACAATCCTTTGGTATAATGAGATTAAGTTGATGCAGATTGCATAATCATAAAACTCTTGGCACGTGTGGATTTAACACTCACAGTTTTGCTAATTGCAAACCACTGGTACATATTTGAATTGGGGGTTGTGGATCTACAGCAGAGTACTAAACAGGTGAGTGAAATTAGTCAACCACTTGACACCTGCTTCCTTTTGCTTATTTTTGTATGCACGAGAACACATCATAAGTGCCCCCATGGGGTTATTTACAAGTTCAACTAAATATTATCATTTTTAACAGTAAATTTATTGGCTATAGAGATGTTTGGGAATATAAGGATTCTGAAAATTTTCTGGATGCATCTGTCACTAACATCAAGCATCTATTGTATCTGTAAAGTATTGTAATAAGTGATTCAGAAGATAATGAGCATCAAAGATATCCAAAAAGATGTGGGTGTTTGGGTTAGAAACACAGGTTTAGCAGAATGTCAGTGCTTGGTAAAGAAGATCCTAGAAAAGGGGTGGCATTTGGATTTATTTTCTTGTGAGATCTCTGGTCTTCTAAGTAACTGAGATGAAAAGGATTCTGAGGTTGCAACTGGGAGAAATGGGAAAGAGCTCTTTGTCTGTCATGGAGGAGCACGGGGGAATGATGGTGTGCATCTATACGTTTGCAACTAAAGGGAACTTCATGCTGAATTGTAATCAACACATCTAGGGCTCATTAAATCTCTCTTAACTCACATATAAGAGTTTTAATGGGGATGAGTCTATAATGGTGATTTGTAGACTTAGAGGACAGAAGTGTGTAAAGAGACGATGTGCAGGGACAGGGATTTAAGCATGATAGTATGCCACTATGTTTTCTCTGGTCCTCACTGGTAGTCTCCTGCAAAACCCATTATGTCGCCCAGCTCATCTTTTGAGATGGGTACTTTTTCTTGCAGCTACTCATCCTCATGCCCTAACTAATGTAATCAAAAGGATCTTCGTCTACCACCAGAATTGAGGCTTTCCTCAATATGGAAGGGAAGAAAATCTCTCATAGTAATAAATCCATATTCTCTCTACTCCTCACACTGAACACATTCACAGTATCTGAATAAAGGAGGATTATTACACCCCACAAGCAGTTCAGTATATTTTTATAGGCCAGCTAATTAGCACAGTGTTGAGTCTTTGTGGATGCAATAAAAATCATAGTATGACAGAGCTGTAAACAGCACCTGCTCTTGTGGCACATAAATGGGATTTATTGAAAGAAACATAGAGGCTTTAACATAAATCACGTGTTTTTGTAGAATAGCACTTCTTCACCTTTCTTGAGGATCGTGAACACCTTCAAGATTCTGATGAAAGCTGTGTAGACTCTGTTCCTTAGAGAATGCACACAATAACTTATACCAAAATGCAGTATTCCCTGAAGTAAAGACCCTATGAATCCCAGATTAAATTTTCTTGCTTGACACATGTGGCATAGATTTTCAGGACAGGAAATATACAAGCTTTCTTCAGAACATTAGTTCTGCAAAATAATCTACTAAAGAAGAATTCTGTTATCAAATGAGTGTAGGGAGCAATGTATACCTGGAGATTCAAAATGCACAGTGACATATTAAGAACATTCGGAGGTATTGCCATAAAGAAGCCTTTTTATCTTTGTTAATCTTTGGATTTTACATGTGACACATTAACATCTTAGAGAAGATATTTTGGGAGATGTTGGCAGATGTGACTTAGCTTTGCAACCTTTGGCCAAGAACTTAACTCTGTGAACCTCAGTTTTCTTGCCTATGAAATTGGGAAAATAACATCAAGTCAGTGCCATTCACATTAAACGATAATTATTATTTTACTTCCATAAAAAAAAACTGACCCTATTTGCAAGTTACTTGCTTTTATGTTGGGACATTAAATTCTTTCTTTTTGATAACTTTCTTTACAGAGCTAATTTGAGCTTATTGGTCTGAAATACAGACCTTTTTTGTAACACAATATACAAACATCTGGCTGTGGCAAATAAAATATAATAATTGCTTTTTAGTTAATCTTCTATAGTTTGAAAATACCTTTTTGGGTATGATCCCATTTTGTCTTTAAATCCTCATTGTGATGTAGGAAATTGAAACTGATCTTATTCCTTTTTTTTTTTTTTTTTCCATAAGAAAACTGGGCCTCTGGGAAATGAAGCTAGTCAAGGCCTCGGAGTACAGTTCACCCTTGAACAACTTGGATTTGAACTGTGAGGGTCATTTATATGCAGGGTCCCTCCACCCAAACAAAAGCAGATTCAAAGGATTCACAAGATGCAAAATCCATATATAAGGAGGCTGACTTTCTGTGACTGTGGGTTCTGCAGGGCTGACAGGGGACTTAAGTATGTGTGGATTTTGGTATAGCTAGGGTGCTGAAACAAATCCCACTCACATACCTAGGGATGACTCTGTATGTTTGCCTGTAGTCTGAGCTACTTGGGAGGCTGAGGCAAGAGAATCTCTTAAGCCCTAGATTTGGAGGTTGCTGTGAGCTGTGACTCCATGACACTCTATGAGGGCGACATAAGTGATACTCTGTCTCAAAAAATAAATAAATAAATAAATAAACAAATAAAAAAATAAGGATAAGCCTTGAACATGGGATTTCTGAGTCACTTTCCATTCCTTTTCCTATGATATTTAGTAAAAATAGAATATGCCATATTCTGGGTTGATAGTGACACCCCAACAAACTCTCTAATGGGGGAGATTAGAGATGCAAAGATACAATAAACTCTCTTATGTGAAATACGTAATTATACACTTATAAATGACATATAGATATATAGATATCTGTGTTGTACAAAATAAAATGTGACATTCATACATTACGTATTTTTGGCTAAATTGCTTTGGACTCATTTGGTTCCCTTGAGAACACGGAGTCTGGGAATAGAGATCACTCAGGAGCAGAGAGAATCCTGTCATAGTTTCAAAATCCTTTGCTAAGCCTGTTCCTAGGGGCATATTTAGTTCATTTAAAGGATAAAACTACAACAACACAGCACTTATTCACTGCTCAATTTCACAGTAACTGTGACGATCATTGTGGAGCTTGCTTCTGCCAATGATTTCAGCCCTGAATTTGAAGCTGCACACTACTCATTCTCTGTTCCAGAAACATCAGCAGGTAAGAGATTCCTCACTGCTATGGTGTTAAAACTCACACAAGGAGACACCTCCAGATTTTGAATGAGTGGCCAATGGGAAAAAAGCATGGAAGTTTACAAAATATAAGCCAATGAGGGAGCATTTTGGGAACAAGCTAATTTTCTTTGGTAATTCCTTCAATCTATCGTCTTGATTGTTCTCCAAGGCTCCCTTGAAATTTGATGTCAGCTCTAGGACCCTTGTAATGGAAAAATACACTTCTATTCCATTTCTTTTCCACCTTGCCTCCAAACTAGATCTAAGTATAAAGAAGGTAGAAATGACATGCTCATTGCCAATGTCATTTAATCCTGTGAACATCTAGGGTCAAGATTTTGGGTATATGGTCAAGCTCTTGGTCAGGATCCTATCTCAACCAGGAATTACATATGAAGTAGGGCCTATTTATTACATCAAGCAACCTCAGATATGACAGGGATAGTGAAAGTACATATCTTCTGTATCCAAAGGGGAAATACATCCCTCTCTCAGCATATCCTTCAGGCTTGCCTCGAGTACTTCAAGGGACACACGGAACCAGTTGGGTGCTGGAGGTGAATCATACTAGTTTTCAAGAGCCAATTGTTAAATTTTCAGGCATTTTATGACCTGATTATTAGTAACAGTCATTATTAAAAATAATAGTGATATAAATTTAGTTACATAAATTATATTAGAAACAAAATTAGTAAATAAAACTCAGCAGTTCTTAATTATGTGATCACATTTTACTGATATCTATGCCTTTGAGGTTACATTTACTGGATCTGCATGGTGAAATTTTGTATATAGAATGATGCGCTGCTGCTTTTCTCTTCCCAACTTTTTGGTGATAGTTTAAAATCGGAAATGGTGGGAGTACCTAGGTCAAAAGTTATCTTGACCTAAGAAAATAGTAGAGAAAATGTTAATAATGGGGATTAAACTTAAAAGTCTGTTGTATCAGGCAGCACCTGTGGCTCAAGGGAGTGGGGCGCCGGCCCCATGTGCCAGAGGTAGTGGGTTCAAAACCAGCCCTGGCCATAAACTGCAAAAAAAAAAAAAGTCTGTTGTATCTGAGCTTATTTTTGTAAGTAGCACAAATAGTCTTCTAGCCATCAAAAAATATTGTCCAATTCAGCAAAGAGCTCATTCCTATTGTTGATGAGCTAGTGAAGTTCCAGCATGTTTTCACTTGTACCTTACTCTTTAAAGGAAAACATCAACTAACATTCATATTGGCAATACTTATTTGACAATTGCTATCATGGTGTGGGGATGGGTAGAACAGTCTGGCAAAAACCAATGAAAGCATTTTGCAAGATTGATGTGTTTTATATTGCCTATATAGAAATTTATAGTAAAGAATATTATATATTCATTACTGTTTGCAAATTTTATGCTACATGTATTTTATGTGAGTAAAATTTGTAACAAACAGGTATTATGTGGCTATGTACCCACACACATACAAACACTCTCCACTTTTTCCAGAGAATTGATTGTTAAATATTTGCCAGCACTTTACTTTAGGTGGTATTCACACTACTTCAAAGCAGGTTATTTCCTTGGCAGACAACTACAAATATTGAGGAGAGACTAGGAAATCAAAAACCCATGTATTTGGATTCTGATTCTTGGTTTGCCTCACCATGCAGTTTTGGACAACTTCTTAAATTCTGTGCAAAATAAATACACAACTATTTATATTCTGAGTCTGGAATATAACACCACTGGATCTTACACTATGTGACCAGAAAATTCGAGTAAAGTTGCCTATAAATCGAATTTGTCATAAGGGGGATTCTTGTTCTCTTTTCCTTACCTTGGGCTTTTGTTATCATTTTAGAAGTACTCAGTAGTTTGGGGGTAATCTTTTTTTTTTTTTTTTTTGTAGAGACAGAATCTCACTTTATGGCCCTCAGTAGAGTGCCGTGGCCTCACACAGCTCACAGCAACCTCCAACTCCTGAGCTTAAGCGATTCTCTTGCCTCAGCCTCCCGAGTAGCTGGGACTACAGGCACCCGCCACAACGCCTGCCTATTTTTTTTTTTTTTTGGTTGCAGTTTGGCGGGGGCCGGGTTTGAACCCACCACCCTCGGTATATGGGGCTGGCGCCTTACCGACTGAGCCACAGGCTCAGGGTAATCTTTTAACAGAGCCTCATTACAATAACTTCTTTCCTTTTTTCATATTCCCTAGTTCTCTATTGTGGTTAACAGTGTATAATCTTATAGCCTCAGGGAGTTCTAGAGTTATGATGAATCTGAAGTTAAATAGAAAATCTCATCATTTTCTGGCTTGTAAATTGTAAATCTGGAACAGAGTATCTGACTTTGAGGGTCCCTGGGGGAAAAGACATACAGCCTTCATGAGGTTATCAACAGATTCCCAGACCCTGCTAAATTAACTACAGGAAGTTAAGACTTTATTTATTTATTTATTTATTTGTTTATTTATTTTTATTAAATCATAGCTGAACCAAGTGTATGGTGCCCCACGATCATACTAATGTACACAGCTATGGAAGTTAAGACTTTAAAATAGGCAAGCAGAGGTGGCTCTCACATGTAATCCTAGCACTCTGGGAGGCAGAGGCAGGAAGATCTCTTGAGCTCAGGAGTTTCAGACTAACCAGAGCCAGAGTGAGACCCCTTCTCTACTAAAAAGTGGAACAAATTGGCCTGACATTGTGGCTCCTACCTGTAGTTCCAGCTTCTTGGGAGGCTGAGGCAGGAGGATTGCTTGAGTCTAGGAGTTGCAGTAAGCTATGATGATACCACTGCACTCTACCCAGGGCAATAGAGTGAGAAAAAAAATTTAAAATAGATTGGGTGCCCATAGCTCAGTCGTTATGGCACCAGCCACATACACCCAGTCTGGCGGGTTCAAACCCAGCTTGGGCCAGCTAAAACAATAATGACAACTGGAACAAAAAATAGCCTGGCTCTGTCGCGGGCGCCTGTAGTCCCAGCTACTTGGGAGGCTGAGGCAAGAGAATACCTTAAGCCCAAGAGTTTGAGGTTGCTGTGAACTATGATGCCATAGCACTCTACTGAGGGTGACATAGTGAGACTCTGTCTCAAAAAATAAATAAATAAAAATAAAATAGAGATTGGCATTAAAAAATAGACTTTATTTTTTTAAGATCAGTTTTAGGTTCACAGAAAAAATTGAGCAGAAGGTACAGAAATTTTCCTTACACCCACTGTACTCACACTTGCACCATTTTTCTCATTATCAAATCCCTCCCCAGCAGATTGAAACATTTAGAACAATTGATGAGTCTACATTGACATATCAGTATCAAGCAAAGACCACAGGGTACTCTGGGGTTCATTCATGGTGTTGTACAATCTTTGGGTTTGGACAAACATAAAATGACGTGTTTCCACCATTATGGTACCATACCGGATAGCTTCACTGCCCTGAGAGCCCTCACTGCTCTGCTGTCCCATCCCTCCCTTCTGTCTAATCCCTAGCAACCACTGATCTTTTTGCTGTCTCCACTGTTCTGCTTTTTGAGACTGGCATTTTTTAAAAATGCCATTTTAAGAGGACTCAAGTGTTTCATGTCAGTTTCTTTCCAACTTACTGAAATTCTCCTGAAATGTATTTTATGTTCTGAGTGCTAAATGCATTGAGCACTTATGTGTTTTTTTAATCATAATTTGATACTTTCTTGATGCTTGAAAAGAAGGATTGAGAACTTGCAGTCATAGCACTAGTGATGTGGAAGGGCTGAAAGATTTAACCTTTCTGTTTTACTATAAGAAAATTTGGTTAGAAAAGAGAAATGGGTTTATTCAAAGTCACATAGCTAGTAAGTAGCAGAGCTGATAGCTGAATGCAGATTTCTAAATTCCTGGTCCACTTCTCTGTTTAGTATTCCAGGATCCTTTATTTTAGATGGAGTTTGATGACTGAGCCCACACATTCTGAGAATTCATATTAAGAGATAAATGAATCATCTTGATGTGTACCATTCTTCAAATACAGGTAGTTGTCTAGTGAGCTGCTGTTCCAGACAGAGGACGTCTAGGTGTTCAGAAGGAAGTACAATGAGGTAGCAGAAAGACCATGAATACTGAAGTTAAGCAGGAGGGATTTAAATCTGTCTCTGCTGCTGCTAGTTATAGTAAATGATGCCAGGCGAGTCACGTAATCCCTATGAGACTTTGAATTTCCACCAGTAAAATGAAGATTACAATAACTATTTCTCAGAGTCAAGATGAGGACTAGCAGATCATTATAATATGTTAACTATATGACTCATACTAAAACAGCCATAACCACTAATGCTTTAGTGAGTACAATATATAATGTGCCAGAACTTTTTCTTGCTATTTTTTCTTTTTAAACTATCCCTTGATTTTCCCCATCAGAATACACAAGCTGAATAAAACTAGAGGTGAGTTGGTTCTGGGAGTAGAAGTCCATCAAAGGAGACAAAACCTTCATAACCCAGTGGCAATTTGCTTTAAAGGAGAGAACTAGAAAGTTAAAACTGCTCTGTGAATGAACTTCCCTCATCACGTCAAACATTTAGGCTACAGACCTTGAGGATATTTTAAAAATCCATTAATGTGAAAGTCTTTTTTCATACTGTGTTGATTAGCACAGGGAGTCAAAGTATATCTTGAATACTACATGAGATTTTTTTTTCTTTAAGAAAATTATGGGAATCTGTAATATTTAGAGTAAAACAATATTTTTCTCTAATGGCATGTGATGAATTGACAAGAAGCTTCTGGAGGTGGGTAGGCAGAGGCAAAAAAATTTCTTTATCAGAAATTATTTAGAAGAAAATACATACCTGAAGATTAAATCACACTGGGTTGCAAATCACAAGGCAAATTGTGTTTCATTTCTAAAAGTTTTTGATGAGGAAGTTTGGCAGAGTTATCTGGTATAGTTTCATGATCACTCTATTTTAAATTTCAGCTAAAGATGCTCAATAATTGCTTTTAGTTTTTATCGAAAGGTTAATTTTATACCTACAGAAGAATAAACTTCCTATTATCCTTAACTAGGTGTTAAATATGCTTATGACACCATCTTTACCCAAGACTATATGATAGAGATGACAATTTTACCCGTAATCTATTTTAGGAAGTTTTGTATTAGTTGCGACACCTTTCTTTTTTTATTATTATTAAATCATAGCTGTGTACATTAATACGATCATGGGGCACCATACACTGGTTTTATAGACCGTTAGACACATTTTCATCACACTGGTTAACATAGCCTTCCTGCCATTTTCTTAATTATTGTGTTAAGACATTTATATTCTACATTTACTAAGTTTCACATGTACCCTTGTAAGATGCACCACAGGTGCGTGACACTTTTCTTTTAATGATGATACTTTCATACAAGCAATAGCCTGGACTCTTTATATTCTGAATCTGCCAAAGTGAAATACATTTCTTTTCATGAATGTGGTTCTCTGTTCCTGGTGTTATGAGTTGTGTTCAATGCCTGTTTAATAATACATTACCAGAGACCAGTGAACCTTGGTGATGGAGGAGGCAAACAGAGAAAGAAATCCCGTGAGGTTGAAAGTGGTGGGGATAGCCCATGGGTGATTTACTCATCATAAGTTTTCTTTCTTGATTACTAGCAACCCAAATGACCTATATGCATATTGGTGAGCCAACCATTGTATGGTGGTATTTCACTAAATGTTGGAGGTAAGATTGCCCTGCAATTTATAGTTCAGCTAGAAAATGATTGAGGGATAAAACTGTTGTGCTAGTCATCTATCAACATCAGTATGCTGTGTGATAAAACTCACAAAAATTTAAAGCAATCCAACAAAATACATTTATTTAGCTTATGAGCCCAAGAATTGGCCGGACCCCTTATCTTTCTGGTCTTGGCTGGATTTGCTCAAAATTCTGAGAGTTGGTGGCTTTCAGCTGATCCGTCAGCCAAAGCACATCACATGGCTGAGCCCCAAGTCAGAATGGGGGGAATGAGAAGGTCTCATGGCAAAGAGCATGAAGATGGGAAAGATAAAGAATTTGGGTCTGTCTGTTTATCGTGCGGTCAACGTGCCACAGCCATTTTTCTTCTAAGAGATTATTTTGGGTACTACATACTAAAATTATAGCAAAGTGATTTTAAAAAAATGTGGGCTGTAGAATCAACAGATGCTACCACTACTACGTCTGTGACCTTGGGCAAGTTAGTACCACTAGACCTAGTTTCCTCATCTGTAAAATGGGGACAATAATAGCACTTATATTAAAGACAGAAGATTTCAGTGAGATGATATGTGTAAATAACAGTTCTTATTTTAAGGGCTTTATATATTTTAGCTAATTCAATGTTCACAACTTTATGCGGAAGATACTGTTATAATGTAGTATGTAGTTTGCAGATAAAGGATCTGAAGCCCAGAGAGGTTATAGAATCTTCCAATGAGTTACACCAGTAAGTGACAGAACTGAGACGTGCAATCTAGGCAGTCTGGTTTTAGAGTCTGTGCTATGAACCATTATCTAATGCTAATCTTAGCGTAATGCCTGGTAGAAAATGTGTGCAGCACATGTAGGATAATTATTCATATCATAAAGTTATTGATAACACTTGTTATTTGACTCATGGCACCCGGTTTAAAGTGGTGGAGGACTTTCTCTAAATCTGTCTTCCACTATGTTGAGTTGAGGTCTTCGAACTCATTTCACTGTCCAAAAGAATTATCTGCCTGATAAGGATGAACCTTATAAAATGATATTGGCAGCTTTCTACAAAGTTGGAAGAGTGATGGCCATTGATGAAGACCAACCGCCAAACTGTGTGACATACAAAATAACCAAGGGAGACATTGAGGCTATCCAAAGATTCTGGATTCACCCTCTCTCTGGAATGATTGAACTTACCACACAGCCAGACTATGAGTCTGTGAGGCAATATAACCTCACTGTGGAAGCTATGGACTGTGACAGATTTCACCCTCGAACGGCAATGACCATGGTGAGTAGAGAGACTCAGGCTTTGATGTTACAGAGACGATCTACTAAATTCTAATTTATTACACGTGGACTGATCAAACAGTAATGACAATGGAGAATGAAGAAACGAATATTTTTCTTCTATGTCTCAAGTGTTCCATAACTTTCTGTATGTGCTAAATTTGAGACTTGTTTGAAAATGAAGACCCTGCTAACTCCTCTCATTCTCATGAGATTAATCAACTTATACTAATATCAATTATTCACCTAGCACTTACCATGTTCCAGTTCCTGTTGTAAACATGTATTTATTGATACAGATAATCCTCACCTTATACTTTCTAGGTAGGCAATATTACACTATAATTATTTCACTCTACAGGAGAGGAAACTGAGGCACAGAGCTTAGAACACTTCTCTAAGTTTATTAATAAGGGTTGTAGAACTGGACTCAGACACAAGCTGCCTCTCACTGAGAGGTGATGTTTACAATCAAGATGGTTAACTGAGGTACATCCTTTTGGCCTCATAGTCGGGGAAAGTATGACCTTCTCAATCATGTTAGCAATGTCACTCTTAAAAGACAGCAAGAGTGAATGTTATTATATTTCTGATATGCTGTGTGTTATTAATGATGATGAAGTTTTGTCATTAGAGAAGAAACAGAAGTAGGCTTGAAGAAATTATAAAGACCCCATCTGGCCTGATGATTCACTGTATATTTCCTCCTATCGTGCAAAGTCCCCTGACTTGCTGATGATGTGGTTATTAGATTTTCTGAGTTCTCATTGTGAGGAAAACATCAGCCTCATTCACACAAACAATTAGAGTGACATTTGTAGAGACTGTCAGGAGGATGGGATTATGTGGCTTGGTTGTCTCAGGATGACACTTATGACAGTGATCTTTAGACCTGGGTATTTGTGGCAGTTTTCCTGTAGACATTTATGAATCCCCCAAATAGTATAGGGTGACAGCATTTGCAGTTATCATACAAATGAGCAGAGGGGAAAGCAGAATTAATAACAATAAAACATCAAGTGACTCTGTTCTTTTTGAGACTTTTTTTTTTGAGACAGAGACTCAAGCTGTCACCCTGGGTAGAGTGCTGTGGCATCACATCTCACAGCAGCCTCCAACTCCTGGGCTTAAGTGATTATCTTGCCTCTGCCTCCTGAGTAGCTGGGACTACAGCCGCCCTCCACAATGCCTATATATATATATTTATATATATTATAAATAAATATATAAATATTTATATTTATTTTGGTTGTAGTTGTCATTGTTGTTTGGCAGGGGCAGGCTAGATTCTCACCTGCCAGCTCTGGTGTATGTGGCTGGCGCCTTGGCTGCTTGAGGTACAGGCACCGAGTCTGGTTCTCTGTTCTTATAAAAAGAATTTATGTGTTGCTTAAAGATAAAGCAAGGCTTGTCCATTCTTTCTTTCTTTTAATACTTATTTATTGAATGCTTGCTCTTTGTACAACATCCTAGATTACAAAGAAGTATATGATGCCATATATGTCTTCAGGGAATTTAACAATTTTAATATGTGAAAAGTTAAATAGTGCATAGCAAGTGTCATATTCATAGGTATACATCAATTTTACCTTCAATTTCAGAAAAGAGAGATAACTCTTTAGACTTTAAATTTTAGGAAGCCATCATCGTCATCATCATCATCATAATTCACTCTTTATTGAGAACCTAATAAAGGCCAGGTACTACAATATACCCTTACTTACCCAGTTCTTATCCCATCTTATGAGGTAGTTACTGATATTCCATTTTATAGATGGAAATATTGTATTTCCAAGGCTTCCATGTTAAGTAATTTGTTCAAGTTTACCTAAGGATTAAGTCTGGGCACTTTATCATTATAAAGTACCCTAATTATCTCTCCAATCCAGCTGCAATTTCTCTCATATCTGCTTGGAAAATATATTCTGAATCCATCTGCTTCTCATCCACCTACTGCTGACACCTGGCCGTGTCACCATTATCCCTTGCCCAGGCTAGTGTAGCAGCCTCTTAGAAGATTCCCCGTTTCTACCCTGCCCTTCCATGCCTGCTCTTCACACAGGAGCCAGAGTGACCTGTGAAAAAGACAAACCGTCCTCTTCCTTCAGGTTCTTCATGGCTTCCCATCATGCTTAGCTAAGCCCCAGTGACATTTCTGAAGTCTACAAGGCCAGGTATGATCTGGGCCTTGGCTTTCTCGTTGTCTTTCGCTCCTGGCTCCCTCCCTCTTATTTACTCCAACCTTGCCACATGAACTTCTTGCTGTTTCTCCAACATACTCAGTATGTTTGTACCTCAGAAACTTTGCCCAAGACTGTCTTGCTTATTCTTCCTTGGCTCACTTTCAATCATCTCTCTGCCCAAATGAAACTTGTTCATAAAGGCCTGTGTGTGATGGGGAGAATTTGAAGCAAGCCACGTGTGCTCATCATTAGGGAAATGAATACGTGAGCTATGGTATGTGCATACTATGGAAAATAAAGAATTAAGAAGTAGAAAACTGGCTCTATCAACAGCAGCATGGAAGGAACAGAGATGGCAGTGTGTGAGGAAAGTAGGAAACAGGAAAGATCTATAGCAAAATATCACTTATGTGAATCAAAAAGACACAACCAAACACTACACATTCTGTGAGGATATACACTGACTTACAGGCATGTATCAAATATGGGGAGGAGAGAAAGGAACTAGGAGAGTGGGCAAAGAAGAGAGGCCTTTACTAAACCCTCTCTTAGAGTAGCTCCATCACTTGTTCTCTATCCCCTTAACCTGTATAGCTTCACTTACAATATGGCACTGATATATTTATTTGTAAATGTATTTACTACTTTACCTCCCCCACTAGAATATAAATTGTAATAGGTCAAGGTCTTTGTTTGATTTACTACTATAGCTTCTATGTGTAGATCAGTGCTTGGCATATAGTAAATTTTTTTTTGAGAGAGAGTCTCATTTTGTTGCCCTCGGTAGAGTGCTGTGGTGTCCTAGCTCACAGCAACCTCAAACTCTTGGGCTCAAATGATTCTCTTGCCTCAGCCTCCTGAGAAACTGGGACTACAGGCATCCACCATAATGCCTGGCTATTTTTTTTTAGAGACAGGTCTTGCTCTGGCTCAGTCTGATCTCAAACTGCTGAGCTCAGGCAATCCACCTGCCTTGGTCTCCCAGAGTGCTAGGATTACAGGTATAAGCTACCACAGCCCGCCTAATAAATATTCAATAAATATTCATTGAAAAGATTAATTTATCCTGTCAACAGTTGTAGGAAGGTAAGAACCAAGATAGTCTTTTCACAGATGAGGAAAGCAAGGTTGTCACTTGTACCAAACAAAGGAGCTAGCAAGTGACAGGCCTATTGGTTTTAATAAAGATTTCTGATTCTGACTGGGTGTGGTGTCTCATGCCTGTAATCCTAACACTTCGGGAGGCTGAGGTGGGAGGATTGCTTGAGGCTAGGAGTTTAAGACCAGCCTGGGCAATATACTGACATTGACTCTACAAAAAATAATAATAAAAAACTAGTCAGGGGGAGTTCTCCAGTTCTTTCTCCCTTCCAGAAGCTCTGGTGCTTTTTACTTCTTCTGTATTCCTTTCTAATTTCTAATAAAAGTCCTATCTTACCACTGGAAAAAAAAAGAAAGATAAAAAAATAAAAAACTAGTCAAGCTTGGTAGTGCATCCCTGTAGTTCTAGCTACTTGGGATGCTGAGGTCTGAGAATCTTAAGCCCAGGAGTTCAAGGTTACAGTGAGCTATGATCATGCCTCTGAAGATTTCCATTTCTAAGTCCAATGCTTTTTCCATTACATCACAGAAGTCTCCTTGAAATTTATTTGCTTACTACATAAAAAAATCTCACATATCAAATGATACATACAGCTATCTAGCTATTTATATTCAATCCTACAGAAGTAGCATTGAAAAATAAACTATTCCCCAATAAATTAGCTGTGTTGTTGAACATTACAGAAAACATTTAAAAAAGATAATATGTGCAAATATGGGCACACCAGGGATTTTTCTGTGAGTGCTGTTGAGAAAGTTATTAGTCATCAGAAAGGGAGGCAGATAACCTTTCTAGACCAACTAGCATTTGATTACTGACATTTAAAATTCCTGATATTTTGATCTTTTTCCATGTAAACCATAGTTTTCTGGTTTATGACATTTTAATTAAGAAAAAGTTGATAACATCTCCCTAATTGAAGTCAGAGCATACTTTGAAATAATCATATCATTACCAAAAAACGATTGTGCTTGAGAAAATAGTGCAGAGGAGGCCATTAGGTTGACAAAGAGGAAGCAAATTCAGGATATGTTTGCCATTAAGCATAGATATTTAAAAGGTTCAAGGGATTATAATTTTTAGAGGCATTATTCTTCAAATTTCCTTTTCTTATCATTTATATAATTTGTGAGCTTTCCACAAGCTCTTCTAGTAAGCCCAAAGCTCTCCCTAATGGCTACATTGAATGTCACAGTTGACCCAGGAATAATTAGCCACTGCCTAGTTGATTGACAGCCAGAACCCAAATCTGCAAAAACATTTCTTCAAACTCAAAATTCTAGGTTTTTAATTTAATAATTCCAAATGATCTGTCTCTACCCAGATGCTTACTTCTGATTTTGTATATAAATAGTCACATGACGTGGGTGTGATGTTTCTTCCCTCATGGCTGACAGGTCACTGTTGACATTGAAGACGAGAATGATGAAGCACCTGTCTGCACACCCTCCCTGTATAAGGCAATCATTTTTGACAATGTTGTTGCTGGGACGAACGTCAATGGCTTCAAACTCAACTGCCACGACAGAGATTCACAAGATTTTGAAATGCGCTTTGAGATGGTTTCTGGTGGATGATTTCATTATTTCTTTTAATCATGAGCATGTGTCAAACTGACATTAGTTATACCCTGTTAGACATAATATATAACTTTAGAAATAACTATGCTTATAAAGGTTAACATATTTAATATCTATTGCATTGTTTCCTCAAGGCACCCTTTTTACTTCCACACATCCAATTTAATTCCTCCTATAATGGAAATATCAGTGATTTCACAGATGCTTTGACAACAAAGATACTTTGGGCCTATAGGGGAAATGCTGAAGGTAAGGTTACATGGAACCAAGTTTGCTGTCCATGGTGTTGGACAACAGCAGCCACTCTTTCATCTCTTGCTATTAATACAGATTCACTGGGATACATAGAGTAGAACCCCTGTAAGTTGACCACTCAAGGGTCTGTAACATACTGGTCAACATATGGAGGTGGTCAACATAAGGAACTAGGTCTACTGTACTGATACATACACCCGGTGGTTGTCTGGTCTATAAAAATTAGGTCAAGTCAAGGAGGTGGTCGATGTAGGGAAGTGGTCAGCTAAGGAGTTTCTACTGTATTTTCAACTGTATTATTGTCAGGTTTACACAGATCCATAGGAACTTTAGTCACCATCTTGTCCACTATAGAAGGCATTTATTGGAGACCAACTTTGTATCAGGCACTGAGCTAGAACTATATAAGACAGAAATCTTATACTCATGGCACCCATTGTTTACCAGACTAGTAGTAATGTCAACAATTGTAAAATTATAAACTTTGATATTTCTATAAAGAGAAACTCTCGGGTATCATGAGATAGCATAATAAGGAGAGCTATTTAAAGTATGAGGTCAGACCTGCTGTCATGTATCTGAAAGAATATAAGGATAGAAATCAATAAAAACACATTACCAATTAAAGATGAGCTTGATGTCCTCTATCCTTGGTAGACAATAAACTCCATAAAGTTATGGACCATGTGCATCTTGTTTGCAGTAGTATCTCCAGAGCCATAGAGGGGACTACAACTTAGTAGGAGCTCAATAGGTATTGTGGTCTGACTGACTCATTTGATATTAATCTTCACTAAGTTGAAGCGGGAATTGAATTACTCTGAGTGGAAGACAAAGGAAGAAGAAGTAATTAGAATAATTGGATAATAGTGTGAAGCTGGCTAGCCTCATAGGGGAATTAGGCTCATGATCTTAACCTTTAAAACAGCTTTTTCCCTAACCAATGGAATTTCTTGCTTATTTAATCTTAATTCACTATAAGCCATGTATAGATAGAGGAATTTAGAGTACAGTGGAAACTTTTTTACATCTACTGTTTTTTTTTATTGTTGGGGATTCATTGAGGGTACAATAAGCCAGGTTACACTGATTGCATTTGTTAGGTAAAGTCCCTCTTGCAATCAGGTCTTGCCCTCAGAAGGTGTGGCACACACCAAGGCCCCACCCCTCTCCCTCTTTCCCTTTCTCTGCTTTTCCTCCCCCCCTTAATTGTCATTAATTGTCCTCATATCAAAATTGAGTACATAGGATTCATGCTTCTCCATACTTGTGAATATCTACTGTGTTTTAATACCAATTTAAGGTAGCTTGAGAAAACCTTTCACTGTATTTTAAACTAGTTCTAATTCTTCAATTATTTCTTTTAAAGGAAATGAGAATCATCATTTTGGATTTGACCCAACCCGAGGTTCAAACACTCCAAACTTGATTGTGAAGAATCCTTTTAACTTTGAGCCTGGAGTTGAGTTGCAGCGGCAGTACCATCTTGTAGTGCACGTAATCGATGACAACTTGAGATATGGAAGATCTACTAAGCCTCAGACAGGCACTGCTGTTATAGATATTTATGTGACAAGAGCCAATATACCAACTCCAACCACCAGTTCTGAAGTAAAGAGTTATAGAATTTAATTTGGGTCCATGTGTGGGAAATATTTTACTGTAAATTCAAATTTCATCCAGAAAGGCTAAAAGGGCAGCACCTTCACCGTATGCCTTTCCAGTTGGGTGTGATCCCACCCAGACACTGGACCACATTTTAGATTGTGCATCTCTGAGTATAACCTGTATGGGTGAGTGAGAGTTTGTGATAATTGCAGCATAGAGAATTGCAAGGCAACTACTTACATCTGAATGACCTGAAACCTCTGGCCACCCAAGGGCCCACGTTCAATGAATTTTATCAATTAAAAATCTGTATAAATGGCCACTTTTAAAGATTTTTCCCCAATGCCCATGCTTTTCATAATAATGAGCATCTACTATGTGCCAGACACTGTACTGCATAGTTTATATTTGTCAATTCACTCAACCTTCAATACAATCCTATGAAGTTTAGCAGACTCTAGTATTTTATTATTTTAAAAATAGATATGCAAAGCCTGTGCAGAATTCTAGCATGGCTTCTGAATAACTCATGGATAAAATCAGTTCAGGAGACTTTATGGTTAGTGTATTTTGTTGTTTTCTATCTTTGAAATAGAAGCATTAAACAATGGATTTTACAGATTAGAAGACTGAGGGCAAAGAGGAGAAGTGGTTTGCTTAAGATCACAGAGAAGTCACTGTGTATAATTCAAGTCTTCACATTCTAATTCTGTGCCTTCTCTATGCTATGGTGTTCCTCAATGTTACCTGTGGTGTTAAAAAAACACATAGGCCTGAGGTGATACCCTATAGTCTGTAAGGGACCACAGCTCTGTACTGATGCTACTATGTGTAAACAGATGCTCTCTGAAAACATAAACTCATACTCTATTGCCTTAAAATATTATTTCCTAGCAAAGAAATGGTCTGACCATCGTGTACACAGCTATCAACACATACAAATCCAGTGACTGGTACATTCCTTTTATCTTCACTCTGATGGCTATTTTCTTTGTTGGGTTGGTTTCCTGGGTATGTTTCCTGCTTTGGAAATATGGAAACATTATGGAATGCTGTCAGAAAGTGACCAAGGAAGTCTCCAAACCCAGACCTAAGTATGTGATTTCTCTTTCTGAGTTTCTGATATAAAGAGTTAAAATTAACTGGGGTATATGATCTTACTCTGAGGCTTCTGCCTGTTTGCTTTTGAGGGGCACAGAGGAAAATACTTGGCAAACAGTACTGGATGTTCCCTTTCTCACCAGTGATCCCAACTCTACTGTAGCTCAAAACAGATGGGAGCTTTCTTTAAATGGCAGCAATAAGATATTACTGGACTCTACCTTAGAACATCTGAAATAGATTTTATGTGAGAATATGTTTGAAACAAATAAATTTGTGAACCAACAAGAAAACAACTCCCCATATTCTTTTGATGCAAGCAGTTTTGTAAACAAGTGTTTGATAACTACTAGGAACTAGTCTAGGAATTGGAAATAAACGTAGGTGCCCTCTTCACACATCTGACTGGTTTTGAATCCATTTGGAGTTAAAGGCCAAAGAAATGGGTAGAAAATGTGGGTGCTCACATCACCATTCAAAAATAATTCATCATAGTGCTTCAATATGATTGAAGTCATATCATGACTTCAAAAATAGAATTGGACAAGAATTTTTATTAACTAAAAGTTTATTTATGGTACAATGAGGGGGTGGTGATAGTTAATGAAGACCATTTTATTATTCCTCATACAATAGTTCTTTTTTCCTGGGGTAGGGAAAATGTGATGATAGTCATGTGCTGTCTATTGAATGAATTATTTTTTTCCATGTGTTAGCATAATACAGCTGATATTTTGTCAAATTTTCTTTTCATACAGAGGAATGAAGTACATTACAGGTAAGATACAGATTGCTAATGTCACATGAAGATGCTTGGATTGTGAGATTTTTAAAATGCCACTCATCAGATACTTGTCTTTTATTTATTTATTTATTTATTTTTGAACAGGAGATAAAAATCAAGAGGAAAAGATTGTCACAGGAAACAGAAAGAAAAAATTAGAAGTATTAACTGTAAGTACATTTTTGTGATCTTTCTATAGTAAAAGAAAACTACATTTCCCTATAATTGTTCCTCAGTGAAAAGTTCTTCTGCAGTAAGTCTACTCAAGCATCATAGAAGGGAAACAAAATAACTCCAATTTCTCTCCTTCTGCTGAATTTGCATGCATTATAAAACTGGAATTTCTGATCTAGTTTTAGAATTTGGCTTAGGTCAAAATTTGTTTGAGGTTATTACACAAGCATCCAGCAAAAACAACCCTGGACAAATGGAAATTCAGAATTGTTCATCATTAATTAGGAATAATGATGTGTGGGAAAAGATGATACATGTGATAGATTTGAATAAGTTCTTCAACCATGACATTTCCTAGCAGATGTTAAAATCTACACTCCAGAGTATGTAAAGCATCTTGAAATTGGCTGAGACTCGTTCTTTGAATAATTCATATAAACAAGTGTATAAGGGTAAGGCTGATTCTAGAATAAAATAAATGTAGAATGAAACAAGAAACAGCATTTTTAGTCTTCACTTATCCTTTTTTCTTTCTACTTACCTCCCATATACCAAGAACATTTCTACCTGAGTTTTACCCGTGAGCACATTGTTCTATGAGCTGGTTCTCTGTCAATGTTTCCTTCCTCTGTCTCTTCCTTTAGGAAACTGCTAGGTCTGCCATAACGTAATACCAAGACTGAGTGACTTAAACGACAAAAATTTATTTCTCATAGTCCTGGGGGCTGGAAGTCCAAGTTCAAGGTGTCAGCAGGTTGAGTTTCTTTTGAGGCCTCTCCCCTTGGGTTGCAAATCACTAACCTCTCATTATGTCCTCACATAATGGTCTGTGCTATGGCCTAATCTCCTCTTCTTTTAAGGACACCAGTCATATTGCATTAAGCCCCACCTGCATGACCTCATTTTACCTTAATCACCTCTTTAAAAGCTCTATCTCTAAATACGGTTGCATTCTGAGGTTAGGGTTAGGAATTCACAATACATGCATTTGGGGGTGGGGGATAAATTCAGCCTATTACACCTCCCATATAAAATAAAGGGCTTCACATCAGTAAAAAGATCTGAGTTAACATAGGACATGGCAGGCAGACTAAGTGGGAGATGGTATTAGGAGGAGATAAAATTATCAGGAAGATTTTGGTCCCTAGGCTGCTAGTTCTAGATTAGAAAGAGGAGGTAACATAGGAAGCCATCTGCCCAGATTATTCAGCACTTGTGAAAACTGATTTTATCAAGATGACAACATTGCTAACATTTTGTGCTTTTTGAAAGGAAACCATTGTGTATGCGACCGTGTTTGACGGAGAAGCCATTGATCCAGGTATGGTGCTTACATGTCTTTTGGAATTAAGTTTCTTTTGCCTATTTGGGTATTAAGCCATATGAATGAATTAGTTATTCATTTGCAAAATGAGATTTTCCTAAAGCAAGCCATTTTAGGGCCAGGTAAAATAAATGACTGAAAGGGAGCAGATAAAAACAGTAAATTCAATCATCAATGACAACGGATGCTTGGGGGACACGGCCATTACTCAGCGGCGGCAAATTTCCATCACATGGGAATAAGGCTTGGTGCTGCCATGATTCTGATGTTTCAAAAGAAACTGGAAATGTAAATTGTTATATGACATCTGCCCACTTTCAAATGTAGGTAACAAATTCAATTAAACTACATCGTACAGGCCCAATAGAACACATTTCCCCCCAGGTTTTCCATTGTTGTATAACAAACTACTCCAAGATGCACTAGTTTAAAACAACCTGCATTTTTTTTATATCTCACACTTTAGTGTGTCACATATTTGAGTGGGTGTCACCTGAGGAATTCTTTTGATTTATGTGGTATTAAAAGAAGTGTCACTTCAGTGGTATTCAGCTGGCAGGTGGTCTCCCCTTGTGGAGACCATTCCACCACCATTCATAAACTTGACGCTTTGGTAAGGACAGTTACAGTTTGGGCTCAGCTGGGTCCCATATAGTGTCTGTGTAATCTCAGGACCTCTTCATGCAGTCTTGCCAGTGGGGACAGTCAGGCATCCTATATGGCAGTGTAGACCTCCTGGACAGAGAGCCAAGAGCCAGGAAGGGGAATTTTCAGTTTTTTGAGGCCTTGGCCTGGTACATGACACAGCATCACTTCCACCGCATTCTATTGGTTAAATCAGTCAGAGTCTTTCCAGATTGAAAGAGAGAAGCATATACCCACCTCTCAAGGATGAAGGCCAACAAATTTGTGGCCATCTTTAATCAGCTGTATGTGTCAGCCAGATGAGTTATGGGCTTGCAATCCTTGGTCTAAATATTTATCTGTTGTGAATTACGGAGCAGATCAAACCTCCATTTTACAAACCATTTCGAAGCTTTTTTTTCTTTTCATGCGTTCCTTCCTTGAAGGAAGAAGCAGGAATAAGAAGGCATCAGAGGTATTGGAAAAGCCCTGGGTGTGGAATTAGAAGACTAGGGTTTGAGTGTTGACACAGCCATTAACTCTTTATGTAAACTTGGACAAAGCACTTAACTTCCCTGAGTCTCTTTTTTCCAAACTCCATTATTGGGGGCTCTTTCATGGGGATGATTGTGAAGTTTAAACATGAACATAATAAATGTAAAAATCATTTTGTAAAGTGTCACTCAACATGGGGTATTAGCCACAAAAGACTCGTTGGCACTGTAACAGCTTGAGATACTTTATTGCAAGCTAAATCTTGACAGCTGTGGATATCTTGGCATGAAATTATCGATGCTTTATTACTGACTGTGAAGTTCTCCCTAAAGAAAGTCACTTCTTTTAAAAATACTTTATTAAGTTAAAAACATACTACTTATATCCTAATCTGATCTATGTTAAATAACTGGGCTCCAATGAGTTCCAATTTATAGGACTTTATTGAAAGCATACATGAACATTTATTGAGCTCTTCCCTATGCCTAATACCCCTTGTCCCATTTAATCTTCACAACAAGGATGATTACATTCTATTTCTATATTCTATTTCTGTGTTCCTCTGATGGAAATACCCTATTGTTCCTTTTTTTATGGATATTGAAATTGAGGCTCAAAGAGGGTATGGAATGTGTCTAGGGTCACGTGGCTTTCTTTCCATTCAAAGAAAGGGAGTAAAAGAGTTAGTGGCAGTTTTTTTTTTTTTTTTGAGACAAAGTCTCACTCTGTTGCCCTGGGTACAGTGCCATGCTGTCATAGCATACAGCAACCTCAACTCTTGAGTCAAACCATCCTCTTGCCTTAGCCTCAGCTTCCAGAGGAGCTGGGACTACAGAAGCCTGGGACATCTGGATAATTTTTCTATTTTTTTAGTAGAGACGGGGTCTCACTCTTGCTCAAGCTGGTCTCAAACTCCTGAGTTCATGTGATTCTCCTGCCTCAGCCACCCAGAGTGCCAGGATTACAGGCATGAGCTGCTGCGCCCAGCAGAAACTAAACCTTCTTTTTTTTTTTTGGAGACAGAGTTCACTCTGTCACCCTGGGTAGAGTGCCCTGGTGTCATAGCTCCCAGCAACCTCAAACTCTTGGGCACAATCGATCCTTTTCCCTCAGCCTCCTGAATAGCTGGGAGTACAGGTGCTCACCACAATGCCCAGATATTTTTAGAGACAAGATCTCATTCTTGTTCAGGCTGGTCTCTAACTCCAGAGCTCAGGTGATCCATCCACATTGGATCCAGAGATTACAGGTGTGAGCCACCGTGTCTGGCCCAGAAACGAAATCTTGATATTGGTAGAATAAAGGCAGACAAGGAGGAGGTAGGTTCTTAGGTACCAGGGCAGCAAGATCACTATTTTGGGCCAGTCCAGATCTTGCCCCAGAGTTCTTAGTAAAAGGATGGCAAGTAGCCTGTGACAGACCCCTAGGCCCTTCTCCTGGTTCTTTTTCTACTGTGCTATTATTACTGGAAATAAAAAAGTTTACTGTATGCCCTTTCTTATATCCCTCTAAATTTTTTAAATGTATATTTGATAATCACTTATTTAGTACTTACAATGTATGAGACTTTTTCTAAGTACTTTGTACTTATTAACTTATTTAATTTTTTATTGCATTAAGTATATATAACATAAAATTTATCATTTTAACTATTTTAAAATGTACAGTTCTGTGGCATTAAGCACATTCACCCTGTGGTGCAACCACCACCACTATCCATCTCCAGAATTGTTTCATCTTCCCCCACTGAGATTCTACATCCATTAAACAGTAACTCCCTATCCCACCCCCCACCCCCGCCCCCAGCCTCGGCAACCAACATTCCACTTTCTGTGTCCATGAATTTGACTACTGTAGGTACTTTGCAGGCATAGACTCTCACGATATGTGTCCCTTGGGGACTGACTTGTTTTAATCAGCGTAAGGTCTTCGAGGTTCATTCATGTTACAGCATGTGTCAGAATTTCCTTCCCCTTTAAGGCTAAATAACATTCCGTTCTATGCACACACCACAGTTTGCTTATGCATTCATCCACCAATAGATACTTCATTGACCCCACCTTCTGACAACTGTGAATAATGCTGTCATGTAACCTATTTAATTTTATCACTATTATTCTTTGCATACTGAAAA
Organism: Nycticebus coucang; assembly: GCF_027406575.1. Lineage (NCBI taxonomy): Eukaryota > Metazoa > Chordata > Mammalia > Primates > Lorisidae > Nycticebus > Nycticebus coucang. Next base: position 35,496,717 of record NC_069787.1, read on the forward strand.
AGTTCACATGTTAACTTATGTAGTTGCAGATTTACTACAAGATGTTTTTAGGATATTTCTAATATCAAATCACAGAAAACATTTATTGAATTCTTAGTATGGTCAAATGCTTTTATATAAATGTTTCATTCTCATCATCATCTACGAAGTAATAGCTATTAATATTACCTTCATTTTATAAATGGGAAAACAGAAGCACAGAAAGGCCAGGTAACTTCTCCAGAATCATAGTTTAGTGAGAGGAAAGAGTCAGGATTAGAAACCTGACAGTCTGATACAGGGACCTTCATCTCTAATGCTCTGTATGATTTCTTCTGCCAATGAATGGCATGGTGAAAACCAGAGCATCAACAAAGACTGGGCTCTAGGTCCTTCCAGTCTTTTTCTTTTTGAGATAGAGTCTCAAGCTGTCACCCTGGGTAGAGTGCCATGGTGTCACAGCTCACAGCAATCTCAAACTCTTGGGCTTAAGCGATTCTCTTGCCTCTGCCTCCCAAGTAGCTGGGACTACAGGTGCCCACCACAACGCCCAGCTATTTTTGTTGTTGTTGTTGTCATTGTTGTTTAGCTAGCCTGGGCTGGGTTCAAACCCACCAACCCTGATGCATGTGGCTGGTGCCCTAACCGCTGAACTATAGACGCTGAGCCTCAGTTAATGGATTTTTGAGAGTTGAATAAGCACAGTAAAGTTTGTGTGACATGACAAAGAAGAGAATGATTTTATTTTGTTTTATTTGGTTTAACATACACATTTAATGCTTTTTGAAAATTTCAGAATAATGCGAGGGCATATATGATTAGGTTACATTGCTTGTATTTGTATTTGTGGTTGCTTCCTTCACAGAGGAAGTGTGCCATATACCCATGCATTGTTCCCTTTGGGTGGGAACTTGCCAAAGCCCCCTCCTCACCCCCTGCTTGAATTTAATTGAGATTTTCTCTCAAGTGAACAGGTTGTTGTTAATCTAGTAGTTTCAATTTAGTATCGAGTATGTGTGATGCTTGTTTTTCCATTCCTGTGATACTTTACCTAGGAGAGTGTTTTCCAAATCCATCCAGGTTGTTACAAAAGATACATGATCTCCATCTTGTTATGGCTGAATAGTATTCTATACCACAGCTTATTAGTTCATTCACGTGTTGAAAGACACTTGGATTGTTTCCACATCTTTGCGATTGTGAATTGGGCTGCTATAAACATTCAAGTCCAAATGTCCTTATGGTAAAATGATTTTTTTTCTACTGGGTAGATACCTAGTAATAGGATTTCAGGATCAAATGGAAGGTCTACTGTTAGTCCTTTGAAGACTCTCTGTACTTCTTCCCACAAAGAAGAGAAATATTTTAAAATAAAAATATTTTTAGAACACGTGACCCCATTTCAGGGTGGGCAAGGGACTTAAAGAGAAACTTCTCTAAAGAAGACTGATGCAAAATTTACAAACACATGAAAAAAAGCTCATCATCCTTAATCATCAGAGAAATGCAAATCAAATCCACTCTGAGATATTACCTAACCCCAGTAAGAGTAGCCACATAACAAAATCCCAAAACCAGAGATGTTGGCGTGGATGTGGAGAAAAGGGCACACTTCTACACTGCTGGTGGGAATGCACACTAATACGTTCCTTCTGGAAGGATGTTTGGAGAATACTTAGAGACCTAAAAATAGACCTGCCATTCGATCCTATAATTCCTTTACTAGGTTTATACCCAGAAGACCAAAAGTCACACTATAACAAAGACATCTGTACCAGAATGTTTATTGCAGCCCAATTCATAATTGCTAAGTCATGGAAGACGCCCAAGTGCCCATCGACCCACGAATGGACTAGCAAATTGTGTTACATGTATACCATGGAATACTATGCAGCCTTAAAGAAGGATGGAGACTTTACCTCTTTCATGTTTACATGGATGGAGCTGGAACATATTCTTCTTAGCAAAATATCTCAGGAATGGAAGAAAAAGTATCCAATGTACTCAGCCCTACTATGAAGCTAAACTATAGCTTTCACATGAAGACTATAACCCAACTATAGCACAAGACTATGGGGAAAGGGCCAAGGAAGGGGAAGGGAGGGGGGAGGTTTTGGTGGAGGGAGGGTAATGGGTGGGGCCACATTTATGGTGCATCTTAGAATGGGTACAGACGATTGCACTAATGTACACAGCTATGATTTAACAATAAAAAAAAACAAAGAAAAAATATTTTTAGCTGTATGTGTTAGGACACATTACCATTTGTCCTATGGAGATAAGAATGGGATGCATAAAGCACTGTTTTGTTCCTGGAGCCCAATTTAAAGCAAAATGGGACAAGGCTCCTACCTTATTATTTAAAGCCCTATAGCCAGACTCCCTAGGTTCAAATCTAGGTCCACCTCTCATAAATGGCATAGCATTGGCAAGTTACTAGCAGCTCTGTGCTCCAGTCTTCTAATTCCTACATTTGTGGCTAATAGTGTTTACATACTTTACAAAGATGTTGAGTGGATCAAAAAATTAATACATGCAAACAGAGTTTCACAGAGAGTAAATGCTATGGGATCAGCTGTTGTTGTTACTAATCTTTTTACTGATTAATTACATCTTAGTCCCTGAAGAAACAATTGGTTGACTTCCTATTACATCAGGCCCCCTTTACTTGTTTCTTTTTTTTTGCATATTACTCTTACTGCATCGTTCTTTCTTTCTTTTTTTATTTTTTGAGACAGAGTCTCACTTTGTTGCCCTCAGTCGAGTGCTCTGGCATCATAGCTCACAGCAACCTCAAACTCTGGGGCTCACTTGATTCTCTTGGGTCAGCCTCCAGAGTAGCTGGGACTACAGGTTCCTGCCACAGTGCCTGGCTATTTTTAGAGACGGGGTCTCCCTCTTGCTCAGGCTGGTCTCAAACCTGTGAGCTCAGGTGATTCACCTAGCTTCCCAGAGTGCTAGGGTTACTGGCGTGAGGGCCCTGCATTGCTGTTTCTGTGAAGGGTTGTCTGATTAAACCTCAGACACTGTACGTGGAAGATCAAATTGGGAACAATTTTTTAAAGAAAACAAACACTGTTTCACATGTTCATTTTTGAAATTTTTGCTTTTAAAATAATTGCAGACTCACAAGAAATTGCAAAAAATGGTAGAGAGGTATTTCATACCCAATCACCCAGCTTCCCCTAAAGGTAACATCTTTCACAACCATAGTACATTGCCAAAATCAGGAAATCAACATCAGTACAATGCAATTCCTACGATACATTTTGTACAATTCCAAGAATATATTCCTAGACCACTTGTGGTTTAGGGATTCCTATAATTCTTGTGGAATAGAAATTTCTAGACCACAGACTTTACTCAGATTTCCCAGTTATTACATGCAATTTTTTTTTTTAATGTCTAAACACTTTTGGGCTGAGTAAATGTTTTGCAAATTCATTCACTTTCTCTGTGTTTTATGTCTTCCTTCCCACAGTCTCCGGGAATGTGTATGAATATAACAGCAGAACAGGTGCAAGAAAGTGGAAGAAGTCCCCCAGGCACCGGGAGGAGTCCGTGGCAGGCATATACTCCCTCCCAGAAGCATACTCTTCTGAGGAATCCACATCTTTAAACATTCCTTTACAAGGATAGCATTTTCCAAAATCCCGGAATGATTGCTTTTTCATGTATGTGACTGTCAGAGGCAGTTTTTCTTGGCTATCTAAAATTGAACTATGCATGTGAGTCTAGCTGCTCACCTGTTTGTATATCTTTGTGTGATTTTCCAGTTTAAGGTGGCTGGGGGGCAGGAATAGTCAGCTTTGACTCTCTGAATATGTTTTGCTGAAAACTAGACACAAAGTTGATATATGTCCATGGTCTTCCTTTGCCCAGTAGAATGTCTGCTTCTTAAGACTGGAGACTTTGTTTTGCTCACTGTTTTTTTTTTTTTTTGGTTTTTGGCCAGGGCTGGGTTTGAACCCACCACTTCCGGCATATGGGACCGGCGCCCTACCCCTTGAGCCACAGGCACGGCCCATGTTTTGCTCACTGTTAACAGCACCAGCACATGGTTTGCTCTGAGTGGAGACTCTGTATGCATTTGGTGAATAAATGAATTTGAATATATGGATTCAGGTATCTTGCCTTTAATTCAAATTTCTTATTCTCTTACAACTCATGGAACAGAAATAGGAATTAACTTTAGAAAAGAACTTTTTAAAGGTTTCTGGTAGTCATAAAAAATGCAGGATTTTTTCAGCATTTTTCAAAAGCACAATTGATCTTGCTATTCATTTTCTTTTTATATCCCTATAGAGATGACCATCTGAAAACTTTACTTATTAATAGCTTGCAAAGGCAGGGTCAAGTTCAAGTCTTATGAGAACCATGTACTTAGACGAATAAGTTTTAAATACATATAAACTCTTTGATTCTCTCTCTCCTTGGATATCAAAAGTTTCATTATAGCAGAAGACCAGAAGTGCTGTTGATGGTAGAAGCTACATCCACATTTAGTCTAATATGGAGTTCAGCTTGGGGTAATTTTTAAAAATTAATCTTATCCTGCCTTAAAGAAAGATGGAGACTTTACCTCTTTCATGTTTACATGGATGGAGCTGGAACATATTCTTCTTAGTAAAGTATCTCAAGAATGGAAGAAAAAGTACCCAATGTACACAGCCCTACTATGAAACTAATTTGGGACTCTCACATGAAAGCTATAACCCAGCTACAACTTAACAATAGGGGGAAGTGGGAAAGGGGTGGGTGGGTAGAGGGAGGGGGATCGGTGGGATCACACCTGTGGTGCATATTACAGGGGTATTTGCGAAACTTGGTAAATGTAGAATGCAAATGTTTTGGCACAGTAACTGAGATAACGCTGGAAAGGCTATGTTAACCACTGTGATGAAAATCTGTCAAATGGTTTATGAAGCGAGTGTATGATGCCCCATGATCATATCAATGTATACAGTTATGATTTAATAAAAAAAAAAGAAAAAAAATAAATAAAAATTAATCTTATCCAAAGTAAAACATTCCATGGGCAACAAACTAATATTCAAATCAGAGGATTTTAGGGGCTTAAATAATAAAAATGTCTTGATACCCATACCCCTTTGCATGTGTACACAGAGACAATTTCTTTTCAACCCAGGGGAAACTTGTCTCCCAACAAGAGAGAGCATCTGAAAATAAACAGACTCATTTTTTTTATTTATGTCTGCCTCATATGGGTCGATTCTCAGAAGGCATTATGGTGTGGAGGACATCAGTGGATTTGAAGTCTGGGGCTTGGAAAAATCAAGTAGCTTCTTTAAAATTTGTTTTTTTCTTCTACAAAATATGTATAACAATGCCTGTCCCTTTTTCTCTCTATAGTTTCATTGTGAGAAACAACATAAAACAATTGAGATTCTCTACTTGGGAGTGCTATTTAAACTGTAAGCACTATTTAAACATAAGATAGGATTCATTTCATTAAGTCAAAATTGGTTGCTGAGAGAGCAGTGGTTTGAGACATGGGCATACAGAGGGGGCACTCCATGGTTCTAGGGCAATCTAAGTTGGAATTGGTTGGTAATTAGCTGCACAACTTCCATGAAAGAACTCTACTGCCTTTTTCCAGATGGCATGATAATTCTGCACCAGGGGAGAGACCAAAGATTGTCTGAGAAAATGTTCTTCTCTCTCCAGCAAGGCTCTCTCTGGATCAATTATGATTTGATAGATTTAGATGTGTGAGTTTCCATCTGCCACCACCTGGGCTTTTAAGGAAAAAAAAAAAAGGATTTATAAACTTTCTTTTCAAAGTTGGATTGGATCAATTTGTATTCGATCTGCCAGTGGCAAAACCAAGAAAAATTGTTGAGTTGGTGTTTGTTTTCCTTGTTTAGCTGTCTTGGGTCTCGGTTTCAGACATGGCTAAGACAGATGTGTGAACTTGAGACAATAATAAGGGAGGTATTGGAGAGGGGGCTAAAGAAGGCTGCTCTTGGACAGAACTCTACAATTCTACCCTTCTTTTGTGTCATAATCAATTTGCCTCCAAACTCTAAATGCTCTTTTCTATTGTACTGACAAGCTCCAATTTGATGATAGTGATTGTGTTAATTTCCCGAGGTTGCCATAACAAATTACCATAAACTTAGTGTCTTAAAACAACAGAGCTAGACTGCTGGAATCAAGGTGCCAGTAGGGTTGCGCTCCCTCTCAGAGTTCCAGGGGGAGGATCTGTTCCTTGCTGCTTCCAGCTTCTGCTGTCTCCTTGAATTTCTGGGCTTGTGACTGCATCGCTCTGTTCTCCGTCTCCACCTTGGCACAGTTTTCTCCTTCATGCATTTGTCAAATTTTCCCACTGCCTCACTATTACAAAAACACATACTTGTCTATGCATTAAGGGCTCATGTGGTGAATTAAGGTGATCCCTTCATTGCAACATCTGTAACTTAATCACATCTGCAAATACTCTTTTTCTAAATAAGATCATGTTAACGGGTTCTAGAGATCATGACATGGGTGGGGTCACCATTCAATCTACTACAGTGATTTGAAAAGACTTTAATATTTGTGATAAATCTTTCTGGGGCACAATATACCATTTCAGTTTTTTAATAAATAATTTCTTGAGTACCTACAATATGCTGGGAATTTTTCAAGGCCTTTTAATCAATAAAAATGCAAATGTCTTTGACATACCAATTTTACTGCTTGGAATTTCTTTGTTGATTTGCTTACAAAACATCTACAGGATTTATTTAGGTGTTTACTCCTGGTAGCATTGTTTGTAAGAGAAAAAACAACTTGAATCAAAACCAAAGAGTCCATTAATCAGGATTTAGTTGACAAATCACATCAAGTTCATGTTATGGAAGGTATGTACAATGTGGCTATTAAAAAGAATTAGGCATGTATTGATAGGAAAGTGATATTAAGTGGTAAATTGGGGTAAAACACAGGCTTATTAATATAAATAAATAAAAAGAAACATTTGCATTGATGCATATGTTGGTAAGTGCATAAACTTTAGAAGGTTGTGAGAAATTGCTGTTTATAGTGATTACCTTTTTAGAGAAAGTCTAGGGGAAGAGTATGCAGAGGGGAAAGGGAAATTTTTTCTTTTCACTGTTCCATGAACCATTGAATTCTCTAACCTTGCACACATACTATTTTTACTTTTTAATAAAATAAGCAGGAAATTTTTGGCAGTGACAACTCAGGGCATGCTTCTCTCTCTCTCTCTTTTTTTGAGATAGAGTCTCACTATGTCACCCTCAGTACAGGGCCGTGGGATCACAGCTCACAGCAACCTCAAACTCTTCTTTAAGTGATTCTCTTTTTTTTTTTTTTTTTTGGCCGGGGACAGGTTTGAACCCGCCACGTCCGGCGTATGGGACCGGCGCCCTACTCCTTGAGCCACAGGCGCCGCCCTTAAGTGATTCTCTTAAAGCTGCCTCAGCCTCCCAAGTAGCTGGGACTATAGGTGCCCACCACAATGCCCGGCTATTTTTTTGTTGTAGTTGTCATTGTTGTTTAGCTGGCCCAGGCCGGGTTCAAACCTGCCAGTCTTGGTGTATGTGGCTGGTGCTGTAACCACCGTGCTACGGGTGCTGAGCCAGGGCCTGCTTTTCTCTTTTAAATACTTTATTCCTGAAGTTCTGGAATTCTATTAGAAATTTTCAGTTCTGCTTTGAAATCAACTTAAACCTAGATTCAGGTCTGTCAACTGCTGGGACGATTCCTTGATTTGTATAATTATTGTAGTTTTTTCCATCTGTCTCTTTTTCTACTTTTTTTTTGGCCTGGGCCGGGTTTGAACCTGCCACCTCTGGTATATGGGGCCAGCGCCCTACTCGTTGAGCCACAGGCACCGCCCTCTTTTTCTACTTTCGTAACTGCTTCTTAGGTCTCCAGGATTCAGTAGCTGAATCTCTTATTTTTCCCTCATAGTTTCCAACTCATCACATTTGTGTTCTACTACCCTGTTTCCCCGAAAATAAGACAGTGTCTTATTTTAAGGTGTGTTCCCAAAGATGCGCTAGCTCTTATTTTCAGGGGATGTCTTATCTTTCCTGTAAGTAGGTCTTATTTTCAGAGGATGTCTTATTTTTGGGGAAACAGGGTATTTCAGAGATTTCTTTCACTTAATCTTCTGGGTCACTAATTCAAGTCTCACCATTGACCACCTTCATTTTTAGCTTATCTATTGATGTTTTAAACCAGGGTTGTTTTAAGTTTTAAAATGCTATTTTTAGTTCCAGAAAGGCATGTGTATGTGTGTGTTGGGAGGAAGGTGTACACAGGTACACATCACACATGACTCGAAGTCATCTTGTTTCTGTGGTTATTGACGTTCTTGCCCACTTCTCCTGACAGTTTCATTTCAGTGGAGGTCTGTTCTGATTATATTATTTCTTCTTCCTCATGGGTTTTTGTCTTCTGTAGACTCATGTGCCTCCTTGGGTTTCCTGTCATTTTTCTCTATCTGTTTTGGGGCTGTAGTTGAGTTGCTACTGTTCCCTCTGAGCAGGGCTGGAGGCACTGCTTTGTCCCCCATGTGGATTGATGGAACAGTGAGGAAGGCCCATCTGTCACGATCACAGGGCTGCCCGGGGTCTCTGAGTTTCAGACCCAGAGAGGCCTTACCGCATACTCTGTCAGTGTCTCCACAGGTCTTGGGGTCAGGGAAACATGGCACCACTTTATTGGCTCAGTTCTACTCTCCGTGAGGGATGTGCATGGTGGTTGTGGGGAGCTTTCAGGTGAGCTTCATCTGAAGCAACGAGGGCTTCCCTTTCCTATCTGTGCAATAAGCCTCTATTTTGCTGACCCTACATTTCCTTATGGTTCATAGGGGAGAAAACCGTACATTTCAATCACTCTACCCAGTCCTTGACTATATACTGTCAGGAGCTGCCCTGGCCAAGTCCAGCCCAGAGCAAAACTCTAACTAGTCTGCAAATACATGAGTCTAGCCCAGATGAGCAGAACTGCCCAAGGCAGGCCAGCCTGGATCATCCAGCCTGTACCTGGCTCACAGACATGTTAACTATAATAATAAATAATGGTTGTTCAGAGACATTGGGTTGTTAGGTCACAATAGCTATCTGATACCGGAAAGAAAGTTGAGAGGATATCTTCCTGTATTCTTTCTATAATAACAAAAAAATTGAAATATAAATGTTACTAAAAAATACTAAGCCTCCCCCCAGATATTTAGAAAATGAAGTAGATATTTAAAAAATGGAAAAGAGAGATCTATGTTAAGATCAAATTATGTTAAAGAATCTCAAAGTTAGAAGGAATGACTTTAAAAAATAAAATTTTTTAAAATTTAAAAAATGAAAAAGAGAGATCTATGTTAAGATCAAGTTATGTTAAAGAATCTCAAAGTTAGAAGGAATGACTTTAAAAAATAAAATTTTTTAAAATTTAAAAAATGAAAAAGAGAGATCTATGTTAAGATCAAGTTACAGAATCTCAAAGTTAAGAGTAATTACCCAATGTGTTTTGCTTGAAGACAGGAAATGTGAACTACCCAAAGTTTCATGCCATGGTGCCTAGCTTAAGTGAAAGTCCCAACAAATATTTAATAAATACATCACCTTTGAACTATTCCTAGTCCAATCCTTTCCTTTTTTTTAAACTAATTTCTTTTTTTTGCAGTTTTTGGCTGGGGCTGGGTTTGAACCCACCACCTCCGGTACATGGGGCTGGCGCCCTACTCCTTTGAGCCACAGGCGCTGCCCTGTCCAATCCTTTTCTGATAGAATGAGATGAATTTCTCCTAAAACATTTTCAGTGTTGACTCTGAGTCTGCTCATGTATCTTCAAGATAGGCAACTTTGTTTTGCGGAGCAACAATAATGATTAGAATCATTTTATTCAAGCAAAGAGGAAATGTAGTTGATTGTGTGAAATCTGAGCTAAATAATTAAAAAAAAATGATGTTTTTCCTTCTTAAGAAGCCTCCTTGGACCAAACAGGCATATTTTCACTAGCTGGTATCAGAACGGCTGTGGACCAAGACATATGCATGGTACCTTCCATTCAGTGTCGTTACCTAATGGTACCTTCAGCTCCAAAATTACGCTTCTTCCTCTATAATAAATGATTTAGTTAACTAAAATTAAATAATTTTAGGGGATCAAAATTACCTAGGAATGTAATTAATGACATCTCATTTTGTTCATCATCTAAACCCTCAGTGGACGGCTTTAAATTGTTAGCTTTATTGTATTCTTGATATATGGCAAACATTGCTACTAGTATCCATGGGTGTGGGGCCAGTTCAGATGTCCCACTGGACCTAAAACAAATTTAGTTTCTTTTTATTGTACTGAACAATAACATTAGGTTTAAACAGTTCTATATTTAACATAATGAAGCATCTTAAAAGACATCAACCTACATGATAGGTGATGAGGATAAAGATATCAATTGAGAGTTCTCTTTTTTTTTTATTATTAATTTTTTTTTTGTGGGTTTTGGCCAGGGCTGGGTTTGAACCTGCCACCTCCGGCATATGGGACCGGCGCCCTACCACTTTGAGCCACAGGCGCCTGAGAGTTCTCTTTTTTAATCTCACGCTCATCCTTTTATTTCTAAAATATCAGTATGGAACTCCTGAATCAATTTATATAAAATTATTAGCAAAATATACAGCCCATGGTGTTTGAAAAAAGTTATTAATTATATTTCTTACAATAATAACCACACTCACTTATGCTATTACTGTTACCAGCTGTGTGAGCTTTCTAGCTCCTCGCACAACATACTGTAATCTTCAAATGCATTCCTACCAGCACATTCATTCTCTCCTGCTCAGACAGATTTGGGCCATTTTAAACTAATCCAGAGAAATAATGTACATGTGACAATAAACTCTCTTCTCACCTGACTTACAAAGTCAAAGCTAGTAGACACTTAACAGAGAGAGAGGGTTTGCTGGAGTTCAGGGCTCTTTTAGCTAGGGCTGTGGAGACTGGAGAAGCTTACAGGCTGTGGGTACAAATGTCATTAACAGGGTAAAAACCAAATCCATCAGGTAAGAAATACCAGCCTGAAAACTGCAGAGCTGAAATTACCCATCCCTGCAGCTCACTCTTCTCAGTTGTGTTTCAGTGTCAAGCTCCACACCCGGCGTGTCGTGGGGACTTAATGCATGAATATGGAATAAACAGAGGAAAGGTGAGCAATTTCTTACCAGAACTGAAGGAACACTCGACTTTTAATCCAGCCCAAAGGTTAGTTAACTAGATGGCAGGTAGGCTCCATTCCTCCTTGACTTACCTGTTTTTTGGTTTTCTTCCAGACTCTGTTGACTGTCAGGTACCACCATGACATTGCAATTGCAGGCTTTACATACTGGTCCATTTCTAATGCAGACTTGCCATGGACCACAGCAGACACTGCTGCAGGATTGCAGCATGCTTTTTGTTGAGTGTGGATGCCTCCTGTGGTACACATGGAGGTGTGTGACCCACAGTCCCCCTCAAGGCAGGACTTACTGTCCAGCTGCAGGGTGTGTGGTCAGCAGACAGTCCAGCTGTTAGCATCTTTTAAGCCAATCTCAGCTGCAGAGCACCCTCTGACTAAAAGTCACACCCTTCCTGGGGCAGCCTCTACCTAGAGACTGGGCCCGGTGGGTGCTAGGGGAGCTACGTTATAAAGGCCCAGTTGTTCCAGCCTGTTGTCGGGCAGCTCTGATGGGAAAAACTGACTGGCTCCAGAGCTCCCTTCCAGGTTGGCCAAGGCGTTGTCAGACTTGTCTTGCATTTTGTCTTCTCTTTCTGCTCAGTCCTGTTTCTCCCTTCACAGGTGTTGATCTCTAATAAACTTCTCCTACATTAAACTCCATCTGAGAATCTACTTCTAGAAAACCCAGCTTGGAAGTCCCTACAATAGAGTGGAGCTGGTGTGCAGAATGAGGCTCACATCCACGGCTGTCCTAAGATGAGTGCTCACAGGTGGGGATACTCAGAACATTTCCCAAATTCCCTTTGGCCTGCTGGCCATGGAGCATACAAAGCGAGATGCCCATGATGTGGCTCATTTTAGCAAAAAAGCATTGACCTCCTTCAAAGCATCCAAATAATTTCCTTCATTGTCTAAGGCAGAGTTTGCCAACCTTGGACTTACTAACATTGGGCCTAATAATTCTTCATTGTAGTGGACTGTCCTATGCTTTATAGGATGTTTAGCAGCGTCCCTGGACTCTACCCACTAGCGGTATCCATCTCCTACTAGTTTGTCACACAACCGATGAGGTCTCCAGACATTGTCAAATTCCCCTGGGATGCAAAATCTACCTGCTTAAGAACCACCAGCCTAATACTTATGTCTGGGAGGCAGCCTCCAGGTGAGGGAATCAAGACCTTGAGCGTGTTTGGTGAAATACCTCTTTGTGGGGCTTAGATCCTGATCTGAATTCTTTTCTCAGGAAAACAGTCAATGGCTGCTGGAACTAATCATCACCAAAACAGAAGAACTGTTGATTCTACTTTGGCAGCTCCCCTGTTTTCTAGTTGAGGAGGTTGAATCCTTAACAAGCTGCTGGCAGCTGTATCAAATCTCAGGCCCAGCCCTTGGACTCCCACGCCTCACCTTGGGGAAGGCCCTCTCACCCCAGGCAGCCTGCAGGCGGGGTAGCAGTTTCTGTGTGCACTTTGGAGGAGGCTATATTCCTTATGCTGCTATGGCACTGTGGGCCCTGAGCTCAATAATTTGAAATTATTGGCCTGATTTTTGGTACCTGGGACTAATTTGAAGTCAAAGGGGTTAAAGTTATTTACTTAAAACTAAAGGAGCAAGAGGTTTCATGGGCGCTTCCAAAATTAATTAGGACTTAAAGATTGTTGGAAGGTTTGGGATGATATATGAATGTATGTGTTGTGCACAGATGATTTACTTCATTTACTTGTTAACCTTTCTATAAAAGTAACACATATCCACTGAAGGAAATTCAAAACTCCAGGTCAAGGAAGAGTAGAGAAATTACAACTAATTCACATTGTTTCTCCCTAGTGATAAGTATAATTAATATTTTGCAAAGTGATCTGCTGGATCACTTGCCTATAACATATCTATATCAAATAAACATTTTACAATGAAAATAGGATCAGATTGTGATATAGTTTTGTACTCTCTGTTCTGCTTACAAGTTTAGGCTGAGCCTATCCTTTTTGTATTGTTATTAACTTTTTTTTGTTTTTTTTGGTGATTGCTGTCCATTCACAATGAAACCTTCATTTTCTTATGCCCAGCCTCACTCTGACTTTTGGAGGAGTTAAAAAAGGCCGGGACTGTGGAGTGTGCTGACCATATTCCTTGCTGTCTCACCCAAGCCTACACACCCCGAGCCCCCTCCTTACGCCCACATGAGCCTGGGGATAGAAGCCTAACTCTGACTCACTTCGCAGCTCTGCCTAGAGAAATTGAAGGCTGAATCCTGAAGGAAATCACCACTGATAATGCAATAGCTGTACAAGAGCTTCAAAATAACAGCTGCGGCAGTCGGCACATAGCCGTTAATGCCACTTACATAATCCCTATCAATTGACAGGATTTACAAGGTAACAGAAAGAAACTTCTATTACAAAACCAAACTTTTCCTATCTTTCAAGGTAACGTTTTTAATAAAGATGCTTTGGGCTGACTTTTGGGAGCATATTTGCATCCAGAGCTGCAGATTGACTGCAAGAGGCCTACAAAGAGCTTCTGGAAGCAACTGGGCAATACAGGTCTATTTGGGAGCTGACAGGTAGGGGCTAGAATTGGTTTACCCTTAATTTATTCCTGTGACCTTGAGCCAATCACATCCTCTTTCTGTATGTCCATTTCTTCCTCTGTACAAATATTCTTTCCTTTATTATTATTATTATTTTTATAAATATTCTTTAAAAGCAAAAAACAAAGCTCAATACTTATTTGGCTCTTACCAAAGACCACAGCAAAGGGTGAGCTGAGTGTGTTTGGGTGCTATAGGTACAATATGAGACTACTGAGCACTTGAAATGTGGTTGGTCCAAACTGAGTTGTGCTATAAAGTATAAAATACACACTGATTGTTAAGACTTACTGTGAAAAAAATATAAAATATACTTCTAATAATTTTTTATATTGACAGCATATTGAAATGGTAATATTTTGGGTATTGAGTTAACCTCTGTAAGTTGACCACCCAAGGAACTATAACAGACTGGTCAACATATGAAGGTGATCAACGTAAGGAACCAGGTCTACCGTACTGATGCATACATGTGGTGCATGTCTGGTCTATGAAAACTAGGTCAACTTAAGGAGGTGGTCAATGTAGGGAGGGGTCAACTATGGAGGTTCTGCTGTATTATTAAAATCAATTTCATCTGCTTGTTTTCATTTTTTAAAAAATGTAACTGTGAGTATGGTTGACATTACCTTTATGAATCGCATCATCACAGTTCTAACTGGGCAGTGCTGGCCTAAAGGGGACACAGGGAACAAGTGCAATGTAGACATGGCAGTGTGTGGTTACAGTGGTTCTAGGTGGTGGCAGGAAGTGCAGGTGCTATGAATGGCATGGCACCTCTTCTGAGGGCCTCCCCAGGGATGATGAGGAGTTAGCCAGGTGACAATGAGGTGAGCGCTGGAGGGAGGGACATTCCAAGCAAAAACAACAGCAAATACGAGTTGGCCAGTTTGAGGAAGAGAAGGAGGGCAGCCTGGCTGAGTAGAAGGAGGAAAGGGGAGACAGTAGAGAGACAGAAAGGTCCATTTTCCAAATGAGTTAAATCTGTTGCCTGAGGAACATGGAAACGAATTGGCAGGGGCAGGCCAGGATTCAAATCACATTCTTTCTGACTCCGGTGCTGCCCTGGGCTGCTGCTTCAGCTTGGGTTGGAGTAACGAGGATCTGTGTTCCAGGTCTTTTCTCAGTGGGCTGGCGGATTTTCATGTCTTACATCGGAATGTTTATAAAGAAGTCCAATGCACCCCTTCCCATCTTTTCTTGTCACTTTTTAGACAAAAATAGAGAGCAATGCTTTTGCCAACTCTGTATCCCAAAGCCACTCAAACCTTCATTCTTTTAGAAAGTTTTCCAATTGGGGAAGACTTTTGTGAGGAAAACTGGAGAAAATTTGAGGTATGAGGAGAATATCTGGAATTCAAGCATTGGCTCCGCTGAAGTAATTACTTACCTGAGCTATAGCAGAAACCAGAGTAGAGAAGATAGTTGGCCAGGCATGGTGGCTCATCCTAATACTCTGGGAGGCTGAGGTGGAAGGATCCCTTGAGCTCAGGAATTCAAGACCAGCCTGAGCAAGAACACAAGAATGAGACCCCCATCTCTACTAAAAACAGAAAAATCAGACAATCCTTCTGGTGGGTGCCTGTAGTCTCAGCTACTCAGGAGGCTGAGGTGGAAGGAGTTTGAGACCTTGAGTTCAGGAGTTTGAGACCAATGAGCTCAGGAGTTCGAGACTAACCTGAGCAAGAACATAAGAATGAGTCCCAAGAACATAAGAATGAGTCCCAATCTCTATTAAAAACAGAAAAATTAATTAACACTCTTAAATCTGTAGCCTTTATATACACCAACAATAGTCAAGGGGAAAAAAACAATCAAGGATTCTATTCCCTTTACAATACTGCCAAAGAAGATGAAATATCTGGGAGTGTATCTAACTAAGGACGTGAAAGATCTCTATAAAGAGAACTATGAAACTCTGAGAAAAGAAATAGCTGAAGATGTTAACAAGTGGAAAAATATTCCATGCTCATCGCTGGGAAGAATCAATATTGTTAAAATGTCTATACTACCTAAAGCAATTTACAGATTTAATGTGAGCCCTATTAAAGCACCTCTCTCATATTTTAAAGACCTGGAAAAATTAGTACTTCATTTTATATGGAAACAGAAAAAACCTCGAATAGCCAAGACATTACCCAGAAATAAAAACAAATCGGGAGGAATCACGCTTCCAGACTTCAGACTTTATTATAAATAGATAGTGATCAAAACAACATGGTACTGGCACAAAAACACAAACGTAGATGTATGGAACAGAATTGAAGACCAAGAGGTGAACCCAGACACTTTTCGATAAGCCTATTAAAAATATAAATTGGGAGAAAGATTCCCTATTCAATAAATGGTGCTGGATGAATTGGCTGGCAACCTGTAGAAGACTGAAACTGGACCCACACCTTTCTCCTCTAACAAAAATTGACTCTCACTGGTTAAAGGACTTAAACTTAAGACATGAAACTATAAATATCCTTAGAGAGTGCAGGGGAAACACTTGACAAAATTGGCCTGGGAAAATACTTCATGAGGAAGACCCCCTGGGCAATTGAAGCAACATCAAAAATACATTACTGGGATCTGATCAAATTAAAAAGCTTCTGCACTGCCAAGAATACACTAAGTAAAGCAAATAGACAGCCCTCAGAATGGGAGAGGATTTTTGCAAGTTATGCTACCAACAAAGGTCTAATAACCAGAATCCACAGAGAATTCAAACTTATTACTAAGCAAGAAACAAGTGATCCAATTTCAGTGTGGGCAAGAGACATGAACAGAAGCTTCTCTGAAGAAGACAGGCGCATGGCCTACAGACACATGAAAAAATGCTCATCATCTTTAATCACCAGAGAAATGCAAACCAAAATTACTCTGAGATACCATCTAATTCCAGTAAGAGTAGCCCACATCACAAAATCCCAAAACTACAGATGTTGGCATGGATGTCGAGAAAAGGCAACACTTCTGCACTGCTGGTGGGAATGTAAGCTAGTCTGGTCCTTTTGGAAGGAAGTTTGGAGAACACTCAGGGACCTAAATGTAGACCTGCCATTTGATCCTGCAATTCCTCTTCTAGGTGTATATTCAAAGGACCAAAAATCATTTGGCAATAAAGATATTTGCACCAGATTGTTCATTGTAGCTCAATTCATAATTGCCAAGTCATGGAAGAAGCCCAAGTGCCCATCAACCCATGAATGGATGAATTAATTGTGGTATATGTATACCATTGAAAACTATGCAGCAGTAAAAAAAAATGGAGACTTTACCTCCTTTATGTTTACATGGATGGAGCTGGAAAATACTCTTCTTGGTAAAGTATTTCAGGAATGGGAAAAAAGTATCCAATGTACTCAGTACTACTGTGAAACCAATTTATAATAACTCATACTTGTATATGAAAAATGAAACACAACTTTAGCCTAGGATGAAGGAGGGAAGGGGAGGGAGAGGGATGGGGAGGGGGGGGAGATAGTAGGGGATAGTAGGGGGACCACAACTGTGGAGCACATTGCAAGTACCAGTTGGTTCTATCATGTGTAGAACACAAATGTCCTAACGCTATAATTGGGTAAATGAGGTGAAAGCTATGCTGATTAGTATGATGTAAGCACTCCAATTTGTACAAATAATCAACACACTGAAATGGGCATAAATGTATTTATGATCTATGTACAGAAGACTTAATAAAAAAATAACATGGATATTATAGCCAAAAACAAACAAAAAACAAAAACAAAAACAGAAAAATTAGACAATCCTTGTGGTGGGTGCCTGTAGTCTCAGCTACTAGGAAGGCTGAGGCAGGAGGATAGTTTGAGCTCAGGAGTTTAAGTTGCTGAGAGCTAGGCTGACACCATGGCACCCTAGGCTGGGCAACAGAGGGAGAATCTGTCTGAAAACAAACAAACAAACAAAAAAAAGAAGATAGTTAAGACCAATTAAAAAAAGAGGAGGTTCTCATTCTGGACTAGGTATAACCTTGATCTTCTCCCTAGAAAATGAGGCAACTTGGTATGAAGAGTAGCAAGAATAGTGAATTATAAAGGCACATCGCTCATTTGCACATTTTATTTGAGTGTCTGCTCTAGGGATCTGCAAGTCCGTGCTATAAAGGGCCAGGTAGTATAAACTTTATTTTAGGCTTCGTAGGTCATTACCATCTTTGTTACAATTACACGGGTCTGCCATTGTAGTTTGCAAGCACAGTAGAAGACACATAAACAAATGGATGTGCATTAAAAATTATTTATGGACACTAGAATTTGAATTTTACATTTATTGCATGTAACATGACTTTTTGGCCTAAAGGGGAGACAGGGAACAAATGCAATGTAGACATGGCAGTGTGTTCTGTGTGGTGGCGGGAAGTTCAGAATGCTATGAAGACAGCCAGCAGGGCATGGCACGTCTTCAGAAGCCCTAAGAGCTAAGCCATACTCAGCTTATGAGCTAGACCTGGCCTCCTGGCTATAGTTTTTCAGCCCCTTCTTTCCTCTGCACTGGGCACCTTGTGAACAAATAGAGATGACTCTTCACAGTGTGAGGTGAAGTTATTCGGGCTTCCCAAAGTGTGTACCTTGAAACACACTAAAATTGATGTTTCACTAAAAAAGGTATGCCCAAAAATGTTTGAAAATTATTGGATTTAGGCAAATTTTCTTTACTGCAGGGCTTCTCAGAGCCTTTAATTTGCTAATGTACACAGTGAATTTCTAGGAAAGGAATATAGCAAGACAAATGTATGAGGCCAAACTCATTTGACTAAGAAATTTTAAACATATAGAACACTTTTCACAACTGGTGTTACATAGAACACACTGTGAGAAAAGTCGCTTCGGTTTTCACTGGGAAAATGTAGTCACTTACCAAGTCTCCCAGCGGCCCAGCTTAAAGATCAGATTTGAATCTGAGGTCTCCTTCCTTCTAAGTTCGTTCTCTGTTTCCGAATGACCAGGCAATGTTTTAGAATTACATGTTCTCTCTCTCTCTCTTTTTTTTTTATTTGATAAGAAGGTAGAAATAATAAAGAGAAAGGTTCATTTTGTAATTCTGTAAAGCACATTATGTCTCTTCTCATTTGGTTATGTAACCCCCTGCTTGGATGTGTCTGCAGCTTTTCATCCCTACTGTCCCCATGACTCCTCTCAAACTCACCCTGCCATCAGCTGCCGGATTCATTTTCAATTTCATTCTTCTAAGTTGTATAATTGCTGCTTTAATAATTAAACTTCAAAGCCCATCTGACCCTAAGCTCTTTAGGGCCAGGGCCCACAATGTTGAAAGCAGCTGATATGAGACCGGGAAAAGCTCCTACGCATTAAACCAAGGTGTGAATTGTTTAAAAGCAAACATGAATGCTAGGATTTAGTGGGGCCAGTTTTGATTAGAATCAGAGAGGCTTTCAAGAAACACGTGTAGTATAAATGATTTTTGAGACCTGAAGTGCTAAAGGACTTAAAGTAGGGCCGTATCTTATGTGAGAGTTAGTGTTTAAAGTCGGTACATACTGCAAAAATTGTGGAGAGTCAAAATTACCCTTGACAATACTGTAAATCATCAATAAAGTGCCAAGAAACCCCAAGACATCGTGTACACTCTGCAGTCTCTCAGTAAGTCCCAAAAGCTAAAAAAGTAATATTTTTTCCCCTCTCAAGTGTTGTATGAGTTCCCTATTTTTAGTTTAACAACAGATGAGTATTGGCTTGCATTTAGGAGCCTTGATGTATGAAAACAATCTTTCCCCCCTTGATGGTTGAATTACCCTGAGAGACAAGTTCCTCTGATGTGGCCTGTTTGCCCTGAAATGTCTTCTCATAAATGACTTTGGATAAATCACCCTGAAAAATGTGATTTTATTTTCCATCTGTCCTCTTTGATAGGATCCCAGATTTCTTTTGTGCTGAAGTTCATTTATCACTATCATGATGTCCTTGGTATTGTTGGGACGTTGCATCCACAGACCCTTGCTAGATGGGCCACCTAGACTCTCAACAAAGATCCTGAGAAGGACATGGGTAAAATATAAGGATAGGGAATATTGGTAAGTTCTATTTCATTTAGAGGAGAAAAAATAAGGAAATATATATGGCAAATTGCAGTGACATAAATATCTTAATATTTTCATTGGCCCAGATCCCCTACTCCTTGCCCCACATTTATCTACTGAGCAGAGAGGAGGAGAAAGATATTCTGTTCTTAGAAAGTAAAGGCATTTTGCAAGGGATTCAAACCCAGGCCTTCTGACTCCAGAGTCCATGCTTTAACCCACATGCCATAGTACACACGTATCTTGTCCTTGCAGTCACCAGAGGGGCGACTAGATATGGCTAGGAACATTTTAGGAACTGTAGTCAAAGCTCTGCATTGACTGACCACCGTCTAGTTCCAGACTTATCTTAGGCATCATTTGATGGACGATGTGGTATCTGAACAGAATTTTTAGAATAGTAGAATTTAGGTATACTTAAATTGGACTGTGGGTGGGCTTCACAATTCCATTTCTGGAACAGGAAACATCTGAAAAATAAGGGCCTAGGTCCTTCTAAAAGACCCTGTGTTTCCCTATGGTTGGAGAACAGACACAATGCTTTGATCACATTTGTTGGAACAAATGGTATTTCTGGGGGACAGGGAGCATTTTTGTTTGATTGGAGCACAAGGAATATAAAAAAGATTCAAAGGAAAAAAATGGTTGAAAAACAAATGGGGTCAAGTCACAGAGAGCTTTGAATGGTATCTGTGAGAGGCAGAAAATGGACCTCAAAGATGTCCATGCCCTAACCCCTGGGACTTGCAAATATGTTAGTTGGCATGGCAAAGGAGAATTAAAGGTGATCATTTGGGTGGACACAAAGCAACCCCATGTTCTCATGAGTGTAAGAGGGGGCATAAAAGAGAGAACCAGAGCGACAGTAGGGTGGAGGACAGTTAGTCCAGGTTGTTGGCTTTGAGGATGGAGGAAGGGGCCCTGAGCTGAGGAATCTGGAGGTTTTTAGAAGCCGGTAAAGGCAAGGAACAGATTCTCCCTCAGAGCTCCAGAAGGCATGCAGCTTTGCCCACACCTTAATTTTAGTCCATTGAGACCCAATGGCATCCAGAACTATGAGATAATAAATATGCATTATCATAAACCATTAAACTTGGGCTAATTTGTGACATCAATAGCAAACAAAACACCACTCCAAGGGTAGCTTGTGATAAATCTAAATTTTTAGATTTAGAGCTTGAGATAAATCTAAATTTTTATTAATCATAGAATCTTTGGTAACCAATTCACCAAGTAGAATAATGCTGTCCAGTGGAACTTTCTGCAATGCTGAAAATATTTAATGTCTGTGTTGTCCAGTGTGGTAGTCACTAACCATATATGTTTATTGGGCATTTAACATGTGGCTAGTGGGACTGAGGAAATAAATTTTTAACTTGACTGAATTTTAATTTATTTAAATTTAAATTAAAAATAGCCTCATATGCCTAGTGGCTACCATACTGACAGCATATATAGTTTTCATTTATAAAGACAAGGCAGCAAGAGACCCTAGCACATGGGACTGCTGTTTAATAATCAATATGCATTAGATAACATAAAACAATGTTTGGACTATGTTCTGTAAGAAAGAAAATATTTGTGTTAAATTTTAAATATTTGCGTTCAGGTTTGTAAAGACATCTCAGTTTTTTTTTTTTTTTTTATTCTCTTTTGTTTTTTTTTTGGCCGGGGCTGGGTTTGAACCCGCCACCTCTGGCATATGGGACCGGCATCCTACTCCTTGAGCCACAGGCGCCACCCAACATCTCAGTTTTTGAAGACTTGGAGTTAGGCTCCACATCACTGGAAAACAAGAACAATTTGCCTTGACTTTCCTCTTTAGCAAGCTGAATAATTTTGCTAGTATGTTGACTTTTTTCAGACACCTCCCTTTCTTTCTTTTTCTTTTTTTTCTGAATTAAATCATAGCTGTGTATATTAGTGCAATCATGGGCCACAATGTTTTGGTTTTATATACAATTTGAAATGTTTTCATCAAGCTGGTTAACATAGCCTTCATGGCATTTTCTTAGTTATTGTGTTAAGACATTTATATTCTACACATAGTAAATTTCACATTTGTACCCTTGTAAGATGCACCATAGGTGCGGTCCCAATACTCTCCCTATACACATCCTCCCCCCTTCCCTCCCTCTCCCCTTTCTCCTTCTTCTTGGGCTATAATTGGATTATAGCTTTCATAGTAAGAATGAGTACATTGGACACTTTTTCTTCCATTCTTGAGATACTTTGCTAAGAAGAATATGTTCCAGTTCCATCCATGTAAACATGTAAGAGGTAATGTCTCCATCCTTTTTTAAGGCTGCATAATATTCCATGGTGTACATATACCACAATTTATTGATCCATTCATGGGTCGATGGGCACTTACCTGGGCTTCTTCCATGATTTAGCAATTGGGCTGGAATAAACATTCTGGTACATATATCTTTGTTATAATGTGATTTTTGGTCTTCTGGATATATACCTAGTAGAGGAATTGTAGGATGGAATGGCAGGTCTATTTTTAGATCTCTAAGTGTTCTCCAAATGTCTTTCCAAAAGGAACGTATTAGTTTGCATTCCCACCAGCAATGTAGAAGTATTCTAACTTTAAAAATAATACTTCTGCTTCTATTCTAGCCACGTGCAACATTTAGAGATTTAATAAACCTGCATCAAGATCTGTCTGGAGTTATTACTTATGTTTGGCTGTCTATAATGGGAGGCAGGCCACCTGTGGCTTGCAAGCCGGTCTGTGATGGTTTTGGTGTCTCAGGCTCTCTGTCTCGTTCTTCTCCACTGTTTCTCAGATCTGAATTTATTCTTCACTTTTTTCACCATTCCTGGATATCTGCTACCCCTCTGACCTCATCTAATGTTCCAGGTAGGCAGGCAGGCAGGGAGAAGAACTGCACCACATTTTGAGACTTTGCTTTTTATTTTCAGATAAAAATTATCATGAGGAGTTTTCATTGCATTGGTTAGAGAAATGCCTTATGAACACCAAGTGCTGAGGAGTCCCTAGTGCCCAGGCTTGGGCATAGAATACAATGAGGGCTCAGGGAATGCAGTTGACCCTGAACATGGGTGCGAGTATATGCAGGGTTCCTGGAACCAATCCCTGTATATATGAAAAGCACTTCTCCAGGAAAGCATGTATCATACTCGCTAGCCTGTGGAGCAGAGGAAGAGATGATGGTTAGGTTGGGTGTTCAGTGAGTGGACTTATAATATCTGGCAAAGCATTCATACAATCCAAGCACTAGTCACCAAATGTTTATAATGTATTTGAATGTGATGAGTCTAACCTCATTGAGCCTCTGTTTGTCCATCTCAAACAGAAAATTTGTCCATCTCAAAACAAAAAAGAAGAAGGAAAATATAAACTTCCCTTTGGAATATGTAAAAAGGTGTTTTAAACTATATAGTAATGGAAAATTAAGGAGTAATGATGACCTTGATTCTTAATGTCTCCTTTTGAATACTCTTTCTAGGGGTGGGTGCAGTGGCTCATGCCTGTAATCCTAACTCCAGGAGGCTGAGCTCAGGTAGATCCTTTGAGTTCAGACCACTTGAGCAAGAGTGAGACCTTGTGTCTACTAAAAAATAGGAAAACTAGCTGAGCATTGTGGTGGGTGCCTATAGTCCCAGCTACTTGGGAAGCATGAGGATTGCTTGAGCCCAAGAGTTTGAGGTTATTGTGAGCTATGATGATGCCATGGCACACAACCCCAGAGCACAGAGTGAGACTCTGTCTCAAATAAATAAATACTATTTTTTTATTATCCTCATGAGCTATGATTTAAGTCATTTTCACATGACCCATTAACCCTATTAATAGATAGGTTAGTTAGAGACCAGTGTCTCATCGCTTCTCGGCCTTTTGGCTAAGATCATGTGTAGAGACCAGTGTCTTAAGTTGAGTTCCTTAAAAGCAGAGTCTGAAATAGGGATTCTTGTGCAGGTGATATATCATGGGGTGCCTCAGGAGAGAACTATAAGGAAGGAAAGGAGAAAGAAGGGAAAACAGATGAGGAGAAATGTATTTTTTAGGCAGCATTCAGCCTCATTCCAGGGTGCACTCTGGAGTATGAATTGCACCACAAAAGTTGTCCACTCCTTTGGGTGTGGGTCTGGCTTTTATACCTCATCAGTTAGTCAACGGCCATACACAGTCCCTGGGACTGAGGGATCCTAACTCGCAGGCCTCTGTAGACTTGGCAGCCCATCAGCATCTGGAGCCAGGCACAAGTGTGAGAAGTCAAGAGCCATTAACTGCAGAAGCTGGGATGGGGTAGGCCAGAAACAGGAAGATGTGATAGGACATCATTAGTACCTGGGACAAGCAATCTGGGAATGGAGCTGTTACTTCTTGTGAGTTAAGAGAGGCAGCTTTCTTCACTCTTCTTCTTTGCTTATTCCCCTATGATAAAAAAAGCCCTCAGGATTCCCTGAATGGAAATTTAGGAACAAGTTTGGAGGGTGGTCTAATCACATAAATAAGTATATAATAGTCCCAAGGGCATTAATCCTTCCTATCCACTTGCGGCATTTTCTCTCACCTGAAGGATTGTGTGAGGCTGAGGGAAAATTGTTTTTGCTTGCTAATAAAGTTCCTGACATTTGTTAGCACTTGGTTCTTAAAAGAGCTTGAAAATATGCTAGTGAAAAGCAAGGAAGCCTTGTTCTGTAAATACAGGAGGGTGGAGGATGCATTCTTTTCACTGAGAGTATAACCTGGAATTGAACACAAAAACAATCATAATAATGTTAATAATAGATTATGCACATGGACCTAGCCAGTCCAGACCTTGTGCAAAAACTGTAACATTTGCACCCACTTAATCTTTACAACAACTCTACAAGTTAGGATGTATTATTATCCCCCTTCTATGGCTGAAGACATTGAGGCTTAGAGAGGTGAAGCAGCTTGCCCAAGGTTGCAGCTGGTAAGAGGCAGAGCTACTAGGAGGTTTGATTGGTTGTGTGGCAGAGGAATCTGAGAGCCTGAAAATGAGACACTTGTGTGTCCCAAGGAAATGGGGGCTCATTTCTTCACAAAGAAGACAGCCAGGAAATAACAATGCAGACACAAGATTCACATGTGTTGGTTGGGAGAAGACCATTCAGAATAGGTTTGGAAAGAATTCTTTAAATTCTATTCTATTTTTCTTTCTACAATGATAGTTGTCTTTTCATATATACAGGGATTGGTTCCAGAACCCTGCATGTACCAACATGCATACATACTCAAGTCCCTATGGGGGGGCCTGCAGAACCCACAGAAATGAACAGTTGGCCCTCCATGTAGTGAGTTTTGCATCCCTGAATACTGAATATTCTATCTGTGTTTGGTTGACTAAAATCCACGTATGAGTGGACTGGTGCACCCATGTTCAGGGTCAACTGTATTTCCTGAGCCCTCTTTGTATGCTACGCCCCAGCCTGGGCACTAGGCCATAACATGGCTCTTATCCTCCCGGGGCTTAGAATCTAATTTAGGGAGGTGGACATTAAATTTGTGATAACAATACAGAGAAAAAAGCTGGGGCACAATACAGTAAAAGTATCTGAGCACAGGTCCTCACCTAGTGTAGGGCTAGAGGGTTTCAAAGTGAGTATCCCTGAGGAAATAACTTTTTTTTTTTTTTATAAAATAAATGTTAAATATTTTTTATTTGACATTACACATAAACCACACTAAAATGCCTTTCAATAAATAAAAGGCAGCATTTTAGTAGACCCAGGGAAATTATATTGGCGTGATAAAGATCAAAAGTACAAAGTAAACATTGCTACCTTCTCTCCAGCCCTCACCTTTAACAGGCTAATGAACACCAATTAAAACATCAGTGAGTCTTGCTTGGTTCTGAGACAGTGAGGAGATTTCCCCAGTATTTAAATATATTCACATAATCAGTTATATAAATCTTAATATAAAACCAATCTTCAATAGGCTTTGGGATGGCAATTTACTATCTTTGTGAAAAGGTAAACATTGCTAATTAAATATGAACATATCTTTAGAAATGGAAAACAGTGATGCATTTACTGAACTGGAATCACTATCAAAATCCAAAAAACCGATCATATTCATTTAACCACAAGCCAGTCTTAGTTAAACGGGGACTGTCCAACAAAAATATTCTGTCACTCATTCATGATCTGAATTCTGGTAAATGAGACCAATTAAATTACGGTACACATAAAAAAAAGCCGTGAGATATTTCTCTTTTGTAATAAATAAGGCAATGGCCATCTATTACTCATTTGTAGCTTTTTTGAGATAAGCTATCAAGTCTGCCCTTTCTCCCTTCTTAATGCCAGCGAAGATCATTTTTGTTCCAGGGATGTACTTCTTGGGATTCTCCAAATACTCCATCAGTGTATCCTCTCCCCAGGTTATGCCGTTGTTCTTATTGGTGTCTGTGTAAGAGAAGCCAGCAGCCTGACCTGTCTTCCTCCCAAAGAGACCATGGAGATTTGGCCCAGTCTTGTGCTTGCCTCCTTTTTCCACAGTATGGCACTGGGCACACTTCTGAACAAAAATCTTCTTGCCTTTCTCAATATCACCCATATTTAATTCTCTCTTTGGTTGCTAACAGTACTAAAGTTACGAGCTGGAAGCCGGACGTCCTGCCATCTCAGGAAATAACTTTTATTCTTTTTCAGTTTTATGGAGTATAGTTGACAAATAAAAATTTTATATGTTCAAAGTTTACAGTGTGATATTTAGACATACACAAACTTTGTGAAATGGTTTCCCCAATTAAGCTAATTCACATATCCATTGCTTCATTTAGTTACCTTTTTTAAAGATCTACTCTCTTAGCAAATTTTAAGTGTATGTTATTATGAACTATAGTCCTCACATTCGACATTAGATCCTCAGCATGCCTGAGGTGTGAATAGTATGCTTACAGCAATACCTGAAATGTCTCTCTTTGTCCTATGGTCCAAGGCCCAAGAATCTGACAGGGGCGTAGGCCGACTGCGTCCATTCAAAGGAGAGTATTCAGATGTTGACATGCATGTTGATTTTGTAATCCACAATGATGTGGTGATACCAAGTACTACAGTGTAGGGAGCATATTTTAGTATGCCAGATTCTGTGCTTTGTGCCCTGCACAAGGTATTTAATTAGGTCTCCAGAACTCTGTGAGTTACATTACTATTATTATCCCATTTTACAGATGAGAAAACTGAGGGACTGAGATGCTTAATAACTTATCCAAGGAAAGAGGGCTAGTAAATGGTACAGTTATGATTTGAAACCAAGCCTTCATATTTCAGAGTCCACACTCTAAATAAACCTTTGTTCCGAATCTAATTCGATTTTCATATGTAGCATGAAAAATATTAGAAGACATGGGCATAAACCTGAATTGTTCCATCAGTCCACACTGCTCCTATGTTTCTCTGGCACTGCAATCCTCTCATTTTCTCAAACAACCTGGATATCACCCTGGGCTTCTCCATTTACTTTTTTTTTTTGAGAAAAAATATTGTTTTTTTTTTTTTGTTTGTTTTGTTTTTATTAAATCATAGCTGTGTACATTGATATATTCATGGGGCATCATTCACTAGCTTCACAGACCATTTACCAAGTTTCACATATACCCTTGTAAGATGCACCACTGGTGTAATTTGACCAATCCCCTTCCCTCTACTGACCTCCCCTCTGCCTCCCCTCCCTTTCCCCCTTCCCCCTATTCTTAGGTTGTAACTGAGTTATAGCTTTCATGTGAAAACCCTAAATTAGTTTCATAGTAGGGCTGAGTACATTGGGTACCTTTTCTTTCATTCTTGAGATACTTTACTAAGAAGAATATGTTCCAGCTCCATCCATGTAAACATGAAAGAGGTAAAGTCTCCATCTTTCTTTAAGGCTGCATAACATTCCATGGTGTACATATACCACAATTTATTAATCCATTCGTGGATCGATGGGCACTTGGGCTTCTTCCATGACTTAGCAATTATGAATTGGGCTGCAATAAACATTCTGGTACAGATGTCTTTGTTATGATGCGATTTTTGGTCTTCTGGGTATATGCCCAGTAGAGGGATTACAGGATTGAATGGCAGATCTATTTTTAGATCTCTAAGTGTTCTCCATATCTCTTTCTGAAAGGAATGTATTAATTTGCATTCCCACCAGCAGTGCAAAAGTGTTCCCTTTTCTCCACATCCGCGCCAACATCTCTGGACTTAGGATTTTATGATATAGGCTAGTCTCACTGGAGTTAAATAGTATCTCAAAGTAGTTTTGATTTGCATTTCTCTGATGATTAAAGATGATGAGCATTTTTTCATATGTCTGAAGGCCATGCGCCTTTCTTCTTCAGAGAAGTTTCTCTTCAAATCCCTTGCCCAGCCTGTGATGGGATCCCTTGTTCTATTCTTGCTAATGCGTTTGAGTTCTCTGTGGATTCTGGTTATTAAACCTTTGTCGGAGACATAACCTGCAAATATCTTCTCCCATTCTGAGGGCTGTTTGCTTGCTTTACTTACTGTGTTCTTGGCTGTGCAGAAGCTTTTTAGTTTGATCAAGTCCCAGTAGTGTATTTTTGAAGCTGCTTCAATTGCCTGGGGGGTCCTCCTCATAAAATACTCTCCCAGACCGATTTCTTCAAGGGTTTTCCCTGCACTCTCCTCTAGTATCTTTATAGTTTCATGTCTTAAGTTTAAATCTTTGATCCAGTGAGAGTCTATCTTAGTTAGTGGTGAAAGGTGTGGGTCCAGTTTCAGTCTTCTACAGGTTGCCAGCCAGTTCACCCAGCACCATTTGTTAAATAGGTAATCTTTTCCCCACTGAATGTTTTTAATTAGCTTGTCAAAGATTAAATAACGGTAAGTAGTTGCGTTCATCTCTTGGTTCTCTATTCTGTTCCAGACATCTACTTCTCTGTTTTTGTGCCAATACCATGCTGTTTTGATCACTATCGATTTGTAGTATAGTCTGAGGTCTGGTAGCATAATTCCTCCTGCTTTGTTTTTATTTCTGAGTAATGTCTTTGCTATTCGAGGTTTTTTTCTGATTCCATATAAAACGAAGTATTGTTTTTTCAAGATCTTTCAAGTATGACAGTGGAGCGTTAATAGGGATTGCATTGAAATTATATATTGCTTTGGGTAGTATGGACATTTTAACAATGTTGATTCTTCCCAGCCATGATCATGGTATGTTTTTCCATTTGTTAATATTTTCAGCTATTTCTTTTCTTAGAGTTTCATCTCTTTATAGAGATCTTTCACATCCTTTGTTAGATAAATTCCCAAATATTTCATCTTCTTTGGCACTACTGTGAATGGGATAGAGTCCTTAACTGTTTTTTCAACTTGACTATTGATGGTATATATAAATGCTACCAATTTATGAATGTTGATTTTGTAACCTGAGATGCTGCTGTATTCCTTGATCACTTCTAAGACTTTTGTACTAGAGTCCCTAGTGTTTTCCAGATATACAATCATATCATCTGCGAAGAGTGAAAGTTTGATCTCTTTTGACCCTATATGGATAACCTTGATTGCCTTTTCTTCCCTAATTGCCGTGGCTAAAACTTCCATTACAATGTTAAAAAGCAATGGAGACAATGGGCAGCCTTGTCTGGTTCCTGATCTGAGTGGAAATGATTCCAATTTAACTCCATTCAATATGATATTGGCTGTGGGTTTGCTGTAGATGGTCTCTATCAGTTTAAGAAATGTCCCTTCTATACCAATTTTCTCAAGTGTTCTGATCATGAAGGGATGCTGGATATTATCAAAAGCTTTTTCAGCATCGATTGAGAGAATCATATGGTCTTTGTTTTTTAATTTGTTTATGTGCTGGATTACATTTATAGATTTACGTATATTGAACCAGCCTTGAGACCCTGGGATAAAACCGACTTGGTCATGATGTATAATTTGTTTGATGTGTTGCTGGATTCTGTTTGTTAGGATCTTGTTGAATATTTTTGCATCTATATTCATTAGTGATATGGGTCTATAATTTTCTTTTCTTGTTGGGTCTTTTCCTGGTTTGGGGATCAGGGTGATGTTTGCTTCATAGAACGTGTTAGGCAGTCTTCCTTCTTTTTCTACCTTTTGGAACAGGTTGAGTAATATAGGTACTAATTCCTCTTTAAAAGTTTGGTAGAATTCTGACGTGAAACCATCTGGTCCCGGGCTTTTCTTTTTAGGAAGGTTTTGTATGGTTGATGCTATTTCCAAACTTGATATTGGCCTGTTCAACATTTCCACTTGATTCTGGCTAAGTCTTGAAAGGTGATGTGCTTCCAAGTATCTTGATGTGCTTCCAAGTATCTGTCAATTTCCTTCAGATTTTCATATTTCTGAGATAAAGTTTCTTGTAATATTCATTAAGGATTTTTTGGATTTCTGAGGAGTCTGTTGTTATTTCGTCTTTGTTGTTTCTGATTGATGAGATTAGAGATTTTACTCTTTTTTTCCTGATTAGGTTGGCCAAAGGTTTATCTATTTTATTGACCTTTTTGAAAAACCAGCTTTTTGATTTATTGATCTGTTGTATTATTCTTTTGTTTTCAATTTCATTTAATTCTGCTCTAATTTTGGTTATTTCTTTTCTTCTGCTGGGTTTGGGGTTGGAATGTTCTTCGTTTTCCAATTGCTTGAGATGTCCCATTAAGTTGTTAACTTCCTCTCTTTCCGTTCTTTTGAGGAAGGCTTGCAGTGCTATAAATTTCCCTCTTAGAACTGCCTTTGCGGTGTCCCAGAGGTTCTGATAGTTAGTGTCTTCATTGTTGTTTTGTTCCAAAAAGTTGGCGATTTCTTTCTTAATCTCATCTCTGACCCAGCTATCATTCAGCATAGGGCATTTAACTTCCATGTTTTTGTATTAGTATGCAGATTCCTGTTGTTCCTCAGCTCAAGTTTTATTCCAGGGTGGTCCGAGAAGATACATGGAATAATTTCTATTCCTTTAAATTTACTGAGGTTAGACTTGTGACCTAAGATGTGATTGATTTTGGAGTAAGTTCCATGGGCTGATGAGAAGTATGTGTATTCAGTTTTTTTGGGATGAAATGTTCTGTAGATGTCTGCTAAATCCAAATGTTAGATGGTTAGGTTTAAATCTAAGATTTCTTTGCTCAGCTTCTTGTTGGAGGATCGATCCAACACTGCCAAAGGAGTGTTGAAATCTCCGACTATTATGGAGCTGGAGGAAATCAAGTTGCTCATGTCTGTTAGAGTTTCTCTTATAAATTGAGTTGCATTCTGGTTGGGTGCATAGATATTAATAATTGAGATCTCATCATATTGAGTATTACCTTTAACAAATATGCAGTGACCATTCTTGTCCTTCTTTACTTTTGTTGGTTTAAAGCCTATTGTATCTGCAAATAAAATTGCAACACCTGCTTTTTTCTCATTACCATTTGCCTGAAATGTGGATGACCATCCTTTCACCCTGAGTCTATATTTGTCTTTTAAGTTAAGATGTGACTCTTGTATGCAACAGATATCTTGCCTGAGTTTTTGTATCCAGTCAGCTAACCTATGCCTCTTTAGAGGACAGTTTAAGCCGTTCACATTAATGGAGAATATTGATAAGTCTGGTGAAGTTTTGGGTATCGAGTTTTTCAAAAGTCCAGTGGGCATTTTTAATCCTTTCACCAGTGTGGAAATTGGAGTTTGATCCAAAGTTTCTGAGTGAGTTTACTTTTGTGGTATAGGATTGGGTTGATCATTATGGAGGATAGGTCTGAGAATATCCTGAAGAGCTGGTTTGGTTATGGCAATTTCTTCAACATATGAATGTCATTAAAGTATTCAATTCCTCCATCATAAATGAAACTCAGTTTAGCTGGATAGGAGATCGGGGGTTGAAAGTTATTTGGCTTTAGGAGATTAAATTTGGTGACCACTCTCTTCTGGCTTGAAAAGTTTCAGCAGAGAGATCTGCAGTCATTCTAATATTCTTCCCTTTGAAGGTAATTGTTTTCTTTCTCCTGGCAGCTTTGAGGATTTTCTCCTACATGTTAACTTTAGTGAAGTTAATTATGATATGCCTGGGGGATGTCTTATTGGGGTTGAGTCGTGCTGGGGTTCTGAAGCTGTCTGCTATCTGAATTTCGGAATCTCTAGGCATGTCTGGAAAATTCTCTTTCATAATTTCATGCAGAAGGGCCTCTGTGCCCAGCGAGGCCACTTCATCTGTTTCTGGAACCCCTATGATTTGGATATTCACCTTCTTTGAATTATCCCTAAGCTCTCTGAGAGAATGATCCATTTTTGCTCTCCATTTCTCTTCCTCTTTGAGAGTTTGGGAGTGTTCAAAGGCTTTATCTTCGATGTCAGAAATCCTTTCTTCTGCTTGCTCCATTCTGTTGCTGAGGGATTCTACTGTATTTTTCATATCTTTGAGGGCTGCAAATTCTTCCTTCAGTGTGTCTAAGTCTTTGGTGGTTTTGTCTTTAAATTTGTTAAATTCTTGAGACAACTTTTGAATTTCTCCTCGAATTCCTAATTCCACTTTGTTAATCTTGTCTGCAATCCAAATTCTGAATTCTGTTTCTGACATCTCAGACAGTTGTTTATGAATGGGATCTTCAATTGCATCTGCCATATCTTTCCTTGGGGGGGTTGATCTATTCTGGTTATTCATGTTACCAGAGTTTTTCTGCTGATTCCACCCCATGGTTGTTTTACTCCCTCTGATTTTTCCCCCTGGGGCTTTGTCGAGGGCCTGTACAGTGTTGTGGCCTGAGAAACTGGGGCCCTGTCTGGTGTGGTGGTACTAAGTGGTTCTGTCTTGTTTTCAGCTGGTTTCTGTTCGACGCTAGTGAAACAGATACTCTGGATTGAAGTCTCAGCTGTGGAGAAATATCAGCAATTTAGTCACCCCACTCCCCACCAGCAAACAATTGGAAAAGAAAAATCAAATCTTCCTACCACCGTCCACCCAGGGCACCACCTGATTTGTCCTCAGGCGATTGGTTCAGTTCAAAAAGTCCAAATCATTTGTCTCAGTCTGCACCTGTCTCAGGTGAGAGAGTTTAAGAAGTCTCTGGTAACTGGATCACAGGGGTCTGGTGACTACTCTGGTGTGGCTTGCTCCAGTGCTGCGTGGAGTCAGGAGGAGCCACCCAGCCAACAGATGAGTCTGGGAAGGTTGATGCCTCCTTCCCCACCTTGCAACGCTGTCACACCCAGTCACTGATAGCCCTGCAGTTGGCTGACCCAGTTGCCTGTAGTGAATCGGTACTCCAGGAGTTTGCACCTGACTGAATCACAAGGAAGTTTGCCAGGCCGCTGTGCTCTGCCTCTCTCTAGCAGGAGGAGGTGAGGCCTGACAACCTCAGGCACTTGATGAAGGTTGGGGGGTTTTCACTCAGGTCCAGTCTCGCCCCGATTAATGTTACTGACAGAACAGAACAGAACAACTTTACAGTTCCCCTGCAGAAGAGAAGCTGAATTGAGTTCCAAATCAGCTTGTCTTTGCTCTTGTATTGTCTTATAGGCTGACGATCCCCTGAGGGCCAGGTGTGTCTTAGGTTTAGTAAAGCGGACCTCTGGGTCAGCCCCGCCCTGGGAGTTTCCCCGGTTTGCAAGTTGGAGTAGCCTCAGGCAAATCCTATACTCAGAGTCTCTGGTTGCCCAGGGAGACAGGGGGTGTGGCTTCAGAATATTCAGTAGTAAGCCGTATTGCTAGCAAATGAGGGCTGCTGTTCCATGGCTCAGGCAACCGCCACTCCAGTGTAGCTCCCTTCCGGCCAACCGTCCTCTCTCTGCTCGGGTACCCCAGAGTCTGCACCAACTGGCTGCAGCCCAGCACTGTCTACACACCTCAAGCAATCGCCCAAGAGTCTGGACCCCTGGGGGAAAGGCCTCCAGACCTTGGAGCAAGAGCAGAGGGGAGTGCGGGAAGCGCTGGGAGCCTGGGGTTGCGGGCAGAGAACACACACAGCTTTACACAGTTTTATGCCTGGCTGTATTGTCACCAAAAGGCAGCTGTCACACTGTGCCTCAGGGAACTGCCACTCCGGTGTGGTCCCCTCTCTGCCAATCGGGACTGGCCTCCAGACCTCAGTGTGAGTGAAGGGGAGTGCTGGGAGCTCAGAATTCCAGGCAGAGACTATATACAGTTTATACAGTTTTATGCCTGGCAGGAGGATGCCATGGCACCCTAGTAGGGGAGGTAGGTCCAGTTTTTAGAGGGTCTCTCCTGTGGAGTGTAGTGGGAGGACCTTTGAACTCTGCCCGATTGTTTGTGGGGCACTCTGAGCCGTTCTCATGGGGGAGGGGACTCCCATCTGCTTGGTGATGGATTTTGTACCTTTGTTTGTATCCTTGTGATCACAGCTCACCTCAGCGGGGTTGACATGCGTTGTTCAACCTTCTCTCTTAGTGCAGCTCAAATCCACCAGGTTACTTGCTGAATTTTTGTCCTTTAACTCTCCTACTAGACGGGAGCCTCTGTGGAAAGCTCGCTTCAGTCAGCCATCTTGTCTCCTCCCTCCTCTCCGTTTACTTTTATAGTTCAGTCGACTATTACCGTTACCTGTGGGTTTTGCCTCCTGAATTCATCAGAATTTCTTTCTTTCTCTCTCTACCCCAGGCCGCCAGCTAGTCCAGGCCACCAGCATCTCTCTCCCGGATCCTGTAACAGCTCCTCAACAGATCCTCCCACCTGCAGGTTCATCCCTCCAAGCCATCCTCCACCAATCCTGATGCTCAGGCAATCTTTATAAAACACAAATCCTAATGTGCTGATCTCCTGCTTAAAATCTCTGAGTAATCCTACCTCAGACTTAGCACCCACTAGCTGCCAGGTGCTTCTTCATGGATAACTTGTTTAATTCTGATGACAACCTATCTGTGAGACAGTGGCTTTTTAAAATCTCTTTAAACAGGGTTCATGTCAGAACCTAGGCAGAATCCATAGTGGGAAATATTTTCTCTCCATATAAGAAATGAATTTTAAATCATTTGAAGGGATGCCTCTAGTTAAGTTTTAGTGCACATTTAAGAGGCATCAACATCAAGCCTAACCTGATTTTGTCTCACTAGTTGCCATTTCTTATTCCCTACAACAGGGGTCCTCAAACTACGGCCTGCGGGCCACATGAAGTGGTGTGATTGTATTTGTTCCTGCTTTGTTTTTTTACTTCAAAATAAAATATGTGCAGTGTGCATAGGAATTTGTTCATAGTTCTTTTTTTAAACTATAGTCCGGCCCTCTAACGGTCTGAGGGACAGTGAACTGGCCCCGTTTAAAAAGTTTGAGGACCCCTGTCTAAAATTGTTTGTTTGTTCATCCTTTTTGATAACACATTGGCAGCTTCTAGCGCCAGACATCTCACTGCAAATCCAGGGTGCTTTATCTTTACTTCTCATTACTTGCCTGAATTTCTAGGTTTTAACAGAAGAGGCTGGAAAGAGAGACGCAAAGTCTGGAGATAAGGGTTGGACTGGTCCTCTGACCTAATAAAATATGAGGGAATAGTTTTTTAAGTAGTAAGTTCTCTGTGTCTCTCTCTTGCATGCTTCCTCTGTCCACACACACACACACTTGATCTTCCAACACTTCTCACCTTCTCCTATATTAGTAGTTCCTTCAACTCATTAAATATTTATTATGTTTCTTTATTGGATGTTACTTGCAGTTGCTTAGCTATTTCTCTCCATCTGTCCTTTTCAGAAATATTAATCTTATACTTACCAAGATCAATAGCTTTGGTGTTTGGGGCTTTGAAAATTAAACATCAGTCTATAGTTCAAACTTAAAAAAAGACTCACCTTCAAGAAAGGTGGAATTTAATTTCATTTAGCTAAGCTTGTAGTTGGAGGAATGTTGGAAATATTTTGGAAATTAGTTCTTGCTGATTTTCTGGGGAAAGACTAGGTATTCTCCAGGGCTGAATTGCAGGCAGAAAGCAATGCTTTTTGAAATGAAGACAAGCAGAGCCATTCATCCTGGGCAAATCACAAGCTATCATACTCCTTTCAGCCATCAATTGGATCTGTCATGGTTTGGGTTTAGTAAGAGAAGAATTTGCTCTTCCTCCAGTTTGTTGAGGACAGAATATCGTTTGAACCTCAGGCTTAGAGACTGGTTGGCAACTTCATGTCACGGATCAGAGATCAGCCTAATGTCCTGGGGGAGCCCTGTGGGAGGGGGCATCACAGTCCTTTGTAATTAAACAGAGGAACCAGGCACTCTAAGTGCCTGGGTTCCACCTTCACCCTGCCACTTGCCACGTGATCTTGCACCTATTGTCTGACAAAAGGACCAACTCTTAAAGGTGCTGGGAGAATTCTAAATGAGGCAATGTATACAGAGCATTGGGAACAGAAGCAGGTCTGTGGTAAATACTTAATACCTGCTTTATTATTACCAGTGTAAACTGTATTAGTCTGCTAAATACTTGTCTTATCTTCTCCTGCCTTTCCTGCATCTACTCTGGTTCATGGCAATAAATATTGAGTGAGTGGAGAAATGAACTGGACAGAGGAAAAATCCTGAAGGAACTAAAAGGCAAGCAATAACAAGAACTACAAGAACAGGTGGATTCTCTTTCTTTCTTAGGCAGGGAAAAGCATTCTGTCATTCACTCATTCATTCCTCAGAATAACCCTAGGAAAAACCGACTATTACTAACCTCATTTTACAAATGAAAAAATCTGAGGCTTCAAGGAGTCAAACCCCTCGTCCAAGGCTGCCCACTAACAAATGGTGAAAGAGCTGTTGAACTCAGGTTTGTCTAATTTCAGAGCTGGACATTCATTTCTAGGACAAGGGACAGGCAATAATGGAGCCCCAGGTGTAAATAGGCCACATTTATTTTCAGGACCTCTTAGTTCTTTCCCCACCTCACCATCTTTTTTGTCATCTTCTTTTTCAGGCAAATTCCAGTGTAAGACACCCTATTTTGTATCCTTTTTTCATGGTCACACTGTGTTTAGCTGCAGAGAAATGACAGCAAAATATTGTTAATAGTGTCAGAGTGGCAGCATCTGCTTCATATAGTTGAACAAAAACAAACTATTTCATTGAGAGGATGCCCAAGGCAGATGCCATGTTCATATAAGCACCTAGGGAAAGCCGCTCACCTTCTCAATGGCCTGGATGGACCTGGCACTGCACTGGGCACATTATTTATTTATCTATTTATTTTTTATTGTTGAGGATTCATTGAGGGTACAAGAAACCAGGTTACACTGATTGCATTTGTTAGGTAAAGTCCCTCTTACAATCCTGTCTTGCCCCAAAAGGTGTGGCATACACCAAGGCCCCACGCTCCTCCCTCCTTCCCTCTCTCTGCTCTATCCTTTCCCCACCCCCACCGTGTCCTTAATTGTCATTAATTGTCCTCATATCAAAATTGAGGACATAGATTCATGCTTCTCCATTCTTGTGATGCTTTACTAAGAATAATGTCTTCCACGTCCATCCAGGTTAAGACGAAGGATGTAAAGTCTCCATTTTTTTTAATGGCTGAATAGTATTTCATGGTGTACATATATCACAGCTTGTTAATCCATTCCTGGGTTGGTGGGCATTTAGGCTGTTTCCACATTTTGGCGATTGTAAATTGAGCTGCAATAAACAGTCTAGTACAAGTGTCCTTATGATAAAAGGATTTCTTTCCTTCTGGGTAGATGCCCAGTAATGGGATTGCAGGATCAAATGGGAGGTCTAGATTGAGTGCTTTGAGGTTTCTCCGTACTTCCTTCCAGAAAGGTTGTATTAGTTTGCAGTCCCACCAGCAGTGTAAAAATGTTCCCTTCTCTCCACATCCACGCCAGCATCTGCAGTCTTGAGACTTTGTGATGTGGGCCATTCTCGCTAGGGTTAGATGATATCTCAGGGTGGTTTTGATTTGCATTTCTCTAATAATTAGGGATGATGAGCATTTTTTCATATGTTTGTTAGTCATTCATCTTTTTTTTTTTTAGTTAAATCATAGCTATGTACATTAATGCAATCAGGGGCACCATACACTGCTTTTATATAAAATTTGACATATTTTCATCACACTGGTTAACATAGCCTTCCTAGCATTTTCTTACTTATTGTGTTAAGACATTTATATTCTTCATTTAGTAAGTTTCACATGTACCATTGTAGGATGCACCATAGGTGTGGTCCCATCAATTACCCTCCCTCCCCCATCCTCCCCACACACCTTCCCTCCCTTGCCCCTTTACCCATATTCTTGTGCTGTAATAAGTTTATAGCTTTCATATGAAAGCCATAAGTTAGTTTCATAGTAGGACTGAGTACATAGGATACTTTTTCTTCCATTCTTGAGATATTTTGCTAAGAAGAATATGTTCCAGCTCCATCTACGTAAACATGAAAGAGGTAAAGTCTCCATCTTTCTTTAAGGCTGCATAATATTCCATGGTGTACATATACCACAATTTATTAATCCATTTGTGGGTTGATGGGCACTTGGGCTTCTTTCATGATTTAGCAGTTATGAATTGGGTTGCAATAAACATTCTGGTACAAATATCTTTGTTATAATGTGATTTTTGGTCTTCTGGATATATACCTAGTAGAGGAATTATAGGATAGAATGGAATCTCTATTTTTAGATCTCTAAGTGTTCTCCAAACGTCTTTCCAAAAGGAACGTATCAGTTTGCATTCCCAGCAGCAGTGTAGAAGTGTTCCATTTTCTCCACATCCATGCCAACATTTCTGGTTTTTGGATTTTGTGATATGGGCTAATGGAGTTAGATAATATCCAACTGGAGTTAGATAATATCTCAATGTAGTTTTGATTTGCATTTCTCTGATGATTATGGATGATGAGCATTTTTTCATGTGTCTGTAGGCTGTGCACCTGTCTTCAGAGAAGTTTCTCTTCAAGTCTCTTGCCCAGCCTGAGATGGGATCACTTGTTCTTTCTTGCTAATACGTTTGAGTTCTCTGTGGATTCTGGTTATTAAACCTTTGTCGGAGACATAACCTGCAAATATCTTCTCCCAGTCTGAGGGCTGTCTGCTTGCTTTACTTACTGTGTTCTTGTCTGTGCAGAAGCTTTTTGTTTGATCAGGTCCCAGTGGTGTATTTTTGAAGCTGCTTCAATTGCCTGGGGCATCCTCCTCATAAAATATTCGCCCATGCTGATTTCTTCAAGAGTTTTCCCTGTACTGTCTTCTAGTGTTTTTATAGTTTCATGTCTTAAGTTTAAATCTTTAATCCAGTGAGAGTCTATCTTAGTTAATGGTGAAAGGTGTGGGTCCATTTTCAGTCTTCTACAGGTCGCCAGCCAGTTCACCCAGCACTATTTATTAAATAGGGAATCTTTTTCCCCCACTGAATG
Organism: Nycticebus coucang; assembly: GCF_027406575.1. Lineage (NCBI taxonomy): Eukaryota > Metazoa > Chordata > Mammalia > Primates > Lorisidae > Nycticebus > Nycticebus coucang. The sequence goes on from NC_069787.1 coordinate 35,535,816, forward strand.
TTTTTAATTGGCTTGTCAAAGATCAAATAATGGTAAGTAGCTGGGTTCATCTCTTGGTTCTCTGTTCTGTTCCACACATCTTCCTCTCTGTTTTTGTGCCAATACCATGCTGCTTTGATCACTATTGATTTATAGTATACTCTGAGATCTAGTAGGGTGATTTCTCCTGCTTTGTTTTTATTTCTGAGTAATGTCTTGGCTATTCGAGTTTTTTTCTGATTCCATATAAAACGAAGTATTATTTTTTTGAGATCTTTAAAGTATGACAGTGGAGCTTTAATTAAAATTGTATATTGCTTTGGGTAGTATGGACATTTTAACATGTTGATTCTTCCCAGCCATGAGCATAGTATGTTTTTCCATTTGTTAACATATTCAGCTATTTATTTTCTTAGAGTTTAATAGTTCTCTTTATAGAGATCTTTCATGTCCTTTGTTAGATAAACTCCCAAATATTTCATCTTCTTTGGCACTACTGTGAATGGAATAGAGTCCTTGACTGTTTTTTCAACTTGACTATTGTTGGTATATATAAAGGCTACCCATTTATGAGTGTTGATTTTGTAACCTGAGACACTGCTGTATTCCTTGATCACTTCTAAGGGGTTTTTAGTAGAATCCCTGGTGTTTTCCAGATATACAATCATATCATCTGCGAAGAGTATCTATTGAGAGGAACATATGGTCTTTATTTTTGTTTCTGTTAATGTGGTGGATAACGTTTATAGACTTGCATATGTTAAACCAGCCTTGCATCCCTGGGATGAAACCTACTTGATCATGATGTATGACTTTTTGATGATAAGCTGTAATCTATTGGCTAGGATTTTGTTGAAAATTTTTGCATCTATATTCATGAGTGAAATTGGTCTGAAATTCTCCTTTATAGTTGGGTCTTTTCCTGGCTTTGGTATCAGGGTGATGTTTGCTTTGTAGAACGTGTAGGGAAAGATTCCTTCCTCCTCAATTTTTGGGAATAATTTCTGTAGTATGGGAATAAGCTGTTCCTTGAAGGTTTGATCGAATTCTGGTGTGAAGCTGTCTGGACCAGGGCACTTTTTTGTTGGAAGCTTTTTTATTGTTTCTTTTCTTTTTTTTCTTTTTTTTTGGTAGAGACAGAGTCTCACTTTATGGCCCTCTGTAGAGTGCCGTGGCCACACACAGCTCACAGCAACCTCCAACTCCTGGGCTTAAGCGATTCTCTTGCCTCAGCCTCCCAAGTAGCTGGGACTACAGGCGCCTGCAACAACGCCCGGCTATTTTTCGGTTGCAGTTTGGCCAGGGCCGGGTTTGAACCCGCCACCCTTGGTATATGGGGCCGGCGCCTTACCGACTGAGCCACAGGTGCCGCCCTATTGTTTCTTTAATCTCAGTGCTTGCAATTGGTCTGTTCAGGAGCTCTATTTCTTCCTGGATAAGTCTAGGGAGAGGGTGTGATTCCAAATATTGATCCATTTCCTTCACATTGTCAAATTACTGGGCATAGAGTTTCTGGTAGTATTCAGAGATGATCTCTTGTATTTCTGTGCCATCAGTTGCTATTGCCTCTTTGTCATTTCTGATTGAGGTCACTATAGATTTTACTTTTCTATTTCTAGTTAGTCTGGCCAAAAGTCTATCTATTTTATTTATTTTTTCAAAAAACCAACTCCTTGTTTCATTAATTTTCTGAATTATATTGGATTCTTTTGTTTTCAATTTCATTGATCTCTGATTTGATTTTGGATATTTCTTTTCTTCTAGTGGGTTTAGGCTTAGATTGTTCCTCTTTTTCCATTTCCATAAGATTGCTTGTGAGTTTGTTGATGCCCTCTCTTTCTGTTTTTTGAATGTAGGTATCTAAAGTGATAAATTTTCCTCTCAAAACTGTTTTTCCAGTATCACACAGGTTTTGGTAGCTTGTGTCTTCATTGTTGTTATGCTCAAGGAAGTTAATGATTTCCTGTTTTATTTCATCCTGAACCCATCTCTCATTCAACAGAAGGTTGTTTAATTTCCATGCCTTTGTGTGGGGTCAAACATTTTTGTCAGAGTTGAGTTCCACCTTTAGTGCCTTATGGTCTGAAAAGATACAAGGTAAAATTTCAATTCTTTTGATTCTGTTGATATTTGTTTTGTGTCCCAGGATATGATCAATTTTGGAGAATGTTCCATGGGGTGATGAGAAGAATGTATATTCTTTATCTTTGGGATGGAGTGTTTTATATGCATCTATCAAGCACAGTTGTTCTAGGGTCTCATTTAAGTCCCTTATATCTTTGCTTAATTTCTGTTTAGAGGCTCTGTCCAGGTCTGTAAAAGGAGTGTTAAAGTCCCCTGTTATTATGGTATTGTAGGATATTACATTGCTCAGACTGAGTAAGGTCTGTTTCAAGAATCTGGGAGCATTTAAATTGGGTACATGAATATTTAGAATTGAAATATTTTCTTGGTGTATTTTTCCCTTGACCAATATAAAGTGACCATCTGTGTCTTTTTTGACTTTAATTGCTTTAAATCCACATGTACCTGAAAATAAGATTGCAACTCCTCTTTTCTTTTGAATTCTATTTGCCTGAAAAATTGTCTTCTAACCCTTAACTTGGAGTTTTAATGTGGCTTTTGAAGCCAGGTGTGTTTCCTGCAGACCACAAATGGATGGCTTGTGTTTTTTAATCCAGTCGGGCAATCTATGCCTCTTCAGTGGGGAATTCAAGCCATTAACATTTATTGAGATAATTGGTAAGTGTGGTATGTTCTATTCATCTTATTTTGTGAGAGTCCATTGCTTAGTTTTATCTTTTGCATCAGTGTGGAAGTTAGGTTCTGTCCTTTAATTTCTGAGTTCTTAATTTGCTGTTGATCTATTGTGCAGGACAGGTTGAAGTATTTCCTGTAGAGCTGGTCTTGTTGTGGTGAATTTGCTCAATGTTTGTATATCAGTAAATGATTTGATTTCTCTGTCAATTTTAAAGCTTCGTTTAGCAGGATATAGAATTCTGGGCTGGGAATTGTTCTGTTTATGTAGATTAAAGGTAGATGACCATTGACTTCTTGCTTAGAAAGTTTCATTAGAGAAGTCTGCAGTCGCCCTGATGGATTTGTCCCTGTAGGTCCACTGGCACTTATTCATGGCAGCTCGAAGAATCTTTTCTTTTGTCTTGACTTTGGACAGATTCATCACAATGTGTCTTGGAGAACCTTGGTTAGAGTTGAGGTGATGTGGGGTCTGATATCCCTCTGAAAGGAGTGTGTCAGAATCTTTGGTGATATTTGGGAAATTTTCATTGATAATATTTTTTTTCATATGCAACAAATACACTCAAAATTTAATGAATCTTGACAAATGAATACAGTTGCATAGCCACCACCATAATCATGATACAGAATGTTTCCATTAACTCAAAATTTCTTTTTTTTTACATTTATGCCATTTTCAATGTGTTGATTATTTGTAAAAATTGGAGTGCTTACATCACACTAATCAACATAGCTTTCACCTCATTTACCCAATTATAGCATTAATATAATATTCTTTAGTATGACTTCCATTCCTCTGGGGCATTCTTCTTTCCCCTTGGCGATACCTATAACTCGTATGTTGGAATGCTTCATAAAGTCCCATAATTCTGTCAGTGAATGTTATGCTTTCTCTCTCTTGTTTTCTGCCTCTTTAACTATCTGAGTTATCGCAAGAGCTTTGTCCTCTACCTCTAAGATTCTTTCTTCTGCATGGTCTAATCTATTGTTGATACTTTCTATTGCATCTTTAATTTCCCTAATTGACTGCTTCAGTTCCTTCACCTCTGCTACATCTTTTCTATATTCTTCATATCGTTCATCTCTTATTTGATTCTGATTTGAATTTCCTTTTGGTTATTTTCCACTTTATTAGCAGTTTCCTTCATTGTTTCCATCATTTCCTTCATTGTTCTCATCATCTGTATTCTAAATTCCCTTTCTGTCATTTCTAACATTTCTTTATAGATGGGATCCTCTATAGTAACTACCTCATGGTCCCTTGTGGGAGTTTCTCTGGACTGTTTCGTGTTACCAGGATTTTTCTGCTGATTCTTCCTCATGGGTGATTTCTTTTATCTGTTTCCTTGTCCTAATTTTACTTTCACTTCCTCTTGCTCTGTAAGTTGCTGTGCCTCTGTACTAGGGTTTTGGTACAGGACCAGAAGGTTGAGAAAGTTGAAGAGCAAGAATGGAAAAAAAAAGAAAAAGAAAAAAGAAAAGAAAAGAAAAAAGAGAAAGGAGAGGGGGTGGGTAAAAGGGAATATTGACAAAAAGAAGAGAGGCACAGAAAGAGGGAGACAGAGCAATATAGGTGTACAGTAGAATACTTTGACCTAACCTTAAAACCCTCCAATCTCTGGGGGTGCCATGTTGGTGGTTCCCTTGAGGTCAACAGCTCTTTGCTAGCCTCTTTGAACACAGTACCCTGCCTCCACCAAGTAGAGAGGAATGACAAAAATGCTATAAATCACACCGAAACAAGCAAACAGAAAACTTTATAGGATAAGATTGGGGGAAAAACCAAATAATAGGGGTAGAAACACTAGCAAAAATGACGTTTTAATTGTTGAAAAAGGCAACAATGGGAAATTATATATAAACTAGAAAAATGAAGAAAGAAAAGAAGGGAAAAAAAGAATATAGGGAAAACGTTGAAATTAAACAATAAAACAAAACAAAACAAAACAACAATGACAACAACAAAACAAAAAACAAAAACAAAATAAAAAACAAAGCAGTATATATATCTTACTGGATATTGTCTGGGTAACATGTAATCTTCTGGGGTATGAGATATTAATCACAATGCTGATATGCTGATTAATCACAATACAAGAATGGAGGCCTCTGCTGATTTCTCAAACCCCACAGGGTGGTGATCCTAAATCTCTCCTTAGCCCTCAAAAAAGGCACTTTAAACTGCTAAACTTGGCTAAGCAGAAGCTTTTCCAGGAAAGCGCTTTGCACTGGGCACTTTATATACTTTATTTACTTATTTATTTATTTTTGAGACAGTGTCTTATTTTGTCACCCTTGGTAGAATACCCTGGTGCCATAGCTCATAGCAACCTCAAAATCCTGGGCTCAAGCAATCCTCTAGCCTCAGCCTCCCCAGTAGCTGGAACTACAGGTGCCCTCCACAACACCTGGCTATTTTTTTTTACAGACAGGGTCTCACTCTTGCTCAGGCTGGTCTCGAACTCGTGAGCTCTGGTGATCCATTTGCCTCAGTATCCCAAAGTGTTAGGATTATTGGTGTGAGCCATTGCACCTGGTCTTATATACTAGATTTTTTTTAAATTAAATCATAGTTGTGTACATTAATGCAATCATGGGGCACCATACATTAGGTTTTATGTACCATTTGACATATTTTCTTTCTTTTTTTTTTTTTATTGTTGGGGATTCATTGAGGGTACAATAAGCCAGGTTACACTGATTGCAATTGTTAGGTAAAGTCCCTCTTGCAATCATGTCTTGCCCCCATAAAGTGTGACACACACCAAGGCCCCACCCACCTCCCTCCTTCCCTCTTTCTGTTTCCCCCCCATAACCATAATTGTCATTAATTGTCCTCATATCAAAATTGAGTACATAGGATTCATGCTTCTCCATTCTTGTGATGCTTTACTAAGAATAATGTCTTCCACGTCCATCCAGGTTAATACGAAGGATGTAAAGTCTCCATTTTTTTTAATGGCTGAATAGTATTCCATAGTATACATATACCACAGCTTGTTAATCCATTCCTGGGTTGGTGGGCATTTAGGCTGTTTCCACATTTTGGCGATTGTAAATTGAGCAGCAATAAACAGTCTAGTACAAGTGTCCTTATGATAAAAGGATTTCTTTCCTTCTGGGTAGATGCCCAGTAATGGGATTGCAGGATCAAATGGGAGGTCTAGCTTGAGTGCTTTGAGGTTTCTCCATACTTCCTTCCAGAAAGGTTGTACTAGTTTGCAGTCCCACCAGCAGTACAAAAGTGTTCCCTTCTCTCCAAATCCACGCCAGCATCTGCAGTTTTGAGATTTTGTGATGTGGGCCATTCTCACTGGGGTTAGATGATATCTCAGGGTTGTTTTGATTTGCATTTCTCTAATATATAGAGATGATGAACATTTTTTCATGTGTTTGTTAGCCATTCGTCTGTCGTCTTTAGAGAAAGTTCTATTCATGTCTCTTGCCCATTGATATATGGGATTGTTGGCTTTTTTCATGTGGATTAATTTGAGTTCTCTATAGATCCTAGTTATCAAGCTTTTGTCTGATTGAAAATATGCAAATATCCTTTCCCATTGTGTAGGTTGTCTCTTTGCTTTGGTTATTGTCTCCTTAGCTGTACAGAAGCTTTTCAGTTTAATGAAGTCCCATTTGTTTATTTTTCTTGTTGTTGCAGTTGCCATGGCAGTCTTCTTCATGAAGTCTTTCCCCAGGCCAATATCTTCCAGTGTTTTTCCTATGCTTTCTTGGAGGATTTTTATTGTTTCATGCCTTAAATTTAAGTCCTTTATCCAACTTGAATCAATTTTTGTGAGTGGGGAAAGGTGTGGGTCCCGTTTCAGTCTTTTACATGTAGACATCCAGTTCTCCCAACACCATTTATTGAATAGGGAGTCTTTCCCCCAAGGTATGTTCTTGTTTGGTTTATCGAAGATTAAGTGGTTGTAAGATGTTAGTTTCATTTCTTGGTTTTCAATTCGATTCCAAGTGTCTATGTCTCTGTTTTTGTTTACTGACCTTTTCAAAAACCCAGCTTTTTGATTTTTTGATCTGTTAATCTTTTTGTTTTCAATTTCATTTAATTTTGCTCTAATTCTGGTCATTTCTTTTCTTCTACAGGGTTTGGGGTTGGGATGTTCTTTCTTTTCCAGTTGCTTGAAATGTCCCATTAAGTTGTTAACGTCCTCTCTTTTTGTTCTCTTGAGGAAGGCCTGCAGTGCTATAAATTTCCCTCTTAGGACTGCCTTTGCGGTATCCCAGAGTTTCTGATAATTCGTGTCTTCATTGTCGTTTTGTGCCAGAAATTTGGCGATTTCTTTCTTAATCTCATCTATGACCCAGCTATCATTCAGCATAAGGTTATTTAACTTCCATGTTTTTGTTTGATTCTGCAGATCCTGTTGTTACTCAGCTCAACTTTTATTCCATGGTGGTCCGAGAAGATGCAAGGAATAATTTCTATTCCTTTAAATTTACTGAGGTTAGACTTGTGACCTAAGATGTGATCGATTTTGGAGTATGTTTTGTGGGCTGATGAGAAGTATGTGTATTCAGTTTTGTTGGGATAAAATGTTCTGTAGATATCTGTTAAATCCAAATGTTGGATGGTTATGTTTAAATATAAAATTTCTTTGCTCAGCTTCTTGTTGGAGGATGGATCCAATACTACCAAAGGAGTGTTAAAATCTCCAACTATTAATGGAGCTGGTGGAAATTAAGTTGCTCATGTCCGTTAGAGTTTCTCTTATAAATTGAGGTGCATTCTGGTTAGGTGCATAGATATCAATAATTGAAATCTCATCATATTGAGTATTACCCATAAAAAATATGAAGTGACCCTTCTTATCCTTCCTTACTTTTGTTGGTTTAAAGCCTATTGTATCTGCAAATAGAATTGCAACACCTGCTTTTTTCTGATTTCCATTTGCCTGAAATATGGACAGCCATCCTTTCACTCTGAGTCTATATTTATCTTTTAAGGTAAGATGAAATTATTGTATATAGCAGATATCTGGCCTGAGTTTTTGTATCAGTCAGCCAACCTGTGCCATTCCAGGACACTTTAGAGGACAGTTTAAGCCATTCACATTCAAACTGGAGAATATTGATAAGTCTGGTAAAATTTTGGGTATCGAATTTTTCAAAAGTCCAGTGGACATTTTTAATCTTTTCGCCACTGTGGAAGTTGGAGTTTGATCAGAAGTTTCTGAGTGAGTTTACTTTTGTGGTAGAGGATTGGGCTGGTCATTACGGAAGATAGGTCTGAGAATATGCTGAAGAGCTGGTTTAGTTATAGCAAATTTCTTCAACATGTAAATGTTATTAAAGTATTTAATTTCTCCATCATAAGTGAAACTCACTTTAGCTGGATACAGGATACGGGGTTGAAAGTTATTTTGTTTTAGGAAATTAAAAGTTGATGACCACCCTCTTCTGGCTTGAAAGGTTTCAGCAGAGAGATCTGCAGTCATTCTAATATTTTTAGGTTATGGTTTTCTTACGTCTGGCTGCTTTCAGAATTTTCTCCTTCATATTAACTTTAGTGAAGTTAATTATGATGTGCCGGGGGATGTCTTATTTGGGTTGAGTTGTGCTGGGGTTCTGAAACTGTCTGCTATCTGAATTTCAGAATCTCTTGGCATGTCTGGAAAATTCTCTTTGATAATATCGTGGAGAAGAGCCTCTATGCCTTGTGAAGCCTCTTCATCACTTTCAGGGATTCCAATGAGGTGGATATTACCTTCTTTGAATTATCCCAGAGCTCTCTGAGAGATTGATCCGTTTTTGTTCTCCATTTCTCTTCCTCTTTGAGAGTTTGGGAGCATTCAAAGGCTTTGTCTTCAATGTCAGAAATCCTTTCTTCTCCTTGCTCCATTCTGTTACTGAGGGATTCTACTATATTTTTCAGATCTTTGAGGGCAGCACATTCTTACTTCAATGTGTCAAAATCTTTGGTGATTTTGTCTTTAAATTTGTTGAATTCTTGAGACAACTTTTGAATTTCTTCTCGAATTTCTAATTCCAACTTTCTCTCCATTCTATTAGTTTTGTTTGTAATCCAAATTCTGAATTCGTTTTCTTACATCTCGGCCATCTGTTTAGGAATTGGATCTTCAGTTACGTCTGCCATATCTTTCCCTAGTGGGGTAGTGGGGGTTGGTCTACTCTGGTTATTCATGTTGCCAGAGTTTTCCTGCTGGTTCCACCCCATGATTATTTTACACCATTTGACTAGATGAGTGGGTAAAGAAAAGTTGGGTTTGGGGTTCCAGGAGTAGTGATTAACCAGCCCTTTGCCCAAAAGCTGGGACTGGTGTCTGTACCTTTTCCCCTGGAGCTTTGCCAAGGACCCTTACAGTGCTATGGCCTGAGAAACTGGGGACCTGCTCAGTGTGGTGGGTTTAAGTGGCTCTGTCTTGTTTTCAGCTGTCTCTGCCCATCCCTAGTTAATCAGTTACTCAGGGTTGAAGTCTCAGCTATGGAGAAATACCGGCAATTAAGTCATCCCACCCCCACAGGTAACAATTGGAAAGGCAAAATCAAACCATCCTACAACCACACACCCAGGGTACCACTTGGATACTCCTTGGGTGATTGCCCAGTTCAAGAGGTCCAAATCAATTGTCTCATTCATCCCCTGTCTCAGGTGGGAGAGTTTAAAAGATCTCTGGCAACTAGATTGCAGGGGTCTGCTGATAACTCAAATATGACTTGCTCCGGTGCTCTGTGAGGTCAGGAGGACCCACCCAGAAAATAGATTAGTCTAGGAAGGTTGGTGCCTCCTTCCTCACCTTGCACCTCTGTCATACCCAGTCACTGATACCCCACAGAGCTGTGACCCAGTTGCCTCCAATGAGCAGATACTCCAGGGGTTTGCACCTGCCTGAATCACAGGGAGATCTATGTCTCCTCAGACAGGCTGCTGCTCTCTGCCTCTATGTGGCAGGGGGGAGGTGAGGCCTGACAACCTTGGGTGCTTAATGGAGGCTGAGGCTGTTCACTCAGTTCCAGCCCTACCCCTGATTGATTTGAGTGACAGAACAGAACATCTTTGCAGAATTTGTTTCTGTCCTGGCTAAATTCCCCTGCAGAAGAGAAGCTGTTTTGAGTTCACAGAACCTGTGCCTCAGGCCCTATCTGTGCCACTGCCTGGTCTTGGCTGCAGTTTATATTCCAGCCTCTGTCTGCCCTCCTTTGTCTTGGCTAATTATCCCCTGAGGGTTGGTGTGTCCCAGGCTCAGTGAAGTGGTCCTCTGGGTCAGCCCCACCCTGGGAATCTGCCTGCTCTGCATGTGCATTTTCTAGTCCCCGCACTCCACCCAGGCTGGTACAGCCTCAGGCAAACTCTTTACTCACAGGGCCTGTGTTTCAGTCCCAGATCTGTTCCGCCAGTGGCTGCCACCTGAGAAGATGCCTGGACTCCTCTGGTTGCCCAGAGAGAGGGGGAGTGTGACTCTGGAATATCCAGGGGTGAGCCCTATTGTTGCCAAAAACAGCTGCTGCTCTGTGCCTCGGGGCACCGCTGCTCCTATGTGGTTCCCTCTCTGCTGACCATCCTCTCCTCACTCCTGTGCCACAGAATCAGCAGTGACCAGCAACAATCCATGTCCTGTCCACACCTCTCGAGAAAATACCCAAGAACCTGGGGGACAGGATTCCAGACCTCAGAGTGAGAGTGGAGGGGAGTGCTGGGAGCTAAGAATTGCAGGTAGAGAATATGTACAGCTTTATACAGTTTTATGCCTGGCAGAAGAGTGCCATGGCACCCTAGTAGGGGAAGTAGGTCCAGTTTTTAGAGGGTCTCTCCTGTGGGATATAATGGGAGGACTTTTGAACTCTGCTCCTTTGTTTATGGGATATTCCGAGCTATTCTCATGGGGGAGGGAACTCCTGTCCAATTGGTGATGGATTTTGTACCTTTTGTTTGTATGCTTGGGGTTGCAGCTCACCTCAGCAGGGTTGATGTGCATTCTTCAACCTTATCTCTTAGCACAGCTCTAATCCACAAGGTTACTTGCTAAATTTCTGTCCTTTAACTCTCCTTCTGGATGAGAGCCTCTGTGGAAAGCTGGCTTCAGTCAGCTATCTTGCTTAATTACTTTACTTAACAAATATTTACTTACTGCCTCTTTTGTGCCCAGCTCTGCTCCATGCTCACTGCATACACATGGAGAGCTGGGTGTGGCTGGGAGAAGGCATCTTTGTGTGTTCCCTCTTAGCCATTGATGACGAATGGAGAATCCTGAAAGCCCAGCATGCTTGCTGTCTAGGACAAACTCTGAGTGTCCTGTAACCTCTAGAGCTCCCTTTGGGATCAGCCCAAGACCGTAGCCTTACTTCATATTGCACCTGTATAGTCTTTCCCTGCCCCTTTCTTGGTTTCCTTATTCCCTTAGCAGTTTCTCCTGAAAGCACTGCCTTAATAAACTACTTGCAAATGACTTCTTGTGTCAGGATTTGGTTCTATGGAATTTATTTATTTATTTATTTTGAGACAGAGTCTCATTCTGATGCCCTGAATAGCCCAGAGCAACCTTAAACTCCTAGGCTCAAGCAATCCTCTTGTCTCAGACTCCTGGGTAGCTGGGACTATAGATGCCCGCCATGATGCCGGGCTCATTTTTCTACTTTTACTAGAGTCCAAGGCTTGCTCTTGCTCAGGCTGGTCTCAAACTTGTGAACTCACAGAATCCTTCTGCCTCAGCCTCTCAGAGTGCTATGGTTATAGGTGTGAGGCACTACCCCTGGCCTGCCTCTGGGGAATTTGACTTAAGATATACTCTGTGACCTCTAGCCTCATCTTGTGTTGTTTATGCTGACACAAATGGCAGAAAATTCTCAGGGCAAGAAAATTCCCAGGGCCAGACTCTGCATGAAGCTATGGAGGAGAAAGTTCCACGTTATCCAGTGTATGGCAAACTTTTGACCCCAGCTGCTTTCCCAGCAAACTGTCAGGGAGAGGCTGCTAATTTTGACCATTAGTCAGGAGGAGAGTGTGACCTCTCAGCTTCTTGGGTTTGCCCTGGAGGTGTAAAACTATCAGTTAGAGAGGGAGAGGTGACCACTGTGTGGCAGGGAGAGACAGAGCTGGGGAGTTGCAAGGGCTCCAGGAGTCCACACAGGACCCAGTTTATACGAATACCAGGATTGAGAACAACCTCATGAGGCCAGAGCCCTTTCAGTGAGGGGAGACAGAGCTTAGAAGAGGCCGATTTTCCTCTGAGGAGGAGTAAATTCAGAATGATAATAAGGGTATCATTCTGGACCTTGTGATGCTTCTTCATGCATAGGCCTGTGCTTTTATTCCACTCAAAATAGCTTTGTACTCTTGTGTTGCTGAAGCAGATCACAGGCAGGAAAGCAGAAAAAACAGCCAAACCTCACTTCTCAATGCATAGACTTTAAATGGAGCTAAGATACCCTTGAAATCGAAAATGTCAGTGGGAACTGACTGTCTGGAACGTATCCCTGTCTTTAGTTCTTTATCTTGTCCAAGACTTGCCTGTTCCATAATTAGTCGTGTTATCTAGGGCTTAGTCCCTGGATGAGGGAGGCAGAATAGTTGTCACCTAAAGGTGTTCATGTCCTGATCTCCAGAACCCATGAATATGTTACCTTTTATGGCAGAAGGGTCTTTGTAGATATGATTAAGTTAAGGATCCTGAGATGGAGAAAGAGGCCTGGAATATCTGAATGGACCAAATGTAGTCACAGGAGCCCTTAAGCAGTGGAGGGAGGCCGGAGGATCAGAGTCAGAGAAGGGAATTTGATGAAAAAGGGGCTGGGGTAAGACCATTACTGGGAGGGGGCCTTGAGCTGAGGAGGGCTGACAGTCTCAGAGCTGGAAAAGGCAAAGGATGAATGTTCCCCTGGACCCTCCAGAAATAATGTGGCTCTGCTGACACCTTTCTAATAGCCCCCCAAAGCCCATTTCTGACTTATGGCTTCCAGGATTGTAAGTTATGACAATAGACTTGTATTGTTTTAAGCAAGCAGGAGTGTGGTGATTTGGTACAGCAGGACTAGGAAGCAAATAGATGCGGTGTTCAGTCTTCTTTTTCTGAGTGTGTATACCCTTTTAGAGCCTCATGGCTTCCATTTCTACCTGAAATGGAAGGGTAGGTGATTCCCTATCCTTCTTCTCCACTCAGACCTCTGTCTTGATTGAGGCATCGCTCTAACTGGGCTCTCCCCTCCATGGCTCCAGGCCCCGCAGAGACCACACACCCTCTTCATTGCATGATTGGTTGGCCAAATTGCTGGTTTGGCAAACCACATGTCTAGCAATGTGTGTGGCATGAGATGGTGTGAATAGCTTTTGGGAAATGATAATTTATTTGCGGTTTTAAAGTTCATGTGAATCACGAGTTGTGAATGTCAGTGGGCAGCAGTGTGGGCTCCTCTCTGCTGGTTCCTTCCCCACTTCCAGTGAAGTGATCTGTTTCCATGTGATAGAAGACTGGGTGTCTTCCTCAACTCCTCCTTTTCATCCATTCTCCATATTTGGCAGTGTCCAAGTTCTAACAACTTCACCCTATAAACATTACCTGGATCTTTTCTCTCTTCTCCTTCAGCCTTACCCTCCCGGGGCTAGGCTCTCCTGAGAGCTCACTGGAATTCCTGCAGTGCCTCTGTCCAGCCACCTAACCCCCTTTGCATGTCCACCATCCATCTTCCCATGCTGCCTGGACAATGCAGATCTGATTTTGTTAACACTTTTTCCTTAAACTCTTGCAGTATCCCCAGTGTCACCTTGATAAAGTACAATTCTTTAGCACTGTGGTCTCTAACCCCTGGAACTGTGGACTGGTACTGATCTGTGGTCTGTTAGGAAGTGGGCTGCAAAGCAGGAAATAGGCAAATGGAGCTTCATTTGTATTTACAGCTGCTCCCCATTGCTCACATCACCACCTGAGCTCTGCCTCCTGTCAGATCATCCAGGGCATCAGATTCTCATAGGAGTGCGAGCCCTACTATAAACTGTGCATGTGAGGGATCTAGGTTGCTGTTCTTTGTGAGAATCTAATCCATCTCAGCCCTGTCCTTCCATGAAACTGGTCCCTGGTGCCAAAAATGTTGGGGACCACCATCCTAGGAGATTCTTGAGGGTCGGACCCTGGTCCTTATTTATCCGTTCTACCGTACCACTAGGTCTGGGAGCTGACCTCTCTCTCACTCTCCACTCTGGCCCTGCTGGGCACTGTGCGCTCTGTCCTGTGTTGCCTTTATATCCTCTTCCTCCTTGCCTGTGTCCACGCCACTCCCCCTAGTATATGTTTTCTGGACATCTTTGCCCACTTCACTGTTTCTAGTCCTTCACCACATTTAGTCGACAAAGCAGATGCCAAGGCAAGGTTAAACATTCAAGGATTTTTTTTTTTCTTTAGTGCAAATTCCTATGTGAAAGAAAATTTGGAGAGAGTTGGAAAAGGCTGGAAGAAGCGTCAGACTGCAGTGTAAATCTGATACTGAGTGAGGAGATAGGAAGGAGGTGGAGTAAGTGGGAGCATCCTACCTCACCATGCCTCACAGTCTAAGAAAGGTTCAGCAAAGGTGGCAGGGCTGCTTCCAGGAATGAGCTGGCTTTCCTAGCTCTGCTGTGCTCAGGCACAGGAAGGGGCCAGCCTGTGGGGGCATAACTATGCTGTGAGTGCTGGGATGCAGCTGAGAGCCTCAGCAGCTGGGGTCACTGTCACAGGAAGTCTGTAAGGCAACCCCAAAGACTGAGCTGTGTCCCTCACTCAGGTGTGCTTGCTCCCTCCCCACTTCCTTTTTGTTGCTCTCTCACCTTACAAGTGATTGCCTTTGCTATCACACTGTTTTCATTGCATTGAGATTGTTGACTGACTTAAATGTCTTGTATCTCAGACTGAGATCTTTTAAAACAAGGACCTCATTTCATTTACCTTTCAGTTGAAAGCCCCTATCACAGGGTGTGCACACAGTGCGAGTTTAGGAAAAGCTTTATGCTTATAATCAGGATGATGGTGTGCAGACATCACCCCATTTCATAGGTAAGGAGACTGAGGCTTGGATGGGTATGTGACTGTGCCAGGATTAGTCTATGGTTCACTGGGGATTTGAGCACAGATTTCCTGACTCTATGTCAAGCAGAAAATCCTCAGGGTGACCTGGAAGTGGAGGCTTATGGACAATCTTTCTTTACCAGGACTTTCTACCACTCTGGAGTCCAGAAAAAGGAATCATGCTTGGAAATATCCAACAAGGAAACATTGGTTCAAAATAAAATAGACATGGGGTTGCCATGTTTCATAGATACTCTGGGCTCCTAATGAAGTTGAAAATGAAGCAAGTCTCTTTTTTGCTTCTTTCTATGTCTCGGAATCCTGTTCTTATCTCAAAGTTGTAGCAGATGCTGTTGGTATCCTGCCCATAACTTCTCAGCACTCACACAAAGAGCCTTGCTATGAACATCTACAAATCCCTGTGTGAGGATGTTTCTTTCTTTTTTTTTTTCTCCTGGTGTGGGAGCATGGTTGGCCCAGAGCAAGCCAAAGCACCACTGTGCTAATGCCATCAGAGGCTGTTCTCAGTCAGTGATGGACAAGGAGCTGCTGGCTGAATGCCCCAGCCTCCCCCACCTCACTTAGGATAGCTCTGCGGCCCATTTTATACCATCTCCTATGGCTCCCCTGCAGGAGTGAGCCTCAGTGGTCCATAGTGAGGACTTGCTTGGTTACACACCCTTTATCGGTCTTCTTCCATTCCCTATTTCACTTCTTCACCCTGCTACTCACATTTCTGGGACCACTTTTCAAATAAACTACTTGTGTTTGAAACTTTGTCTCAGGGTCTGTTTCTGGGGAACTCAAAAAGGATGAAGCTCTCTTGAGGCACGGTAACATGTCTCTTATCTAATTTCCCTTTTGAATCTGAAGGGTGGCCATTCTTATTTCCATTACAAGTGAAGAAAATGAGGCTCAGACAGGCTAAGTAACTTGCCCAAGGTCACTGGGCTACTAAGTGGGGGTCTGGAATTGGAGTGTTGGTTGCTTGGCTTCACGTTCCATGCTTGTGAACACTTGGCTATCACATGCCCTTTCACACCACGCAGACCCAGCGTGAATGTTGGCTGTGACTTTGCCCCAGGTTCCTGGACTTTAAAATGGAGCTAATATCAATTTCATAGGGCTTCGTTCAGACTGAGGAGGCAAATGTCTATAAAGTGTTGAGTATCATATATGTTCTGTTATGGGAAATAGGCTCCATTTTCATTGCTGCAAAATAAACGTCATAAATAAAACATCCCATGAGTATTCTAAGTTCCATGACATTTTTGTTCCAGACCTTTTGTTCAGTGATCCAGATGGGTTATCTAACTCTAGAGGCTGGTTGATCACACTTTGTGGCTGGATCACCACTGACCACCCCACTTACAGTCAAGGGACTCATGCAGTTTGATTCAATTCTCAGAAAGAAAAGAAGCACCTATATCATTTGGAACTTGTATACATCCTATTTTTTCTCAAGGAGCTAGAAGGCTGTAGCACAACGTGGTCAATTTAGAGGGTTTCCTTATGTGGGTTTGTGTGTAAACATGTTGTTCTGTGAAATCCTGATAATGTCTCCCAGAGTTCTCCGTAAAAATCCCTCTTTGTACTAGCTGTCACTGTCCTGGTTGATTAAGACTTTGCTGTCTTCTGGGGGAGGGGGTGGGGATGTCCTAAATCTAGTTGTTATATTTGTTAATAATATTCTCTAGTTATTCTTTTAATATCTCTAGAATCTAGAGTGATAACCCCTTATCGATTTTGATGTTTATATTTGTGATCAGATCCAATTCTGTTGGTGTTTTTGGAGAATCAGCTTTTGGCCTCGTTCATTTTCTCTGTTGTTTATTGATTTTCTTTTTCACAGATTACTGCTCTTATGTCTGTTTCTTTTCTACTTCTTCCTTTCACTTACTTTGCATTTCTCTTCTCTTTTTCTAGTTTCTCAAAATGGAAGCTTAGGTCATGGATTTCACAACATTTCTTCTTAGGATAGCTATAGATAAGCATTTATAAGCAATATGTTTCTTCATAACCACTGTCGTAATTGCATCTAACCAATTTTTTATATTGTATCTTCATTTCCATTCAGTTTAAAAATATTTTATAATATTTATAATATTTTTCAGTTAAAAATTTTTCTCATTTTTCTCGTGACTCCTTCTTTGAGCAATGGATTATTTAGAAGTTTGTTATCTAATTTCCAGATATTTCTATTGATTTCTAGTTTTTGTTGTAGTGAGAGAATGTGAATTCAGTCATTTTAAGTTTATTGAAGCATATTGGTACAGAATATATTCTATCTTGATATGTATGATGTGCTCTTAAAAAGAATGTGTATTGTGGGGCGGCACCTGTGGCTCAAGGAGTAGGGCGCCGGTCCCATATGCCGGAGGTGGCGGGTTCAAACCCAGCCCCGGCCAAAAAAAAAAAAAAAAAAAAGAATGTGTATTGTGGCTCGGCACCTGTAGCTCAGTGGCTAGGGCGCTGGCCACATACACTGGGGCTGGCAGGTTTGAACTCACCCGGAGCCTGCCAAACAAAAATGACAACTACAACAATAACAACAAATAGCCAGACGTTGTGGCAGGCGCCTGTAGTCCCAGCTACTTGGGAGGCTGAGGCAAGAGAATGGCTTAAGCCCAAGAGTTTGAGGTTGCTGTGAGCTGTGTCGCCACGGCACTCTACTGAGGGCGACATAGTGAAACTTTGCCTCAAAAAAAAAAAAAAAAGAAAGAAAGAAAGTGTAGTGTGTCATTTGGGGATATAATTAATGTCATTGTCTAATTCTGACATCTAAGCAATCTTCAGGGTTGACCTCTGTTGATTGTATTTTCCTTGAGAATAGGTTGTATTTCTGGTTCATCAGATGTGTAATTTTGTTTTTTAATGTTTTTTATGCTTTTTATTTTTTGCAGAGATGGTATCTTGCTGTGTTGCCCAGACTGGTTTCAAACTCCTGTCCTCAAGTGATTCTCTAGCCTCAGCCACCTGAGTAGCTGGGGCTATAGGTATGTCCCACCATACTCCAGTAATTTTTCTATTTTTTGTAGAGATGGGGACTTTTGCTCAAGCTGGTCTCAAACTCCTGAGCACAAGTGATCCTTCTGCCTAGGTCTCCGAGAGTGCTAGGATTATAGGCATGAGCCACCACACACGGCCCATACTAGCACTTTGAGAAGGTGAGGAGGCCAGGAGCTTGAGACCAGTCTGAGCAAAAGTGAGACCTTCTCTCTGCAGTAAATAGAAAAATTAGCCAGGCATGGTGGCATATACTTGTAGTCCTAACTACTTGGGAGGCTCAAGCAGGCAGGAGTATTGCTTGAGCCCAGGAGTTTAAGGTTGCAGTGAGCTGTGATGATGCCAGTGCATTCCAGCCCAGGTGACAGAGACCCTGTTTCCAAATTAAAAAAAAAAAAAAAAAAAAAAGAAAGAAAAAGAAAAAAAGAAAGGAAAAAAGAAAAGAAAGGAGAAAAAGAAAGAAAAAAAAGAAGAAAGGAAAAGAAAAGAAGTCGTAGTGGAAGAGTAGAGGAAGAGACAGCTGTTTGCCTAAGTAACATTTGTGTATTATATGTGGATTTCACCAGCTTTTACTTTCCCACATACTGGTTGGCCCCCCTGCACAATCCTAAGAGAGTTATACAGGGAGCAGTCCTGCCTGTCTTCTGTTAACCACAAATAAATCAGATATGAGATGCAGTGAACATAGACACACCCAATTATGAGCAGAACTATTTTTCTAAAGTACACAAAAGGTCTCTGTTGACCTCAAACATTTTCCTGCATCTAGGCTTATAAATGATGTTACCCATCTATTGTTAGAATAGAGGTTTTTGTCTTGTGGGCCTTTATAATTATAACAAGACTTTTTGTTTTTGTGCATTTTTTTCTGGGAAGGCAGTCCAAAGAGCTTGTCAATTCTTCAGAGGTATCGGGGAATGCTCTCTCAACAAAACTAATTTGTTGTTTATCATGACTTTTCATTTGAATTCAAATTTCCTGGAAGATATAAGTATACTTTAAAATCTCCTTACCTATTCAATAACAAAGTTTAGCCCAAGAGTTTGAAAGTGATGTCTGTGAAAAAGCTGTTTTGTACAAGTTCTTCAACACAAGCCTGCATTCTCATTTCTTCCCATAACTAAGCTCTGAAGATCCCTGGAAAACTAGGGCAGGAAAATACTCAGACATTAACATCTGAGAGCCCTGTGTTCAATTCCAGGCCAGTTACTTACTGGCTGTGTTACTTCAGGAAAATACTTAACATTTCTGAAATGCATTTTTTTCCTTATAAAAGCACTTATTTGTTTACTATTAGAAACGACCCTTGTTTATTGTAGAACATTTAGGAAAATGTCTGAAAAGAATTAGAAAGAAAATAAACAAAAAGCCCCCCAATTATAGTCCAAAACCCTAGTACTAATTACTGTTAGCATTTTTGTATATCAAAACACTGAACACACAAATGAATAACTGTCAGCCTCCCAATATTTGCCTCTGTTTCCAATTTAGGGTCAACCAGAGAAAACCAAACATGCTCTCCTAACCTATCACATAGGATACCCCACTTCTGGCCATCCCACTTCCAGCTTCCCCACGTCCCCCAATCAGGACATGCTTGAAACTTTTCCTTTTTACCTGCTTTAAAGCCTTTCAGTCGCCATCAAATGCAAATGATGGTGGCTGACTCCCTTGTATAGAAAGCCCTGAATAAATAGCCTTTGCTTGTTCTTATTTGGGTGTTTACCAGTTATTTCCGTAACATCACTCCTCACACTTTTGTTTGTATGGTTATTTATTTATCTTATATGTTTCTTTGATAAGCTGTTTTATGCAGTTCTGTCTTCTATCCCCTTTCTCTTAGTGATATAGGCAAATATGTCACGAAATATTTTTCAAAAATAATGATTTTAAATGGCTGCCTTATAATCTCACTTAGGCACGTATCCTCAGCTGGTGAATCTGGGTCTGCTATTTGGCCCTTTAGCCTCTCTTTGCTCATCCATGAAATGGACTTACTAATATGTTGCATCAATACTGTAGGATATTTGTGTGAATAAAATAAAATCATATTTCCGTATGTTCCAGCAGGATCCCAGACACGCTACGGACACTCCATCAATGTAAATTCTTCTGTCAATGGAATAGTCAGGATTCTTCATCAAAGGCTCCACCCTTCCTCACCCTCCCACCACGCCCTCAGACTCTTGGGGCCTTTGCAGACTCCTGGTCTTCCCCATTGAGGTCAAAATAATTCCAGTGCCCAGAGAAACAATCTTAGAGTCACAGGTCAAGTTTCTAGCTTCTCCTACAGCTAAGAGCTACCCAGACAGAGAACTGGGTGAGGAGTAAACAAAACCCCGATAGGGTCTCTTCCTGTTGACATGGCAACCTGACTGCCAGCTGTCAGGCAGTGTTGGCAGGATATGTATTTAGGGAACTTTACCTCTGGCGCCTGATTAGCAATTCTCAGCTGGGGGAGGGAGTGGCGGATGTATAAAAGCACTTGTTCTAGGGACTTCTTCAACCACCCCCTTCAGCCAAACCAAACAAGGCCCTCTTTGAAGCTGGGTTCAGGGCTCACTCTTTATTATCGCCCCCTGCCACAGCAGCTGCTTAACCAAAGGCCATAAACAATATCCGCTTTAAGACCTTTTGTCTTCAAGTTTCCACCTGGCTGACTTTCAAAAGATTTCTCAATGCACGCTCAGCCCATCCTTTGCAGGCACATTCTCCGAGTAAAACTATAGCAAGACACGATAGGCAGGAAACAGCCAGTTGTCAAAAACACAAACGATTGCTAGACAGAAATCACTTCTTAAGGAGCAACTTACTGCGCTGGGGTCAGAGATAAGTAGCTTGGATATGAATTACCCCGAACACATGGCATGATGGGGCCTAGCTTGTCTGAAGCAATTAGATTCACCCCATCCTTGTTCCCTCCAACTTCAGAGAAAGGATCTAATTTCTCTTCTGAAAGCCAGACAGCTGTCTCAGGGTAGCTCTGTGAGGTGGTGAGGGTTGTGCACTGTATAAAGCTGCATGGCAGAAGGGTCAAATAGTTGCTGAGGTCCTGTCTGGGCATCATTCACTACTCTAGCATGCCAGTTTCATCCTCTGAAGTGGGGGACTCTCTTAATTAAAGTCCCTGAATAGGCCCAGATGGGCTCTGGTAGGGCTGTCTTACTTTATCAAACTCTGTGTCTGTGTGCGTGTGTGGGTGGTGGGGTGGTGGTGAGGAGTGGGGGAAAAAGTGCCTGGGCCTTACATTTCTAGTGGGCCTCAAATTTAGATTTCTCAAGAAGTCCAACTGAATTTATAAATATGATCACAGAATTGAAACAAGAGAATTGAACTGACAGTATTGAACAAGTAAAACAGCTCACAAGTTTTACAACATGGGTTGGGGATGCTGGTGTTTTCTAAAACAGTGAAAGAGGCCTGGACCACTCTGGATGCCTTTGCTCTGTTCTCTAGGCCAAGATGTCTCAGCCCTGATTCCATCCTGGGAGATGAGTGTCCGTTGTCTCACACTGCGAGAATCTCTATGTGTTTACTGTGGCTGCTCTGCCTTTACCCTTAGAACCAATACTATATACAGTATTTCTTTGAGTGGTAGAACAGTCTGTTGAGATAATAATTTGGCTTTTTCTTGCAAGTATTGTCCCCTGATCTCTTGTGCTAGGTAGCATGAGTAAGGGGGAAGTGTGTATCCCACACCAAGAATAAGAGAACAGGAGCTATGGGCAAAGGCACCTGCCTTCCTGCATAGTACACCAGTTCCTAAAGACACAGACTTTGTGTCATTTACTTTTGAACCTTCATTGTCCGGCACCTACTAGGTTGGATGATCAACTGTCCTAGTTTTCCCAGGACTTTTCCAGTTTTAGTACTCAAAGTCCTACAACCTATGAAATTTCTTAGTCCTAGGCAACCTGGGATGTTGGATAGTCACCAGGCAAGGATTTGTTAAACAAATGAATGAATAAATAAATGGCTTTTCTTTTCCAAAAGTCAATATTCATTGAAGAAATTGTGTTAAGTTTTTATGAGGACAGTAAGATGATAGAGCAGAGGTCAGCCAACTCCTAGGCATTTGCCAAATGTGGCCTAAGGACTGCTTTATTATTATTATTACCTTTTATTGTTGGGGATTCATTGAGGGTACAAGAAACCAGGTTACACTGATTGCATTTGTTGGGTAAAGTCCCTCTTACACTCTTGTCTTGCCCCCAAAAGGTGTGGCACACACCAAGACCCCACCCCCTCCCTCCTTCCCTCTCTCTGGTCTTCCTTTTTCCCGCCCTCCCTCCTTCTTTCTCTCTCTGCTCTCCCCTCCCTCTGCTCCCACTGTGTCATTAATTGTCCTCATATCAAAATTGAGGACATAGGATTCATGCTTCTCCATTCTTGTGATGCTTTATGCTTTTTTTTGAAACATAGTCTTATTCTATTGCTCTGGGTAGAGTGCCATGGAGTCAAAGCTCACAGCAACTCAAACTCCTGGGTTCCAGCAATCCTCTTGCCTCAGCCTTCCAAGTAGCTGGGACTACAGGCACCTGCTACAACATCTGGCTAGTTTTTTTCTTGCTTTTTTAGTCTCTCTAGATGGAGTCTGTCTCTTGCTCAGGCTGGTCTCGAACTCCTGAGGTCAAGCAATCCACCTGCCTCAGCCTCCCAGGGTGCTAGAATTACAGGTGTGAGCCACTGCGCTCAGTATGGCCTGCTTTTTTAGTGGCCTCTATATGAGAATGGTTTTTAAAGAATCGAACAAATAGTATTTTGTAACATATGAAAATTTTATAGAAGTGTAATTTTACGGTCTCTGAATATAAAGTCATGAAATGCAGCCATGAGCTACATGTTGTCTATGGCTGCCTTACTGCCACAACAGCAGAGTTGAGTGACTGGGCAGCGGCAGCCTATGAAGCCCCATGTACTTGCAGTCTGGTCCTTTACAGGAAAAGTTTGCAGACCTCTCGGATAGAAGCAGCTGTCTGGACTCAAAGAGAGACCAGAGGTACAGCGTGACAGGTGGTAGGACCCTTATGTCGCATAGCAGCAGTACCTCCCATGGCAGCTGGCTGGACTCAAGACACAAGGCTCCTTCTCAACAAGGTTTCTCCACTCGCCAAAGCTGAGAGCTTCTGAGGGTGGGGTGGGGCCTCCTCCAAGGAGGAGGTTGGCCATGACAGGGATTGCGGAATGGGAATTCTGGGGCCCTTTATCTTCTGGGTGCTACCAAAATGTTCTGGATTCTGAAATAACTCAGAGAGGCAGGTGCTGGACAATGATTAAAATGGAATTTCTGCTTAGCCTGGTGGGGGATGAGACTTGGAAATGGACTTAAACCGAGTTTAGTGAAAACAAAAAAATTGCCATTTCTTACACACCTGAGCTTGGAGGCTAAGCCTGATCACTACAAACTCTATGGAGAATTCTGTTGTCCTAGTTCCAGTGTTATAGTAGTATAGCATCCAATTGTGAACATAACCCAAGAAGTTCATCTAAGTCAAGACCTGAAGGATGAGACCCATGAGCCAGGTGGTTTATTTTAGGCCAAGAAAGGTGCATTTTCAAAGTCCGTAGGCTTCTCTTTTCTCCATTTTCCCTGGAAGGAGTGCAATAAAATAAATGCTTAATAAGTAAGCATTCAAACGTTCTCTTTTTCCCCTTTTAGCTCTCAGAACCTGTTATAGTCTGACACAGATCATTTGCATCTTAGTGTGAATTTAAGTAAATTGCTATCACTCCCAGGTGTTTGCAGTTAAGCCTTATCTGTAATAGTAGCATGAAAGCATATTCTTCAATTAAAGAGATTCAAACAAACATTAGCCAATTAGTTGGGGGCAGCTGGTAACTCACACCTGTCCAAGGCTCTTGAAATTCGTGCTGGTAATAATGCTAGCAGCTACTGCCCGTTCATTTGTGTCAGGTTCTAGAGAAGCACACTGGGGATTAGCTGGGATCCTCGCAGAAATGCTGCAAGGTGAGTATTCTTACTGGACAGGAGGGGAAAATGATGTTCAGTGAGGTCAACAAACTGACTCAGCGTCACACAAATACTGGTTGTCTTTCTCAGCCTTTTAAAAACCCCAGTAGGAAGGATGGTGCCTGGAAAGAAATGCGATTTCCGAGAACTAGTCTCCATGCCTTTTCTTCCACATGTTGAATTTCTGAACAGTAGCAATTTCTGAACATGACCTTGACAGACTCTTGCTTGTAGGAGAGAAACATATTCAGCTTTTCTAATGATTGTTTTCTTACTTATTTGCAACTGTGTTTTTTCATCAATCATCTCAGAAGAAACACAGATAAATCTCTGCTTCATTAGCTTTATCTGAAGCCTGAGGAAGTTTAGCAAGAGAATTGCATTATTTTGAATAATCAGTTTTCTACCCCAACGTTTCCCCATATGTAAGGAAGTACCTGGATTAGAGTCCTCCAGTATTTATATATATGAATGTCTGTCCCAGGTGGACTCCAAAAAGGGATGTTCATAGCAAATGTAATGCGGTGTGAATCGAGGACTAATTACCAGCCCTGCTTCCAAACCTATCATTGAACAGGCTTCAAAATCCAATTATAAATTATAATGCAATATAACATATTCCCAATTCTCATAGCAGCCCAGGGGATTTGAAGAGATCATTTATCTGGAAGTTATTTACGTTTATTGGTTCTTGTTTTCATAATACCTGATACTTCCAGTTTGTTATTTAAAGATTATTTTTTTCTTACTGAATCTTGCTCTAATGCTTCCTGTTTATCAGCTTATGAAAATGAAGAGCTTGTTTTTGGTTTTTTGTTGTTTTTGTTTTTTATGAGGGACACAGAAGGATTCTTCCAGCAAAGACACATCTCACAAAAGTTTGTAAGGAGCTTCCTTTTTTGGTTTTAGAATACCTTCCCATTAGTGGGCCCTGACTTTTAAAGAATTAACCTTCCCCCTCCCCGTCCCAGACATGAAAACCAAACAAAACAAATAGTGGACGATTTGGAAATAAAAATAAAATACATATAATTACACCATTCATTGATTACTAGTGGTGAGTATCTTTGGCTTATCTACATGTCCAGTGTTTTTTAAGTGCTGAGCACCATGCTGGTTTGCATAGATTGACTCATTTAAGTCTTTCAGCCACCTTAATGGGTTCAGCAATATTATTATCCACATTTTACATAGGAGAAACTGTCACAGAGCGATTAAGCAATTTGAACAAGGCCACCTGGAAGAAGTAAGAGGTAGATAGGAGATTCAGAGCCATCACGTTCAAAAATAAATTATAGATGAATTAAAGATTTCAAAAGATTGCAAAGAAAGAAAAAAAAACAGGAAGTACAAGTGAACCAACCTACCTGACTTTGAATCGCAGTCCAGTTATTTACCAGCTTTGAGAGCTGACCGAGTAATTTAACCTCTCTGAGACTGCTTCTTAATCTGTAAAATGAAAATGGGATGGTTTCTAAGTCAGATGTCTGTTAAAGGATTAAATGAGAGGTTTAGCACTGTGCTGGGCATATAGTAAACTCTCAGTAAATGTTAGATACTATTAGTATATGTAGGGAGAGAAAAAACTTATCCAGAATTTCAGGGGATTTAGCCCAGTGTCTTCCACCAAAAAGACTGACTTTTAATAACTCATTCTGTTTAAATAACAGGATCCCTTCAACTTTCATCAAATCTTGATAAGAAAAGTTTGTTCTAATCGGTATCTAATGAGGAGTTGCTTTTATTCTTATATGTGGCTTGGGGTGAATCAAGCAAGATTCCAGTTAAGTTCAGAAATGAAAATGTCTTTTTTCCTCTCAGCTTACTTTTTTCTTTATTACAGAATCACAAATGAGAGGTTTAGAGTATGAGTCTGCATATTTAGAAGAGGCAGAAAGCTGATTTCCATAACCAGGCTCCATCTCCAAGGATAAAAGCTGGCATAATGGCTAGGCAGAAGCAGTGGGTGAATTTGATTCCACGGTCCAAGGTTACATTGATTCCATCCACCCACCCAAATGAATCCAGAGTTGTTTGAGATTTGATATGAGGCTGCTGACGCTTCAACATTTAAAATTTGCCAGGCATCCAGGATGGCAAATCTGTACGTAAACCCTGCTGCAGGCTCAGCTTGGTCAGGTCTGAATGGTAAGCGGACAGCAACTCACAAAGCATGGGACAGTGTGTGGGAAATTCATGGAAGCAGTGGGCACTTCCAACAAATTTGAGAGCAACTATTCCTGCAAGTGGGGAACACAGCATCCTAGGGTTCAAGAATACCTTTGAGGTGACTAATGATGCCAAGCGTCTCCTCACCTGCTCACTCTGTCTTCTCTTGTGAAATGACTGTTCAACTGTTTGTCCATATTTTTTCAGTTGGTTAGCTTGTTTTCTCATTATCCAGTTGTAAGAGTTTTTCATATATTCTGGTTACAATACCTGGACACAGGTATTGCCATTTTGCCTTCTTAATGGTGCTGTTTAAAAGAGCTAAATCCTAAACATTTGAGAAGATTCAATTTATCAATTTTGAAAAAACATACCCTTGAGAAATGTATAGTTTGAAGAACTGGCTCATCTCTGATCTGTTGATGGCCTAATAAAGTATTTGAGGAAGTAGGAAGCTATTGTTAACGATAGAATAGTGTGAGAACAACCAAAAATCTGCTGAATGTTAGTGTGACAAAATATTTTAAAAATCCTTAAACAAATTGGGATAGATTTTCTTCCAAGTGGCTGTCATTTCAAACATTTTTTTTCCCCTCTGAGAGTCTCAAGCTGTTGCCCTCGGTAGAGTGCTGTGTCATCATAGCTCACAGCAACTTCAAACTTAAGCAATTGGGCTTAAGCAATTCTCTTGCCTCAGCCTCCCAAGTAGCTGGGACTACAGGCGCCCACCACAACACCCGGTTAGTTTTTGGTTGTAGTTGTCATAGTTGTTTGCCAGGCCTGGGCTGGATTTGAACTCACCAGCTGTACGTATGTGGCTAGCGACCTACCCACTTGAGAAAAACCTACATATACACATACATATTATATATACTTATATGTATTATATATAATATACATGTGTATTATATAAATATTCCAGGTTTATATCTATATTTATTATAATATATAAACATATACAGATGTACAAACATATTTTTATCTGTTTATTTTTAGTATTGACTCATGCATTCCTATTTTTAATTGTTTATAATTCATTACCGTCCTTAATTATTTTTGATGCCTGCATTATCTCCATCAGGAGTCCCATCAGCTGGCTCTTTTAGCCTCATGAGATGCTCACACTATTATCATTATTTTAGCACTTCTTTTCTTTTAGCACAAGATGTTCTTGGCTCATCTTGTACTTCTCCCTCTCCCCAAATTGGCCATTTCCCCCTAGGAGCCTTGGTTCCTTTCAGTTTCCCCAGACTCTTAATCTGTAAATGCTAATAATGGTTGCTTCTGAATAGTGGACTTTGGAATGATAATGTACTTTTTGTGCTTTTCTGTTTTGCCTGATTTTTTTTTTTTTTTTTTAAATAATGAGCACATATCTTGTTCATTTTCTTTCCCCAAAGTCCCAAAGATATTAGGAAGAAACCAACTACTATCCACAGGATTGCTGCCCTGGTGAAGGTCTCACCTGGCACCCTTCTCTTTTTATTTGTCACTTCCTCTGTGGTCCTCCTTCTCTATTGACTGCATGTTTTAGGACAGGGAGAAACAGGCTTTGGGACTCACATTAGAACTTTAATCTTAGGAACCCCAGACGGGGTCTTTGAAAGGAAGTTGCGAGTTGCTACACTGCAGTCATGAAAACTGAGGTCTAAAAGTTACATGAAAAGGTTTTATTCCCCTCCTCCTCAGGGATGAAGTAGGACATGGAATGCCTTTTTGAGACAGCCTGTACCTACAGGTGACCTTTCAGCAGGCAGACGAGGGAAAGGGCAGCTTCTTGGTAACTGAAGGCTTTGGTTCATTCTCCCACCAAAGTTCATAAAAGCAGGGCACACCACTCGATTGTTTGGAGTGTGTGACAGATGCTGAGGTCAGTCTCTCTGATGGCCAGGGGAAAGCTGAGGAAATGCACAATGCACCTTTTACCTATAAAAGGTTAGAAGTGTCCCAATTAGTTATCTGAGGTTCAGAGACTTTTGTAGAAAGCATTTAACCCATTTTTTTCTGTTTTATACAGATAAGAGAAAAAGAGAGAAAGTGATTTGCTCAATGTCCCAGAGCTATTTAATGACCTAATTAGGTCCAAACGTGGGTTGCTTGACTCGCATGCAGTATCGGAGGATAACTGTCCTGAGAGGACAGTTCTCTCAGAAGTGCTGAGAGAACACACTTCTCTCAGCAGATGTTTAACAAAAAATCATAATGAAATATTTCAAGCATATAAAAATATCACAAGGCTATAGTGGACTTTCAGGTACTTAACATTCAGCTCCAGTAACTACCAACTCATGAAAATTTTGTTTCATCTATATTTCCATCTACTTCTCTGCCCTTTTAATATTTTGAAGTAAATCCAAGCCTTTATATCATCTCTTCCCTAAATATTTCAGTATGTACCCTAAAAATTAAAAGCTCTTAATAACTCATCACAATTACTCTTTAAAAAGTTGGCATGCATTCCTTGATATTAGAGGATCTTTAAAAAAAGAAAATTATGAGAAGAATTTTGTAAAGTAAACATGATTAGGAGAAGGGAATGATGAAGTTAAAATAAATGTTTTCTGTTGATGCCTACATGGTATGTCAAATCAGGTGTATTCAACTCAGATGTCAGCTCTGGACACAGGCAAATATAAATAGGAAGGGAAATACAGCGCAGAAGATTGCAACACATCGTAGAGGGGTGTGGGACTGGGATTGCAAGATAATAAGCCTGGTTAAATTTCAATTTCAGATAAGCAAAAGAATGCTTTTTTAAAGTATGAGTATGTTCAAAATATTGCCCGTGACCTATTTGTACTAAAGAGGTATTTGCTGTTTCTCTGAAATTTGAATGACTCTAGATGTCCCATATTTTTACTTGGCAAATCAGGCAACTCTTAACATCACTGAAGGAAAGATGGGTCAAAGGGTTCTTAGAGAAGGAGACACACCTGTAAAAAGTAAGAAGTAGATAGGAGATTCAGAGCCATCATGTTCCAAAATAAATTCCAGATGGATTAAAGATTTCAAAAAATTGCAAAGAAAGAAAAAAATTGACCTGTAAAAAGCTGTAGACATTTAAATGTGTGTATGGAGAATAACAGTATTGGTGTAAAGTTCCCCCGACTTCCCTGCAAGGCCTCTGGAAGTTTTTTTGTCACTTGGAAAAGGTGAGTTCAGATAATAAAAATTATAGCTGCTACTGCTGGAATAATTGCTATGTGAAAGATATCATTACTAAAATCAGTGCTATGATTTGTCCAAAGTCAGCCAGGTTGGGTAGGGTCAGAATTCAGACTTAGGTGGGTTTGGCTTCATAGTCTGTATGCTCCAGTGTAGGTTGCTCCTATGCTCTAAGGAAGAACTGGATATTTGGGGGAATTGACTTGGAAGATCCACAGTTGGAGTGAGTTTCTTATTTATTTTTTGCTTCTCTTAGCCTTTTGGGGCTAAACTTTGTGATGCAGCAGCCCCCATTTTCTCAGCCCCGAAAGTGATTCTGAACTGGAGATGTTTCTCTGCTTAACAGAGCATGAAGCCAAGGGTTCCACCAGGGGGCGAGCGTGGCATCAGAAGGCAAGACAGGGAAATAAGGTTAGTCCTATCTTCTTCTTACAGACCTCAATCAAGGCAGAGCTAAGTGTGGCAAATCAGGATCAGGAGTTTCATTTAGAAAAATAGGAAAGTAGAAAAGCTTGAGGGTTGTTTTACATGGTAGATAAAAGCAGAGACTTCAGGGCGGCGCCTGTGGCTCAGTGAGTTGGGCGCCGGTCCCATATGCCAAGGGTGGTGGGTTCAAACCCAGCCCCGGCCAAACTGCAACAAAAAAAATAGCCGGGCGTTGTGGTGGGCGCCTGTAGTCCCAGCTGCTCAGGAGACTGAGGCAAGAGAATCACATAAGCCCAAGAGCTGGAGGTTGCTGTGAGCTGTGTGACGCCATGGCACTCTACCGAGGGCAGTAAAGTGAGACTCTGTCTCTACAAAAAAAAAAAAAAAAAAAAAAAGCAGAGACTTCAGTATGGATATCTTGTGTCTTCCCCTTCCAACTGTATGACTTTGGGCAAGTTACTTAAAACCTTTAAGCTGGTGCTTGCTGATAGGAAACATGGTTTAACACTCCTGCTTAACATGGTGGTTCTGATGGTTGAACAAGAAAATGCTTGTGAATCTCTTACAGGTGCACTATTGAATAAATGGTAGTTTATCATCATCATCACTGTCATTTTTCTTATTACTTATTTGGAAACTGGGAACACCAAGCTACCTTATCTCGCAAGCCTGACTCTTTTTTTTAATATATATTGTTAAATCACAGCTGTGTACATTAGTGCAATCGCCTGTACCCATTCTAAGATGCACCATAGATGTGGCCCCACCCATTACCCTCCCTCCACCAAAACCTCCCCCCTCCCTTCCTCTTCCTTGGCCCTTTCCCCATAGTCTTGTGCTATAGTTGGGTTATAGTCTTCATGTGAAAGCTATAATTTAGCTTCATAGTAGGGCTGAGTACATTGGATACTTTTTCTTCCATTCCTGAGATACTTTGCTAAGAAGAATATGTTCCAGCTCCATCCACGTAAACATGAAAGAGGTAAAGTCTCCATCCTTCTTTAAGGCTGCATAGTATTCCATGGTATACATGTACCACAATTTGCTAGTCAATTCGTGGGTCGATGGGCACTTGGGCTTCTTCCATGACTTAGCAATTATGAATTGGGCCACAATAAACATTCTGGTACAGATGTCTTTGTTATATTGTGACTTTTGGTCTTCTGGGTATAAACCTAGTAAAGGAATTATAGGATCGAATGGCAGGTCTATTTTTAGGTCTCTAAGTATTCTCCAAACATCCTTCCAGAAGGAACGTATTAGTGTGCATTCCCACCAGCAGTGTAGAAGTGTGCCCTTTCCTCCACATCCACGCCAACATTTCTGGTTTTGGGATTTTGTTATGTGGGCTACTCTTACTGGGGTTAGGTGATATCTCAAAGTAGTTTTGAGTTGCATTTCTCTGATAATTAAGGATGATGAGTTTTTTTTCATGTGTTTGTAAATTTTGCGTCCGTCTTCTTTAGAGAAGTTTCTCTTTAAGTCCCTTGCCCACCCTGAAATGGGGTCACGTGTTCTTTTCTTGCTAATAAATTTGAGTTGCAAGCCTGACTCTTGTATTGTTTGCTTTCCATATTTATTAAGCATTTACTAATTTGTGCCAGGCCCTGTAAAAGAAGGAACTCAGATCTAGTGAGGAAAGAAAAGGAACTCAGATCTAGTGAGGAAACAAAGAAATCAGACCATACAATGGACTGATGGCACTGGGGGGACAGGCTCAGGGGCTGTGGGAACCTGGAAGAGCCCTATTGTGGTGAAAGCTAGCTTCAACAGGCTCAAGCCAAAAAAGTGACCAACTGCCTTACTTATTTGAGAGGTACAGAGGGAATTTGGCTTCACAAATTGCTGCCCTTCAACAAGACTAGATCCAGGCATTAAAAGGACATCATGATAAATCTATAAATCTAATCTTTCAACTCTGGTTTCTTTTGTGTTGCTTTTGCTTTTACCCTGCTGATCCTTCTCCTTCTCTGTAGGATACAGCATAGGTTTAAAAGTGCCAGGCACTAGGGACAGAGTAATCTGGACAAAAGCCAACAATCACTGCTGGCCATGAGTACTGAAAACAGTACATGCTGGACACAGCATACTGTCCCAACCCTAAGTCATATATTATCTTAAGTGATAAGATTAAGCCAAGACACCTGTATAGTAAACAGGATATGTTGGGAGTTCAATCATGCAGTTAAAGAAAAACTATTTGTTTTGTAACCTTTACTCTCTCTTTGAAGCTTTCTGCTTTGCTGTGTTTTCTCATGCCTGAGATTTCAATAAAAGCTGGTGAGGAATGTAGGAGGGAGCCACACCCTTGTTTCCCTATGTGGAGTGCTTGCTGGTGTTGAACTCCACAGGTCCCTCAGTTCAATGCAAATTGACTGAGTAGGTGTTATTCATTTGCATCCTTTTGTACCAACACTTCTCCTTCTTCTCCTCTTCTGTCTCCTTCTCTCTCCTTTTTTGAAGATGGCTTCATTTTGCTCTGGCACTCAGGCTGGAGTGCAGTGTCACAATCACAGGCCACTGCAGCCTAGAATTCTTGGCCTCAAGTGAACCCCCCTTCTCAGCCATCCAAGTGGCTGCTTTGTAAATGGTCTCTTTGTTCTGTCTCTTCAATGAGCATTGAAGAGTGTGTTAGCATTGTCATATGGGGGCTTTGAGTGGTATAATAGCAGTTATAGTGGGGATTATGTACAGTTGAATTGGTTCCCCTAAACCAGGTATTTCTTTCTCTTTTTTTTTCTTCCTTGTTTTTTTTTTTTTTTTTTTTTGGCCGGGGCTAGGTTTGAACCCACCACCTCCGGCATATGGGACTGGCGCCCTACTCCTTGAGCCACAGGCACCGCCCTAAACCAGGTATTTCTTTAGGTAGAGCCCTACCTCAGCATCCCTCAGTGCTGTCACATAACAGTTACATGAATCTTGCAGTATGTTGGCCAAAAGTCAGGAGAAGAAAAAAAAAAGAATTGTAGCTATTTGTCACCAACAGGCTATCTAATCAATCCCTTTCATGATTTGTAATACAAAGTAGGCATCAACAGGAAACATTTATTTTAGCTTCATCATTCCCTCCTCCAAATGATGTTTACTTTACAAAATGCTTCTCATAATTTTCTTTTTTTTTTTTTCAACTACATCCTCCTGTCAGCATCCTCTTTTTTGCCAAGAGGATAAGCAGCTCAGAGATTCCAACTTTATTGGAAGAAATACAACTCTATTAATTACCCTCTGAAATGAGACTTCTGAAACTCAGTGATAGAACAAAATAAGAACCTTAAAGGTATCACAGGAGGATGAACAAATGATTCTGCCCTAATATATACTAGAAAGTCAAGGTCAAGGCACCAAATAGCAAAATCCAGAGGTCACTGATTCCAGCCATCCATCCTTCTTTTTGTTAATCTATCTGTCACATATCCATGATGCTCTTCCACCTTCTTACCATCTGCAAAGTTGTTGGCCTAATCCAACCGAGAAGACAAAGTTTCCTGTTGATGCAGTCTATGAGGTCAGCCTTCCAGGACAAGAGCAGGGTAGAAAAAAACAAAGAGAGGATCTGGAAGGATAAAAAGAGAATAAGTACAATATTTCCTCCTGCTTCCACCATTCATTTTTCATAAAACAAATATATTCATAAGCATAAATACCAACTCACCAAGATTCTTCCCACCTGTGCAGCTCACTGCCTCCAGTTGAAATGGTTTTCTTGTGTCTGAGTGTGCTTCATCCTTTCTCAGGATCTCTGTCACTTCTCATTTTGTACCTTATTCTGCATCACGGTCAGTTTGGGCTGCTATAACAGAACGCCATAGTTGAATGGATTAACCATTTCTTTCTCACAGTTTTGGAGGCTGGAAAGTCCAAGATAAAGGTACCAGCAGCTCTGGCATTTGGTGAGGACAGATTGCTCCTGTTTTGCAGATGGCCTTTTTATCCTTGAATCTTCATAGGACTTAGAGAGAAATCCTCTCTCTCTCTTTTTTTTTAATATATCATGACAAGTACAGTTTATTCCAAGAATGCAAGGTTCATTTAACATTAAAAAACTCATCTATTCACTATATTGAGAGAACAAAGGAGAAAAGAATACACAATTTCAATGGAGGCCAAAAGACATTTGACCAAATTCAACACCAATGCATTACAAATAGAAACAGAAGGAAAATTCGTCAATTTAATACAAGCATATATAATGAACTTACATGTAACATCTTATTCATTGGCGAAGCATTGAATATTTTGCCATTGCTATTGGGGATAAAGCAAAGATGCTTGCTCTCACAACTATTCAACATTGTCTTGGAGGTCTGAGGCATTATAATAAAGCAAGATAAAATATATAAAGCTTAAAGATTGGAAAGGAAGATGTAAAAACGTGCTTGCAGATGATATTTTTTACATAGAAAATCACAAGGAACCTACAAAATATGTAATAACTAATAGGCAAATTTCACAATGGCACAGGGCATGAGGTTACTACATACAAAAACATTGTATTTTTATTTTATTTTATTTTTTTATTAAATCATAGCTGTGTACATTGATATAATCATGGGGCATCATTCACTAGCTTCACAGACCATTTACCAAGTTTCACATATACCCTTGTAAGATGCACCACTGGTGTAATCCCACCAATCCCCTTCAATCTTCCCACCTCCCCTCTCCCTCCCCTCCCTTTCCCCCTTCCCCCTATTCTTAGGTTGTAACTGGGTTATAGCTTTCATGTGAAAACCCTAAATTAGTTTCATAGTAGGGCTGAGTACATTGGGTACCTTTTCTTCCATTCTTGAGATATTTTACTAAGAAGAATATGTTCCAGCTCCATCCGTGTAAACATGAAAGAGGTAAAGTCTCCATCTTTCTTTAAGGCTGCATAACATTCCATGGTGTACATATGCCACAATTTATTAATCCATTCGTGGATCGATGGGCACTTGGGCTTCTTCCATGACTTAGCAATTATGAATTGGGCTGCAATAAACATTCTGGTACAAATATCTTTGTTATGATGTGATTTTTGGTTTTCTGGGTATATGCCCAGTAGAGGGATTACAGGATTGAATGGCAGATCTATTTTTAGATCTCTAAGTGTTCTCCATATCGCTTTCCAAAAGGAATGTATTAATTTGCATTCCCACCAGCAGTGCAAAAGTGTTCCCTTTTCTCCACATCCGTGCCAACATCTCTGGTCTGGGATTTTGTGATATAGGCTAGTCTCACTGGAGTTAGATGGTATCTCAAAGTAGTTTTGATTTGCATTTCTGATGAGCATTTTTTCATATGTCTGAAGGCCACGTGCCTGTCTTCTTCAGAGAAGTTTCTCTTCAAATACCTTGCCCAGCCTGCGATGGGATCCCTTGTTGTATTCATGCTAATGCATTTGAATTCTCTGTGGATTCTGGTTATTAAACCTTTGTCGGAGATATAACCTGCAAATAACTTCTCCCATTCTGATGGCTGTTTGCTTGCTTTACTTACTGTGTTCTTGACTGTGCAGAAGCTTTTAGTTTGATCAGGTCCCAGTAGTGTATTTTTGAAACTGCTTCAATTGCCCGGGGGGTCCTCCTCATAAAATACTTGCCCAGACTGATTTCTTCAAGGGGTTTCCCTGCATTCTCTTCTAGTATTTTTATAGTTTCATGTCTTAAGTTTAAATCTTTTTTTTTTTTTTTTAATTGTTGGGGATTCATTGAGGGTACAATAAGCCATGTTACACTGATTGCAATTGTTAGGTAAAGTCCCTCTTGCAATCATGTCTTGCCCCCATAAAGTGTGACACACACCAAGGCCCCACCCCCTTCTCTCCTTCCCTTTTTCTGTTCCCCCCCATAACCATAATTGTCATTAATTGTCCTCATATCAAAATTGAGTACATAGGATTCGTGCTTCTCCATTCTTGTGATGCTTTACTAAGAATAATGTCTTCCACGTCCATCCAGGTTAATACAAAGGATGCAAAGTCTCCATTTTTTTTAATGGCTGAATAGTATTCCATGGTATACATATACCACAGCTTGTTAATCCATTCCTGGGTTGGTGGGCATTTAGGCTGTTTCCACATTTTGGCGATTGTAAATTGAGCTGCAATAAACAGTCTAGTACAAGTGTCCTTATGATAAAAGGATTTCTTTCCTTCTGGGTAGATGCCCAGTAATGGGATTGCAGGATCAAATGGGAGGTCTAGCTTGAGTGCTTTGAGGTTTCTCCATACTTCCTTCCAGAAAGGTTGTACTAGTTTGCAGTCCCACCAGCAGTGTAAAAGTGTTCCCTTCTCTCCACATCCACGCCAGCATCTGCAGTTTTGAGATTTTGTGATGTGGGCCATTCTCACTGGGGTTAGATGATATCTCAGGGTGGTTTTGATTTGCATTTCTCTAATACATAGAGATGATGAACATTTTTTCATGTGTTTGTTAGCCATTCGTCTGTCGTCTTTAGAGAAAGTTCTATTCATGTCTCTTGCCCATTGATATAAGGGATTGTTGGCTTTTTCATGTGGATTAATTTGAGTTCTCTATAGATCCTAGTTATCAAGCTTTTGTCTGATTGAAAATATGCAAATATCCTTTCCCATTGTGTAGGTTGTCTCTTTGCTTTGGTTATTGTCTCCTTAGCTGTACAGAAGCTTTTCAGTTTAATGAAGTCCCATCTGTTTATTTTTGTTGTTGTTGCAATTGCCATGGCAGTCTTCTTCATGAAGTCTTTCCCCAGCCCAATAACTTCCAGTGTTTTTCCTATGCTTTCTTGGAGGATTTTTATTGTTTCATGCCTTAAGTTTAAGTCCTTTATCCATCTTGAATCAATTTTTGTGAGTGGGGAAAGGTGTGGGTCCAGTTTCAGTCTTTTACATGTAGACATCCAGTTCTCCCAACACCATTTATTGAATAGGGAGTCTTTCCCCCAAGGTATGTTCTTGTTTGGTTTATCAAAGATTAGGTGATTGTAAAATGTTAGTTTCATTTCTTGGTTTTCAATTCGATTCCAAATGTCTATGTCTCTGTTTTTGTGCCAGTACCATGCTGTCTTGAGCACTATGGCTTTGTAGTACAGACTAAAATCTGGTATGCTGATGCCCCCAGCTTTATTTTTGTTACAGAGAACTGCCTTAGCTATACGGGGTTTTTTCCGGTTCCATACAAAACGCAGAATCATTTTTTCCAAATCTTGAAAGTACGATGTTGGTATTTTGATAGGAATGGCATTGAATAGGTAGATTGCTTTGGGAAGTATAGACATTTTAACAATGTTGATTCTTCCCATCCATGAGCATGGTATGTTCTTCCATTTGTTAATATCCTCTGCTATTTCCTTTCTGAGGATTTCATAGTTTTCTTTATAGAGGTCCTTCACCTCCTTCGTTAGGTATATTCCTAGGTATTTCATTTTCTTTGAGACTATGGTGAAGGGAGTTGTGTCCTTAATTAGCTTCTCATCTTGACTGTTATTGGTGTACACAAAGGCTACTGACTTGTGGACATTGATTTTATATCCTGAAACATTACTGTATTTTTTGATGACTTCTAGGAGTCTTGTGGTTGAGTCTTTGGGGTTCTCTAAGTATAAGATCATGTCGTCAGCAAAGAGGGAGAGTTCGACCTCCTCTGCTCCCATTTGGATTCCCTTTATTTCCTTGTCTTGCCTAATTCTATTGGCTAGAACTTCCAGCACTATGTTGAATAGTAAAGGTGACAGAGGACAACCTTGTCTGGTTCCAGTTCTAAGAGGAAAAGCTTTCAGTTTTACTCCATTCAATAAAATATTGGCTGTGGGTTTGTCATAGATAGCTTCAATCAGTTTTAGAAATGTGCCACCTATGCCCATACTCTTCAGTGTTCTAATTAGATGCTGGATTTTATCAAATGCTTTTTCTGCATCTATTGAGAGGATCATGTGATCTTTATTTTTGCCTCTGTTAATATGGTAGATAACGGTTATAGACTTGCGTATGTTAAACCAGCCTTGCCTCCCTGGGATGAAGCCTACTTGATCATGATGAATGACTTTTTTGATGATAAGCTGTAATCTATTGGCTCGGATTTTGTTGAGAATTTTTGCGTCTATGTTCATGAGTGAGATTGGTCTGAAATTCTCCTTTTTGTTTGGGTCTTTTCCTGGTTTTGGTATCAGGGTGATGTTTGCTTCATAAAATGTGTTGGGGAAGATTCCTTCTTCCTCAATTTTTTGGAATAATTTCTGCAGTACAGGAATAAACTCTTCCTTGAAGGTTTGATAGAATTCTGGAGTAAAGCCATCTGGACCAGGGCATTTTTTGGTTGGAAGATTTTTTATTGTTTCTTTGATCTGGGTGCTTGAAATTGGTCTGTTCAGGAGCTCTATTTCTTCCTGGCTGAGTCTAGGGAGAGGGTGTGATTCCAAATATTGATCCATTTCTTTCACATTGTCAAATTTCTGGGCATAGAGTTTCTGGTAGTATTCAGAGATGATCTCTTGTATCTCTGTAGGATCAGTTGTTATGTCCCCTTTATCATTTCTGATTGAGGTTACTAGAGATTTTACTTTTGTATTCCTCGTTAGTCTGGCCAATGGTTTATCTATTTTATTTATTTTTTCAAAAAACCAACTCCTTGTTTCATTAATTTTCTGAATGATTCTTTTGTTTTCAATTTCATTGATCTTTGATTTGATTTTGGATATTTCTTTTCTTCTACTGAGTTTAGGCTTAGATTGTTCTTCTTTTTCCAATTCCATAAGATCTCTTGTGAGATTGTTGATGTGCTCTCTTTCTGTTTTTCGAATGTAGGCATCTAAAGCGATGAATTTTCCTCTCAAAACTGCTTTTGCAGTATCCCACAGGTTTTGGTAGCTTGTGTCTTCCTTGTTGTTATGCTCAAGGAAGTTAATGATTTCCTGTTTTATTTCTTCCTTCACCCATCTGTTATTCAACAGAAGATTGTTTAGTTTCCATGCCTTTGTGTGGGGTCGAGCATTTTTGTTAGAGTTGAGTTCCACCTTTAGTGCCTTATGGTCTGAGAAGATACAAGGTAAAATTTCAATTCTTTTGATTCTGTTGATATTTGTTTTGTGTCCCAGGATATGATCAATTTTGGAGAATGTTCCATGGGGTGATGAGAAGAATCCCTCTTTATCTTTGGGATGGAGTGGAACTCGACTCTAACAAAAACGCTCGACCCCACCCAAAGGCATGGAAACTAAACAATCTTCTGTTGAATAACAGATGGGTGAAGGAAGAAATAAAACAGGAAATCATTAACTTCCTTGAGCATAACAACAAGGAAGACACAAGCTACCAAAACCTGTGGGATACTGCAAAAGCAGTTTTGAGAGGAAAATTCATCGCTTTAGATGCCTACATTCGAAAAACAGAAAGAGAGCACATCAACAATCTCACAAGAGATCTTATGGAATTGGAAAAAGAAGAACAATCTAAGCCTAAACTCAGTAGAAGAAAAGAAATATCCAAAATCAAATCAGAGATCAATGAAATTGAAAACAAAAGAATCATTCAGAAAATTAATGAAACAAGCAGTTGGTTTTTTGAAAAAATAAATAAAATAGTTAGACCATTGGCCAGACTAATGGGGAATAGAAAAGTAAAATCTCTAGTAACCTCAATCAGAAATGATAAAGGGGAAATAACAACTGATCCCACAGAGATACAAGAGATCATCTCTGAATGCTACCAGAAACTCTATGCCCAGAAATTTGACAATGTGAAAGAAATGGATCAATATTTGGAATCACACCCTCTCCCTAGACTCAGCCAGGAAGAAATAGAGCTCCTGAACAGACCAATTTCAAGCACCCAGATCAAAGAAACAATAAAAAATCTTCCAACCAAAAAATGCCCTGGTCCAGATGGCTTCACTCCAGAATTCTATCAAACCTTCAAGGAAGAGTTTATTCCTGTACTGCAGAAATTATTCCAAAAAATTGAGGAAGAAGGAATCTTCCCCAACACATTCTATGAAGCAAACATCACCCTGATACCAAAACCAGGAAAAGACCCAAACAAAAAGGAGAATTTCAGACCAATCTCACTCATGAACATAGACGCAAAAATTCTCAACAAAATCCTAGCCAATAGATTACAGCTTATCATCAAAAAAGTCATTCATCATGATCAAGTAGGCTTCATCCCAGGGATGCAAGGCTGGTTTAACATACGCAAGTCTATAAACGTTATCCACCATATTAACAGAGGCAAAAATAAAGATCACATGATCCTCTCAATAGATGCAGAAAAAGCATTTGATAAAATCCAGCATCCTTTTCTAATTAGAACACTGAAGAGTATAGGCATAGGTGGCACATTTCTAAAACTGATTGAAGCTATCTATGACAAACCCACAGCCAATATTTTACTGAATGGAGTAAAACTGAAAGCTTTTCCTCTTAGAACTGGAACCAGACAAGGTTGTCCTCTGTCACCTTTACTATTCAACGTAGTGCTGGAAGTTCTAGCCAATACAATTAGGCAAGACAAGGAAATAAAGGGAATCCAAATGGGAGCAGAGGAGGTCAAACTCTCCCTCTTTGCTGACGACATGATCTTATACTAAGAGAACCCCAAAGACTCAACCACAAGACTCCTAGAAGTCATCAAAAAATACAGTAATGTTTCGGGATATAAAATCAATGTCCACAAGTCAGTAGCCTTTGTGTACACCAATAACAGTCAAGATGAGAAGCTAATTAAGGACACAACTCCCTTCACCATAGTCTCAAAGAAAATGAAATACCTAGGAATATACCTAACGAAGGAGGTGAAGGACCTCTATAAAGAAAACTATGAAATCCTCAGAAAGAAAATAGCAGAGGATATTAACAAATGGAAGAACATACCATGCTCATGGATGGGAAGAATCAACATTGTTAAAATGTCTATACTTCCCAAAGCAATCTACCTATTCAATGCCATTCCTATCAAAATACCAACATCGTACTTTCAAGATTTGGAAAAAATGATTCTGCGTTTTGTATGGAACCAGAAAAAACCCCGTATAGCTAAGGCAGTTCTCTGTAACAAAAATAAAGCTGCAGGCATCAGCATACGAGATTTTAGTCTGTACTACAAAGCCATAGTGCTCAAGACAGCATGGTACTGACACAAAAACAGAGACATAGACACTTGGAATCGAATTGAAAACCAAGAAATGAAACTAACATCTTACAACCACCTAATCTTTGATAAACCAAACGAGAACATACCTTGGGGGAAAGACTCCCTATTCAATAAATGGTGTTGGGAGAACTGGATGTCTACATGTAAAAGACTGAAACTGGACCCACACCTTTCCCCACTCACAAAAATTGATTCAAGATGGATAAAGGACTTAAACTTAAGGCATGAAACAATAAAAATCCTCCAAGATAGCATAGGAAAAACACTGGAAGATATTGGCCTGGGGAAAGACCTCATGAAGAAGTCTGCCATGGCAATTGCAACAACAACAAAAATAAACAAATGGGACTTCATTAAACTGAAAAGCTTCTGTACAGCTAAGGACACAATAACCAAAGCAAAGAGACAACCTACACAACGGGAAAGGATATTTGCATATTTTCAATCAGACAAAAGCTTGAAAACTAGGATCTATAGAGAACTCAAATTAATCCACATGAAAAAAGCCAACAATCCCTTATATCAATGGGCAAGAGACATGAATAGAACTTTCTTTAAAGACGACAGACGAATGGCTAACAAACACATGAAAAAATGTTCATCATCTCTATGTATTAGAGAAATGCAAATCAAAACCACCCTGAGATATCATCTAACCCCAGTGAGAATGGCCCACATCACAAAATCTCAAAACTGCAGATGCTGGCGTGGATGTGGAGAGAAGGGAACACTTTTACACTGCTGGTGGGACTGCAAACTAGTACAACCTTTCTGGAAGGAAGTATGGAGAAACCTCAAAGCACTCAAGCTAGACCTCCCATTTGATCCTGCAATCCCATTACTGGGCATCTACCCAGAAGGAAAGAAATCCTTTTATCATAAGGACACTTGTACTAGACTGTTTATTGCAGCTCAATTTACAATCGCCAAAATGTGGAAACAGCCTAAATGCCCACCAACCCAGGAATGGATTAACAAGCTGTGGTATATGTATACCATGGAATACTATTCAGCCATTAAAAAAAATGGAGACTTTGCATCCTTTGTATTAACCTGGATGGACGTGGAAGACATTATTCTTAGTAAAGCATCACAAGAATGGAGAAGCACGAATCCTATGTACTCAATTTTGATATGAGGACAATTAATGACAATTATGGTTATGGGGGGGGAACAGAAAAAGGGAAGGAGAGAAGGGGGTGGGGCCTTGGTGTGTGTCACACTTTATGGGGGCAAGACATGATTGCAAGAGGGACTTTACCTAACAATTGCAATCAGTGTAACCTGGCTTATTGTACCCTCAATGAATCCCCAACAATAAAAAAAAAAAAGAAAATTTTTTTAAAAAATTAAAAAATAAATAAAGAATGTAAATTAAGTCTCAAAAAAAATATGATATTGGCTGTGGGTTTGCTGTAGATGGTCGTTATCAGTTTAAGAAATTTCCCTTTTGTACCGATTTTCTCAAGTGTTCTGATCATGAAGGGATGCTGGATATTATCAAAAGCTTTTTCAGCATAGATTGAGAGAATCATATGGTCTTTGTTTTTTAATTCGTTTATGTGCTGGATTACATTTATAGATTTACGTATATTGAACCAGCCTTGAGACCCTGGGATAAAACCGACTTGGTCATGATGTATAATTTGTTTGATGTGTTGCTGGATTCTGTTTGTTAGGATCTTGTTGAATATTTTTGCATCTATATTCATTAGTGATATGGGTCTATAATTTTCTTTTCTTGTTGGGTCTTTTCCTGGTTTGGGGATCAGGGTGATATTTGCTTCATAGAACGTGTTTGGTAGTCTTCATTCTTTTTCTACCTTTTGGAACAGGTTGAGTAATATAGGTACTAATTCCTCTTTAAAAGTTTGGTAGAATTCTGATGTGAAACCATCTGGTCCCGGGCTTTTCTTTTTAGGGAGGTTTTGTAT
Source organism: Nycticebus coucang (assembly GCF_027406575.1). Lineage (NCBI taxonomy): Eukaryota > Metazoa > Chordata > Mammalia > Primates > Lorisidae > Nycticebus > Nycticebus coucang. The sequence continues at coordinate 35,578,338 of NC_069787.1, forward strand.
GGTTGATGCTATTTCCCAACTTGATATGGGCCTGTTCAACATTTCCACTTGATTCTGGCTAAGTCTTGGAAGGTGATGTGCTTCCAAGTATCTGTCAATTTCCTTCAGATTTTCATATTTCTGAGAAAAGTTTCTTGTAATATTCATTAAGGATTTTTTGATTTCTGAGGAGTCTGTTGTTATGTTGTCTTTATTGTTTCTGATTGATGAGATTAGAGATTTTACTCTTTTTTTCCTGGTTAGGTTGGCCAAAGGTTTATCTATTTTATTGACCTTTTCAAAAAACCAGCCTTTTGATTTATTGATCTGTTGTATTATTCTTTTGTTCTCAATTTCATTTAATTCTGCTCTAATTTTGGTTATTTCTTTTCTTCTTACTGGGTTTGGGGTTGGAATGTTCTTCCTTTTCCAGTTGCTTGAGATGTCCCATTAAGTTGTTAACTTCCTCTCTTGCCCGTTGTCTTGTGGAAGGCTTTCAGTGCTATAAATTTCCCTCTTAAAACTGCCTTTGTGGTGTCCCAGAGGTTCTGATAGTTCATGTCTTCATTGTTGTTTTGTTCCTAAAAATTGGCGATTTCTTTCTTAATCTCATCTCTGACCCAGCTATCATTCAGCATAAGGTTATTTAACTTCCATGTTTTTGTATGAGTATGCAGCTTCCTGTTGTTACTCAGCTCAAGTGTTATTCCATAGTGGTCCGAAAAGATGCATGGAATAATTTCTATTCCTTTAAATTTACTGAGGTTAGACTTGTGACCTAAGATGTGATCGATTTTGGAGTAAGTTCCATGGGCTGATGAGAAGTATGTGTATTCAGTTTTGTTGGGATGAAATGTTCTGTAAATGTCTGCTAAATCCAAATGTTGGATGGTTAGGTTCAAATCTAAGATTTCTTTGTTCAGCTTCTTGTTGGAGGATCGATCCAACACTGCCAAAGGAGTGTTGAAATCTCCGACTATTATGGAACTGGAGGAAATCAAGTTGATCATGTCTGTTAGAGTTTCTTTTATAAATTGAGGTGCATTCTGGTTGAGTGCATAGATATTAATAATTGAGATCTCATCATATTGAGAATTACCTTTAACAAATATGAAGTGACCATTCTTGTCCTTCCTTACTTTTGTTGGTTTAAAGCCTATTGTATCTGCAAATAAAATTTCAACACCTGCTTTTTTCTGATTACCATTTGCCTGAATTATGGAGGACCATCCTTTCACCCTGAGTCTGTATTTGTCTTTTAAGTTAAGATGTGACTCTTGTATGCAACAAATATCTGGCCTGAGTTTTTGTATCCAGTCAGCTAACCTATGACTCTTTAGAGGACAGTTTAAGCCATTCATATTAATGGAGACTATTGATAAGTCTAGTGAAGTTTTGGGTATCGAGTTTTTCAAAAGTCCAGTGGGCACCCTGAGGGCCAGGTGCATCTTAGGTTCAGTAAAGCGGACCTCTGGGTCAGCCCCGCCCTGGGAGTTTCCCCGGTTTGCAAGTTGGAGTTGCCTCAGGCAAATCCTATACTCAGAGTCTCTGGTTGCCCAGGGAGATAGGGGGTGTGGCTTCAGAATATTCGGTAGTGAGCCGCATTGCTAGCAAAAGAGGGCTGCTGTTCTATGGCTCAGGCAACCGTTGCTCTTGTGTAGCTCCCTTCGGGCCAAATGTTCTCTCTCCGCTCCCGTACCCGAGTCTGCACTGACTGGCTGCAGCCCAGCACTGTCTACACCCCTCAAGCAATCACCCAAGAGTCTGGACTTCTGGGGGACCAGCCTCCAGACCTTGGAGTGAGAGCAGAGGGGAGCGCAGGGAGCACTGGGAGCCTGGGGTTGTGGGCAGAGAACACACACAGCTTTACACAGTTTTATGCCTGGCCGTATCATCACCGAAAGACGGTTGTCACACTGTGCCTCAGGGAACTGCCACTCTGGTGCGGTCCTCTCTCCGCCGACCGGGACTGGCCTCCAGACCTCAGTGTGAGTGAAGGGGAGTGCTGGGAGCTCAGAATTTCATGTAGAGACTATATACAGTTTATACAGTTTTATGCCTGGCAGGAGGATGCTGTGGCACCCTAGTAGGGGAGGTAGGTCCAGTTTTTAGAGGGTCTCTCCCATGGAGTGTAGTGGGAGGACTTTTGAATTCTGCCCGATTGTTTGTGGGGCACTCTGAGCCATTCTCATGGGGGAGGGGACTCCCGTCCACTTGGTGATGGATTTTGTACCTTTTGTTTGTATCCTTGTGGTTGCAGCTCGCCTCAGCAGGGTTGACGTGAGTTCTTCAACCTTCTCTCTTAGTGCAGCTCAAATCCACCAGGTTACTTGCTGAATTTTTGTCCTTTAACTCTCCTACTGGATGGGAGCCTCTGTGGAAAGCTGGCTTCAATCAGCCATCTTGTCTCCTCTCTGAAATCCTCTCTTTTTATAAGGGCACTAGTTCCACTTATGAGGGCCCCACCCTCATGATGTAATCACCTAATATTATCACCTTTGGGGTTAGAATTTCAACATAAAAATTTGAGGTGACTGCTGCATAGTATTCCATGGTATACATGTACCACAATTTATTAATCCGTTTATGGGTTGATGGGACTTGGGCTTCTTCCATGACTTGGCAATTATGAATTGAGCTGCAATGAACTTCTGTGAAACCAATTTATAATCACTTACACTTGCATATGAAAAATGAAACATAACTTTAGCCTAGGATGGAGGGAGAGGGGAGGGGAGAGGGTGGGAGGGATCGTAGGGGATAGTAGGGGGACCACATCTATGGAGCACATTGCAAGTACAAGTTGGATCTATAATGTGTAGAACACAAATGTCCTAATGCTATAATTGGGTAAATGAGGTGAAAGCTATGTTGAGTAGTATGAAGTAAGCACTCCTATTTGTACAAATAATCAACACATTGAAAATGGCATAAATGTATTTATAATCTATGTACAAAAGACTTAATAAAAAAATTTGAGGTGATACAAACTTTCATTCAGTCTGTAATACTCCCTAATAATTTATATGTGTACATTTTAGGTTGGGTTATCACTGAAATGAAAATTTGTTTGTGTAAGTAACCCATGAGAAAGTGTTCCCAGAAGAACTGGTAGGGAAGAGGGACAGAAGAAATGAAGGGAGTCATGCTGGAGTATAACTCAATGCGTAGGGATATCTAGGGTCAGACACATATGGCCTTAGAGTTGACCCAATCAGGGGCAAGGAACGGACTAGCTGAATTCCCATCTAAGTCAGCAGTGAAAAACTTCTAGATTTTTAGGCAATGTAGCAGCCTGTGCCCAGATGCCAAAAGAGCAACACAAGTGTTGGCTGTTGAATGTAGGAGCTCACTGGGATCTCACATAAACTCAGGTGGTAAAGGGATTGAAAAGGATGACCTGAAGCCTTGATAGGTCTTCTATTACACATACTTTCTTTCCTTTCCTAGATAGTAGCTTCTCTAGGGTGAAGACTAGAATCCTCTTTTCAACCCTGTATGTATCTTTATAACACCAACACCTAGCACTGGGCCAGCCTTTTGCTGCATTGACTTGTGAAGTTGCACAACATTCAGAATGGCCCCATTCTTGGTTTAATACTCTGCCGTCATTATTTTGAAATTCTTAATATTATAATTATTGAGCAATTTTTGTTTTGCTCTGGGTCTGGCAAATTATGTGGCCAGTCCTGTCTAGCACAGTGTCTGGCACAAAAGAGGCAACCAATATGATTTTATTGAGTGAAGGAATAAATGCCCAGCATTCACTAGTCAGCTAATAAATGAAACTGAATGGTATATCAGAAAGCACTGCCACTTTTTATCCTGAAGCTTGAAAATAAAGATGCTGCAGCTGGTCTTGCCATCCAACTTCTCTCCTCCCCACAGTCTTTCTACCTCTCTAGAGTCCTTAAGAGGGGAGGGCTGTACTTGTTTATTTTGAGCTGCTATTTATTTTTCTCTTTCTGTGACACAGAAAATTCTTGGCAGCAAGCAGCCTCAGGGTAACACTATTTTTATTTCTCCAGCAGAATAATTAAATTTAGGATCAGTTGCTTTTCTTCAGCAGAGTGGCTGTGGGCAAAGTGGAATGAACAGGCTGCTACAGAGGGTTGGCTGGGATGGGGGTCCAGAGACATTAGAAACATCGGTCTGCAGCATATTTACTATGAGTCTGAATGGGGAGGAGAGAGTGAGGGCTTTGCTAAGATCAGTTCATCTGACCTCTCTGATGTGTAGGGAAAGCACGACCATTTCTTAGAAGTGGAGCTCTAGGAATGACTAGACCACAGACCACCAAACTATAAGCTCACCAGCCAAATATGACCCACTATTTATTTTGTAAGTAAAGTTTTGATGGAATACAGTCATGACCATCCATTTGCATATCATCTATAGCTTTTTTTTGGCGTATAACAACAAAGTTGAGCTATGTGACAGAGATTGTATCACCTGTAAAGCTGAAAGTATTCCATGTCTTTTATAGACAAAGGTTTGTTGACTACTGATCTAGAAGGAACCCTCGACATTTGTTCTGGGGAATGTTACCAATCTTTTAGGGTGCTCTACACAAAGAGGACTCTATGGTCAAATCTATTTCCTCTTGGCATTTCAAAACCATGCCACCCTATTATAGGAGATGCTGTTCATGCCCTCCTGTATCCTCTGCACACTCTACCCACTGTAAGCTCTTATGGTGCTTGCCCTAGGTTCTTGTTCTGTTTTTTTTTTTTTGTTTTTGTTTTTGTTTTTTTTGGTTTTTGGCCGGGGCTGGGTTTGAACCCGCCACCTCCGGCATATGGGACCGGCGCCCTACTCCTTGAGCCACAGGTGCCGCCCGGTTCTTGTTCTGTTATTTGTTTTCTTTCCTTTCTGGCCTGGACAGTATGTGTGGAGGCCTGCAGGGCATGCTGAAGTATCTGAGAGTCAATGGTTTTGAAAGCTGACGTCAAGCAATGACCAACAGCACCTCGGAGAAAATTCTGCAGCTTTCTCGCTTGTGGGTTGGGACAACTCTGAGGCACAGTCCACGCAGTCTCGCAGAGCTCATCAGTGGGACTGAACTCCAGATGCCCACAGTTGTAAACCTGCTCATTATTGTACCCTGTATTCCTTGGCTTTACTTCTACTGCAGTTACATTAGTATAAACTAATTCTATGCTAGTTCTTTTCTTAGAATATGTATTCGAGGGAATACAAATCAAGATACCTACCAATTAGAGCCTCTGAGAAGTTCTGAAATAAAAATATAGATGGTCTCAATTTACAATCATTTGACTTATGATTTTTCAACTTTATGATGGTGCAAAAGTAATATGCATTCATCTTGTTTTTCACTGTAAGCACAGTATTCAATAAATTCCATGAGATATTCAACACTTTATTATAGAATAGGTTTTGTGTCAAATGATTTTTGCCCAGCTGTAGTATAAGTGTTTTTGGCACATGTAGGGTACACTAGGCTAAGCTATGATGTTAAATGACATAGAGGTATTAAGTGAATTTTAACTTAATGATATTTTCAATTTATAATGGGTTCATCAGGATATAACCCCATCATAAGTTGAGGAGCATCTGTACAAACCTTTTAAACATGACCTTCAAGGCTTTTTCTGTCCTGGACTCTATCCAATTTCTCTGCCTAATTTCCCACATTTCTCTCACATGTTTGACTTATACTGCATTGGGGTAATAACAAACTTTTTAATTTTTTCAGTTTATTGAACTTGCCATGCTCTTGACAATGTTATTCTTTTTCCTCACTGCCTTGAAAACTCCTACTCATCTTCAGATAAGATATCATCTAGGAAGTCATCCCCAAATAATCCCCAAACCAGGGTAAAGAGTTCCTATTGAGCATTTCCTTGTTTTCCCTCTTATGTCATTTATTTATTATTTTTTATTAAGTCTTTTGTGCATAGATCATAAATACATTTATGCCATTTTCGATGTATTGACTATTTGTACAAATTGGAGTGCTTACATCATACTAATCAACATAGTTTCACCTCATTTACCCAATTATAGCATTAGGACATTTGTGTTCTACACATGACATTTATTGAAACTTGTAACTTCTCTTTTCTACAAACTGTGAATTATCTAGTTCAGTAAGTACCATGATACCTCCAGGTAGCTCCATAAAAACAAGGACCATATAGCATTTGAGACTAATTGAGCTATCTATATCTTATCCTTGTGCCAAAGGCTTGTGATGTGTTGTGATAGTTGGGTATAAGAAGTACAGTATTAAAAGCCATAAGTCTGTTAATCCTGGTGTGTAAAGATACACCCTGAGTTATAATTCAAAGTTACAACTGGAAAAGAGGCAAACAAACAAATAAAAAAACCCCCCAAAACCAAAACCTGTTTGACTAGAATGGGGCCTAGAGAAGAAAAGAGTTTTCAGAAAGACAATGGGGATGGGTGCTGAGTAGACTAAATAATAGGTGTCCACAGCAGTGACAGAGTAAGGTGGCAGATCAGGAGAAAAGCCCAGGGCTTCTGACTACAACCCTCACTGGCACAAGTTAATTACTGAGTACTCCCACATGAAAGGAAGGCCCTATCTTTGCAAAGACCAGGAGAGTGCGTTACCAGATGTGAGGCTAGGGTCAGAATTTGAGTCATCAGAAGTTGAGTAACAAGCCACCTGAAAGCAAGACCTAAAGGAAAACCAATTAGGCCTATGTCTTCTGCTTGTGCTTCCTAGTTAACATCAAGGGGATGGAGGGATGAAGACTTAAATAAACATTATTTATGGATTAACCAAAAAAAAAAATCAGGACCATGTCCCTCTCTCTCTTAATTCTCTGTATTCTAGAACCTCCTCACCCCCATCCACTCCACCCCCAGCTCCCAAGTGCTTCATACTGATTTATTGACCACGTAGATGGGGTTGAATGCTTGTGTAATCTTCGTATTGTAGTAGAGCTACCATGCAGCTTCTGGACCAGTTTTTTGGTCAATCTTTAGTCAGGTTCCTTTGAGCCCTCTTTTCTATTAGGCCTTGTCCTTGGACTGTACAGCCCAGTTTAGTGTGAATGCCCCACCCTTGATAGCCAATGAAGTTCCTCATCTCCTCACCCCTTGAAACCTAACCCAGTTCCTCTTAGTAATTTTCTATCCACTCCTTCACTCTGTCCATTGGCTATAATCCTCATTTGCCCCTTTCGTATTCAGAGTTGATTTCAATTTCTCTCCTGTGTTGCAATAGTCTCAAATAAAATCTTCCTTGTCTGTTTATCTTGGAGTTGAGGTCAGTCTTGTATTGAAATCTCTCTCTGCTACTGCAGTAACTCAAACAATGTCTGTCTTGCTATTTTTAGTAATAGTTGGGTACAATTTCTCTTTAACAGAGGGTCTGCTCCTTTGTGTTTGAAACTCAGTACAGGCCCATGAGAAATGGAGATTCCTGGACAGCCTGGAGCTTCGCCCCTAACCCTCTACCTTTTAAGCACTCTAATTGCAGTGATTCAGTGGGAAAGAGATTTGATACCTATTTCCAGCTTCATTTCTTACCATTCTTCTATGGTCCTGAGTCAAGATGAGCCCTCCTAAGGATACAGAAATGAGTAAGAATCTTCTGTTTTGAGGCAGCCAATACACAGATCGCTATGAAAGATTTCAGAGGTACTGTGTTATGGTCCATTATCTCACTTCTGAGAAACATAGTAGACAGCATTCTTTCTGATTTAATTGTACAAATTTCAACCTGCTTAGCTTATCAGTGTTGCTGGGCTTCATGATTTTCCTTTCATCTGGATTTTACATAGCTTGATTTTTGTGTATCTCAAAACTTTCATAATGACCTATAAAGATTTCTGTGATAAAGTGCTTTCCACAGCTTTTTTATCATCCCCTGATCAGCTCAGGACAGTTAAAATAAAGATCAGAGATAATATCATAAAAGTTTGTTTTGTGTGTGATCTCAGAGTATAAGCATAAGCCCCACCTGCTATGTCTAGTTTAATTTCAAAAGGATTCCAGCAGTCAAGAAACCCCAGTTACCTCTCAGATGATGACTTCAGAGATTAGAAGAGATTTCCATTCTTCACTTCTCCTCCCATCCTGATTTCAGAGAAGGAGCTGGGTGGAGGGAAATCTAGCAAGGACAGCTCCTGAGCAATGCTATACAATTTAAAGTCTTTGCTATTCCATGCATGCTTTTCAGGGAGAATAAAAACCTTTCCTTGTAGACCAAAGTGTCAGAGAAATCGAAGATCATTTAGAAACCTCCTTGTGGTTCTCCCTTTCCCACCTTTAATTTCATCATTGATTTTCATAAGCCCTTCAGAGGCACCCACAGTACCTAAAGCTTCATTCCTTCAAAAAGTGAGGCTGGGAGAAATCAGCTAGTTCCAAGTATTTACAGACCATTACGGTATAAGCAGCCTTATACCCAAGTAAACCCCATCTTTCTCCTGAGTCCTCCACCTCTTCAGGTGAGAGATCCAGAGATTCCCCAGGATTAACCTGTCCCCATTATGGGCTGTACATCTGTTGGAGGTCAAAGTACATTCCTAGGGTTAAAAGGCCAAGAAATTGGATTGAGAAGCAGATGTGGCTAGTAAAGTTACTTTTAATCTAGAGATAAATTGTTGAATTTTTAAATGGCTTTATCTTATAAATAAAAATGTGCTTTGACAAATTGACTGAGCTGGGTGAGTCCAAAAATAAGTAAGAAAGAGAGGGTTCTTGAATGCTCATGTAGTTCTTTCCTGAGATATTCATAACTGGCAGGTAGTTCTGGCTTCTTGGCTTCTCTGTCCTGGTGGATTTCCCACTCTGTGTGGACTTTATTTGCCATTAAACTATAGGGATACTTTATTCTCAGTGTCTTTGAGCTCGAGAATATTCTTGAGACTATTCTGTGTCTTTGAAAATGGCAGTATTCTAGATAATCAAACTGTTTGTTTGCTAGTCTTGAGCTAAACTGAATGCAATCTTAAATCAAGTCTACATCTTCCCTTCCATCAATTGTGAGAACTAGCATAGTCTTTGGGATTATACTTAGCTTACTCATCTACCACTAGAGAGCACCTGGGTTTTCTTTTTTCAGTAAGACATTGACCTGCATCTAAGCAAACATATTAATATTCCCCTTTCCACTCCTTTTATTTGAGAAAGATGCATTCATTGCTTCATTCATTCGTCTACTCAATATTCAAGCACCTATACTAGAGGCAGGCACTGTTCTAGGTGCTGAGGCTACTATATATAAGACAGGCAGGGCTCTTGTTTTTAAAAGATCTTACAGGGCAGTGAATGGCCATGGGAATTGTCCTGTGTGGCACTTTCAAAATATATATAAAGCATATCCTTCATGACTCTAATCAAAAAATGATTGAAAATTTCTCAACTTTTCTTGCCACCTTCCCATCCTGTTTTTTCCCTCAAGGACATTATCCTCTTGCTGACATCTAGCCCTCTGTGTACTAAGCTCATGCCACAGACTACCAAGGTCAAAAAGGTAGAAGAAACTGATGTTTAAGTGATTAGAAGTTGTCCATGGACACTTGGCACCTTGTTATAATTTTCTTTTTAAAAATCTTGGTGTGCCCTTTTGGGGGCAAGACAAGAGTGTAAGAGGGACTTTACCTAACAAATGCAATCACTGTAACCTGGTTTATTGTACCCTCAATGAATCCCCAACAATAAAAAAAAAAAATCTTGGTGTGCACTGAAGAATATCAGACTGGGGAGAAATTTTAGGAAAATCTGGTCATAGTGCCCCTTTTTACTAAGTAGGGAAGAATCTGAGAGCCAGAGAAGAGGAAGCAAGCACAGTGTAGAAATTTCTGACCTCTACATCAGTGTTTCCACTGTACCATGTGCTAAGGTCTGGAAGATGCTTTCTCCCTCTCAGGGGCTCTGCTGCGCTCCCTTTCTTTCTTCTATATTCTTCTTCCTACCATTTATACTTTCTTTAAGGAAAACCATTGGCTAGGGGCCACACAGATTTAGACAGTCCATTGCCTTCCCCCACAGGAATAATTTCCTGGAAAACTAAACTAAATAACACAGAGAGGGAAAGGAAAACATGCTACGTTGTTATTGCTATAGGCGAAAAGCCTATATGCCTCTGTGCCCACCATTCTGAGAGAGAGCAGAGACAAATTCTTACTTTGCACCGCAAGGAAGAAACTGGGGCAGCACCCCGACAAGGCTGTTAAGCCTGAGTGCTTAGGAGGTAAAAGTCCAGTGCTCAGAAGCTGGCCGAGGGGGCTGAGGCATGCAGGCATGTCATCAGTATGTCTTAGGAATCTCCGGGCTGTGGTTTTGTAAGATAAGTCTCTACCTCCGAGTGGTTTGGGCCTCCAGAGAGCAGGAGAATTATCAACCTTTTCCCTGCAGTGGTCTTGTGACTTAGCGGTTTACGGGAAAAATGGCTAACAGCATGTTTTTCCAGGACTACTATTTTTAAATATAATAGAAAGTTTAAAAGAATGAATATCAGTTGATCAGTAGATTAGCAGATTCCAGGAAAAGGTTAATTTGTTTTTACAATATACCTATAAAGTGATTGTGTGATTATTGATTAACAGTCTGTACATGCAGAACTGGCTATATAAGCCAGGTAGAAATAAAGAAGTTTGCTATTTGCCACCAAGAGCATCTAGCCCCTTTTATTACACACTATTTCAATAAGCAGGTCTATACTCTGCAGCATCGACCACCCAAGAGAAAATCACGCAACATTTCACATTAAAGAAAAAAATCCCTCTTGATTCCTTTGGGCTCTGGGCATGTGAAATGCTGCTGCTTCCTCTTCTTCCTCTTCATTTTAGAGAATAACCTATTATAATTAGGCATAAACTGTAGAAAGTGGAGAGACTCTCTTTTTGCAGTTTTACATCCACTCATTATATCACAGACAGAAGCCAAACTGTGTTGCAAAAAGCTGGGTTTGATCTGCCACTTATTGCTCTGAGACCCTGGGTAAGCCACTCAACCTTTCCTGAATTTCATTCTCCTTTCTAAAATAGAGAAATATCAATCTTCCAAAGCTGTTTAGGGAATTGAGTGAAAGACCATAAGGCAGTACTTGAGTGTAGTAGATGTTCTGTGAGGGGCAGCTATTAATAAAAATTTATAATAACAGTTTGTCTAGAATTAGACACATTAGAATAGACATCAGATGTGTGCAAAGCTCTACTTTGTATTCCTGAAATGCTTATATGCCTCTTGAAGTCTCAGCAACGTTTTTAAGAAAACAGGTCCTTTTCTGATCCCAAATTTATATTAAAAAACAAAACAAAACAAAAACCCATGAGCCTGACTCAGGAAAGATGCAGGACTTTCCCATAGTCTCACAGCTCATAGTGGCAGATTTGGGACCAGAGTCTAGGTCCTCTCTCTGTCTGGCCCACTTCTCTAGCTCAGCAATTTCTCTAGGAACAAAGATCTCCCAACCATATGATCTGAATACTCACATCAAGCGGAGGGAATAGAGCCCCTAGTTAGTAATAATTCATATTTTGTTTTTTTTTTATTAAATCATAGCTGTGTACATTGATATAATCATGGGGCATCATAATTCATATTTTGTTACCCAATAAATTAACAGGAATACATGATCTTCCTCAAGTTTGCATGAGTAGGAAACATGCCCCAAATTATATTTTATTAGGTCAGGCAATTAAGCTTGAGAACTCATCCTAGAAAGAGTGCTACATACCTCATGCCTAGTCCACCCTTCAAAGCACTTTTTCTAGGATGACTTTGCAATCTTAATTGCCAGACCTCATACAACAACAGTTCTGACAGCCATTCCAGAAAAAAGAGTTCAAAAATTGCTTTGAAGGGTGGACTAGTTTCTGGAGTCAGTGCATTGCTTTCCAAGGGGAATACTTTGAAGGTAACCATAATGATATTCAGCAATTAGGTATGTAGCAATTTTGCTAGGATGAGTTCATGAACTTAATTGTTCGACCCCATAAGTCATGGTACCTCCTGAATTGGATTATTTAAAAAATTGTACCCCCTAAAGTATCAAAGAGAAATCTGAATCTGTGTGTCTTGGATCAAAATAAGAGAAAAGAGATTTGCTATGCAAATCTCTTAGGCTTGAATTCCGTAGGTCACCCTCTCTGTTTATCAATGGGTTGGACTAACCTTTGTCTTATTCAGCAAACTCATGCCCTTGGTTCTACCAATGCAGAAGGTCAGCTGATAACAGAACTGCTGTTGGTTTTCTTCCAGCCCTCTCCCCTTTTCTTACAAAGGACTATTTAAAGCACAAATCTTGATCTCATAGTTGAACTCATTTTTAGATGCTAAAATAAAGAAAATTGGGGGTTCTGGGACTGCGTATGTTTTTGTCAGGCTCTCCAAATTGCAAGGGTGCCACAGCTCTTGTATAGGAACATCTTGGCTATATTTAATCATAGGCAAACTTCCCAGGGAGTCTCAGGTTAGGTTCTTTTACACAGTGATAATGCACAAAAGGTTTCTCTTGTGGTAACAAATGAAACTATTCCATCAAGATGCTTTTGCTGAGCCCACTTCTAACAAGCAAATAACATTGCCCTTCTAGTCCAAGTTATGGATTTTGTGATAGAGATTCTTATTATTTCCTCTATTAATCATTTCATCCCCAGTGCCTCCCTTCCTTCTTTAAGAACATGCCCAGAGTCAGTTTCCACAGTCCTGCTGCGTGGATGTGTGATTCGCCTTCCTGAGCACTGACAGGCATATTAGGAGTAGTCATTACTAAACTTAGCCAGTCAGCTTCTCTCTCCTGGGGACTGGAGTTGGGCTTCTGAGATGCTGTGGAGTGTCTGTTGAGAATTTAAGGAGAGAATATGGGGACACCATGTTTGGCTCTTGTGCCAAGAAGCGGAAAGAACTGGTCAGGAGATAGAAAGAGAGATATGAAGAGAAATAGAGAATGCAGATGATGATCACATGCAGAGAGAAGCAGAGATTAGAAACCAATGTACTGGAGAAAACTAAGAGATAAACTTAGCTTTGCTTTCCTATTGAAGTTTCCAGTATTTTGTGGTCATTCATTGCCTTCTCTGCCCCTTTACATCATTATGTGCTCCTGTATCCTATTGATAAATACAACCCTTCCCTTTTCTTTTGGTATATGTTTGCCTGTGTATATGTGTATAATTGGTATGAATTTTGTTCCTCACAACCAATGGCTTTCAAGACAGATTTGCATCACAATTGCACCTGTGATGATCAGTAACATTTTCAAGATGGTGCTTTTGGTGTTAGGGCACAGGGCCCTGGAACTGGAACCAAGAAGTGGAACTCCAGTGATCTGGTGTCTGAGCATCATGCTCATCAATTTATCTGTCACTGATGCTTCAACACGTACATGTGCTTTTTGTTCTGTTTGCCATCTTTGCATCAGGCTAAAATAGATTCTATAATTGATATCCCCCTCCAAGGAGCATGACTTTCCATCTGGGGTGGATTTTCAAAATATTCTTACTGGGAGTCCAGAGGGTTGGAAGGGCTCCAAGATTCTTCATCACACCATTGGCCAGGCTCTCTTGTTTCCTCCTCTGAAAGGCGTGAATTTGACCTTCTCATTGGCCACCAAGATTGCCATATTCAGCTTCTTGCAACTAAAACACAAAGGGCTTTGAGGGAGAACAGCCCACAGAATTCTATTTGAGGAATGCCAAATGGTTCTCCAGGGCCCAGCTGCTACTGCTCTCTCTCACACAGTGCCTGAAAAGTGCATAGCTATTTTTGAAGAGTTATAATATTATTGCTCACAACAAAATCTAATATTAAAATTAACAATGCTCTCAAAGAGGGCAGAAAACTCTCAAACTGGCTTGTTGTGTGACTTTGGGAAAATAAAAACCTCTGTATTTCCGTTTCCTCATCTGTCAGATAGTGATAATAATGACACCTCCTTTGAAGGCGTTGAGTGGGTTACTATGTGTAAGGTCCTTAGAACAGTGCCTGGATCATAGTAGGAGCCCTGTGTTTGCCCCCTGCCTCCTGCCAAGAGAGAGAGAGACAGAGAAAAGAAATATGGCTCTTCCCCCCACCATTCAATTCTGAACAAACAGCCCAATGCAGGAAGACTTTGAAAGCTGGACATAAAATACATTTTCTTTATTTTTTTCTCCTTTTGTTAGATGATGATAATTGAGTCTAAAGGCCTCTATTCAACACACTTGCCTCTTGTTAAATTATGAGAAAGTGTAAAGTCCAGAGCTTTCCCTTACATGGCCTGTAAACTCTTGGATTTAGAATGTCTCAAGTAAGGAAATGGGTTTGGGAAGGTTAGGAATGAGGTGATACTTCATTAGACCAAGAGTGAATGTCTCTCTCCTGAAAGCATTTTCTTAATATATGTATGTAAGGCTTACAGTGTTGGACTGGGAAGAAAATGGGAGATGAGAAAAAAACTTGAGAATTTATAACGCTTTTAATAATATTTTTACAATGAATAAAAGTATTTTTTTTATTGCTGAACTAACAAAATTTGTTTCTTCCTTAAGCAACATGTCCATATCAATATGTCAGGGCTTCTGCTCCAAATTGGCATCCCTTAGGATCTAAGCCAACTGAGCAGCCTCCATGGGCATGTTGCCAATTATCACGTCCTGGGGAAAGAGAGAAGTACTTTGATTCTAGGCTCTTAAAGTTTCCACCAAGAAATGACACGTATCACTTCAGCACAAGTGTCACCACCAAAGAATGTTCAACTGAAAAGAAGCAGAGAAGTATACCAGTAGTTTCACTATGTATTTGGCAGAAGAACAGCAATGTCTGGTGAATAGGACTAATACCTCCCACACTATGCACACATGCTTTGCCAGCCAGAAATCCCTGGAAGGGAAGAACTGTGACTCATTCTTTCTTGCTTTTCTCTTGGTACCAGCCTGTAGAAGAAATGCAATACATGTCAGGTGACTGCCTGCCTAACTGTAGAGCTTACGTGTAACTGAAACAAAATGGGGATGAGGGCTGGAAAACTTGGTCTTCTCTTCCCTTGGCTTTTTGGGCACCACTATCCTTCCATTTTACCAGAATTCTGGCTCTGGAATCGATTTCCGGATGCTCCTGAAACACTGGTTAGCCACTCTAAAACTCAGTTCCTGCAGCTTGGAAATGGGGGACATCATTTGTCCCTTACAAAGATTCAGTAAGATGACATCTAGACAGCTAGTGGTTAATAAAGGCTGCAGCTCTAGCTATTGCCCAGTCCTTTCTCTGGGGGTCCTTGGGTTCCATCTGCATGACTGCTGTCCTCAGGCAAGGTCCTACATGAATAAAAGTCTTTGTGAGAGTTTGTCTCAAAGTTCAGGCATTTTGGCTGGGTGTGATGTCTCACTCCCATAATCCTAGCACTCTCGAAGATGGAGATAGGAGGATCACCTGAGCCCAGGAATTTGAGGATGCTTTGAGCTAGACTGACACCAAGGCAGTCTAGCCTGGGCAGAAGAGTGAGACTGTGTCTCAAAAACAAATAAACA